>NC_139152.1:80599153-81199153 GCF_964270905.1 Leucopleurus acutus | reverse complement strand
TTTTAAACAACCTGATTGCTTTGCTAAATTACATTTATGCCCAGATCAAAATAATCTTTGATAAAGAATCATTAAAATTATAATGTATCCATGCAGTTAGTACTTTAAAGCTTAATTTTACAGGAGTTAATCAGTTCAAGTATAATACAAAGTCACTTTAAAGTCCCATTATCTGACCTTTCAATGAAAGGTAGTAAGTATAGCTTCCCCCACAGCCCAAGTAACACTTTCCACTCACGTCCATTTTAACAAAGAGAACATATTACAAGCAGCACACAAATGAGCACTCCCTTGAAAACTGGAACTTAAAGAGGCACACAGTAGTAGCAAGAGGATAGTATTAGCATGTCATACGATATTACTTTCCATTGTCACTAATAAAGTATGTCTTTAAGATAATATATGCACATAAATAGACACACACACCCCCACCCAACAAAGCTCTGCTCCCTCCCACTCCAAAAAACAAATATAAATATTTCTTCATTAAAAGATCAATGATAGCATCGATCTAAATTTTATTCATTTACTTCAGCTCTTGTCAATGGTTTCTTTGGTGTTCTTCTGGGTATGTCTGAGAATTCAGTGATTGGCAGAATAGGAGCTGCATGCTTGAAATTTCCAGTCACCCTATTGACAACCTGCCAAGATTCAAATTATTCAGACTCAGAATTATCCAAACATAACAAAGACACGTTAAAAGAAAAAATGATAGTCGATTTCTCTAATATTTGAAACTTTCCCTTAATAAAAATTTAGGCATAAGAACCTAGAAATACATTAGTGTTTCATATGTGAAGGAAGCCTTATTATTCTTTAAACATGTTAGCAAAAAAGTATCCTTATAACACTAAGTATTCTTGCACAATGAATTATATATATATTAAAGTGGCTACACTGAAAACTTCTAAAATTCAGAATTATATGGGGAAAATGAGCTTAAAATATGTTTAAAAACATGTGTTTGAGGTTTGCCAAAATTCGCCACCTCCCCAATTCTAAGTAAAGGATAATTGACAAAGAATACCACTTGTATAGTTTATGAAACATATTTACTAAAGTTTCGTTGCTTGAAGCCATTATAGTTTCAGCTATGGGAGTACTCTCTGAAATTATTGCACCATCTATACGAAAATGTTCTGAAGTTTCCACCTGTTAGTTTGAAAACAAAACAAAAACAATAAATATAAAATAACCACTAAAACCCTGCCAATCTGAGAACCCCATTCTAAGCAATAAGCCTTGCATCACCCTTTTCCTCGGAGTTCTTCTCGACCCTCTCGTAGATTCCCTAGTTAATGCCTGCAGAGGTCCGCCTTTTGAAGATCCACTTGTCCATTCAGTCTCAGTTACTCCAGCTTGAGAATAGCTCTATTCAAGCATCAACACATTAAAAAGTCATATTCTAATATCAAACACCTTAATAATGATGGCCATATTAGCATACTGAGAATCCATGAAAAGTTTCCAAATGCCAGCATTTGAAAATAATGCTATGCCCTCAAACTATTTCAAATGTATTGACTGAATAGATATGTAGGCATAAGAAAACACTTAAAATATGGTAAAATACATTAGAGTCCAACTATAGGAGCTCACATATTATGATAAAAGTGAGAGGGGAAAAAAAGACATCAATTTATCACTGGCTCCTTTTGTGACTTGCTGTTTACTATCTGGCTCCAGTATCATAGCTGCATCTCTAGCTGTCTAAACAAAAAAGCAGGCTGATCATGACTTGTAAGATAGTCATTTGTTATATAAAACAAGTCAGTTTCCTTTTAAAACAAAATACAAATTTTGTAATTGTTAGCACAGATTAAACATTATTCTTGTCGTGCAGTTAGGACTATTTAAATAGAATCAGTTTCAATAATCTATACACAGCTATCTGACTTAAAAGTTCCCAGGTGTCAAACTCATCTTAGAAACAGGTAATAAAATTGAGCAGCAACAAAAACTTGATGGTCATCTTTTTTTGTGAACAGGCAAGCCTAAAATGTCACTGCCAGGACTCAGTGCCACTCACTCCTCACTACTGAAAAAAAAAGAAAAAATGGTAATAGGGATAGACCACTGTCCATTTCCAGTCCCAGATTTATTTCTCCTTGGAAAAGTCGACTGATTTTTCCTCATTTAAAAAATAATTTAGCAGTCCTCACATAACTATTTGAAAAGCACTAGACTAGTGCTTCTACCTGAAGCTTTTGTTAACATGCATATTCTGATTCAGTAGCTCCAGCGTGAGGCCTGAGATTCTACATTCCAAGGATCAAGTTATTCAACTTTTGAAACTTTTATTACCAGATGATTCTTTTAAATTCTTTTAACTAGAGGACATCCATCAATGATTAGTTATACTAGAATATGCTTATACTATCACATTTGCTTTCAAGCTAATATTTTATGTAGATAACTGATATTTTTATATCTAAGTTAGTGTCTATTAATTTTAAAGATAGATATATTTTACTCTTATCTCGGGACAAGAGCAGTCATCCAATAAGTACACTTATTTGGCTGGAAGCATTACTACCAAAACACCACAAGATACAGACATAGTTTCATACATCTGGTTTTGTATTTATCTATATTTGGAACTGACTTTATAAGAGTTTCCCCTTTGACTCTCAATCTGAATCTCTGGGTTTCTTTTCCAGCTATCAATTAGGAAAAATTTGCTGAATGCAAACATTGTTAGTCAAAAGACAAATTTGTAAACAAATTACATACACATATAATAGATGCTTATTAATAAATTCCTGATTATTTGAGTAGAAGGGAACACTAGTTTTAATCTTAAATTCTCAATCCCGGTGGCACAGTATCATCTGGGAAGCTTTTAAAAAATACCAAGTGCCCCAACCCCACCCTAGACCAATTAAGTCAGAATCTCTTCTAGACCGGCCTGGGCTTAATTAAATTTTGTAGCTCCCGAAGGGATTCTGATGTGCAGCCAGGGTTGAGAATAATGTAACTGACTTATGATGCGTCTCAAAGCCAAGTATTTTTTTCAAACTACTTCCAACACTGCTTCCTCTTTAATAATCAATTGCTCAATGCCAATAAAAACAATGAGAGTATTTAAAAAATATTCTAGTTTGATAGTCTACCTGGTATTATCAATGTATACTCAGTATTTAAAAACTCCTCAAAGAATTAAAAAGAACATTACTTTAAAGGGCTAATAAAGTTATCAGTTATGCAACTAATACAATATAAAGCCTAGATATTTGACCTACATCCATGAAGGTAAGGAGGGGGGAAGAAGAGACATACTTTTCGCTTAAAATTGGTTATCTACCAAATTCCAGGACTTTCCATTTGTTATGTTTTATTCTGAATAAATAACTGAAATAATCTCTTCATCAAAAATTTTACCAAACATCTATTGAAACTATTACACTTAATACAAAAAAAAGTTTACATTTTAATTAGTTATCTTTGAAATTAAAGGCCAAGTTCCATTTTAAATTTTCTCCCATGGAAGAAAACACAAGAAATTCATTGGTTGCCTGTGGAAATAGCTGGGAACAGGGGTAGGATGGACACTTTTAACTATAAATCATTTATGCTTTCTTTTGCTCAGGTTTATTAAATTCTTTGGTTGAGGACTGTCAACCAATTTTATTAGTTCTTGCCTATCATCTAATTTAGAATTAATCATCTGCACAGAAAACTATCTTTCATACAACCAGAAAAGATACCTTGAAGACTGAAAAAAAATTTTTCTACCAGAATTCACTATGCAACAAGTGACTTTGAGAAGAAAATATAAATAAAAAACATAGTTACAATTCAGTGTTGTAACTACTTAGAGTAAGATGGACCAAGCAATTATTGACTGAAAAGAAAAACTCATTGCTACATAAAATTAGTAATGCGACTGCTATATGCTCTGTGGTCAAAATAAGGACTGTAGTGTCATCTATTTTCAGCAAGATGTTCTATAGAAAGTCCTCAATTTATCATGGAGACAACAGGAGGAAGAAACAAAATAACCCTATCAGGTAAAAAGTTATTCAGAAGACATCAGGCAGTTGAGGCACATGAGAATGCAGGAGCTGGGTTATTAAAGGAGGCTATAAATCTCATTCAGTAAAAATACAAGCTTTAACTAGGTTATAAAAAAATAATCAAGATAATTAAAAGCCACCTTACTTTAATGAACTATTAATTTAAGTAAAACATGACCAATATGGTTATTCATATTAACTTTTATTTTTTTAAAAAACAGCATCATATTCCTCCATTAGAGAAAGGTACTCCCATACATTACTTGTGGGAATGTGAAATGCTTCAACTCTTACACAGGGCAATTTGCTAACATCTAGCAAAATTACCCAGCAATTCCACTTCTAGATTTCCTGAAGATAAACTGGCTAAAACATGAAACAACACATGTAAAAAGGCTGTTCACTGGTGTAACTTTGCATTATTCAGAATAGCACAAAACTGAATAATCAATAACAAAAAATCAAAATATCCATCAAAAAGAAAGTGGCTGAATAAATTACAGTAAATCCATAAAATGCAATACCATGCAGTGGTATAAAGCAATGAGGAAGAAGGCTATACTATATCTTGACATGATCTCAGGATAAGTGTTTAGATTAAAAACAGAAAAATAGAGATGTGCAATGTAGGCTGTCTTTCATATATGGAGGGGAGCATAAATAAATATATAAATCTATTATTTACTTATATTTTCAAAAAGAAACAAAATATAAACCGAAACTTAATAAAAATAGTAACCTATGGATAGAAGGAACAAAGATAGAAACCAGATTTCTGACTCTTCTTTTGCCCAAATAAAGCCACATATATATTCTCAAAAATTAAAAAATAAATATGAAAGAAAAAAATTCTTTCAAGTGACTTTAAGCACAGTATTTTGATTTTATCTCCTTAACATAAGAAAAACTGCCCCCCCATCTGAAGATACAATTAGCAGCTTTACTATTAGTAGTAATACTGTTATTTAAAAACATATATATAGTGAAAATTACATAAGAAACAATATTATTTTAAGAACCAAGATACTCAGCATAAGAGAAAAGTGATACAAGTGTGACACCTAGAAATTAGCCTGCATTCATAAATTTGAGGAATTCATGACCTATCTTCTCTTTCTAAAAAGTAAGTACTCCTAGCTTTACCTACTGAAAAAGCCTAGAACAATGACAACCCAGTAGGAATGAACACACTAGTATCCAGGCTGTAGGTAGCTTCCAAATAATACTTTCTATTAAAAGGATAAGGGGTTCTTAAGAAAAATGACTGACTTGATAAGAGGCCGGAAATATACAGCCCAGGACTTCTTATTGTGCCAGCAAACAAGAAAGTATCAAAGACAAATGGGGTCACTAAAAGGATACAGGAATCAACTCAACTCAATTCAGTAACTTGAATGTGAAAAAAGAATAATGACTGCAATTGATCATAAATCAAATATATAAAAACCACAGTAGTAAAAAGATATTATTGATCGCTTTTCAAAATGACTAAAGCACTTTAACTTGATAACTGGCAAATAAAAGGCATGTAAGCATTTATCCTGGCTCTCCTATATGAATTTTATTTCAAGGTAACTAGGCAATTCACAAGGGAAAGTTCTTTATAAAAGAATTCCAGTTACAGATGTAAAGGAATCAGAGAATTCCTAGATCCATTATTTCATTTGAAGTAATGAAATAATGTATCTAGGAAATAATCATAATGGCTGTCATAACCATTAAATGAAAGGGCGATGTGGAACTTTATAACGGATGAATCAGGCTTTCAACGCCTGAACCTATTACTAATTAATTTTAGCATCATCAAAAGGACATCATGTGTTTCTGAAATGATGCAATGTGAAGGCCACAACGCCATTTGTGAAGTATTCTTGTCAAAGTAACTGAACTCAAATCTAACCAACCCCTTAGATCTGTGCTGTACAAAATGATAGCTACTAGCCACGTGTAGTTATTTAAATTTAAATAACATAAAATCAAAATTTTAGTTTCTCAGCCATACAAGTCACATTCCAAGTATTAAGTGGCTACTTAATGAACAGCAGATATACAACAATTTCATCATCACAGAAAGGTCTATTGCACAGCCCCACTATAGTTCTAACTCCCAGTCTACAGGAAATCCAGGGTATGAAAGAGCAAATTAAACGACCCTTGAAGAAGCAATCTGCCAAATCCACAATGTGAGAAATATTATAGAGAACTAACCTGGTTTCTTCACCAAATAAACGGAGGGACGGAAAACCGTTTTAGTGGAAATAGCTACAGACTTAAAAGACAAAACAAGGGCTTCCCAGGTGGCACAGTGGTTAAGAATTCGCCTGCCAATGCAGTGGACACAGGTTCAAGCCCTAGTCCGGGAAGATTCCTCATGCCGCAGAGCAACTAAGCCCGTGAGCCACAACTACTGAGCCCAAGGGCCACAACTACTGAAGCCCGTGCGCTCTAGGGCCTGCGTGCCACAACTACTGAGCCTGCATGCTCCAACTACTGAAGCCCGTGTGTCTAGAGCCCATGCTTCACAGCAAGAGAAGCCACCGCGATGAGAAGCCCGTGCACCGCAACGAAGAGTAGCCCCCGCTCGCCACAACTAGAGAAAGCCCACACGCAGCAATGAAGACTCAATGCAGCTAAAATTAAATAAATTTATTAATTAAAAAAAAGACAAAACAAAATCAAAAACACCAAATGATATGTGGAGTTTGTATGGAACCTGATTTGAATAATTCAATCATAAAAGAGACATTCCTGAAACTGGAGATTATTGTATGGAGAATGTATAAAGCTTTGAACACAGATATGAAAGATTTTATACACACACACAATGCCACTATCACTCCAAATAAAATTAATAATTCTTTCATATCTAACATATATATCTAATATATATAAATAAAAAACAGCTCCAGGGCTTCCCTGGTGGCGCAGTGGTTGGGAGTCCACCTGCTGATGCAGGGAACACGGGTTCGTGCCCCGGTCCGGGAGGATCCCACATGCTGCGGAGCGGCTGGGCCCGTGAGCCATGGCTGCTGAGTCTGTGCGTCCAGAGCCTGTGCAAAAAAAACAAAAACCAAAAAAAAAAACCCCAAAAAACAAAAAAAACACAAAAATCAGCTCCAGTCTTTTAGAGATATATACTGAAATTTTAATGTGTGAAATGAGATGATGGCAGAGATTTGTTTTAGTATACTTCAGCAACAAACAACAAAACCAAAGGAATTAAAAACGCCGCAGGGTGCAGGTGAAGATAAAATAAAACTGGCAGAACGTTGACAGCTGTTGAGGTTCTGTGACTGAAGGGTCAGTAAACTCTTCCCTTTACTCTTCCATATGACTTAAATTTTGTGGGACTTCCTTGGTGGTCCAGTGGTTAAGAATCCACCTGAATGCAGGGGCCACAGGTTTGAGCCCTAGTCTGGAAAGATCCCACATGCCGCGGAGCAACTAAGCCCGTGCGCCACAACTACTGAGCCTGCGCTCTAGAGCCCACGAGCCACAACTACTGAAGCCTGTGCACCCAGAGCCCATGCTCCGCAACAAGAGAAGCCACCACGATGAGACGCCTGTGCACCGCAACGAAGAGTAGCCCCGCTCGCTGAAACTAGAGAAAGCCTGTGGGCAGCAATGAAGACCTAATAAAGCCAAAAATAAATAAATTTATTTAAAAAAAAAAAGAACCTGCCTTCCAACGCAGGGGACATGGGTTCAATCCCTGGTCAGGGAACTAAGATCCCAAATGCCACATGCCACAACTAGAGAAGAAGCCCGCACGCCGCCAAGAAGAGCCAGTGCAGCCAAAATTAAAAAAAAAAAAATTTGTATAATAAGGCCGTTGTCTAATCCTGCCTCTCATCTCCTAAATCTACTCTCTCCTTTGACTATTTATCCTGTCCCTCAGTTTAGATTCCTCAGGTCAAACAATTACACCTTAAACCATATTTAAAACCATTTTCCCACCCTCCTTTTAATCTCTTATCTGACAAGTCAATGCATTCTTGCTAGCACTATACCATCTTGCCTACATAAAATGGACCAAGATTCTCCATGTCTGTCCATTTCAGTGTCCTTCACCAGATTTTCCTAGTTTCTCTTGCTCTGTTATTTCCTTATTCTTTGGTGTGCCCCTGCAGCTCTTCCCTGGCAACACCAGATAAAAAGACAACAAAATATTTATTTCAGTCTTTGGTTCAATATTAAACCAAATCTTCTTTCATTCAAAGCTCTATACATTCTCCATACAGTCACCAAGCTCATTTCTAACAAATAGTTCTGAAATTCAACTTAACTACATCAAACTAAGAAAGACACATGGCTTAAGAAATCAAGAATACTTCCACTGATGATGTGCGACTTTAAAATGACAAAGAGAAAATGGAAAAGATAAATAGCCAACTAGACAAATCTTCCAGCTGGACAGAAAAAGGGTAAGGAAAATGACTCTAGGGATAGCTGACTTGTAAATCGTCAGCCAAATCAATGCTTGATTAGTCAATAATTTGTTTGCTGTAAACTGAGTTCATTATTCCTGTGCTTATTTTCCCCTTAGTTTCCTACATTTTCCTTTTGGAAAACTGCATCTTGCCTCACCCATAAAAAGGTGAATTTTTGTCTAGAATAAGGAAAGAAAACAGTGTGGTCTTAGGATCAGACTAGCTTCAGAGTTGAGGGAAAAGCCACAGAATTATTATAAGACAGGCAAAAATAAAAGCAAAGTCAAAAATCTAGAGACAAAGACACAAATATAAAACCATTCCCCTGTTTTTTATTATATCAGAATTGCTTAGGTATTTCCACCTTTTAAAATATGTCTCTTAAAAAGCAGTATGACTGGCTCTGAACTATGCTTAGCATAGAGTCAAACACAAATGAGACATTTATTAAACACTTGCTTTTGCAGTAAACACAGGCTACACTACTGACAAAACACACAAAGTTTAGATTTCTAGTGCCATTTAATGAATGCTTTATCGAGTGTGCTGGATTTTGGGTGTCAACTATGAACTAAAGGCAGGGACCAGGCACATCAGTGTTGTCAGAAGATTACTTATACCTGAATACAGCGACCATAAAGCTAAAGATACCTGATTGTGCTCAACTCTTCTTTGCTTGAGTGTTACCGGAGTCTTTGCTCTGCCCTTTAGTGGTTCTCTCTTCTCAAGCTTGAGCTCTATTTTAGAGTCTGGAAATAACATCGGAGAAATCATTACTCTCTGAGACACACAATAAACTACAATGTCATCCTAACATTACTCTGGAACCCTGGTTTTTCGGCACACTGATACATAAAATAAGTCTGTATATTAGTACTACCTCAACAGACCCAAACTTGTTAACTGCAATTTCTGTCTTTAAAAACTTTTCTTTTCCATTTTTATTTCATTCCATTTTTATTTATCTCCCCCACTCCTTAATATGATCACCACTTCTTCCTGTTTATTCTTTCTTTTTTCTGGGACTAATAGCCTGAAACAAAGTAAAAACCCATGGAGGCTTTTCACTGAAAACAATTAGGAAGTGGGAAAAGTACATTAGAATACATAGTTGTTACCATTCTTTTGTCCATACAGTGCATTTTTACTACATAAACAAAGGTTAGTTATTAAATTAAAATTTAGAATATGGAAGGGAAAAAGCTATAGAGAATTTTAAGACTGAAAAAAACTTGTATGGTATCAAGCCGCTAATAACAATAAGTACAATGACGTTTATACATAAGTGCATTTTAGAAGTCTGTCCTTTTTTGATGTGACTATAAAAACCCTGGGTACAATTGAAGAGGTATGGAAGAAACTTGTTCACAGAAAAGTACAACCAACCACAGGTCACTTCTCCTCAGCCTCCCCCATAATAAAGTACCATTTCTTGGAAGAGAAGCTAGTGCATGTATATTATAGCAAATCACCGTGATGGTTATTACCATAACAACTCAAATACGTATATCTTTTATCATAGGCTTCAATATCCCACTCTCCTAGTTTTGATTTTATCACCATTTGAAGGGCCAGACTTTTCAAGAGACTTGATAAAAATTTTAGTTAGCTTCTGCATTTTTGTGGCCATTTATCATAGTATAGCAAAATTAATGTCAGTTGTCACTTCTAAAACTTCTATTACCAAAAAGTTACTTTCTTATGAGACAGAAATGGAGTCAACTCTTAAACAAAAGCTTAGTTTTGCATGAATTCAATGCAGTTGTGCTAAAAAGTAGTCAAGATAGTTATGTGTCTTGCTAAATATCTAGCCTAGTACCAGTCAGTCCAGTCTACTTGCAAGTTTCCCAAAAATAAACAGTGATTTTTTTACCATGTTAGTTCAAATAGTTCCATCTTTATTTAGGATTAAGGTATCAACTCCATCCCCCACTTCCCAGTAATTCTATTAATGGCTCTATTATCTATGGGACAATCTTTAGCATTATAAAGTCTTACATTAACTCAGAACCTAAGAATCAGAAAGCAAAAAGAACCCAATAGTAGTTGAGCAGAAACTGATTAAACAAATAAGATATCTGGTTACAGAATAATTCCTCTTACAAACTTAAATTCCAATAGCCAATAAAAACATGGTCCTCATCAACTATACTTCAATTAGGAAAAAAAAGACACCCCAAAACCATTGTCCTCAAATAGGGAAAAAAAAAAAAACCCGAACATTTAATAATAATTTGAATATGTTCAGCTAAACCATTGGAATGTCAAGTGAGTTTCAGTGATGAAATGGAAAAGGGATGTTGTTCATCCACAAATATCTAACGTTGCAACTCTAAGAATAAAACACACATACAACATGTTTGTGGAGACCACACAAAACTGTTCAAATTTAACAACTTTATTGAATTTGCAAAAGCATTCTACAGTAATACATTAAAAAAAAATCACATAGTACTTAGTAGGTACATGTATACATGTACATTTCAGAAGACAAATAACAAATAGAATTACTCCCAGAAAGCTGCAAAGATGGATAGGTTAGTCTAAGAATATAGTAATGGCTATAAGTCCCAAGGGACTATATTTTGTTTATAATTAATACTACTATTTTCCATAAAAATACAAAGAAATTCGATTATCTAGTGCCTCTACAGTTAGACTCTCTCATCTTACAATCATAGAAATGAAAACAGAGAATAATATATTGCTTTATATAGACACACAGAAACTGGGATATAGTAGGATTTCTTATGACTTAAAAAAATAACTTAAATTTGCTTTTAGAATTTAGCTTAGATTAAGCCTAATCATACATGAATTACAACGTACCTTAAAAGTGTTACTTATTAAAAAAAAAGTCCCATCTTTCCTAATTCATCTGACTATAGTTTTACAGTGATGGTGAGAATGCACTATCCCAGAATACTATGGTCTAGAGCAGTATTTCTCAAAGTGTAGTCCACCAACTGCTTGCTACCAGTCCATGAAAAAACGAGGCATTTGCGCCAGAATGTAAATCAGCGCACTGTCTTTCCTCTACCAATAAAGTTTTACCACAAAAATAAAACCTGTCATTCATCTAGATTCAAATTCTGGTACACGTTTATCTTATCTGTGGATCAGTAACAGTTTGTAGACTGGCACTTTGAGTTGCACTGATTTGGACTATTACAAACGATACTGTAGATATCAGTAAAAAAACAACACAAGTGAGAAAATAAGAGAAAATATGTAGACAAGTTCTGGAAAGTAATAAAATATTTAGTAATATTTAAAACCATGGAGACTCAACTTATAATCTAGTTAATGGAATTTTCTTAGTTTTGAAGAGTTGTAAAATCTTAAAATAGGAAAGACTGAACTATTTGAGAAAAAAATGCTATCTAGAAAAGCTTTAAACTGTTAGTATCAGGCTTTCTTTCTGTGCAACTAAAAAAAAAGGCAGATATATGTAGGCAATTACTTTTATACTAAAATTTAATTGGTAGAAGTTTGACACTTTGAAATTAGCCTATTCTGGAGACTAAAAAGACATTAGAAAATTCTGGCATAAGAGTACTTTAAATTCCTAGAAAAGCTGCCAAGTTCCCCATATCAAAGATAAGATAGATGTCTTTATTCTTAATTTTATTAGTGTTTTTTTCCACTCTTTTTAATTACTTTGAATACTTCTCTTCCAAATAATGTTCCGCCTTTAAAGGGAGTAACAGCCAGCTTATTCTTAGAAGCTGGATTAATTTTGCAATCTTTTAGCCAGAGATACCGGCGACCTAAAGTGGAAGATCCCATGGTATAAGCAGCCATTTTTATTTCATCAAAGGCAGCTTCACAAAGAAATGAGGCCGCATCATATGTTTTGCTTAGCATCCCAAGTGCCTGGTGCACGTGACTAGGATCTGAGCTAAGAATTTGTGCAGCCTGACTAATGTCTGCCTGCATAGCCCGAACTACAAAGGCAGTATGGGTTGCAATCTGCAATGCTGATGCTGCAGCTTCATACGTTCCACAAAGTGCTAAGTCCAACTGTTTATCGCAGGACTCAGGGGAAGCTGGCTGAATACCTGCTGGTGGAGTGGCTTCAGAAATAAACCCTAGGATTTCATCATCTACTTTTGGAACTGATAATATCCGTGTTGCCTCTCTGGAAGAAATTGGATACTTGCATGCCAATGAAGGCAGCTGCCTGCCGATTTGCTGCCACTCCTCTTCAATTACTTTTAAAATAGATTCATGGAAGGGAAAAGATAGTTCGGGGGCATCTATTTTATCATGCTGTGATTGCTTAGACATTTCTATGCCTAAGGTAGTCAGTGAGTGAGAGACAACGGTTTTTGCAGAAGAAGACATCAGTTCGGATCCAGGTATATTTTGAAATGCCACAGAGGAACCTGAATCCTTTTCTTCTACTGACTTTTCACTGAGTCTAGGTAATTTTCGTGGAGGAGACAGGGATTCTGTTTCTCGAAAATTAGGTGCATCAATTCTCTTCCATATATTTTCTACATCCAGTGGGGGTGTAAAGCTAGAAGTCCCAGGCAAACTACCTACTCCACCCTGGACCAACAGAGAACTGACGTAATCTCTGATTGCCTTAGCCAGTGGTGGAGAAATTACTTGTGATCTCTCAGACTCTTCTAGTGCTCTCCTTTCACTGGAGAGAACTGACTGATCTGAAACATGGGACCTCTCAGTACATAATGGTTGAATTCCACTTTTCTCTCCACAGTAAATATTTTCTACTATGTCTTTATAGCAAGTACTGGTGGTTTCTTTAATCAGTGAAGGAGAAGCTGCAGCAGAGACCAACATGGCAGCGAGTTCATGCTGAGGAGATGTCGAAGAACTTTTCTCTAAACATCTATCATGGCTAGACTTGGAGGAAACAAACAAATTCCCTCCAGAAGCTAACTTCTGCATCTGTTCCCTGCCAGGCAAGGCTGTGGCAATAAGAGGTTCCCTAGGTGGGTCTCCCTTAGAAGAATGTACTTTCTTAGCTGCCTGTTGTTCAGTCCTGCCCAAAGGAGGACGGGTGGAGATTTCAGGAAAAGAAATACCCTGAAAAAATCCACCAGAGGGAGTAGTTGGAAGTTCAGAAAAAGGAAAAAAATCCCTAGTGGACTTCACTTTCTTGTGTTCTTTCTTCTTTCCTGTAGAGGCAAAAGAGGCAGGAAGTTTAAGCATTACTTGTGTTTAAGCTGATTCTATTCTTTGCCTCTTTGCTAATAACATAGTGCTGTTGAAGGAACATTCTGAACAACCAATTTGACAGACTGTGCCCTGGCAGGCAATGCTTATGGAGATATAAACAATTTGAGTCATTAAATAGTCATGAAATTAACAAACAAGTCATATGAATTAAAAATTTATAAGTGTCAAGTTGTTCTTAAAATAAATTTTAAAAGGTCGTTTATTTCATGTACTACTCGAAAAATATTTATATACCATGGCCAAATTTTCTTAAAATAGTCTACTAAAAACATGTCAAAATATTTACTATAAAGTTTTCTTGAAATCAGATCTTCTAGCAAAAACTATAAATTTAAATGCTTATCAATATGAGAACAGAGAAAACATGCCGTATGTAAATACTACTGCTACATATCAATTACGAGAAATAAATCAGACACATGTAATGAATCAGTAAGAGATCTTAATATAACAGAGTAAAGAAAAGCAAGTGATAAGATTTAGCATATCACTTACACAAATTTTTTTTCAAGTACAAGATAATACCATGTATTAGGCAGATGCATATGAAAAAGTATTTAAAATCAGGCTGGAAAGATAATCATCAAATTAATGATAGTGGTTGCTTCTCTGGAGATGATACTTAGAAAGGGATAACTGGGGAAACTTTGTCTCTACTTGTAATACTTTTTTCTCTTAGAAAGATGAAATTTGCAGCAAAAAAGATAGAGAGTGATTTTACGTGACAAAAAATTAGACATTTCTACTTTTCTGTTTCTTAGAATTCTCAACAAAAGGTATTTAAATCAAATTACTTGGAGGACTACTCTAATGATATGAACAAAATTTACATATATCTTGGTAATATTATTTAAAATTTTATCTTCTTCATGGTTACTGTATCTTATGAGTCTGAAAAAAATTTGATTTTTTTGATTATATACTTTATTAACATCATATAAAATTTTACCTTCTTCATTGTCACTGTATCTGTCAGAGTCATTACTTCCATTCTGTCTTGTATTTTCCACTGAAGAAGAAATTGCCGGCAGAGGAGTAGAAGATCTAGATTCTGTTCCTTGTTCCCTCAGTTTCAACAGCTTTTTCTCATATAGCTTCCTGGTTGTTCCTGTATTAAGGCAGAATTTGCTTTATTACTTGTATTGTCTTATTTAAGATCCAGCTCAGACATTAGCTTTAGAAACATTAAAGTGTTACTTTTCACTGTTTCCTTTTCTAAACTTAAATGCTTAAAAATACTACATAATGGATTCTTTTCTAAAATAGGTGTTTTTCTGGGATGTTAATAAATGATTATAACAATGGTTTTCTGGTTTTTTTTTTTTTGGTAGAATACATAATAGATTGATTTAAGTCTTACTATGGATAACCTATTGAAGAGCCATGTACGACTGAGTATCTCTGACTGAAAAGTTTTGAACTTTGTGTAATTTCTCTAGTACTAATAGTACTTGCCTTTGTAGAAAAATCATGTTTATAAACAGAGTGTACTCCTCTGAATTATTATGATTAAAATCCCACAACTCTAAGAGACTAATATGCCTATAAAGGCCATTTAGTTATGGGAAAAGTCCTAAAAGTCACATTTTTTAAAACTGAGTATCTCTGACACCTAGCACTGAGTAAATTTACGATGTTAAATCATATTTCAATATACTGCTGCAGTAAAAATGACCTTTTACGGAAAATGTGTGTTACAAAGAGAAATGATTTGCCAATTAGATAGCAAAGTAAAATTGATTATAAATAATTCAGTAACATTTCAATGACAATTTAAAACTAAAAATAGCTTTTACTTTCTGTTTTACACTAGCTATATGTCTTTCCCTGATTTCTATAAGATGAATAAAATGATAAACATATATTTTTTAGAAACAATACGTATCTCAGAATGTTACAGATAAGTAGTCTTAAGATGAACAGCTGGGGAGGGGGAAATAAGGAGACGCTGGCCTTAAAATTTCAGTTACACAAGATGAATAAGTTCTAGAAATCTAAGTGTAGCTTGGGCTACAGTTAACAACACTGTATTACATCCTTGAAATTTGCTAGGAAGGTAGATCTTAAGTGCTCTCACCACACATACATGCATAAAAGAAAACTCTGAAGTGATGGATATGTTAATTAGCTTGATTATGGTGATCATTTCACAATGTACATGTATATTAAAACAGCACGTTGTACACCTTAAATGTACAACGTTTGTTTGTCAATTATACCTTAATAAAGCTGGGGAAAAAATAAACAACTGGTATATCAACATGTAATTTAATGTATGTTAATACACAATACACAGTCTTCAGCACCTCCCTTTTGTAATTTTAAATGAAAAATATAAAAAGGGTATCAAATGTCTGTTGGTAATTATACTAATAGGTTTATTATCATCTCTTGGGAAGCCGTACATTAAATAAGACAAAAGAAAGACAATATTCTAAATTCTTATTTGCAACTACACCTATAGGTAAAAAACAACCCCCAAATCTACAGTACTCAAAAATTTACAGGGACTTCCTTGGTGGTCCAGTGGTTAAGCAGCCGCCTTCCAATGCAGGGGACGTGGGTTCAATCCCTGAGCAGGGAAGTAAGATTCCACACGCTGTGGGGCAATTAAGCCCACGTGCCACAACTAGTGAGAAGCCCATGTGCTGCAACGAAAGCCCGTATGCCACAACGAAGATCCCACGTGCTGCAACTAAGACCTGATGCAGTCAATTAAAAAAAAAATTTTTTTTTACACAACTTAGAAGATCAAATAGAACTTTCTCATCTTGAGGTTATTGCCAAGACCCTCCAAAATTAAGGCACCATCAGCCTTGCAAACTCACTGACTTAACAGTAACCAAATGATGAAAATCCAGGGTATTCACTTTTAAGTTTTCCTTTTCGGTTTGTTCTTTAGTTTTCAGTTTGTTCCTGAATTCCAATCAAAACAAGACTTTTTAATAGGTACTTTTAATGATAACTGAAAGTGGGTACTACGCTGGGAATTGAATAACTTGAGTTCTTTTAAGAAGTCTGTCACTAACTTACTGATTTGGATTAATTTGGCCAGCTATGTTACCTCAGATTTTCCTCAATTGTCATATAAGACCCATATGTCTCATCAAGTAGTATGACAACGGGCACAATACAAAACAATCTCAACAGAGGTAATCTTGGGGATTAATTAGTTCAATTCTCTCGTTTTATTTCCCTCATTTATATAGTTAGGGAAACTAAGGTCCTGGTCATATAAATGATTAATGACAGACTGGTCCTTAGAACGAAAACTCTACCTGCTAGACAAGAAGGGAAAACAGTGTGGGGTACTGCTTCATAAAAAGATATTTGAAATTTTATCAGCTTACCCACAATAGGACCAGGGTTCACTCCATATTTCACAAGCTGATCCAGAAGGTCTTCATTAGAGAGCTCGGTTACATCTAGATCATCTTTATCTTCTAGTCTGGGTTTATCAGTTTTCTTTGTGGCTTTCTGTAAAGGAAGTCCAGTTGTCATTTCCACATGAATTTTTAAATGTTCATTTATTGATACTATATAAATAACACTGCATACAATAAACATGCAAATTTACCTTCAAGTTGACTTATAGTAGAGCTTAGCAATTTGATTAAATTAAAAGCAACTTATTATTCAAAAGTATTTTCTAAGTTCAGCTGTAATTATACAAACCTAATAAGCCAAGCAAGTAACTCAAATTTTAGATATTACTGTTAAAATAGTCAATTTTGGTTAACTATCTAAAGAGGTGACGGCATCAAAAATTCAAAAGAGCAAAAAGTCTGAGTCTCAACATTTTCATCCAGATAACTGTAAATACAATTTACTACTGGTTTTTCTATAATCCTTGAAAGTTTAAATTAATCCAGGAAAGTTTAAGATTTTACCATAAAGGTTAATACATGTTATATATAAAAATGATTTATTTTAAACAAGCATATCAAAATTTAAGAAGCCCAAATGAATATTCTTCTTGTAATACAGTGACTTTAAAAGCCAGTTTTTGACTCATGAAGGCAGCCAGACTCTATGGCTACATATCACCTCTGACATGGCTTTGTTGCCACACATAGTCTATATGACCATTTCACTAAGACTAGCTGAAAAGCGTGGAACAAGCTTTGAGAAAAATTTTAAAGGCAGGTTTTAAAATAATTTAAGCAATGGCATTCTTTATTGGAAAAACTATATAAACTTCCAAGGTTAAACAGGGTAAGGGAGCAAAAGTATGGTTAGCTTTTAGGGTTGTGGCAAATAGCTTTACAAATGTCTCAGTAATCCCAGTAACCATCAGAGGACAATATAAACGGCTGTTTAAATAATGGCCACAAACATCAAAGTCAATGTAGGCCCAAATTACTGTTTAAGGCAGAAGAGTCAATACTGCATCCTAGAAATATTTTATGGAAAATAGCAAAAATCAGAGAGCTGGGGACTTCCCTGGTGGTCCAGTGGCTAAGACTCCAGGCTCCCAATGCAGGGGGCCCGGGTTCGATCCCTGGTCAGGGAACTAGATCCCACATGCTGCAACTAAAGATCTTGCGTGCCCTAACTAAGACCCGGTACAGCCAAATAAATAAATTTAAAAAAAAGAAAAAAAAAAATCATAGAGCTGTATGGGCTGTTTACTTTCCAGTGATGCTGAGGGGGAAAGAAAAATCAGGCATTATTTGTCATGTATTAGAATTTGTTTCTCAATCAAATAAAAATGTGAAATACTTCATATAAAGAACATAATAAGAACAATGATGTCAACTCATGAGAAATCTTCAATACAATTTTTTAAATGTCTGTGAAAAGTTACCAAGGGTACTTTCAGAAGGCTTTAATATTGTACTAATGTAGGATCATTAAGCTCAAATCTTAAGCAACTCACACCTTGATGTCAAAATAGCTGCCCAGAGTCTAAGAGTTCTATATATCAAATCCTTGAATTCTTTAGAAAAGACTTCTTTTTTTTTTTAATCAAAGAGACCTAATCCTGTGACCTACTTGAATATTCCAAAAGTGTGGACAGGTTGGGAAGAAAAACCCCATTGTGTAACATAAATACTTTAAAGAAAAAAAGGCAGTCAGGTACAGATTACTTGTAGAAAAAAATCCCTCTAACCATAAGAATGTTCAAATCCTACTCCTATAACCAAACATCCAGGAATTTCAACTTCCTGAAGCAGCGTGAGGTTTTCAAGAAATAATCTGTCTTTGGCACTAACTACATTCTGCTTTTTATTAGTTATCTGTACATATGTTTTACCTTCTCCAGATGGTAAACTCCTTGAACAATAGTCCTTAAGCCTGGTTTGTTATCAAAACCTCAAAACTTTAGGAAAAGTTGCCTCTATTTTAAAAAGTCTTACCCCATTCTGAGTCCTAATATTGGGCCTGACAATCTGTATTTTGATGTACAGCTCAGGTGATTTTAGATGTAGCATTTAAGAGGGTAACACAAAGCAGGAGCACTGTCATATTGTATCCCAAGCAGCTAAAATTAAAAAGAGTGCCTGACACAGGAATAGGTACCTGATACATGTTTTGTTGAATGAATGAATCAAAGTACCATCTGGTGAGGGGGAAATTAGCCACTTATTTTAAAAAACCAATTTCTTATTAAGAAAAAACAAAGATTTAGCATATCCAAGCAGGAAACCAACTCCCTCACATTTTCTTAAAACATATTGAAACTCTACAGCTGTACAAGGAAATTTTAAGTAAAGGCCAATAAACTGGCATAAGGTAAGTCAAATAGAGCAGGTGCTCATAACGGGCCACCTGAGTTTTATTTTTACGGAGAAAAGCTCCAGAAAAGTAATGCCATTCTATGAAATATCAAATTTAATAAGAATAAAAATTGGGAGTATACATATTTATCAAGCCAGCAGTTTCAACCAGGAAGAAGGAGCCATTAGTTGTAATGATTTCTGCCTCCAGAGAGCTTTGTTCCTTTAAGCAAATCATGTAATCTCGTAGTTTCCTTCGGTCAAAATACCAAGTACCAGCTACATGCCAGGCACTGTTCTCCAGTTTCTTCCCAACTACCAGATGATCTCTAATTTCTTTTTCAACTTTAAAATCCAAAAGTTCTGTGATATCACCTATGAACCACTCTTATTTAAATCTCTACCATTAGTAGCAAAGATGCTGAAGTATAACTAATTATTACTACAGAACAGATTCTATTGAGCATATATATACCAAATTGTGTTCTAAGTGCCTTATATGTATTAACTTATTGAATCCTAAAAATCCTATGCGATAGATACTAATATCCCCATTTTACAAGAGAGGAAACAAGTCCAAAGTTGTTCAGGTAACTCAGGCAATCTGCATACCCAGTTATATGGTAACATTTGAGCAGACTTTACGTACATATCACTTTCACAAACTTACCTCATCCACTTCTGAATACATTATGGTAGCACTGTATTGTTCTGGCATTAAATAAAAACGACAAAATTCAGAAATCACATATTGTAATAGCTAACATGTGCTGTAGTTGCTGAGCACTAGACATCTTCACAAATGCAACCTCAAGTAATTCTCTAAGTTGCTATTAGATTATTCCTATTTCAGATGAAAACTGAGCATCTGATAGGCAATGCTCTTTGTTCGAGGTCATCTGAATAAGGGCAGAACTGGAATTTGAATCTATAATTCTGATTCAGAAGTCTGTATACTTAACACCTTAGTGTAGAATATAGTGGTCAATTTATGATTTAACTTTTACTACCTAACACACTCTTTACTGTTCTGTTCCATGTCATTAAATATTTCCTGTTAAGAATTCATAATTCATCAGATCAGACCATTCAAGAATGCTATGCTCCAATGGATTCCAAACAGCTACACTGCTTTGCACCCTCAACGAAAAGGCAGACCATCAACTCTGTATGTAAATGTTTATTTTTGTGTTGACAATGCTGATAATTTCATCACTGGAAAATACTGGTTACCATCAAGATGCATAAAAAGCATAGAAATAAGAAAACTAAAACCAAATTTTGAACATGCAAATATTTTGCCCTATCACATCAAGTGTACCTGACCATGGCAATGGCTGAAATGAAACAATTTCTCCTTTAGTTAAAAATACTCTTCATAAACCCATGTTTAAATCGAAGGTATACGCTATGTCCTTGGCCAAATCCATGTTAATGTTTGTTTTAAAATGTTAAAAATTCACCATTTAAAAAAATCTGCCTTATCTGAAACTGTCAAACATAATTTGGCTTTCTCCTAGAGCATAAATATTCTTTAAGAAATGTGACTCTATATTGTTATTACACATAGGGCTAACAATGACTAGAACATAAAACACTGTACATATAAAAGGAGAATAATTTTATATACCAATTATTATAAATGGTCTAAGGTTGTCTTCTTATAAATTCAATATATTTTTTTCCTATGCCTGATAAAAAAATTTATCAGACTCCTTAGTTAAATTAGGACTCATTTTTACTCAATGTGCTTTAAAGAGGAAAGTGACGTTAGTGACCAACTACCACTATTAGCTTTTTCAAGTTGTTGACACCACTGCACCCAACCCAGGGTACACTTTTTTGAGTTTTAAATACACAAGGTAGAAAAAACTTAAAGCTGTCTTTGACACAGTTGATATCTATATGGATTCAAACATTGAGATACATGCTACTGGACATAGGAGGTTCTCTTAAAAAATTAACTATGGTGGTTGGCAGGTCTGCAGAAATCAAACTCCTGCAGTTAAGAGCGCATGATAGGAACTCAAAAATGTTGGATAATTGAACTGAAATTAAAAAATTTTACATTCAGGTTCTTCTTACACCCCAAAGAACACACAGGGTAGATCGGGACATACACTCTTTGAAAAAGTTGAAGGAAAAACATCAAAACCAAGACAACTGTTTCTGTCGACAGCGAATCATCATCAAAATAAGAATGAATAATCCTATCATAAACATACAACCAAATACTTCCACAGCTCAAGAATGATACATTTGCACAGGAGACCAACATAAGGTTCTATAGAAGACTTAAAAAAAAATGTGCTGATTTAAATGGAAGATATTTCATTTTCAACCAAATTTTTACTAATAGTTTGAATATTACTTTCGTTTTCAGAGGGGTTGGGGAGAAACAGGTAAGGGATATACTTTATTTCAAAAATAAATTTCTTCTTATGGAGTACAGTGGCTTTCTTCAAATTCAAAAACAAGACATGAGAAACAAGAAGGTGCGATCCATCTTTTACTTAACAAACCAATATTTATTTGGCACTACTATGTGCCATGCATCGATTTAAGACATAAGGTTTTCAATTTCTCTAAAGCCCAGGCTAAGATTTAATTAAATCTACATGTGTCTATTATATCTTTTCTTCATTTCCATCTGGGTAGTCCAGAAAATACACTGGATAAATTTTTTAAAACTTAAGATAACTTCGAAAGAAACAGTCATTTTGAGTTATACTAGTAATCAGTACAACTCTAAACTCCACTTTCCATGTTTTACAAAGCATTGCACTTTACACCAGTCACTAGTTTTAACTACATTCTATTATGCTTTGTAGCCTGATAACCAGGCTGATTCATACTAATAGCACATAAAACCCCAGAGAACAAAACCCAACTATTCTCGAACGAAATATGCATTTGCTGGAGCCAATCTGAGTTTACCCGGGATTAGATATCCCAAATTGCAACAATGACAGAGCAGAATGTCATGAAATAAACATTTCTCCTGATTCCGAAGCTTCTCCTTTTTTCATGCAAATACACCAAAAGGAAAAACAACCCCCCAAACCCCTAAAACCCAAGCCCTAAGTAACTAGAATTTTTAAATATTTGCGCGTCTATGATAACCACTCAAAGGTGTATTTTAAAATGCTCGTTTAATTTTGAGTAACGCTGCCCCGCCAAAAGACGGCCTGCTGCTGGAAAGGAGTAACACGAACAAGAAAAACATAAACCGTTCAAAAAGCCCTCCATATGCAAAAAACATAAAAAGGCGGGAATTTCTTTATTTCAAATTTTGGTTAGGTATCAGTATGTCACAAATTGCCCTCCAGGGAGCGCTCTGAGACCCGGTTACTAGTCATTTCTGTTAATAAAGCGGGAAAACGCTCAAACGTAACCTGTAGCCGTTTCGAACTGACCCTCCTTAGGGCTTTCGAAAAGGGCAGGGAAGTCCCTGTTCAGCTGCCCACCTCCAGCGGCCGGGCGTCCAGGGACACAGAGCTGCCTGCGCGCGCCCATCACCCGCGCGCAACCCGAGAGCAAAGGCCAACTTCACACCCCCCGACACACCGCGGCTAAAACGCGCGCCCCGCGGCCTTAACTTCGGGGATCTCCTCTCCGGCACCCTTCCCCCTCAGAGCCCGAGAGCCCGCGGCGAAGGGGCCGAGCTCGGCGTCCGCAGACCCAGAGGCCAGCCCCCCGGGCGGGTGGGGGAATAGCCCCGCCGCCGAGAGAGGGCTGCGCGCGCGCGAGGTGGGGGGGGGGCGCCCACCGCTAAACGCCTGCCTTTGTGGCCCCGGCCGTGCGTCCTTACCCTGCCGACGGCGGCGCGGCTGCGGCCCGCGGCGGCGGCCCCGGAGCCCAGGACCGGGGTAGGTTCGCGCTCTTCGTCGCTGGAAAAGTCCGGAGGCCCCTTGCTGTTGGCGCCGGCGGCGAGCGGCGGCCGGTTGCGCGCCGTGAGGTGCTGCAGGTAGAGCTGCACGTACACGTCTTTGCGCTGCTCCCCGGCCGGGAGCGTCACATTGTTGGCGACCAACTCACTCTTCAACTTCTCTTTCGTCAGGACCGAGGGGTCTTCCAGGAACTCCGGCATCTCGGCGGCGGCGAATCCCCTTCCCCGCAGCCGTTGCACCCGCCGCTCACGCCGGCGCGCTCGCTCCTTGCCCGGGGGGGGGGTGGGGGGGCCGCGCTACCGCCTCCGAGTCTCACAGCTCTCGGCCGGGACTTGCGCCACGGAGCACAGCGGAAACTCGCGCACACAAAGCCAAGCCAACGCCGGACACAAAAGCCCCTGCAGAACAAGCGGGGCCCAGTGCAGCCAAGCCAGGAGTCCGCACCAACCCCAGCGCACACCCCACGGCCAAGCGAGAGCAGCCTCTTCGCCCACGCCCCAAGAACGGGTGCCGCCATTGGCCCGCGGCCGTAGGAAGCACGGCGGTGATTGGCGGGACGCCTCGCGCGGGTTCCATTAGCCGCGGCGCTCTGGTAGAGGTGGTGGAAACGCAGTTTAAAAGCCGCTTGGGCGGGAGCTCCGTCGCGCGGCTCGTTTCTGTTTCCCATTTCCCCGTCCTTCCTCTTAGGATGGCGATAAGAGGCAAGTCGTACTGCTTTTTGTGCGCCGTTTCCTCTCCCTGCCCCTCTGGCGAAGCGGCTTTTCTCTCCGGGGTCGGTCGCCGGCGAATGGGCCGGATTTCACGGCAGCTGCGAGGACCCGGGTCTGGGCCTTTCTCAATCTCGGGACACTGGTTCACCGAAGAATAGCCGCAGCCTTTCCTCTCCAAAAGCTAGCCTTGAAGGGAAAGAAAAGGAGTGAGGCGTTCATGTGGACGCTCATCTTCCTCGATTTGATTTACTTGGGGGAGGCAAGGGGAAAGCGGGCAGTTAAATCTCCGTCTCTGCTTGCGAACGCTGCTTTTGTTCCCGAAATTCGGAAAAAGCCAGACCTTGACTACGGGGCACTTTGAACTACCCTTGAATTTGTGACGAAATTGTATTGCCAAATGTTGCACTTGCCTCCTACCCTAAAGAAGGTTGGGACCTTTCTAAATTATTTCATTTAGTTATTTGGGGCTCAATTGCATTTTGTTCAGAGCCGTCTCTGGGTTGGATCCCTCCACCCGTAAGTATCTTACCCGTAACTTAAACCTAATGCTTCATAATACAACGAAATGAAATGATTTAGGAATTCCTTAGTGGATAACTTACAACTGAGACAGGTGCATTCTAGATTTTAATCTTAGGGGAAGCCTAGTGACTAATAATTAGGCCGGAAACCCTAATCAAACCCCTATTACAGATCCGAGTTAAAACTTGGTGGAGTCTCAGAAATTTTACAGTAAAAATGTCTTTCTGAAAACAAATACCATTAACGACAAACGTTTAAATACCTTTCGAATTTATATGTTTCAAGATATTTTCTTCCAAGAAAAGAAAGAAGCTGATCTTGGATTTAGGGTGTCTTAATCATTTCCCCAGATTCTGACCTCCAAACTATGTTTCATAAGCTACTTTAAAAAAAAGGTTATCTGATTTCTGCATGGTTGTTTAAGTTCCAGTAAATTTACTGGAAATACTAAAAATGTTTCCTATGAATTAAGCCATTTTATTTTTAGAAATTGAGGAGACATTTCTTTTAACGATAGTCTATTTTCCTAGAGGCAATTTTACTAATTATTTTCTAAAAATATCAGTATTTACATATATTTGAGCAATAGTATTCAGACCAGAAATGCAAAATAAAAATTGTATTTTAATTAGCCAGTTGTTTCGTAGGTCTTTAGGTTGCTGTGTAAGAGTTACCTTAACCATTACCTATCCACCCCCAGCTTCACTAGGTACAGAGGCAACGGTTTCATCTTCAGACGGTGAACTGAGCTGACAGGCGAACGACCATAATTTCGCAGTGACTGGTAACCCCATAAATGTAGTCAGTGAGTGTGGGATGGTCCCAGGCAGTGTGCCTGGCACAGTTCAGTTATTTCTTCCAGTATAGTCTCAAATTACGCGCAAGGCAAAAGTCCTGAGCAGAATATCTGCAAGGCCACAGTTAACGGGTTTATTCTATCCTATTTGAATTAGCAAGTTATCCTGTTAAATCGTTACCTTGCTAGTTGAAGGGGTTGACTTGACTGTACTAACAGTTTTTAAGAGGTAGGTTTTGCCGCTCTAACTGAAAAGGGTCAGAGTTACCAGGGCTTAGTATTTGATCTGACGAGGGTGGAGTACATAGAAGAATCTCCAGCCTCTGATAGCTGCCCTATGGTCTGAGGATACCTGGGCAGCTAGGTTCCTGAAGTGGATCTTCAGAGGAGGAGGCATCACTGACACTTTGAAAATAATAATCTACGTAAATTTGATGCCAGTAGAGTACAATGCTGGAATCACAGAGCCACCTGGAGGGACATCTGAGGGTGCTGCACTGGAACTCTGCTTTTTTCATAGGGCCATTGTACCAGAAATTTTCCAGGCAGTTTAATTCTACCTTTTACAAGCCAAAAAAAAAAAAAAGTCACCTGTTGAGTCTGAAAGTTGTTATATTTTATTTCTGATTGAGTTATAATAAACACATCAATACAATATTAGTTTCAAGTGTACAACAGTGATTCTATATTTTTATGCTTTATGAAATGATCACCATACAAAGTTGTTAAAATATTTTTGACCATTCCCTTATGTGTACATTACATTCCCATGATTTATTTATCGTTTTTTTTTTTTTTTTTTTTTTTGCGGTACGCGGGTCTCTCACTATTGTGGCTTCTCCCGTTGCGGAGCACAGACTCCAGACGCGCAGGCTCGGCGGCCATGGCTCACAGGCCCAGCCGCTCCGCTGCATGTGGGATTTTCCCGGACCGGGGCACGAACCCGTGTCCCCTGCATTGGCAGGCAGACTCTCAACCACTGCGCCACCAGGGAAGCCCTCCCATGACTTATTTATCTTATAATTGGAAGTTTGTACCTCATAATCCCCCTTCCCCTATGGCAACCACCAGTTTGTTCACTGTATCTGAGAGTCTGTTTCTGTTTTGTTTGTCCATTTGTTTTGTTTTTCAGATTCCACGTATAAGTGAAATCATACAGTATTTTTCTCTGTCTGACTTATTTCACTTAGCCTAATACCCCCCAGGTACATCCATGTTGCTGCAAATGGCAAGATTTCATTTTTTTTATGGCTGAGTAATATTCCAGTGTGTGTGTGTGTGTGTGTGTGTGTGTGTCTATATCAATGTATATCACATTTTTTTTATCCATTCACCTATGGAGGGACACTTAGTTTGCTTCCATATCTTCGATGTTGTAAACGATGCTGCAATAAACATAGGGGTACATATATCTTTTTGAATTAGTATTTTTGTTTTCTTCATATAAATACCTAGAAGTGGAATTGCTAGATCATATGGTACTCCTATTTTTAATTTTTTGAGGAAACTTCATACTGTTTTCCATAGTGGCTGTACCAATTTACATTCTCATAAATAGTGTACCAGAATTCCCTTTTCTCCGCATCCTTGCCAATACTTGTCTTTTTGATAATAGCCCTTTTGACAGGTGTGAGATGGTATCTTGCTGTGGTTTCGATTTGCATTTCCCTAATGATTAGTGATGTTGAGCACCTTTTCAGTGTGTGTTGGCCATCTGTATGTCTTCTGAAAGTTCTTTTAAATATACACAGTACTGTACGCTACAGGCCAACATTAAAGATAAAATAATTCACAAAGAACTGCATTCTAGATGCCTGAAATCAATGTTCCCTGAGTAAAAACATTCTCATTCCCTCTCATTAATTCTGTCTCCTTTTCTTATCCCTGGACACTATCAAAAGGAGGTTACTTGCAGATTCTACATTTCTCAGGAGACATGGTTGATGTTGTAGCTATCAGACAGTGAGATTGACTTTCTACATCATCCACAAAGCCATGAGTTACCAAATTCTGACTTGGAATTATCCTAGATGCATCCAGGTA
The DNA here is from genome assembly GCF_964270905.1 of Leucopleurus acutus. Taxonomy (NCBI): domain Eukaryota; kingdom Metazoa; phylum Chordata; class Mammalia; order Artiodactyla; family Delphinidae; genus Leucopleurus; species Leucopleurus acutus. The sequence goes on along the minus strand of NC_139152.1, from coordinate 81,171,818 downwards.
TATCCCCAGCACCACTATTTTTAGTGATGAAGGTAATTTTGATTTTAACTCTGCTGTAGAGCTCCGAAGTAGAGGGTTTTTTTTTTTTCATACTCTTATGTACCTTAAGGCCGAGAGGTTGGGCTACAGAGTTTGGGTGGCCTCTTTGTTCCTGGTTACCACTTCCAAACGATTTCTCCTCTTTCCTCCTTCAAAAACATTGGAAGTTCATATCATCATAAATCACACCTCATCCTCTTTACTGCTATAATTTCTCAACCCTTGGCCAATCTCCCTCAGAAATTAGACCATTGCTCCATACTCTAAGTTTTCCTCACCATCCCTTTTGTCTACGTTCTTTGTGAATTCAACATTCTAACAGACGGCCCATGTAACACTGACATTGGGCCTCTTAGGTCTTTGACCTCTTCATCTCCAATAACTTGTTCCTCTATTCCATCTCATCCATCCACTCCAGTGGTAAGACTCTGAACCCTGTCATCAATAGCTGTTTTACCTTCTAAATCTCAAATTCAAGCATCCCAATTGTCAATCACTAGCCTCTTTTCCTCAGCTCATTTATCGTATTCTCACTGACCAGCAATTCATTAACCCCAACACTTTAAAGAAAAACCTATTATCCTGCTCCTGCCATCATATAATCATTCCAACTCAACTGAAGTAGATTCCCTGATCAATCCATATAATCACTCTTTTGCAAACATTTTCAACTCTCTTATCCAATGTCTCTATCTTTCTTGCTTGGAAGAGCCTCAACCTTGCTGGGACTGAACCTTGCTGGAACAAACTTTCTCACTGCTTGCGCCCAAGTAGCAAAGATTGCTGGAGAAAAATCATACAACAACTGGTTTTAATTCATGACCTCAGACCTCACAGGAGCACTCGACACTGGCTGACAAAGCTCTTCATTCTCTGGATTAACCATTCATATCTTCACTTCTCAAATTGCTCACATCCCTTCCCCGTACCTCTCCCCATTTTCAGCTGGTAACCTTGCTTCATACTTGAGAAAATAGAAACCATCTGTAGGAATGCCTCAACTTCAGACGGTCAAATCTGCACTCATTTTCTCTTGCATCTTTCTTGCTTAAATTGAAGTGGTGTCCTTCTATCAGAGTGAATTCCACCAGTTGTACTCTGGATCTCACCCTTCTGTCCTCAAGGACTTGATTCTTTCAGTCATCTCCTGTGAAATTTCTGAATTAAAAAAAAAAGACGATGTTTTATTTTGTGTTACGGTCATCCAATATAACAAATATTTTAATTATCTTTGATGTTGAAACAGGTATTAGAGATTTTTTTTAAAAAAATCTTTAAAATGTTACAGCTTGGGGGCTTCCCTGGTGGCGCAGTGGTTGCGAGTCCGCCTGCCAATGCAGGGAACACAGGTTCGTGCCCCGGTCTGGGAAGATCCCGCATGCTGCGGAGCGGCTGGGCCCGCGAGCCATGGCCGCTGAGCCTGCGCGTCTGGAGCCTGTGCTCCGCAACGGGAGAGGCCACAGCAGTGAGAGGCCCGCGTACCTAAAAAAAAAAAAAAAAATGTTACAGCTCTGGTACCCAAAACTTTGGGAAACAGTGGAAGGATATTTCTATGTGAAACCACAGATTTTTTTTTTTTTAATGATGCTATTTGTCAGAAAACTCTTCCAAAACTTTTTTTTCCCTAAAACACTTGATAACTGCCTTCATTTCCCTTTTTGGAGTTCTTAATGTTATTAACATACAGGTGACTTTTTTATTTTTCATATCCTGTTTTGTATAGGACTTGGTTGTGGATTTAAGGATGTCACCTCAAACAGCAGTTGATGAAATACTACATGGTCATGAAAATCATGTTCTTGACATTTATTTAAGAATATGAGAGAATGTTTACAACACAGCAGTAAGTAAAATACAAATAGAAAAAGAGACCCATGTTAGAGTAAGATCTCAGTTTTATAAAGAAACAGCAGTTGATGAAATACTACATGGTCATGAAAATCATGTTCTTGACATTTATTTAAGAATATGAGAGAATGTTTACAACACAGCAGTAAGTAAAATACAAATAGAAAAAGAGACCCATGTTAGAGTAAGATCTCAGTTCTATAAAGAACTGAAATGTGTATGGATATGTGTATATTTAAATGGACTACATGAATATAGACCAGAATGTTTGTAGTAGTTTCCTCTAGGTGATGGGGACAGGTGTTTTTTCTTTTCTTCCCTATGTTTTTCTGTATTTCCCAAGATTTCTACAATGAACACATACGATTTTATAATCATAACTACTTTGAATTAGTGTGAGAAACGGGGGAATCACTTGGCTTATCAGAATTCAGAATCTGTTTTTCAGTTTTCATTTCCAAAGTCTCCATTTTATCAGTTTATCCAGAGTACATCAGTCTTAGGTAAATGATTAAAAATAATTCAAAAGAGAAAGCTTATTAAATAGGTGAGATAAATGCTCAGTGCTTCTGTACTAGTGGATAAATCCACTTGTATGAATAAAAGATACACTGGAAACTTTTTAGTGAAATAGAACAAAATCACAGAGCTATTAAGTGTCAGGATTTGGGAATTCAAATATGAATTTGTGTATTCCAGAGCCTCTTTCCTTATATCATTACTATACAATGATCGTAGAGGTTTAAGTTAAAATGAAGTGTTGGATTTTGGGTCATTTCAAAGTTACAGCAAATTAGCAAATGGGTCATTCTGAGAAACTACAAATGTCCAGCCTTGGGAAAGAAGCTGGAACCTGTGAAGTGACAATTTTAGAGCTATAGCACTATTAATAATGACATATATATATTGCTTTACTCTCCTGCTACCTCAAAATGTGGCTGTATTTGGAGATGAGGCCTTTTAAGAGGTGATTAAGCTAAAATGAAGCCATTAGAATGGGTCCTAATACGATCTGACTGGTGTCCTTGTAAGAGGAAACTTGGACACACAGAGAGACACTAGGGAAGTGTGCGTACATTGGAAAGACCATGTGAGAACACAAGAAGGTGGCCATCTATGAGGCAAAGACAGGCCTTAGAAGAAACCAACCATGCTGTCACCTTGATCTTGGACTTCTAGCCTTCAGAACGGTCAGAAAATTTCTGTTGTTTAAGCTACCCAGTCTGTGGTATTTTGCTATGGCGGCCCTAGCAAGGTAATACATATAAACCTCTACTTTTATAGTTGAAGAAGTCAGATCACAGGGTGACCTTGACTCATAGAAGGTATTTATGTATGTCCATTGGATGAATAAATGCCTTAAAGTCACAAAGAAACTTCCATTATTTTTCAAGATCTTCCTTTATGAGGACTTTTTGAACTACCCAAAGCGGAGTTAATGTCCCTATTTTAAGCACCCTCACACCACTCTGTTCATGCTACTCTCATGGCACTCACCCCAACATATTACGGTGTTTGGTTACTTAATGTATCTTTTTCCTGCTGCTCAAAAAAACCCCCACTTTCACTCTGTATCCTTTTCCTCAGTGTTTATCACAGTATCAGTGGTCCATAAATATCTGTTGAAATGAGTGACCACCAAAAAAGAAAGGGAAGAACAAACTACACAGAATAAAAACACAATTTCCCATGCTATATTAGGTTGAAACATAAGAAATTAATATTTGCTATTTTCAAAATACTGAGCAGGAAAACTTGGTGACTTCCACAGAACATATCCAATAATAAAAAAAATTAATTTCTCCTAGTCTTGCTATTCATTTTTTGTACAACAGACATTTGACACATGCCTCTTAAGGCACTATTCACTACTAAGAGTACTGGAGCTTACAAAGGTGAATGAGTAAACTTTGCTCCCTGCTATGAGAGATTAATAGTTGAAAGTGGTACCTGATTTGTCACCACTCACATTAATTGGTGAAAATATAAAAGATGCATTGGTATCACTTAGGTCCAATGGATTCTAGCAAGTTTTTTCAACAGTTTCCACCTTTATTATAAAACATTTAGTAAAGAGTAGGATCTGGGGTCAGTCACGCGGTTCAGAGTCTCGGGTGGGTAGCTATTCTTCTGTGTGCCACAGTTTCATCCGTAAGCGTGTACAATGTGCACACATTGCAGGGTTGTCTACAGTGCCTCGCACATGGGCTAAAGCATGTAAACTATTACACAAAGTTAGAAACTGTACCCTGTTGGACTTGCTTTCCGAAGGCAAACGGGTCTAAAATTGTTTTTGGAAAAACAGCTTGTACGGTATATGTATCGTATGTTTCCTGTTAAGGACCACCATGGGCTGATATGCCCACGAATGCACGACAGTAATAGCCCACATCTCTATGCATTATGCACTTTGAATGACAGAGAACTCACAAGGCCAAACAGTAAAAAAAAAAAAACAAAAAAAACCCCAGCCTTAACGTTTCACGATATATAGTGATTCTTGTCTTTTTGCAGACTAAAGATTACTGGGATAACATTTGAATGAGGAAGATTTAATCCTAAAATCAAAGGCATTTTCAAAAAATGGCGGGAACACATCTAGCTTTATAGAAACCAGTGGGCCTGAAAATAAAAACCATGACCCCGACGTGATTCGAACACGCAGCCTTCTGATCTGGAGTCAGACGCGCTACCGTTGCGCCACGAGGTCCTGCTGGGCTGTGGCTCACGCAATTTCTTAGAACTCCGGTAACATGGCGTCTCTTCCGGGCACGCCTCGCCTTGTCTTCCATTCTCTCCCTGCCCCTCCATCCAGTTTAGGTCGGACTGGAGACTGATTCTTTTAGTGCCAAGATTTTCCTCACAGCTATCCCTCTACCTAGGCAAGGATGGAACTAGCAGAGGCGGGAGAATGGAGTTTCCCTTTTAGTCGAGTCTCCAGGGTCAAAGGACACCGGTCCTTCCCCTTCTTCTGCAAGCGATTTCCGTTCTAACCTGCCCGGCTAGGGGCGGAGACTCGGCCCTCATCTTCCCCACCCCCTCCCCGTTCAGTGGGCTGAGTTCGTGACCTCCGTTTGGAATTTGGCGGGGGCGCTACTGCGCATGCGTAGGCCTTCGTCAGCTACCGGCTGGGAGCGCGCAGTGGGTTTTTAACGAACGTTTTCGTCTTTCTTAACCCTTCTGACAACAGTGTAAAGCGTTTACTCTCGGAGTTGGCTTTTATCTCACGGTGAGCATTAAGCTTAAAAGTTACCACTTTGAAAAGACGCACTTATAAAAAATATCCGCATGTTGTGTTTGTCAGCCATGCTGGGCAGTTGAATTACGCAGAAAATAGTAGTAGTGGTTAGTAAAAGTAATCTTTTCTCCCCGTCGGGGAATTGAACCCCGGTCTCCCGCGTGACAGGCGGGGATACTAACCACTATACTAACGAGGAGCTGTTCGCTCCCTTTCTCTCAAGTACTACTTCAAGGTAAGGAGAGATTTTTTTTTTCCCCTACCACTCACCTGCGAGTGTGAAAATAGCCTGTTGCTCCTCACATTATCCATTCTGGGCGCCTTGGACTCTTTTCGTCCCTGAAAATAGTAAATGGTTTAGAATAAATGAAACAAAATGCGCTTCCAGTTTTAGTGATGGTGAACTGTTGAACATAGTTTGCCAGGACTTTTCATGCTTTCCAGATGATTTAGGTTTCTGGCGGGAGATTTTTGTTTTAAGTGACCAAGAATACCGAGTTGACACAGGGTTTTTTTTTTTTTTTAATTTTAATTTTATTAGAGTATGGTTGATTTAGAATGTTGTGTTAGGAAGCAGAGTTTTACCTTCACAAATTTATATATTTTTTCTTTAGTCAAAGTTCAAGGGTATCATATGGTTGCCAGATGTCAGGGGCAGTCGGAGTTGCCCCACAGTCTAGTGCCTCTTCAAACTATTTGTAAGCTTTTCAGACACAAAAGGGCTCACGCAGGCCAAATGAAATTTTATTAGCTGATTTTTCCTGTATTTAGGTCTTTTTCCTGAGGCGTCTACAGTTTACTTGGAAATGACAAACACTTAAATGGTTAAATAATAATACATTTAAATAATTCAAAACAAGGATGTGCCATTGATTAAACAGGGTTAGGAAAGTACATTAATATAATAATTTATATTATCCTGAGCCTTTTCATAAACAGGATCAAGCCTGTTCCCAGGGGGACCAAGAGGGCCTCACTTACAAACTTCTAAGGTTAACTCTAAATAAGTGAATTTATAGAGTCACAAACTGACATGATTAAATGTCTTTATTATAGAACTTAAACTTACGTGTCTTAAGAAATCCATTCCTTGTACTAGGAATTAGTATTTTTATAGATCATAGGTTACATGGTGTTTTCCATCTGATGAAAGTGATTTTGGATTTAAACGCAGACATTAAAAAATGGCAATTTCTTTTTTTTATAACATCTTTATTGGAGTATAATTGCTTTACAACTGTGTGTTAGTTTCTGCTGTATAACAAAGTGAATCAGCTATACATATACATATATCCCCATATCCCCTCCCTCTTGCGTCTCCCTCCCACCCTCCCTATCCCACCCCTCTAGGTGGTCACAAAGCACTGAGCTGATCTCCCTGTGCTATGTGGCTGTTTCCCACTAGCTATCTATTTTACATTTGGTAGTGTATATATGTCCATGCCACCCTCTCACTTCATCCCAGCTTACCCTTCCCCCTCCCCATGTCCTCAAGTCTATTCTCTATGTCTCGTCTTTATTCCCGTCCTGCCCCTAGGTTCTTCATTTTTTTTTTTTTTTAGATTCCATATATATGTGTTAGCATACAGTATTTGTTTTTCTCTTTCTGACTTACTTCATTCTGTATGACAGTCTCCAGTCCATCCACCTCACTACAAATAACTCAGTTTCATTTCTTTTTATGGCTGAGTAATATTCCATTGTATATATGTGCCACATCTTCTTTATCCATTCATCTGTCGATGGACACTTAGGTTGCTTCCATGTCCTGGCTATTGTAAATAGAGCTGCGATGAACATTGTGGTACATGACTCTTTTTTTTTTTTTATGACTCTTTTTGAATTACGGTTTTCTCAGGGTATATGCCCAGTAGTGGAATTGCTGGGTCATATGGTAGTTCTATTTGTAGTTTTTTAAGGAACCTCCATACTGTTCTCCATAGTGGCTGTATCAATTTACATTCCCATCAACAGTGCAAGAGTGTTCTCTTTTCTCCACACCCTCTCCAGCATTTATTGTTTGTAGATTTTTTGATGATGGTCATTCTGACTGGTGTGAGGTGATACCTCATTGTAGTTTTGATTTGCATTTCTCTAATGATTAGTGATGTTGAGCATCCTTTCATGTGTTTGTTGGCAATCTGTATATCTTCTTTGGAGAAATGTCTATTTAGGTCTTCTGCCCACTTTTGGATTGGGTTGTTTTTTTGATATTGAGCTGCATAAGCTGCTTGTATATTTTGGAGATTAATCCTTTGTCAGTTGCTTTGTTTGCAAATATTTTCTCCTATTCTGAGGGTTGTATTTTCATCTTGTTTATGGTTTCCTTTGCTGTGCAAAAGCTTTTAAGTTTCATTAGGTCCCATTTGTTTATTTTTATTTCCATTTCTCTAGGAGGTGGGTCAAAAAGGATCTTGTTGTGATTTATGTCATAGAGTGTTCTGCCTGTGTTTTCCTCTAAGAGTTCTATAGTGTCTGGCCTTACATTTAGGTCTTTAATCCATCTTGAGTTTAAAAAAATGGCAATTTCTGAGGCCTGTTTTGGCACATTTATTTTTTTTCACTCTTAAATACACCCAAAGCCTCAATAAAACTCTGTCCCTGGGCCTCCTTCTACTTCTGACCCTCCATTAACTCTTGTAAAGTCCAAAGGGCCCTGCGATAACTATGCTGATGTCCTTTTCTGGGTAGGATTGAAGAGACTTCCCTCTGGTCTCTCAGTTGGAGAGGCTTCAGGGCAGTGGGAAGCCAGGTCTTCTGAACTGTTTGCACAAGGTTCCACACTGTGGGAGAAGAGGCTTAATCTTTGTCTCTTCAGAAGAGACACCATCCTCTCCACCTAAGCTCTGTAAAGCTATGCCAGTGGCTCTACATGTGTTGTTACTGCTCCTCTTTTATCCTCCCTAGGGATGGGAAGAAGCAGCCTGAGTCAGCAGAGATTATGGAGCAGGGAACACAACACCTGCTGTCCATCTTCCTAAAATGGAAGGAAAGGAGAGGGTAACTAACCTGAACAGGATAAGGCAGCTCAGAGATTCCTCACTGTCAGCACTGGGAGAAAGTAAAGGTTACAATCGGACTGGCAGTACAGAGGGCATAGAACTCTCCTTGGAGGTAAACAGCACGATGGCAATTGATGTGATTCAAAGTTTCAAATCTTGCTTTACCTAAGTAACTGTAGAGCTTATCACAGCTTGCAAAAGCATTCACATTCATTTTCTCTTCCCAACAGCCCTGGGAGGTTAACAGGGCAAGTGTTTTATCCCTATACGTGAATCTTGTGTAGTTATACAGGTAGGAAGTGGTGAGAGGCCAGGAATCACCCAAGCCTTGACTGCAAATCTTGTGCAGTTTTCACCCTGCTGCACAGTTCCACATACATGTATATTAACAAAGAAATATGAGTTATGGAGAGAAAAAGTTTTATCACTTTGTATGTGTCACACTTGTTCCTGTACTAATATTTATTAACCTCTAATTACTTAGCAGACACTGTAGTTATTTATTCACTGTTGAACCTACAATATGCCAAACATTGCTTTAGATGCATGAGGAGGTTTCGGTTAACACATTCTGTTCTTGTGGAGCTTATTTCCTAACAGAAGGAGGACAGACCATAAACAATGATGATCGTAGATAAATAAGTTAGATGGTGACGTGCGCCTGCTTCAGTAGTTGTGGCTCGTGGGCTCTAGAGCACAGGCTCAGTAGTTGTGGCGCACGGGCTTAGTTGCTCTGCAGCATGTGGGATCTTCCCGGACTAGGGCCCGAAACTGTGTCCCCTGCATTGGCAGGCAGATTCTTAACCACTGCACCACCAGGGAAGCCCTAGGGAAGCCCTAGGCTTTATTTTAAGAAGGTAACATTTGAACAGACTTGAGGGAGGTAAGAGGTGTAGTCGTATAACTATTTGGGAGGCCTTTGGGGCCTTAAAGTTCATTGTAGACTTTGGCTTTTATTCTGAGGGGAAATAGAGAGTTACTGTAGGGCTTTGAAAAGAGAAATGACACGGTCTGGTTTATGTTTTAAAGGACTCTTGGCTCCTGGGTTGAGAATAGACTGTAGTGGACAAGAGCAGCAGCAGGGAGACCAAAGAGATCTACTGCGGTAGTGATAGTGGTTCAGGCTGGAGTGGGAGTGGTTGGGAATGTGAGAGGAGCTGATATATTTCAAAGGTAGAGCCAGTAAAATTTCCTGATAGAGTGACTGTGAGGTGTGAGAGCGAAAGAGGAATCAAAGATGCTTCCAAAATGTTTGGCCTGAGCAACTGGGAGGATAGAGTTGCCATCAACTGCAGTGGAGAAGAATAATGCTCGGAGCACTGCATCCATGTGGAGAGTCCACGTGAAGGGCACAGCTTGGGGGAAGCACGGCGCCATTCCCATGGACGCTCTGTGGCTGGCGCTCCTTGAACTGTGCAACGAAGCAGCTCTGCCTGCGGAGCAGTCTTTTGGGGGATAAGAAGCATTTCAGTTTGGGATGTGTTAAGACTGAGACATAGAGAAGGCAGTTGAATGTAGTAGTTGAGTATTCATTGTACAGGTCGTTGTACCAGCACAGTGCGGGGGGGCTGGAGATACAGTGATGAACAAAGACAGACCCTGACCTCAAGGAGCTTCCATTTTAGTGGAGGAGACACAGAATAGTAACAACAACAACAACAATGTAAAATCACCACTGTGACAATTACTAAGAAGAAGATGCAGAGGGAAGAGCTTTCTTGGTAGATGGAACTGGATGTGCAAAGATTATAGGAAATGAGGAAATGTGGTGAGCAGAGGGGCTGGAAGAAGGCTGATGTGATCAGGAAGCAAGAGGAAGGTCACGGAAGAGACGAGGCTGAAAGGCCAACCCGGAGTGGGACAAAGTCTCGCAGGCTGTGTTAAGAACTTCGGCCTCTTATTCATTTCTATTTATTTATTTATTATTTTTAGGGTTTATTGAGATATAATTTACAAGCAGTACAATTCATTCTTTTTTAGGCATAGCATTCTATGAATTTTGACCATAATCAAAATCTTTCCACCACTTTAATCACAAAGTCCCCTTATGCCTCTTTGCAGTGAGTCCTCTGTCTCCAGTCCCAGGCACCACTGATGAGATTTCAATTTCCAGAACGTCGTACTAATGGGACTGTGCAGTTTGTAGCCTTTTATTTTATTTTATTTATTTTATTTTTGGCTGCGTTGGGTCTTAATTGCTGCACGCGGGCTTTCTCTAGTTGCAGTGAGCCGGGCTACTCTTCGTTGCAGTGCGCAGACGTCTCATTGCGGTGGCTGCTCTTGTTGCGGAGCTCGGGCTCTAGGCGCGTGGGCTTCAGTAGTTGTGGCTCACGGGCTCTAGAGCACAGGCTCAGTAGTTGTGGCTCATGGGCTCTAGAGCAGAGGCTCAGTAGTTGTGGCTCACGGGCTCTAGAGCGCAGGCTCAGGAGTTGTGGCACACGGGCTTAGTTGCTCCGCAGCATGTGGGATCTTCCTGGACCAGGGCTCAAACCCATGTCCCCTACATTAACAGGCGGATTCTTAACCAGTGCGCCACCAGGGAAACCCAGTTTGTAGCCTTTTGAATATGGCTTCTTTCACTTAGCATAATGCTTTTGAGAGTCGTCCAAGTTGTTGTATGTATCAGTAGTTTTTTTTAAAATTGCTGATTAGTGTTCTATTGTGTGGATGTTTGTTTATCCACTCTCTAGTTAATGGGCATTTGTATTTTTTCCAGTTTTTGACTGTTATAAAAATAGCTATTACAAACATTAGCGTACATGTTTTTGTGTGGACATAGATCTTCAGTTCTCTGGGTCAATACCTAGAAGTGGGACTGCTGAGTCTTAGGGTAAGTGTATGTTTACCTTCATGAGAAACTGCCAAACTGTTTTCCTAAGTGGCTGTAACATTTTGCATTTCTACCAACAGTGTATGAGAGTTCTTGTTGTCCCATATCTTTGCTAGCACGGTATTGTAAGTATTTTTTATTTAAGCCTTTCTACTGTAACATTTTGCATTTCTACCAACAATGTATGAGAGTTCTTCTTGTCCCATATCTTTGCTAGCACGATATTGTAAGTATTTTTTATTTAAGCCTTTCTAATAGGCGTGTAGCGGGATCTCACTGTAGTTTGTTTTTTTGGTGATGTCGGTGTTAATTTTTTTGTTTAATTGAAGTATAGTTGATTTACAATGTTGTGTTAGTTTCTGGTGTACAGCAAAGTAATTCAGTTATACATATTCTTTTTTCATATTCTTTTCCATTATGGTTTATTATAGGTTATTGAATGTGGTTCCCTGAACTATACAGTAGGAGGTTGTTTATCCATTCTATATATAATGGTTTGCATCTGCTAGACCCACGTTCCCAAATTAACCCTCCCCTCCCCTCCCCTCCCCTCCCCTCCCCCCTCCCCTCCCCTCCCCTCCCCGTTCCCCTCCCCTCCCCCTTCCCCTCCCCTCCCCTCCCCCTCCCCTCCCCCTCCCCTTCCCCTCCCCCTTCCCCTTCACTGTAGTTTTTATTTATTTATTTTTTTGCGGTACACGGGCCTCTTACTGTTGTGGCCTCTCCCGTTGCGGAGCACAGGCTCCAGACGCACAGGCTCAGCGACCATGGCTCACGGGCCCAGCCGCTCTGCGCCATGTGGGATCTTCCCGGACCGGGGCACAAACCCGTGTCCCCTGCATCGGCAGGTGGACTCTCTTCCCTGCGCCACCAGGGAAGCCCTCACTGTAGTTTTAATGTGCCTTTCCCTAATAATTAATGGTGCTGAGCATTTTTCTATGGATTTATTTAAGTATCCAAATCTTTTGCCCTTTTAAAAATTGGATGTTTTCTTATTATTGAATTTTGAAAGTTCTTTGTACATTTTGATTACTAGTCTTTGTCAGATATATCATATATGATATATATCATGGGATATATCAACACACACACACCCACACATATATATATCTACATACACATATACATATATATATCAACACATATATATCTTGGGAGATGTATTTTCTCCCAAGCTGTGCCTTGTCTTTTCATTCTCTTAAATAACTTTTTGTTTTTATCAGAGGATGCATGACCTAGTTTCTTGTGTCTCTTCCCTTTTTTCTGTTATGCTCACTTCCTCAACCCAGCCTTTGAACATAATATAAACAAGAACTTGGGCTAGCTCACTACCCAACCTTCTTCTTCCCTTCTCCCCATAATTAAAGAGCCTAAATTGCTCCTGAGTAGTTTTTGGATTCTGTAATCGTTCATTCACTGAAACATTATATCTATTAAAACACCGAACTTCCCCTGCAAATATGGGAATTAACCCTTCATAAACATTAAAATTCAAAGATAAATGTTTATGATTTGGGCCTGGATGGGTACATGTTTAGATTATGAAGGGGAAAAAAGTCATACTTCACTGTTTCCCAGCCTAATTTATTTAAACAATAATCCAAAGTTAAAACTGAGAGGCAAAAGTGTGTCCCCCTCTAGTTCAATCAACCCTTCAGTCTTTTTTTTCCTTCTCATTAAGAAAACAGACAAACAAACAAAAACCTTTATTGATTTATTCTTTGTGCCAGGCATGGAGCTAGGCAGTGGGGACAAAGATATGGATAAGACTCACTTCCTGCCTTGAGGACTCAGATCATGGGGGAGGTAGACCTTTAACTGATCATTATTCAACACTTTGTTAAGTGTTATGGTGGAGGCATAATCCAGGCCTATTGAGAACCTGATAAATGTTGGCTCTGTTAACCGTTTAATCCTCTTACAATCCTTTGAGTTTGGTACAATAATTCTCCCCCTTTTACAGATGAGGAAGCTGAGGCACAGGAAGGTTACGGTCACACAGGTAGAAAGTGATGGAAGTATGTCCAAAATAGTATGGAATTACAGAGAAGGGAGGACTACCTCTGCCTGAGGTGCTTGAGGAAAACCTAGCTGGGCCTTCAAAGGATGATGAACTTTGAAAGAGAAGGGGAAAAGTTTTCCAGCACTTCTGCGAGGGGGAAGCACTAATGGTTAAGGCACAGAGCTTGTGAAGGAGAATGTGGGGATCTGGGAAACAGCAAGTAGAGGGTCTGCTGCTCCTGGGCTGCAGAAGGCAGAGAATGTCTCCATTTTTCATTGTTATGCACAGTCGGGGATCATAAAGGATCACAGACTTTGAGGGGCTGTCAGGAACCTTGGATCTTTTCCACCGTTTCAGTTATCTGGGTAAGGAGACTGAGACCCAGAGAGCTCCAGTGATTTTCCTAAATTCCCAGGGCTGAGAACACCACTCTTTTCTTTTTTTGTTGCTGTACTAATGCAAGGGAATCTGTGAGCTGAGTGATTCGGTGTGTGTGTGTGATGCGGGCAGTGTTCCAGAGCATCAGATCTCGGTATCACCTTGGCTGTGGTTATCGGCCCCAGGGCTGGTCTCAGCTTCCGTTCCGATTTCTGAGGAAGCCACCTGCTGGCACTGGCCCCAAGACTCAAGGTCACTGACCTTCCTGTTTCTAACTTTTTTTGGGTCTTGCTGGCCACCTGCTGACCTGTCGGTTAGTGGCTGTGTAGATTGATCTGTCTGACCTTAAGTCATCCTCAGACAGCCGGGAAGGACAAGTTCATTCCCCCTTTTTGGGGTGGGATGGCATAGTTTCTACTTCTTTTCTTTAATCTTTACCTGTTTCCTTTTCTAAATGCAAAGCAACAGAAAAATTCCCGCTTCATATGCACGACTCGGGTTTGGCATTCAATTTGCTATTTTAGGGAAAAAGCTTCTGACATTTCTTATTCTTCTGTGGTTCACTCATGTGACTAGCAAGGTTATCAGAATTTATGGATAAAAATGAAGTTGATGATATAGTAAATGAGAAGGAAGCCAGCACAAAATAATATGAAGTGCACTGTTTTTCTGTGCGTTTCTATATACTGAAAAAAGTTTGAAAAGAAATATGTGAAAATGTTAGGTTAGAGTATGTTGATGATCTCTCTTTTTTTTGCGTTTCTGTATTTTCTAAATTTTTTGCTATGTACCTGTATTATTCATGAACGCAGAAAAACAAGAAAAAAAAATTTTGGGGGGGTAAGTTACTAATATCAAACAAAGCAAATAGCTCAAACGCACACCTGTGATAGTCTTTCATAGAACTAGGGTGACTAATCCATTCTCTGATTTTCCTTGTTAGCCCAAGATTTCATTATTTTGCAGCATAAGTTGTTTATATCTAGTTCCTTAAGGCGGGGAGGTGGGTGGATGAGTAAGCAAACTTCAACGCCAGTAAAACAGGGCGTGCAGCCTTTTTCCCTTGTCCCTTTGTCTCCCGGCCCCTGTGTTCCCAGTCTTTTGTTGTTCTCCGCGCGGACTTAGATTCAGGATTTAAAGAAAAACAAGTGCCAGCCCTCCGCGCGCCCTCTGGTGTCCCAGTGAGGTATAGCCAGACAGTAACCCACAAAGATCACGGCCATTTCACACTGCGGTCTCCCCACAGCGTGATGCCGCAGACGAGAATGTCTGGAATCTTAGAGGAAGGAGTCACACACCAACAAGCCTGACAGGTTTAGTCTTTGAAGCCATAGGTGTGGAAAGTGATTCTTAAAAGACAAAGTCGGCATCTGGGTATTTAAAAAAAATCTTGTAATAAAGTAAATTCTCAAAGGATTTGGCACAGGTTTCTGGGTTCTAAAACTAGGAAAGTCAAATTTTGTTCTATAATTAAAATATAAATCAGTACTTCGGATTGAGTGCAAATAAATTAGATGAAAGGGGTCTGGATACCTAGGCTTCAGCTTGACTGGTGATAATGATTTCTGCCACTTTGAGCTTTGTCAATATAACGTGAGAGTTGATACCGAAGGACCTTTTTGTCTATAATTTACTTTTTTTTTTTTTCCCGGTACGCAGGCCTCTCACCGCTGCGGCCTCTCCCGTTGTGGAGCACAGGCTCCGAACGCGCAGGCCCAGCGGCTATGGCTCACGGGCCCAGCCGCTCCGCGGCACGTGGGGTCCTCCCAGACCGGGACACGAACCCGTGTCCCCTGCATCGGCAGGTGGACTCTCAACCACTGCGCCACCAGGGAAGCCCTATAATTTACTTCTTTGTAAACATCAAACCACATGTTTTTTAAAAGTATATTTCCACTAAAAAGCAAACAAACCAACCAATGTAGACAAAGAATATTTTTGTTTTAAGTGTTTAAGGATTGATGGGGTCCCAGGCTTTACAGTCTTACTTGAATAGGTGTTGGGAAGACAAAACTTTACTTCTACCTTCTTGGGGTCTCTGTTGGGCCTGAGAATTAAATTGACATAAGACATATTTAGGGGAGAAAAGTATACAGATTTTACATATATCTGGGAACCCCCATAGGAAAATGAAGAACATAGAAGTGGCAAAATCTGAATATTTTTATACTAGGTTGAACAAAGAGAGGCAACTGTGGACAAGGAATCAAAATACATGGGGAGGCCAAAGGAAGATGGGAGTTATTTTAACAAGGTTTATTTGTACAGAATTCTCTTGGCCTTGACACCTCATCTCTGGTGATAAGAATGTTTCTTTCCTCCTGGTATAGGGAGGTCATGTTTTCACATGGAGTTTTACCCCTTGCTTTCAAGAAGAAAAAAGGGGAGGTCAGAGCTCCTTTTTCTCCTGTTGTTTTTCAAGTAAAAATCTCAAAATAGTACTTATTTGGGGTGGCATATGGTGAAATAGTATGAAACTACATAGTATGAAATTCAAAAAGTTCTGAAGGGTATGCAGAGGAAAGTCTCTCTCCCATCTTTGACCCACAGCTACAATTCTCAAGTGATGTTAGGAGTGGTCTGGCAGCTCAGCAAGGTTGTCAAGAGCTCTAGGTTCTTTCTTCTCATTCCTCTGGGTCTTCTTCTGTGCAACCCATAGCAAATTGATTTTTCTTTTCATGATTGTCACCTCATGGGTACAAGATAGCTGCTGCAGCTCCGGGCATTATGGCCACTTTCAACATTGGAGCATGAGGAGAGGCAGCTCCAGTAAACTCTCCTTTTGAATTTGTCCCTTAAGAAAGCCTCTCCAGAAGTACTCTGACCATTGTTTCCCTATGTTTCTCTAACTCCTATTGGGTCACCAGCAGTCTGGGAAAGTGACTACCTGGTACAAATGAGTAGTGATTACAATATAGGTTTTGGTATTCTAGTGTTCTGTGCTATTAATAAGAACTGAAATCTGTTAGTATAATACTGTTTTTCCTTAATTTAACAATATGTTTTAATCAGTTTTATGTCTGGAGATATGCCTGGAAAATTACATACTGCATTAAAATTTCAAATCAAACAAAGGTGCGTATGTTTTGAAAGCATTCTGACTACATCCTTCCTCTATTTCAAGTTCTTTCAAGACATCTTACTACTGACTTAATTCCAGTTTTCCTCATAATTAAAGAGGTTGAGTGTCTTTTCATATGTATCTGTCATTTGTACTTTCTCCAGAGCTAGTTTGGTCTGACTTTTCTTCCAGAGTTTCCTGGTGAAATCATTTTAGAACAGCAACTGAGATGATGGTGACATCATCATGATCTCAGGATTACTAGGAGTGACCATATTTCCCACTTTGCTTGGGACAGTCCTAGCTTGTGCCTGTTTGTCCCACTGTATTTTATTAACAGCAGTCCACTCACTTTCAAAAGTGTCTCAATTTGGATGCAAAACTATATGGTATCTATTACTTAAAATATACATCAGAATGCCACAGTTGCCATTATGTTCTGGAATTTCAATCAGTAGGTACAGGATTATCATGAAGGCTGGAGTTTGGTGGCTTCATTCGATGTTGTATCGCCAGAGCCCAGAACAGTGCCTAGCAGAGAGTAAGTGCTTAATAAATAAGAATGAGTCAATAAATAAACTTAGTGCTTAGAACTTGGCCCATTGCCGCCTGAGCACCTGGACTCAGTTAGCAAGGAACATGGAGGAATGATTTTGGGGTATAAACTAATGGTGCCTGCCAAAACATGCAGTTTAGATTTTGATAGATATTGTCAAATTGTTCTCTACAGGGATTGAGCCAGTTTACACTCCCACCAGCAATATGTGAGAGCATCTGTTTCTCTAACCTCCATCCACATGGTGTTATCAAAATTTGTATCTGCCAATCTGGTAGTTTTAATTTGCATTTCCCTTATTATGGAGAAGGTTGAGCATATTTTCATATGTTTAAAAGCCATTTGGAATTCCTTGCCTGGCAACTGTCTGTTCATATCCTTTGCCCATTTTCGATTGAGTTATTGGTCTCTTTCGTATTGATTTGTAGGAATGCAAATAGTTGTTTCCAGTTTTTCATGTCTTTTGAGTTTGTTTTTGGTGTTTTTTGTTTGTTTGTTTGTTTTTTTCCTGAGCAGAATTTAAAAGTATTCAGACATAGCTTTCCTTTTATAGCTCCTATGTTTTATATCATGCTCACCAAGGCTTTCCCTACTCCTAGATTAGAAAATCATCCTTCTGTATTTTCATCTCGTACTTTTAGGTTTTCATTGTTTCACATGTCAGTCTTGACCCACCTGTAGTTTATTTTGGTGTAAGATTTGAGGTATTCCAAAAGAGCTCCCAGATCCAATTCCAATTTGTGTGTGGAGGCTTCCCCACACCAACAAGCAATTCTTGGTTGCCTGCCGGGTGTCTGAGAATTCAACTCAATTCTGACACTGTTGACCTGGAGACAGAACCAGATTCCACAGGTAAAGGGCTCAGTCCCACAAGGTGCAAGCCCAGGTTGTTACCTGTGCTTCTGACCAACCTGTTATAAATCGGAGGTTCCAATGACCCCTTCCTAGGGGTTAATTAATTTGTTAGAATGGCTCACAGAACTCAGGAAAACCCATTTACTCACTAGATTACCAATTTATTATAAAAGGATATTAAAGGATACAAATCAACAGCCAGATGAAGAGATACATAGGGTGAGGTATGGGGAAAGGGTGTGTAGCTTCCATGCCCTCTCCAGGGGGGCCTCTCTCCCCAATCTCCACCTATTCATCAACCCTGCAGTTCTTTAGACCCTGTCTTTCTGGGTTTTTATGGAGGCTTCATTACACAGGCACGACTGACTAAATCATTGGCCACTGACGATTGATTCAACCTCCAGCTCCTTTCTCTTCCCTGGAGGTTAGGGGGTGAGACTGAAAGTTCCAACCCTCTAAGCACATGGTTGGTTCTCTTGACAACCAGCCCCCACCCTTGGGAGAAATCCAGAAGTCACCTTTCCTGAAGCCTTTTCAGGGACTGAGGACAAGAGACCAAATATCCCATTGCTCTTGCTGCTCAGGAAATTCCAAGGGTTTTGGGAGCTGTGAGCAAGTAAGTGTGGATGGAGACCAAATATATATGAGACATGTATAAATCATAATATTGCAGGTATGAATCCAATCTAATATTGTTTACTGAATATTCCACCTTTTTCTCATAATGGAGACTCTAAAGCGTTTCTGGATTTTAGGGACTCCATTTCCTATACTAGTACTTTTAACATTCTAGTAAATTCTAGGGAAAGGCATTCAAGGGCAAAGCAGTCAGGATGAAAAGTTAATCTTTAGTTTCATGTCTTTACACTGTTGATTTTCTAATAACACTACCTTTTGCTAAGCACTTATGTGTGAAGTATAATACACACAGAAGGCAGTATAAAATATATATGTAGGGTTTAAGAATACTGATAAAATGACACTTGTGTCCCTGTTACCTGGGTTAACAAGTGAAACATTGCAGTGACTTGAAATTCACTGTGTGCTCTTCTTTAATCAAATTCTCCACCCTCCTCCTCAAGAGGTAACCATTAGCCTGATTATTTTTGGTAATTATCCCTTGCTTTGCTTTATACTTTTACCTTAGGTAATATATTGCTCATATATATAGATAGATAGATAGATATAGATATAGATATATAGATGTATATATTTAAAGCTGTGGTTTTCTTTTTTTTTTGAAGATGTTGGGGGTAGGAGTTTATTAATTAATTTATTTTTGCTGTGTTGGGTCTTCGTTTCTGTGCGAGGGCTTTCTCTAGTTGTGGCAAGCGGGGGCCACTCTTCATCACGGTGCGCGGGCCTCTCATTATCGTGGCCTCTCCTGTTGCAGAGCACAGGCTCCAGACGCGCAGGCTCAGTAGTTGTGGCTCACGGGCCTAGTTGCTCCGCGGCATGTGGGATCCTCTCAGACCAGGGCTCGAACCCGTGTCCCCTGCATTAGCAGGCAAGTTCTCAACCACTGCGCCACCAGGGAAGCCCTATTGCTCATATTTTTGAAAACTGAGTAGCAAGCACAACCATTGTGGCAGGTTCTCAGAAGATAAGCTACAGTTCCCCGAGTCAAGTTTGTCTTTAGCACTTCTGAGAGAATCCAAGAGCTCCTTCTGGAAAGTCAGGGGTCAGATCAAGAGTGAGTTCTGGGAAACACAGGATATGCCACAGTTGGACCATCTGCTGTAGTTTGGGTCAGGTGACAGACATCTGCAGAAATATAGTCAGGTGATGGATGGCTCTCTATCTGATGCTTTCCTGCCTCTATGGCCCCTCTTCTACTCTCTAGAGGAAATCAAAACTGACCCCTTCTGTGGGGTGAAGGGAATTTCCTCAGCTCATCCAAACAGCAGGCCATGGTGAGTGTGTTAGTTTTCTATTGCCATGTAACAAATTCCCACAAATGTAACAGCATCAATCCTTCTCAAACTCTTCCAAAAAATGGCAGGGAGAGAAACACTCCCAAATTCATTCTATGAAGCCACCATCACCCTGATACCAAAACCAGAAAAACATAACACATAAAAAGAAAATTATAGACCAATATCACTGATGAACATAGATGCAAAAATCCTGAACAAAATACTAGCAAACAGAATCCAACAGCACATTAAAAGGATCATACACCATGATCAAGTGGGGTTTATCCCAGGGATGCAAGGATTCTTCAACATAACCAAATCAATCAATGTGAAACACTGCATTAACAAATTAAGGAATAAAAACCATATGATCATCTCAATAGATGCAGAAAAAGCTTCTGACAAAATTCAACACTCATTTATGCTAAAAACTCTCCAGAAAATGGGCATAGAGGAAACCTACCTCAACATAAAAAAGGCCATATGTGACAAACCCACAGCAAGCATCATACTCAATGGTGAAAAACTGAAAGCATTTCCACTAAGATCAGGAACAAGACAAAGATGTCCACTCTTGCCACTCTTATTCAACATAGTTTTTGAAGCCCTAGCTGCAGCAATCAGAGAAGAAAAAGAAATTAAAGGAATACAAATTGGAAAAGAAGAAGTAAAACTGTCACTGTTTGCAGATGACATGATACTATACGTAGAGAATCCTAAAGATCCCACCAGAAAACTACTAGAGCTAATCAATGAATTTGGTAAAGTTGCAGGATACAAAATTAATGCACAGAAATCTCTTGCATTCCTGTACACTAATGATGAAAAATCTGAAAGAGAAATTAAGGAAACACTCTCATTTACCACTGCAACAAAAAGAATAAAATACCTAGGAATAAACCTACCTAGGGAGAAAAAAGACCTGTATGCAGAAAACTGTAAGACACTGATGAAAGAAATTAAAGGTGATACAAACAGATGGAGAGATATACCATATTCTTGGACTAGAGGAATCAATATTGTGAAAATGACTATACTGCCCAAAGCAATCTACAAATTCAAAGGAATCCCTATCAAATTACCAGTGGCATTTTTTACAGAACTAGAACAAAAAAATCTTAAAATTTGTATGGAGACACAAAAGACCCCGAATAGCCAAAGCAGTCTTGAGGGGTAAAAGTGGAGCTGGAGGAATCAGACTCCCTGACTTCAGACTATACTACAAAGCTACAGTAATCAAGACAATATGGTACTGGCACAAAAACAGAAATACAGATCAATGGAAAAAGATAGAAAGCCCAGAGATAAACCCACGCACCTATGGTCAAGTAATCTATGACAAAGGAGGTAAGGATATACAATGGAGAAACGACAGTCTCTTCAATAAGTGGTGCTGGGAAAACTGGACAGCTACATGTAAAAGAATGAAATTAGAACGCTACCTAACACCATACACAAAAATAAACTCCAAATGGATTAAAGACTTAAATGTAAGACCAGACACTATAAAACTCTTAGGGGAGAACATAGGAAAAATACTCTTTGACATAAACCACAGCAAGATCTTTTTTGACCCACATCCTAGAGTAATGGAAATAAAACCAAAAATAAACAAATGGGACTTAATGAAACTTAAAAGCTTCTGCACAGCAAAGAAAACCATAAACAAGACAAAAAAGACAACCCTCAGAATGGGAGAAAATATTTGTAAATGAAACGATGGACAAAGGATTAATTTCCAAAATACACAAACAGCTCATGGAGCTCAATATCAGAAAAGCAAACAATCCAATTAAAAAATGGGCAGAAGACCTAAATAGACATTTCACCATGGAAGACACACAGATGGCCAAGAGACACATGAAAAGATGCTCAACATCACTAACTATTAGAGAAATGCAAATCACAACTACAATGAGGTATCACCTTATGCCAGTCAGAATGGCCATTATCAAAAAATCTAGAAACAGTAAATGCTGGAAAGGGTGTGGTGAAAAAGGGACCCTCCTGCACTGTTGGTGGTAATGTAAATTGATACAGCCACTATGGAAAACAGTATGCAGGTTCCTTAAAAAACTAAAAATAGAACTACCATATGACCCAGCAATCCCACTAATGGGCATATACCCTGAGAAAACCACAATTCAAAAAGAGACATGTACCACAATGTTCATTGCAGTTCTATTTAGAATAGCCAGGACATGGGACCAACCTAAATGTCCACTGACAGATGAATGGATAAAGAAGATATGGCACATATATACAATGGAATATTACTCAGCCATAAAAAGAAACAAAATTGAGCTATTTGTAGTGCGGTGGATGGACCTAGAGTCTGTCATACAGAGTGAAGTAAGTCAGAAAGAGAAAAACAAATACTATATGCTAACAAATATATATGGAATCTAAAAAAAAAAAGGTACTGATGAACCTAGTTGCAGGGCAGGAATAAAGAGATAGATGTAGAAAATGGACTTGAGGACATGGGGTAGGGGGACGAAACTGGGGAGAGGTGAGAGTAGCATCGACATACATACACTACCGAGTGTAAAATAGTTGGCTGGTGGGAAGCAGCAGCATAGCACGGGGAGATCGGCTCGGTGCTTTGCAATGACGTAGAGGGGTGGGATAGGGAGGATGGGAGGGAGGCTCAAGAGGGAGGGGATATGGGGACAGGTGTATGCATATGGCTGATTCGCTTTGTTGTGTAACAGAAACTAACACAGTATTGTGAAGTAATTATACTCCAATAAAGATCTGTTAAACACACACACACATACACACATTTATTATCCCACAGTTTCCACAGGCCAGGAATTCAGCACATTTTAGCTGGCTTCTCTGCTTACAATATCATAAGGCTGAAGTCAAGATGTCGATTGGCTGTATCCTCACTTGGAGGCTTGGTTGGAGAAAGCTCCATTTCCATGCTCCCTCTGGTTGTTAGCAGAATTCATTTCCTTGCAGCTGTAGGACTGAAATCCCCATTGGCTTGCTGGCTGTCAATGAGGACTGCTCTCAGCTCTTAGAGGTGGCCCTCAGGTCCTTCAGCACTTGGGATTAAAGGCAGTGTCTCATTTTAGGATGCTGAGATTTTCTATGGCTTGCTGGGCCTGTAAATCACTGCTTCCACTGGCTTCTCCTCTGACCTTCACACCCTCAACCCTTAGTTTGTATAAGCTTCTGATTCTCTCTATTAAAACCCTTCTATTTGTGTCCCTAGAGTGGCTTCTGTTTTCTTGGCCAAACTCTGACTGATACAGTTGTTTTGCTTTCAGCATTGCTGTTTGGAAATTTGAAACCATTTTGTTTCCAATATGGAATATATGAGACCCTTTTTTCTTCTCTGGAGGCTGGTAGAATCATCTCTTGGACCCTCAGTGTTTTGAAATTCCCCAATAGTGTGTCATGGGTGGTTCTGTTTTTATCCATGGGGTATGGCTTCCAGAGCGTCCTTTCAATCTGGTGATTTATGCCCTGCGGTTCTAGGACATTTTTCTGAATTGATTATTTTCTTCTGTTTATTTTCTCTGTCTTTTATCTTTCTGGAGCTCCTATTATCTGGATGTTGGACTTCTTGGGCTAGTTCTTTAATTTAAAATTTTTCTCATAGCATTGTCTTTTTGCTCCATTTTGGGGAGATTTCTACAAATTTATCCTCTGGTTTTTAAATCTGTTAGCATATTTTAAATTTCCAAGTGTTCATTCTTTTATTGAAGTATAGTTGATTTACAATGTGTTAATTTCTGCTATGCAACAGAGTGATTTAGTTATATATATACATACATTATTTTTCATACTCTTTTCCATTATGGTTTATCACAGGATATTGAATATGGTTCCCTGTGCTCTACAGTAGGACCTTGTTGTTTATCCATTCTATATAGAATAGTTTGCATCTATTAACCCCAAACTCCCAGTCCATCCCTTCCCCCCCGCCTTGGCAACCACAAGTCTGTTCTCTGTGTCTGTGAGTCTGTTTCTCTTTTGTAGATAAGTTCATTAGTGTCATATTTTAGGTTCCACAAAGAAGTGATATCATATGGTATTTGTCTTTTTCTGACTTCATCAAGTGCTCGTTCTTATACTCAGATTATACTTTTATTATTTTTTTCAGATTATACTTTTAAAGTAGCATTTAGTTCTAGTCTTTTTTTTTTTTTTTTTTGCGGTACGCGGGCCTCTCACTGCTGTGGCCTCTCCCGTTGCAGAGCACAGGCTCCGGACGCGCAGGCTCAGCGGCCATGGCTCACGGGCCCAGCCGCTCTGCGGCATGTGGGATCCTCCCGGACCGGGGCACGAATCCGTGTCCCCTGCATCGACAGGCGGACTCTTAACCACTGCACCACCAGGGAAGCCCTCTAGTTCTAGTTTTATGAAAGCAAAATATTTTCTTTTCTCTTTGAGAACGTTAGTCTCAGAAGTTTTCCTCTCCTTTCTGTTTCCTTCAAGTTCCTTCTCCTTCTGTTTGTTTGGTTCCCAGTGTTTACGCTAGGGGCTTTTCTCAGATCATTGGAAACCCTGGATTGTGTGCTCCTGATTGAGTGAGACCCCAAAATAATAATTTGCAGTTTTGAGAGTATGGGTAACTTGTGCACTTTAGGAGCCTCACTGTAGGCGTCCTGAATGATTAACCTCCATCCCTTTGACGGTATCTTCAGTTCTTTCTTCTTGGGCTACTTAGATTACTTGGAAAGCGTTTCAGTTATCTATCTGGAGGATTAAGATCTGTTTGCCAATGTTTTGGGAGCCAAATAAGGAAAGAGAGCTGAGGGTCTCAGCATTCAGCCTTCAGTGAACACACCGTTACTTAATACACCTGATTTCAGTACAGTATCCATAATTTAAACAGTCCTCAAGTCCAGAGAACACTATTTTACCTTCTCTAGTGAATAAACCATCAGTTTTTTGCTGGTGTTGGAAACGGGCATTGATCTAGCTGTGTGGAATGAATAAATTGTTCCAGCGGGTTAACTGCTGCCTCCTTATTTTATCATCTTTTTCCATCTCCAGTACCAGAGGTCTCTGGTACTACCAGTTCCTGAAACCTTTGAGGATTCTGACGTTGTTTCTCAGCTTTCCTCATTGCCAGCTTAGGATTCAACTCTATTGGGTCTGCCATTGATTACATCTCATCCATCTGTTTTCTAGTTTCCAGCACCTTTTTTTTTTCTATTGTCTTTTCTTTTGTTCTCGCAGACCTTGTGGATTTATTTTATTATTATTATTTTTTAAGTCCTTCAGAGTCACAGGATGGCTGCTGCCAACTCTATCACATCCATGCATTATAGCATTCAAAATAGGAAGACATAGGTTTTTACCAGGAAGAAAATTGCTCCAAAGTTAGACCACCCCTCAGTCTGATTGGTCAGATTTGTGTGCCCACCACGTGTCCACCCCTAAATCAAGCAAAAGGGAAGGGAAACCAACAGGGTTCATTAGTTGTGGTTGGGGGGAGAGCCCGCCATCTTGGAGCATGTTTCTGCCATATGCCTGCACAAACTGGGAGCTCTGTGAGCAAGTAATAAGGAAAAAGGGCTGTTAAGTAGGCAATCAACATTTGTTACCATATTTCTGGTACAAGCACAGCACATGTAATATTGAAGACTGTTGATTAGTTGACAATCAGTGGGCAAAATCAGATTAAAATGTTTCGAATGTCTCACAATTACATAACATCATTTAAGGTGCAGTGATCAATCCATCAGTAGAACAGAGGTAGAGGATAAGGATTATATTTTATAAGAATGAAATACTGACAAGATTTAGCAAAAGTTTCAGAGTTTGGCTTTAGGAATAAAGTTAAGACAATGGAGTAAGAGTTTGATTAAATTCACAGCTAGAACCAGATATATCACATCAATATTAATAGCGAAAAAGCCAAGAAAGAAAATATTTCCAAAGGGGAAAATAGTACATCTGAAATTTTGGGGGGATTTCTGTTTATGAAAGAAATGGTTCTCAGCTGGTGAAAAAGTCAGTAGACCTCTCTATACAGCTAAGGAGGTTAGCTAGTCCTGCTGCTTTTGATGAATTATTCGAAGGCTCACCCACTTAGAAAAAGCTGTGTGCATTTAAAATAAATCATTAATGATAAAATTGATTGTAGTTTGTGAAAAACCAAAAAAACAGGTATGTGTGGTTCCTTTTGAAATATTTGTTCTCAAATTCTGAAGGAATTGTGCCAGTTGGGTTTTTAGTCCCATGTAACAGAAGTTACTCTAGCCAGTTTCAGCAGAAACATAATTTATTAAGGTCTAACTGATAGCTCAGAGAAACTCTGGGACGGTCAGAGTCAGGCTTGGTGGCCTCACAACCAGAAGCAAATGACGAGTTGGCTACGTTGACTACTCCATCACAGCGTCAGCCGCTGAAGACCCTGTTAGAGCGCCCTCTACTGCTGTCTGCAGTGAAGACCCGCACTGGGACGTCTGCCGCCTCCCACCTCCCATGTTGGGCACCTCCACCTCCACCCTTCCCAGAAGAATAATTCTGTACCCTGCCTGTTTCCTCCAATTGTTCTGCAAATTGAATTTACATATGGGTGTATCTGATTAGTAGAGCCTACGTCACACGTCAGCACCGTGGCTGCAAGAGAGGCCAAGAAAGCGAGTTTCTGATTTCTGCCTTTGAGAGTGGGACTCATAACGTGGGAAATTTGCCAAACATGGGAAGAATGTACAATAGATGCAGGGCCGCCGTGAAGAGCGCGTATGCCAAATGGAAAGAGGATAGACAGAGCTAAGAACGTGGACTCTGGAGTCAGATGGACCTTAGTTCAAGGAGAGCTCCACAGCTTCCCCTACGTTCACTCTGGGTCAGCTACTCACGGCTGTTTCCTTATATGTAAAATACAGATAATGATAATGATGGCATCACACTGGTGCTATTAAGGTTAAACGAGGGAAAGCTTAAAGCATTTAACCTAGTGCCTGGTGCAGGTACATGGTGAACACTCATTACAAGTTCATACTGTTTTTGTTGATGTTGTTGGTATTACTGCTGTTGATGTAAAAGGACAATCAAAGCTGAGGATATAAAAATGAATCTTTGTAGAAACCATTTGATAGTTTCTGTCCCAGGAATTAGTTTCAGTATTAAACTTACATCCCCCGTTTCCGGTGTAAAAACCAAACAACCACCAAGAAGGGTTAGTACCAATGTCCTGATAAATTATAAATGCTTCAGTCATTCTCACCATTTTCTTGTGCCTCCCCCACCCCTTTATTTGTCCACTCTTACAGTCACAGAATGCCAGTTATAAGTCAACACATGCCCTCTTAAAATCAAAGTATAGGGACTTCCCTGGGCGTCCAGAGGTTAAGACTCTGCCTTCCAAAGCAGGGGGCACGGGTTTGATCCCTGGTCGGGGAACTAAGATCCCACATGCTGTGTAGGGCGGCCAAAAAGTAAAAAAAAAAAAAAAACCAAAGTATAAAAAGAACAGCTCAAAGTATGTTGATATCGACAATGTTATGTTTAGTGTTTCTTGGTGGAGGGGGTCTTCTATATGTGCATATGTTGACAAATAGGCTTGATAAAAATTTTGGCTGAGAAAAGGATATTAACTTATATAAACATCCCTGAGAAATAAAAGTTTAGTGGATGTATTGTGAGAGTATACCATCACAAAAAAGAACTAGGGATGGGGCAGTGGAATCCTCTCCATGACCAGATTTCACTATTTTTAGATGAATGGTGAAAATATGGTTTTATTATGCTACGTAAGCTATTCTGCATGTGCTACACAGCTGACTCTCTTGGAGTGTAGGGGGCAGTTTTGGAGTCACAGAGTTGGCAAGCAAATCTCTGCTCTGCCATTTTTTAGCTGAGTAACTGTTTTGAGCCTCAGATTTGGCATCTGTAAATGAAAATAAAATATGCTGCTTTCAGGGTTCTTGTGAATTAAATGAAGGCTTAGTATGTTTGGTGCTTAGTAAAATGTCTGACACGTAATGTGCATTAGCCACACATGATGAAGTTGCACATTGACAAAGGGGAAAGGTAGCAGAAATAATTTAAAAAAATTAAATTGGGACTTGACTTTCATTGTACTGCATTAGCTGTTTATACAGAATTCGCTTTGTTAGTTAGTTTTAGGCTGGCAACATTATTTTAGTTTCCCCTGTGTCTTAGTCAGTTTGGGCTGCTATAACAGAATACCATAAACTGGGTGGCTGATAAACAACAGAAATTTATTTCTCAGAGTTCTGGAAGCTGGGAAGTCCAAGATCAAGATTGTGGCAGATCCGATGTCTGGTGAGAACACTCTTCCTGGTTCACAGATGGCTGTCTTCTTTCTGTGTCTTCACGTGATAGAAGGGGTGAGGGAGCTCTCTGGCGTTTCTCTTATCAAAGCACTACCCTCATGCCCTAATCACCTCCCAAAGGCCCCACCTCCTAATACCATTGCATTGGAGGTTAGGTTTTAACATGTGAATTTTGGGGGGAGCACAAACATTTTGTCTATAGCCCTCTGGATACTCTTGGACCTGTGGTCTGGTTTTCAATTGCTGCAGAACAAACCCTTGTAAAACTTAGTGACGTAAAATAACAACAGTTTTATTAAGCTCCCAGATTCCATGGGTCAGGAATCTAACAGGGGACTGTAGAGATGGCTTGCTTCTGCTCCACAATGCCTGGGGCTTCGGGTGGGAAGACTTGAATAGCTAATGATGACTCAGAAGGTGAGGGGCTGGAATCATCTGGAGACTTTTTACTTACATGTCTGGTACCTGGGCTGGGCTTAACTGAAATTGTCACCTGGAGCATCTACACTTGGCCTCCCCATGGGGCTTGGGCTTGTTACAGGAGGGTGAGTGGCTTCCAAGACAGAGTATCCAGACAGCGAACAATCAAAGTGTAACCAGGGGAAAGTTGCATAGCCTTTCTGATTTAGTCTCAGAAGTCACAAAGCCATCACTTTTGCTACATTCTGTTGGTATAAGTGAATCACCAAGGCCAGCCTAGATTCAGGGGGAGGGGAATTAGGCTCCACTTCCTGATGGTGGAGTGGCCAGGTCACATTGCAGAAGAGCATGCGGGATAGATGTTACTGAGGCCTCTTTGGAAAATGCAATCTCCCAGAGGCTGAGCACATTTCAGCCTGGCATGAAAGTTTGGTCCATGTAAAAATGTTCCAGATATGTCATTAAACAAGAAAAGCAGATTATAGAACAGCGTGTACAGTACAATTCTATTTTTGTTTAAAAATATGCAGGGACTTCCCTGTTGGTCCAGTGGTTGAGACTCTGCGCTTCCACTGCAGGGGGCGCGGGTTTGATCCTTGGTTGGGGAACTAAGATCCTGCATGCCATGTGGTGCAGCCAAAGAATATATATATATATATGTGTGTGTGTGTGTACATATGTGTGTGTACATATATATGTGTGTGTACATATATATACACACACACATACGCACAAAACTCTGTATGTGTGTGCATGTGTGTGTGAATGCATGCATGTGTATGTCTATGGGTATGTCAAGGCCACAGAAATTGGGTGTGCTAGAAATATGACTTAATTATTTTCTAAAACGCAATTTTTGACTACTAGCTCCATACTCCCACCCCCAGAATCCATCCCTGCCCATTCTTCTGGATACAGAAAGTGGTACTTAGTTGCTTCCAGATGAACCCAGTTGACTTCAGTGGTTTCTCAGTCATTTCAGTCTTAAAGTTCCGACAGATTCAGGATTGTTTCCTCTCTGTATTCCTCTTGCCCCCCTGGAGTTGATGCTAACCCCTGGGGAGTGTTAAAAGAAAAACTGAGACATGTTAAACATTTTAAGAGTTTATTTGAGCAAAAATTGATTCGAATGGGGCAGTGCCAAACAGGAAGTGGTTAGGAGTGCTCTGTGGACAGGAGCCAGGGGCAGGACCTACAGAGAAGGTGCAGAAGCAAAGGAAGGATATTATTTGGCTACAGCTTAAAGCCTAGATGGCTGTTTGTGATTGCTTGTCCTTAGCATTTTGGTTTCGTAACCTTGAGTCATTTACAGGCTTAGATTTTGGTTTGCTTACATTGGCCGCCATGACTTTACAGCCGCCTCAGTCTAATGGCCTCCTCGTTTAATTGATTTAATGGGAGCTTGTGTAAATGCCACTTTAGCAGCAACAGGAAGGGGGTGCCTACTCTTTGATCTTGCCCATGACATCCTGCATCAGATGTCTTTCTGCCCATCTGTCAGCCTGAAGGCCCTGGCTTGGGTCCACCTGGTTTCCTGACGCTGGGTCTCTCTGGAGATGGGGCCTCATCCTCAACATTCCCCCAGGGCAGCGAATCATATCCTTACACTGTAGCAATTTCTTGTCTGGGCTGAAGGATAATCTTTTCTTCTGGGCTGTTCTTTTCATCTCTCAGCTTATTTCCGAGCACCATTTGGGCCCTGGGGAGATTGTGGATGCTCTTGCAGGACAACCTTAGAGCCATGGAGATCCAGGGTGCCAACTAGGCTCCTTTAATACATGCATGTGCCCCTCTGCCCCTTCTTCTCTCTGATTGCTGCTCCTCTATACCTCACCAGCTTACACGCAACTCATAGATCTTCTCAACTCTGGGCTCCCCAAATTTTAAAGGGTTTTAAACATTTCCACCCATTCCAAAACTCCACCTTAAGGACTCTTGTATCTGCCAGGAATGCTTTTGGTTGTAAGAAACAGAGAACGTGGTGTATGGCAGCTTAAGTCAGTAAGGCTTTATTTTTCTCACAAGCAAGAGTTGTGCAATGACTCCATGATGTCCTTCATGTTCTGGGGCAGTGCTGTCCAACAGATATTATAATGGGAGCTGCATACATAATTTATGTATGTATAAAAATTTATGGTAGCAACATTAAAAAGAGCAAAAGAAACAGGTTAAATTGATTTTAATGATATGTATTATTTAACCCAATATATCCCCAAACTTTCAATATGCAATCCGTATAAAAATTATTAAGGAGATATTTTTACATTTTGGTGGTACTAAAATTCTTCAAAATTCGCTGTGTATTTTACACTCACGGCACATCTCTATTTGAACTCGCTGCATTTCAATTGCTTGATAGCCTCATGTAACGAGTGGCTACTTATTGGACGGTGTACATCTAGGGCCTTTATCTTTTTGTTTGCTAACCTATCTTAGCCTGTGGCCTTGTTTCCTCATGGTTACAAACTGGCTGCTGCACACTAGCTATCAGATCTGCACTTAAGGGAGGAAGAAAGAAAAGATAACATCTATATCAAGAAAGTGAAATATTTTCTAGAAATCTCTAGCAGACTTTTGCCCATATCTGATTAGCTGGTACTTTGTCACCTGGCCATGCCTTAGTGCAAAGAAGGCTGGGAAAATGCCACCAGAGTAAAATTGGGGTTCTGAGAGTAAGAAAGAAAGAGGAAGATGGGTACCAGGGCACAGTCAGCAGAGTCCGTTGCAGGGCCCAGTTCCCCTACCACACTCTGCACTTGAGCCTCTTGCTTCCTCTCCTGACTCTCCTCCCACTTCCCAACTCAGAGGTTCTTCACCAGCCAGGGAGTGGGAGGTAGGGGGGGGAGGGTCCAGGAAAAACTGTTTTCAACTATTTGCATATCTTTTCCAATCCTTTCTGTTTTACACTGCAATGTGACTTTTGGTCTTAAAAGAAAAAAAAATGTGGCGTGTTCTCTTTGGTACCTCTGCTAAAAATCTCGAAAATAATGGGTGCCCACCCATCTAGCTGGGGGCGGGGAGCAACAAACACAGAGTCTTAGAAAGCAAAGCAATTAATATTTTATATGTCATCCTGCTACGTATGCGTAGGAAAGAGAACTATGTACATCTGGATGATGAGAAAATCATAGGAATGTTTTTCCATTTCTTTTTGTTTGTATTTCTAAGCTTTATGCTATGAAGAAGTATAATTTACTCATAGGATTAAAAATTTTGGTCCATTTAATCCAATTGTAGCAAATTGATGTTTTAAAAATATCAAATAATCCCAGGATATAACTTCAATTACTGTAATACAGTAGCACTCAATTAAATATTAGTATACATTGCCAATAGGATATTTAGGGAGTATATATATATATATATATTTTTAAAAATTAATTAATTAATTAATTTTTGGCTGTGTCGGGTCTTCGTTTCTGTGCGAGGGTTTTCTCTAGTTTCGGCAAGCAGGGGCCACTCTTCATCGCGGTGCGCGGGCCTCTCACTATCGCGGCCTCTCTTGTTGCGGAGCACAGGCTC
Source organism: Leucopleurus acutus (assembly GCF_964270905.1). NCBI lineage: Eukaryota > Metazoa > Chordata > Mammalia > Artiodactyla > Delphinidae > Leucopleurus > Leucopleurus acutus. Next base: position 81,139,884 of record NC_139152.1, on the reverse strand, counting down.
CAGACGTGCAGGCTCAGCAGCTGTGGCTCACGGGCCCAGTTGCACCGTGACATGTGGGATCTTCCCAGATCAGGGCTCGAACCCGCGTCCCCTGCATTGGCAGGCAGATTCTCAACCACTGCGCCACCAGGGAAGCCCGGGAGTATATATTTTTAAAATAAGTTTATTTATTTATTTTTGGCTGCGCTGGGTCTTCATTGCTGCGCGCGCGGGTTTTCTCTAGCTGCGGCGAGCGGGGTCTACTCTGTTGCAGCGTGCGGGCTTCTCATTGCGGTGGCTTCTCTTGTTGCGGAGCACAGGCTCTAGGCACAAGGGCTTCAGTAGTCGTGGCTCACGGGCTCTAGAGCACAGGCTCAGTAGTTGTGGCACACGGGCTTAGTTGCTCCGCAGCATGTGGGATCTTCCTGGACCAGGGCTCGAACCCGCTGCATTGGCAGGCAGATTCTTAACCACTGCGCCATCAGGGAAGCCCTAGGGTATATATTTAAAGGAGTAGAGTTATAACCCACTTGAACCTCTTTGATTAATTTTATTGGAGGTTAATGAAATCATTGGTTGAAGAGTAAATGCTGGTTTGGTTCAGAGGCAGCTCCTGGTGTAGGTTAGCTCAGGTTTGTGGATTTTAACTTGCCTACTTCTGAGTCACTCCTAGGTTGGAAGAATCCTAGGCCCCTGGCTGGAGAGATAGGTTTGCCCTAGGCTAGAAATTTAGATCCTAGTCCAGATTACAAGTCTGGTTCAGACTCACAGAGACCTTGAGGGAGGGGAGATGGGAGTGCTGTTTTTCTTGGCAGCCTCATGGCAGTTTCTTCAGCCCAGAGCCTGTTCTTGCCACCAGGCTGACATGTGTGTCCGACATCATCTATGAGAGAGGGCTTGGCATTCCTGGACAACCAAGCATAGAGGAAAATGAAGATTCCCTTGGAGATGCCAGTCTCCTTGAAGATAAATGAGATTATTAGGAGAGCTCTGGAAAGGAGAATGTGTGGTTTTGATTTTATGTTTTAAACCAAGTTGTAAAACTTGGAAAGCTTAAATAATGAGAGAGTCAGAGGAAGCTTCCAGACTGCTGAAATCAGTACAATACCAGGATTTAAGCCATGGAAGTCATCTAGGAGTGAACCTTTTAGAGAGGAAAAACAGATGATGTGTTTTTCTTGAGTAACCTGTTGAGATATTGAGATATATATATATATTATTCTAAGATCTTAAGACCTGTGTATCAAAACAAAACAAAACTTAAATAGCATTTTGATTTCCAAAGGTTTATGTTCATTGATTGTTTTTTAATTAATTAATTAATTTTTGTCTGCATTGGGTCTTTGTTGCTGCGCGTTGGCTTTCCCTTGTTGCCGCGAGCGGGGGCTACTCTTCCTTGCGGTGCGGGGGTGTCTCATTGCGGTGGCTTCTCTTTTTTGCCGAGCACGGGCTCTAGGTGCGCAGGCTTCAGTAGTTGTGGCACGTGGGCTCAGTAGTTGTGGCTCGTGGGCTCTAGAGCGCAGGCTCAGTAGTCGTGGTGCACGGGCTTAGTTGCTCCATGGCATGTGGGATCTTCCCAGACCAGGGCTGAAACCCGTGTCCCCTGCATTGGCAGGCGGATTCTTAACCACTGTGCCACCAAGGAAGCCCTCATTGATTGTTTTTTTAAGTTTCAGTAATGAGCAGGGTAGAAAGATTTTCATTATCATAAAAATTGTATTATAGTAATTTCCTTGCAGTTTGCTAATTATTTTTCCCACCTCAAATTCTTGAAAATGTGAAAACACTATCCAATTCTTATTGTCTCAATAATGAGTGTTCTGAATAAATCTACTGCATTTATACAAAGTTTTAAAGTTTTGATAGTACAATATAAAATGGTCTAAGAGTAAAATGATTCAATTATTTTTTACACTTGTGCACTTCTTATGTGTGCAGCATTATGGAAACACAAAGTTTAATGAGACAATTGTCTAGTGTCAGTGTTTACAGTGTAGGCCCTTCAGGGGGAAATTTCATTGCGATTCCTTGTACCATTGTTAACTGCAAAAGATTGTCTCTGTTTTCCAGTGGGAAAAGGGACTGTCTTTTTTCCATTGTGTTGCAGGAGTGGGGTAGCTTTTTTATTTAATTAAAAAAATTTTTTTATTGAAGTATAGTTGACATATATAAACTATATTAGTTTCAAATATATAATATAATGATTTGATATTTGTATATACTCTGAAATAATCACCACAATAAGTCTAGTTAACATCTGTTACCATACAGAGTTAAAAATTTTGTTTTTTCTTGTGATGAGGTCTTTTAAGATCTACTCTCTTAGCAACTTTCAAATATGCAATACAGTGTTCTTAGCTATAGTCACCATGCTGTGCATTACATCCCTGGGACTTAGTTATTTTATAACTGGAAGTGTATACCTTTTGATCCCCTTCACGCAGTTCTTCCACCCTCCACCCCCCCTGCCTCTGGCAACCACCAATCTGTTCTCTGTATCTATGAGCTTGGTTATTTGTTGTTGTTTTTTAGATTCCACATATAAGAGAGATTATACAGTATTTGTATCTCTCTATCTGACTTATTTCACTTAGCACAATGCCTTCAAGGACCAACCATGTTGTTGCAAATGGCAGGAATTCCTTCTTTTTTTATGGCTGAATAAAATTTCATTGTATACATGTACATGCCACATCTTTTTAAAAATTGAAATATAGTTGACTCAGGGGGTTGAATCATTTTTTCGCTTTGTGAAAAGAAGCTATACAAAACACAACTCTGAGAGAGTGGCTCTCAGTCCACCCTTTTAAAACCAGTAGGTTTATACCCACTAAGGGGCAGGGCCAAGAGACTGTAGAAAACCATCCCTATATTCTGTACCGACTCTAGCATGTGGCACCTGCTAGTTAGCCCTTGTGTATTGGTTCATACCTTTTAGGTGTTAAGGACCAGAAAGGTGAACTCAAACTTACCTAACCCAATAGAAAGTTTATTGGCTTATATCACTGTAAAACTGAGAGGTAGAATGGCCTTCAGGGTTAGTTTGCTATAGGAGCTCAGTGATGTCACTCAGGACTTAGTTCACTTTTCAAGTTCACCTTTCGAAGTGCCAGCTTTATCCAAAGGCTTCCTGCCCTCATGGGTGCAAGATGGCCGTCAACAGCTCCTGGGTCTACATACTTCTTCCATGTCAGAGAAAGATAGACTTTCTCCTCCAAATATCAAAGAAAATGCAGGGCTTCACTCTTATTAAACCAGTTTATGTCATGTCACCAGTTGCTGTGACCAGAGAAATGCCACATGATGATAGATCACTGAGGTAAAAGGTGATTGTCTCTGGCTATTTAGGTCTGAAGCTAAAGGGGTATCAATTCCACCCATGACTAAGCATAGAGGAGGGCCAGCTCCCCAAAGGAAACTCTGAGTACTTTTAGAAATGGGAGAAAGTGGGGGAATTTTAGGTAATCAACTAAACAATTGCCCACTACAGTTTGCTTCTTTATCCTCTGCTACTCATGATTTCTTAGCTCCTCTTCTTGCAGTTGGAAGTTCTTGAACTTGATTTATAATCCCCATGCTCTGTCCCATTCCCCACCAATTCTTCTTGTTCTATTCATACACGAAGTCTCTTCTTAGAAGGATGGTTTTATGGAAAGGTGGAAATTTCCCTGGAACTCATCCTTTGCCACCCAAAACAGTGAGGTCATGATAAAAAGCCCCTTCTACTGTGCTGGGAACAAGAACCAGAGGAGCCTCCTGGAAACATGACATTGTCAGGATAAAGCCAGCACTGGCCATGGAAATCATCTGGTCAACATGGCTCTAGCTCAGCATAGACAAGGTACACAGTACAAGCAGGATGATAGGCTCGTGACCCTCGGAGTGTAGTCAGTGGTAAAGTTTCTTGGATGCTGGGAGGCCTGGGACTTCTAGTTCTAACATATATCCTTGATCAGCGATGTGCTGTGCTGCCTACAAAGGACTCACAAGTCCTTGTAGCTGACAGCACAAGGGGGAACCAAGGCCAGGAAAGAGGAGTTCAAGACCTTGAAGGCAAGAGAGTAAAAGGATTGAGATCTTCCCATCTAGGTGGGAAGAAGAGTATCTACCACTGAGTACGGTGAGCTTCAGTCATTCATGAAATATTTAGCTAGTTCTGACTGCACTCTAGAGGCTGTGCTGGCCTTGGAGATACAGTGATGAACTTGCGAGCTCTCTGCTTGCATGGAGCATTAAGTAATGTGGGCATGCATTAGTCAAGTTTCTCTTGGCTTTGGGGAGGAGAATTGATCCTGCAAGCTTGTTAGAAGAATACTGGAGGTTCTTAGAGAATTCACAGAAGGAGCAGGGACTATGGCAGCTTTGGGCACCTTACTGGCTAGAGGTTAACAATCTTCTCTGAGAGTGCTATTGTTGGTGTGAAGGGGTTTCTGTGTCCAATCTCTGTGGGTCTCAGTTCCAAATTCCTAGAGGGAAAATCTGATTGGTCCACCTTGAGTGAATGAAGTATAGACATGGTTGTCAGAGGCCTACCCTGTTGAGTGCAGTTTCCAGAGAAGGGCAGATGCTGTGAACCTGAAGGCCACTCTCTGTGGACAGGAAGGTAGATAAGCAACAGCGATTACAGCCCAGTGTCACCAGTGCTATGCTAGGGGGAGCGTGAAGTTGTGTGGGAGTGTGTCAGTCAAGATTCTTTTGGAGACAAAGGTTTAGAAACCCAGCTTAAGCCAACCTATGCAAAAAGGGGAACTTGTTGGAAGGCTCACATTGAGAAGGGTGAGGGGCAGGTGGTATCAGGAGTCACTGGAACTAGGCACTTGAATCCTACTAGGTTTTTTTTTTTTTCTGAGTCTCTCAATCCTGCTTCTCTCTATGTTGTCAACTTCTTTTTCTTAGGAAAAAATTTTTGAAATTTGAAATATGGCCACTGGCAGCTCCTGAGTCCCATATCTCTTGGCCTTACCACCAGAGAATAAATCTTTTTGTCCAGCTTCAGTTACAAAAATCCTAAGGAATGACCCAATTGGCTTGGCTTTAGGTATGAATCCATCCCTTAACCAATTAACTGTGTCTAGAGAGGCAGGATAGTGTAAAAAACATATTCCATGGTGATGGTTAAATGACAAACCAAAATGATTAATACCAAATGCTTTAGTTTAATATTCCCTGTACTAGTTATCTATCGCTGCTTAAGTTACCTCCAAACTAGTGGCTTAAAACAACATTAAATATTTATGATCTCACATAGTCTCTGCGGTTTGAAATTCAGGACTGGCTTAGCTGCTCAGGGTCCTTGCTGAGGTTCAGTCAAGATGTCAGCTGGGGCTGAAGTCATCTGAAGGCTTGACTGAGGCTGCAGGGTTTGCTTCCATGACAGCTTACTCACATGGTACCTAGTTCCTTTACATGTGGTCCTGTCCACAGGCAGCTTGAGTATCCTCATGACATGGTGGCTGGCTTTTCCCAGGATGAGCAATCCCACGAGAGTGCAAGGTGAAAGCCATAATGTCTTTAATGGCCTAGTCTCAGAAGTCACACTCTATCATTTCTGCAATATCATTTTCTCCGTATTGGTCAGATCTATTAAATGTGGGAGGGGACTGTACAAGGGTGTGATTCCCAGGTGGTAAGAATTAGTGGGGCCATCTTGGAACTGTCTTAGTCTAGCACATTCCTCAAAACACATCCTGAAGACTTGGGATGTTAAAAGTTGTTACATGAAGAAGGGGATTTGCAGTCAAGTCAGTTTGAGAAAAGATATGTAAAACCAAGTTAAATAGGTTTCTTTCCTGCAGTGTTTCCGTATGGCTTTTAGTGCGTTGATACCTGCTTTGAATTCCTGAAAGGGGTGGAGTACACCACAATTTCTTTTTCATTCTCCAACTTTTCCTCCAGTGGGCCCTTCTACCCTCCCCCATCCCCATTTCCTTCCCTCTAAAAGCATATCAGAATGCTGCCTGTCTCTTGTGTAAAATGTATGTTTCTGGCAAAGCAATACATTTTCATTTGGAGTTGCTCATCCTTGACCCTCCAAAACCTTCCTATTTATTTGGGCGATGTACATCATGAAAAACCTAAGAGTTACTAAAAAGTAAAGGAACACATTTTCTTGTGAGGTGAGTGGACAGTCTCTGAGGAAATTCTGCAGAAAAGTTTTACAAAGCTCTCTATGTCGGCCATGGTGTTGGGTGATATTGAGTCATATAGTGACAAACACTGTTTGAAGGCCAGCAGCCTTACATGCAAGTTTGGGTGGCTTCTTTAAAATGTGTTTGTTGGTAGAAACACACGGTACGGGTTAGTCAGATCTTGTACTTTGAGCTTTTGCCAACGAATACTGAACCTTTCAGTTTGGCACCTTCTCCACCTCCCCTTGTCTAAGTGGCTTTTTTTGGTTGTTGTTTCTTTGTTTAGGTTATTTGTTACGGCAACAACCCAATTTATTTAAAGTGTTTTATGGTGGTTACACCATCTTGAATTATTTAACTCAGTTATAAAAACTAAGGTAGTATGTATGTGAAAGCTCCTACACCATATGTGTTTGTGGAAATGTGCTTATTGAGATGTTTCCAAGCACAGCATCTGCTCTTATACATCTTTTTTTTTTTTTTTTACGGTACGTGGGCCTCTCCCGTTGCGGAGCACAGGCTCCGGACGCGCAGGCTCAGCGGCCATGGCTCACGGGCACAGCCGCTCCGCGGCATGTGGGATCTTCCCGGACCGGGGCACGAACCCGTATCCCCTGCAACGGCAGGCGGACTCTCAACCACCGCGCCACCAGGGAAGCCCAGCTCTTATACATCTTTTATAATATTTTGCCTTAAGCCCATGCAATAATTGATCTCCACCATCTGATAATTTTTAATTTAAGACAGTTTGCCCTCTTATGTTTTTGATAAATGATAATTTTTAAGATTTTGGAGCAAAAAAGCATCTAAGTTAAAAAGAAGAATGATCAGTAAAAATGTCTTCCCGGAGATCTTTAATTTCCTTTATCCAATGCATACCTTTAGAGAGGGATGAAGTCTGTGCACTTAGAAGAGTAAGGTCTTCCGAATGTTATTGGGCTTACTCTGGGTTCCTGAGTACCATGCTGTCAGGCATCCTGCGTTTCTGCACAAAATGGAATTTCACAATGTCCAGTGTTGCCCAATGGCTTCTTTTAAATTGGCTTTGGTTTTCTCTGTGGAGAGAAGACTTAATTAAATCCCCAAATACAATCCCACAGAGACCTGTACGTGCCCAGCTGCTGATTTCAGAAAATAATGAATCATGCAATAAGCTAGTGTTCATCTACCTTCTTGAAATAACACTTGAAACAATATATTATTAATAATATTTCTTGAAATCTCAAAACCAGAGAATCAGCTCTATCTAGGGGACTAACTTCTTGATTTACCAAAAACATACATTGGTTCAAATGTAGTGAAGGAAGTGCAACCACCTTGACTATAAAATCTGCTTTTAGAGCTAGGGGAGGTGCCCAAGGACCTCCAAATATTGTGTACATCAGTGTCTCCCTAGCATGATTTGCAAGCCACTATCAGAATGCGAGATGATTTTTGGTGGTGTGTGGATAAACTTTCAAAAAAATTGTAGTCGTTATTCACATGTTGTAGTGGTCTGAATTGTGTCCCTCTCAAAATTCCAGAACTTCACCCAGGACCTCAGAATGTGACCTTATTTGGTAGCAGGGTCTTTGCAGATGTAATTAGTTAAGGATCTTGAGATGAAATAATCTTAGAGTGGGCCTTGAATCCAATGACTTTATAAGAGAAGGGAGAGGGAGATTTGGACAGAGACATACAGAGAGAAAAAGCTCATGTGAATACTGAGGTAGAGATTGGAATGATGTCTGTACAAGCCAAGGGACATCAAAAAGCTAGGAGAGGGGGTGTGGAATAGTTTCTCCTCCAGGAGGAACCAACGCTATTGACACTGTTATTTTGAACTTCTGGCTTCTTGACTAGTGAGAGAATAAATTTCAGTTGTTTTAACCTACCCAGTTTTATAGTATTTTGTTATGGCAGCCCTAGGAAATGAATACACTTAAAATTTATTATATAAAATATACATGGTATATAAAACCTGTTGTTTCACAGTCGTTACTATTTAGACGGGAATTCTCTAACTAATTTAGGTAGCAAAAAGTACATTGATTAAAAAAAATTAAGTAAATAATCCCATAGGAGGTAGGAAGGTATTGCAAAACTGTTGTAGGTGCCACGTGGATGGAGGACCAATTTGGGAAGCATTGCTATTGGCAACCCACAGGGTCTTTCTGCCTGGAGTGGCATTGTGGGAGATCTGGGTCAACTCTTATCTCTACCCCTAATCAACTCAGTGATTTGGGTAAAATACAAATAATGGCCTTGACAAGCCCCGTCTTCCTCAGCCGTAAAATGGGGACAGTAATAAATATCTCACAGAACTTATGTGGGGTTTATGAGTTCCTTCTCCTTCAGCCTTGAAATACTGAAAGCTTACTTATCTGAACCCATTTTTTCTGAGTGTGGGGGTGGGATCTCCTGGCATCTGGGCCGATGTACAAAAGAACATTTTGTAATCAGTACCCACAAATGTGAGTTGCGGTTGATAAATATATAGGGCTGAGCAATAAGAGGAGTGAGTTGTGGCAAAGCAGGAGGAACTGATGCAAATAGCCCTTGATGAGTCATAGCTGAAGCCAACTTTCTATTATTTCTGGGCCTTATTATGCATATTATGAGTTACGATGGCCTTTATTTCTCCCTCTTTTCAACCCTATCATCTTGGATTTCATAAAAGTGAGTAAAAGAACTCTAGACATAGTCTGATAGATATAGGAAAGTATGTGTTTGAGAGAGTTCAGAGAAATTTTGTAAATTTGATGTGGATCCCTGGAAATACTCTAGGATGGTTTCCTAAGCAGACTTGGCTGGTATTGGCAAGGTGACCTGGAGTGGGAAGGGAATAACACAGCCAACGTCTATTGTGTACTAGCCAGTGGATAGACACTGTGTTAAATGCTGTCTTACTTAATCAGCTCTGAAATCTCTGAGTTAGGTATTGCTAAATAAAATTCTTATTTTACAGATAGGGAAACTGAGGCATGGAGAAGTTCAGTAACTTATCCCAGATCATTTAAGTAGAGATTAAGTAACTTGTTCCAGTTTATCAAACAAGGCAGTCTGCCCCAAGAGCTTGTACTCCTAGCTGTTTATTATGCTCTGTAAAGGCTTAAAAAATGTAGAAATACAGGAAGGGGAAGAATGCATCTAAATGGTGCAAGAGAGAGAACTAGAAGTCAGGAAGAACTTACTGCAACCCTGGCTCTGCCACTTAGCAACTCTTTGACCTTAGGCGAGCTACTTAAACTCTATGCACTTCAGATTTCCCATCTGTAAAATGGATGCAATAATATGTACATCATAATATTCTTGTGAGGATTAAATAAGATGTATTCAGTGCAATGTGGGATGCATGGGAAATAGCCTGCATTGTACCAAGTAGTTCTCCTGAGGTAAATTACTTAATCCTTACAATAAACCTTTGAGGTGGATGTTCTTGTTATCACTGCTATTTTACAGGTGAGAAAATTAAGGTTTAAAGACAAGAAATAACTTTCTCAACATTACCTAGTCAGCACACTGCAGAGCAAGAATTCAAACTTAGGAAGTCTGATTCCACAGCACAAGCTCTCATCTACGTTTATTATCTTCCTTTCCCACGTGAAAAAGACTTGGGAGTTGGGGTTAAATACAAATTTGAGAAGATTCTACAAGTATAGCAGCTGGTGAAAAAGCCAGTTCGTATTTAGGGCACATTCAGACAAGAATAGGGTCCAGTGCAGATGATATACTCTGTGCTGTTCAGATTGTGTCTGGAGTAGTGTGTTCAAGTTTGGATGGTATTTTTTAACCAGTACTAACAAACTGGAAATGACTATGATAATGAGAGAGGTTGAAGTGATCTCAAAAGAGCAACAGCTGAAAATATTCTGATTTGATGAAGGCCTGCGAAGGATCAGAGGGAGAGATGTCTTTGGGAAAGGCTGATTGCCCAGCAGGTCGACAGTACCTTGATGTAATCAATATGGGTCCTGACTCTGTTCCCAGACTTGCAGGTCCAAGAATATCACTGTATCAGTTAATATTCAGAGTTGATCATATATGTGGTGATTGACTCACACTAACCAAACTTCTAGGAGACTGATGCATATACCAGAATGCCAATTGCTTAAAAGTAGGAACATAAGCACCAAACAGCTTTTATACATGTATTTGCTGATCAGAGCATCTATTTTGTTTAGGGGGGTGCCTTATATTCTTTTGTCAGAATGTATATTATACTGTGGTAAGCTAATTTGTTAGCTTGCAGGTAGGGTAAAATCACAGGCCCTTTACGGTTTCTGACTTAGAATGATAGTCAAAAATTGATGCCTTGGGACTTCCCTGGTGGTGCAGTGGTTAACAATCTGCCTGCCAATGCAGGGGACACGGGTTCGAGCCCTGTTCCGGGAAGATCCCACATGCTGCAGAGCAGCTAAGCCTGTGCGCCACAACTACTGAGCCTGCATGCCACAACTACTGAAGCCTGCATGCCTAGAGCCCGTGCTTTGCAACAAGAGAAGCCACTGCAATGAGAAGCCTGCTCACTGCAAAGAAGAGTAGCCCCTGCTCGCCGCAACTACAGAAAGCTCGTGCACAGCAACAAAGACCCAATGCAGCCAAAAATAAATAAATAAATATATTAAAAAATTGACACCTCATTATCTTATTAACTTGATTTATTAACTTACTCTTAACTTTTTATCTCATTATTTTATTAACTGAGTTTATTCATATGAACAATATTTCATATGTGGTTTTGAACATTTGTATCTTGTCATTTGCAAGTTGTATGCTTATATTCTTTACCTATTTTCTTTCTTTCTTTCTTATTTATTTATTTATTTATTTATTTATGGCTGCGTTGGGTCTTCGTTGCTACACACGGGATTTCTCTAGTTGCGGCGAGCGGGGGCTACTCTTCATTGCGGTGTGCAGGCTTCTCATTGCAGTGGCTTCTTTTGTTGCAGAGCACGGGCTCCAGGTGCGTGGGCTTCAGTAGTTGTGGCTCGCGGGCTCTAGAGCACAAACTCAGTAGTTGTGGTGCATGGGCCCAGTTGCTCCGCGGCATGTGGTATCCTCCCGGACCAGGGCACGAACCTGTGTCCCCTGCATTGGCAGGCAGATTCTAAACCACTGTGCCACCAGGGAAGCCCTACCTATTTTCAGTTGGGTAATTTTTTAAAAAAATTAATTTATTTTATTTTTATTTTTGGCTGCATTGGGGCTTCGTTGCTGTGCCTGGGCTTTCTCTAGTTGTGGCAAGCGGGGGCTACTCTCTGTTGTGGTGCGTGGGCTTTTCACTGCAGTGGCTTATCCTGTTGCGGAGCACAGGCTCTAGGTGTGCGGGCTTTAGTAGTTGTGACACGTGGGCTCAGTAGTTGTGGCTCATGGGCTCTAGAGTACAGGCTCAGTAGGAGTGGTGCACAGGCTTAGTTGCTCTGTGGCATGTGGGATCTTCCCGGACCAGGGCTTGAACGCATGTCCCCTGCATTGGCAGGCGGCTTCTCAACCACTGTGCCACCAGGGTAGCCCCAGTTGGGTAATTTTTAATTAGATGGTCAATTTTTTTATAGTGTAAAGGGTTTAAAAATATTATTTATAACATTAGGCAAATTATTTAAAGTCAATAAATTTTTAAAAATATTTTAATTTTATTGGAATATAGTTGATTTACAACGTTGTGTTAGTTTCAGGTGTACAGCAAAGTGATTCAGTTATATTGAATACATTTACATATATTTATTCTTTTTTATTATTTATTTATTTATTTAATGATCACGCTGCGTGGCATGTGGGATCTCAGTTACCCAATCAGGAATTGAACCCATGCCCTTCCTTGGCAGTGAAAGCGCAGAGTCCTAACCACTGGACTGCCAGGGAATTCCCTTTTTATTCTTTTTTAGATTCTTTTCTTATATAGGTTATCACAGAATATTGAGTAGAGTTCCCTGTGCTATACAGTAGGGCCTTGTTGGTTATCTATCTTGTATATAGTACAAGTAGTTCTTTTTTCTACTACTTGTATATAGTAGTATATGTATGCTCATCCAAGGCTCTTGATTTATCCCTCAACTAAAGTCAATACATTTTTATTTAAAGAATTTTACCTGTGATCGCCTCCACTGTCCATCAAGGTCACCTTAGTTCCTCCAAAGTTTGAGTCAGGGTTTATCGTCAAGACAGCCCTTTTAAAAAGAAGCTATGCTTAATCCACAGTTGTCCTATCTTTTAGCCCATAATTCTTTTAGTTGGACTTCTTTTGTCTCCACTTGAATATGGACACATTGATAACATCAAACATTTCCCCACTAGAATCTTGGGCATCTAATTTCTTCATGTAATTTACTTTAGGACCACTTATAGGCTCAGAGTAGATGGATTTGCCTGGTTTTCAGACACCCTCTAAAACTGAGTTCAAATCATATTCGCTCCAAGAATAATATAGACTGTGGGATATGCCAATACCTAAGGTAAAAAAATTTAACTACTAGGTCTTTCATACTTTTAGCAGATGTTGTAGTTCTTTCCGAAGATCTAACAAATAGTCCTGTGAGTGAAGCAAAACCACACAGTTACTCTGTGAGGCATTTCCAACAATGTGAGTCTACAGGAAAAGCCCCATAGGGATAGACCTCAACTATAGGGTTGTTTTTTACTGATTGATAGGTTCTTTGTATGAATATTTATCTATTTAATATATTTGTCTATATTTAAATAATTCAAATAAGCTGATATATATGTATACAAAGTAAAATAAAGTATAAACTTGTATTATATCAGTTGCAAATATATTTTGTCATAATTTGCTTGCTTTTCGACTTTATGTCTTCTGCCATACACATAATATATTTTGGGTTTTATGTTTTGTCAAGACAGTTTTCTCCTCCCAAGATTATAGATATATTTTCCCATTTTTCTTTTATCCTTAAAAAAATTTACATCTTAAATACATGTGGAATTTATTTTTAAGTATGGTGTGAGGAAGGCATTTAGTTTTCCTTTTTTTCAAATGGATAGCTCCTTGTTCCAACACCATTTATTAAATAATCTGTCAGTACCTGTATGATTTTAAGTGCTTCATTTATCACATTCTAAGATCATTGGCTGTTTTTCACAATAATGTTTTTCACATTATTTCAATTATTGTGACTTCATAATACATTTTGATACTTGGCAAAGTAAGTCCTGTTTCTTGTTCATTTTTCTAAAAAAAAAATGTTGACGTTTTTGGCACATCTCATAGATGAACTTTAAAACTAACTTGCCAACTCTATAAAATATCCTGTTGGCATTTTGACTAAAATTGCATCACAGTTTTTATTTAACTTGGGGAGTATTAATATCTGTATAATGTTGAACCTTTTTATCTAGGAATATCTTTCACAGCCTTCATTAAAATTATATGGTTATCTTCAATAAATTTCATACTTTTAAGTTTTTTCCTAAGTAATTCAAGGTTTCATTGGAATCGAATTTGGCTTTCTTCTCTATTACATTTTCAAATAAGTTTTTGTTGATTATAGAAAGGCTGTAGATTTTTATTTTATTATTATTATATTTTATAAATTTATTTTATTTATTTTTGGCTGCATTGGGTCTTTATTACTGCTCACGGGCTTTCTCTAGTTGCGCCGAGCGGGGGCTAGTCTTCATTGCAGTGTGCAGGCTTCTCATTGCAGTGGCTTCTCTTGTTGCAGAGCACGAGCTCTAGGCACACGGGCTTCAGTACTTGTGGCACGTGGGCTCAGTAGTTGTGGCTCACGGGCTCTAGAGCGCAGGCTCAGTAGTTGTGGTACACGGGCTTAGTTGCTTCGCTGCATGTGGGATCTTCCTGGACCAGGGATTGAACCCGTGTACCCTGCATTGGCAGGTGGATTCTCAACCACTGCGCCACTAGGGAAGCCCCTGTAGATTTTTATATGTTAATCTTGTTTTTATGTTTCTGAAAAATTTAATTAGTCCATACAGATATTATGTGATTGCCTTGGATTTTCTAGGTATCTGTCTACTTTGCCAATATTCATACTTATTTCTTTTGTGCTGATCTTTTTGTATTGACCAGTAACTCTAGGACAAAATTATTGACCATAAAAGTAGGCATCATATTATATTGTTCCTGACTTTTATGGAGATGTGGTCTAATATTTTATTTTTCAGAATGATACTTGGAAATTGGCAAAATATTGATAATTGTTGTAGATGCGTGATAGGTACATGGAGCTCATTGATCTATTTTCCCTATATTTGTGTATGTTTGAAAATTTCTATGATAACGAGTTAAATTAAAAAAGAGAGTCGAATAAAAAAAAGAAAAGAACAAGACTTGTTTTAGGTTTTTGGTAGAAACCCCTTTTCAAATTAAGGAATTATCCTGTTTCCCTAACTTACGGTAAATTTTTTATTTGGGATGGTAATAGGATTAAATGTGTCTTCAAAAAAATATTTTTGAACAAAAAATTGAAACAGGGTCCACACATATCAAAAAACCAAGGAAAAAAGTAAATTGAGAATCTCAATATAAAAAATTGAGAATTCATTCGCCAAATATATATTTAGATTGGCTTCTCTCTTTTCATCAGCTGACAGTTTTCAGTAAGAGCAGAAGTGTCTCTGGGACGTAGCACATTGCTGAAAACAAAGAAGGGGCTAAATAAATAATGTTTCATCTTTAGAGGGTTTTTTGTTGGGGAGAGATGTAGGGCGTGGAAGCTGTTTTGTACCACCTAGATCCCCCCTCCAGGACTGAAGGATTTATCCCCCTTGCTGTTGGGATCATAGTTGGCTGACACTCTCTAGTTGCCAGTCCTTTCCAGGAATTGCCTGTGGCTGAAGAGAACCACTTTGCTCAAACTTCTACCCTATTCCCGGGAGCAGCTGCCTTCAATGACTAACCTGTGTGGAGCTGTAACATCCCACCACCCTTGCCCAACTCACGGCAGGTTGAAAGGGCTCTCCTAACTCCAAAGCTCCATGCCGGGTGGCTGAGGCTTTAGGGTTGCCAGATAAAATAAATACAGGCTGTCTAGGTAAATTTGAATTTTAGATAAACAACAAATAAATTTTTAGAATCAGTATGTCCCCAGTATTGCATGGAACATATAGCTGCTAAAATTCTTTTTGCTGTTTCTCTGAAATTTGAATTTAACTGGGCACCCTGCATGTTTATTGGCTAAATCTGGCAGCCCTCTGAGACATCACAGCCTAACCTCTTGTCCTGTATTTCCGCTTTTTTCCCTCATTCCCCAACCAACTTCCTGCATGCTGACCTCTGTCTCAGAGTCTGCTTCTGAGTAACGAGTCTGCAACAGACTGAAAATTAAAATAAAATGCCTTTCTTTGCCCTGCCCAAATTTTAGAACCAGTTGACAGATTGGCACATGGATTCAAAAGATCCTCTTAGGTTGATTATTGCAGAGCTGAGACTACAGAACACAGCTCAGAGCCTAATGGGTCTCTCGTATGTCATTCCCAAGTGCATTTACTCAGAGTCTGCCCCACTGAGCCTGTTTTATAGCTGTTCCTATTACCTGTTCATCAGTTAGGTAAGTCATTCCTCCTCTCCTGGGGAGTAAGGAGGAGGGCAAGAAGCCGGGACTGTTAGTCTTGCGACGGTCCCTCTACATGAAAATTTGAAGCCAGGGAAAGAGGTATTCCACTATACAATGCTTTGTATAAGATAAAAGCAGCCCTGTTTGTGTGGTCAGTGCAAAAGATTATATATGAGCCTGATGCAAAAAACAGGCTGGGGCCTTCCGAAAGTACGGCTTCTGTCTCCTTTGCTTCCTTTGTCTCTTCTCCTCCCCTAAGTGAAGGATTTCCTCAGGACTATGCTTAGCTCTTTTCTCTGTGTGTCTGCTTTGTAGCGCTTTTATGGGCATGACCTTCAAATCAACATTTGCCTTGGCCTCTGTCCCGAGCTCTAGTTCTATATTTCCAGAAGTTCTGTTCTCTATTCCTCATATTTTTGAAAGTACCCTAAATGCGGTATGTCCCTGCTTCAGTCACACTCTTGCTTTGGTGTGAAGAAATTCTCATTCAAGCTGCCAAGCAGTGAGGAGCATGTTGTGAGGAGGACGCACGTGGGAACCTGGGGAAAGCAAACACCAAGGCTCCAAGAAGAGCAGGGACTGGAGAATGGGACAAGACTCAAATGACCTCTGTTTTCAATTCTCAAAGTATCTATTTCTTGAGTGCCTACTATGTGCCGGGCGAGGAAGGAATCCCCAAATGCCCAGTGAAGGGACCTCAGCTACAACTGTTGGTAGATTTCTACTCTAATGCTTCACTATTAATGGGACTCACTTTCTGCACGTCTTGCTTCCTTCTGACTTAACTGCTGGGTTAGGTTTTTCCTCTTACAGCTTTTGCTTCTTCATTTTACTTACGCTTTATGGTTCTTTTCAAGTTCATGACCCTTCTTAGTACCCTTTCAGGGTCACCTACATTTAACAGCCTTATTTCCTTGTGTGTGTGTTCTCCCCAGATTCCTGAGACAATTAATCTGATCTGCTGTGCTCAGGGTTTTGAACCAGAGCAGCTCGTAGGTCCTTGGTCAACCTATAGGTCCTTAAAAATGGCCAATTCACCATATGCATTAAATGGCCAGTGATTCTAATTCTTTAAGGCAGTGATATTCAAGCTGTGCTCCAAAGAGCACTCAGAAGCTCTGCAGGAGGTGAGGGCCATGCTGGATGGGCTTCCTAACTTCCTTTTCTCTCCTTTTACTAAAATAATTCCAATTTTATTCGCTTTATATTTTCAGGCTCTAAGATTATATTCGAAAGACGTGTTCTGCTTGAAGGTTTTCTAAGTGTGTCTGTTCTGGTTTTAATCACATCTTTTCCTCTTCCATCTTTCAAACCATTCGAGAAGTAGATGCAGTATTTAGATGGAGATTTTTTGAAGTTCAACTGGGGATTGCAGCCTGCGTTTGTGGTAACAACCAGGTATCCCGATGTTGTTTTTCTAAGCCTTGACTTTCGGACAGCTCACCCAAGGTAGTAATGCCCTTCCCTGATAGTCCCCAGCTTTTTGCTCTTTATTAATTCTCAGGGTTGTCCATGCCCCGTGTGATGATTTCCCTTGGTAGAGGAGATGGTCAATTTCTCCTCCTTTTTTTTTCCCCCTATCTTCTGATGCTAGCAATGTAAGTTCTTGTTTTTTTTGTTTTTTCTCCTCTTTATTTCTTGAAACCACACTCCTAATACCAACCACAGCTCCTCTGAGTATCCTCCTGTGACAACAGGTAGGCGGTGTATCTTTTGCTACCAGAAGGCTCTGAAATGGGACAGAAGAGGAACATGAATTAGATTATCTGCACTCTTGATTGAAAATAAGTCTCCATTACATTTCTTTCTTTCTTGCTTTTTTTTTTAAGGTTTTTTTATTGCTCCATTTTTTTTCTTTTTTTTTAAACATCTTTATTGGAGTATAATTGCTTTACAATGGTGTGTTAGTTTCTGCTGTATAACAAAGTGAATCAGCTATATGCATACGTATATCCCCATATCCCCTCCCTCTTGGGTCTCCCTCCCACCCTCCTTATCCCACCCCTCCAAGTGGTTGCAAAGCACCGAGCTGACCTCCCTGTGCTATGCAGCTGCTTCCCACTAGCTATTTTACATTTGCTACTGTATATATGTCAATGCTACTCTCTCACCTTGTCCCAGCTTCCCCTCCCCCCACTGTGTCCTCAAGTACATTCTCTACGTCTGCGTCTTTATTCTTGTCCTGCCACTAGGTTCATCAGAACTATTTTTTTTAGATTCCATATATATGTGTTAGCATACAGTATTTGTTTTTCTCTTTCTGACTTTCTTCACTCTGTATGACAGACTGTAGGTCTATCCACCTCACTACAAATAACTCAATTTCGTTTCTTTTTATGGCTGAGTAATATTCCATTGTATATATGTGCCACTTCTTCTTTATCCATTCATCTGTCGATGGACACTTAGGTTGCTTCCATGTCCTGGCTATCGTAAATAGAGCTGCAAGGAACATTGTGGTACATGACTCTTTTTGAATTATGGTTTTCTCAAGGTATAGTAGTGGGTTTCCAGGGTCATATGGTAGTTCTATTTTTAGTTTTTTAAGGAACCTCCATACTGTTCTCCATAGTGGCTGTATCAATTTACATTCCCACCAACAGTGCAAGAGGGTTCCCTTTTCTTCTGCACACCCTCTCCAGAATTTATTGTTTGTAGATTTTTTGATGATGGCCATTCTGACCAGTGTGAGGTGATACCTCATTGTAGTTTTGATTTGCATTTCTCTAATGATTAGTGATGTTGAACATCATTTCATGTGTTTGCTGGCAATCTGTATATCTTCTTTGGAGAAATGTCTATTTAGGTCTTTTGCCCATTTTTGGATTGGGTTGTTCGTTTTTTTGGTATTGAGCTGCATGAGCTGCTTGTATATTTTGGAGATTAACCCATTGTCAGTTGCTTCATTTGCAAATATTTTCTCCCATTCTGAGGATTGTCTTTTTGTTTTGTTTGTGGTTTCTTTTGCTGTGCAAAAGCTTTTAAGTTTCATTAGGTCCTATTTGCTTATTTTTGTTATTATTTCCGTTTCTCTAGGAGGTGGGCCAAAAAGGATCTTGCTGTGATTTGTGTCATAGAATGTTCTGCCTATGTTTTCGTCTAAGAGTTTTATAATGTCAGCCCTTACATTTAGGTCTTTAATCCATTTGGAGTTTATTTTTGTGTATGGCATTAGGAAGTGTTCTAATTTCATTCTTTTACATGTAGCTGTCCAGTTTTCCCAATACCACTTATTGAAGAGGCTGTCTTTTCTCCATTGTGTATTCTTGCCTCCTTTATCAAAGATAAGGTAACCATATGTGTGTGGGTTTATCTCTGGGCTTTCAATCCTGTTCCATTGATCGATATTTATGTTTTTGTGCCAGTACCATACTGTCTTGATTACTGTAGTTTTGTAGTATAGTCTCAAGTCAGGGAGCCTGATTCCTCCAGCTCCGTTTTTCTTTCTCAAGATTGCTTTGGCTACTCGGGCTCTTTTGTGTTTCCATACAAATTGTGAAAATTTTTGTTCTAGTTCTGTGAAAAATGCCATTGGTAGGTTGATAGGGATTGCATTGAATCTGTAGATTGCTTTGGGTAGTATAGTCATTTTCACAATGTTGATTCTTCCAATCCAAGAATGTAGTATATATCTCCATCTGTTTGTATCATCTTTAATTTCTTTCATCAGCGTCTTATACTTTTCTGCATACAGGTCTTTTGTCTCCTTATGTAGGTTTATTCCTAGGTATTTTATTCTTTTCGTTGCAGTGGTAAATGGGAGTGTTTCCTTAATTTCTCTTTCATATTTTTCATTAGTGTATAGGAATGCAAGAGATCTCTGTGTATTAATTTTGTATCCTGCTACTCTACCAAATTCATTGATTAGCTCTAGCAGTCCTCTGGTAGCATCCTTAGGCTTCTCTATGCATAGTATCATGGCATCTGCAGACAGTGACAGCTTTATTTCTTCCTTTCCAATTTGGATTCCTTTTATTTCTTTTTCTTCTCTGATTGCCATGGCTAAAACTTCCAAAACTATGTTGAATAATAGGGGTGAGAGTGTGCAGCCCTGTCCTGTTCCTGATCTCAGAGGAAATGGTTCAGTTTTTCACCATTGACAATGATGTTGGCTGTGGGTTTGTCATATATGGCCTTTATTATGTTGAGGTAGGTTCCCTCTATGCCTACTTTCTAGAGAGTTTTTATCATAAATGGGTGTTGAATTTTGTCAAAAGCTTTTTCTGTATCTATTGAGATTATCATATGGTTTTTTTATCCTTCAATTTTTTAATATGGTTTATCACATTGATTGATTTGCATATATTGAAGAATCCTTGCATTCCTGGGATAAACCCCACTTGATCATGGTGTATGATCCTTTTAATGTGCTGTTGGATTCTGTTTGCTAGTATTTTGTTGAGGATTTTTGCATCTGTGTTTGTCAGAGATATTGGCCTGTAGTTTTTTGGTGACATCTTTGTCTGATTTTTGTATCAGGGTGATGCTGGCCTTGTAGAATGAGTTTGGGAGTGTTCCTCCCTCTGCTATATTTTGGAAGAGTTTGAGAAGGATCGGTGTTAGCTGTTCTGTAAATGTTTGATAGAATTCACCTGTGAAGCCATCTGGTCCTGGGCTTTTGTTTGTTGGAAGATTTTTTTTTTTTTTTTGGAGGTATGTGGGCCTCTCACTGTTGTGGCCTCTCCTGTTGCGGAGCACAGGCTCCGAACGTGCAGGCTCAGCGGCCATGGCTCATGGGCCCAGCCACTCCACGGCATGTGGGACCTTCCCGGACCAGGGCACGAACTTGTGTCCCCTGCATCGTCAGGCAGACTCTCAGCCACTGCGCCACCAGGAAATTCCTGTTGGAAGATTTTTAATCACAGTTTCAATTTCAGTGCTTGTGATTGGTCTGTTTATATTTTCTATTTCTTCCTCATTCAGTCTCAGAAGGTTGTGCTTTTCTAAGAATTTGTCTATTTCTTCCAGGTTGTCCATTCTATTGGCATATGGTTCCTTGTAGTTATCTCTCATGATTCTTTGTATTTCTTCAGTGTCCGTTATTACTTCTCCTTTTTCATTTCTAATTCTGTTGATTTGAGTCTTCTCTCTTTTTTTCTTGATGAGTCTGGCTAATGGTTTACCAATTTTGTGTATCTTCTCAAAGAACCAGCTTTGAGTTTTATTGATCTTTGCTATTGTTTCCTTCATTTGTTTTTCTTTTATTTCTGATCTGATCTTTATGATTTCTTTCCCTCTGCTAACTTTGGGTTTTCTTTGTTCTTCTTTCTCTAATTGCTTTAAGTGTAAGGTTAGGTTGTTTATTTGAGATTTTTCTTGTTTCTTGAGGTAGGATTGTATTGCTATAAACTTCCCTCTTAGAACTGCTTTTGCTGCATCCTGTAGGTTTTGGCTCATCGTGTTTTTGTTGTCATTTGTTTCTAGGTATTTTTTGATTTCCTCTTTGGTTTCTTACAGTGATCTCTTGGTTATTGAGTGGTATATTGTTTAGCTTCCATGTATTTGTATCTTTTACAGTTTTTTTTCCTGTAATTGATATCTAGTCTCATAGCGTTGGGGTCAGAAAACATACTTGATATGATTTCAATTTTCTTAAATTTACCAAGGCTTGATTTGTGACCCAAGATATGGTCTATCCTGGAGAATGTTCCATGAGCACTTGAGAAGAAAGTGTATTCTGTTGTTTTTGGATGGAATATCCTACAAATATCAAGTCCGTGTTGCTTAATGTGTCATTTAAAGCATGTGTTTCCATATTTATTTTCATTTTTGATGATCTGTCCTTTGGTGAAAGTAGGGTGTTAAAGTCCCTTACTATTATTGTGTTACTGTTGATTTCCCCTTTTATGGCTGTTAGCATTTGCCTTACGTATTGAGGTGCTCCTAGGTTGGGTGCATAGAGATCTACAATTGCTATATCTTCTTGGATCGATCCCTTGATTGTTATGTAGTGTCCTTCTTTGTCTCTTTCTCTCTCTTCTTTGTCTCTTGTGATAAAGTCTATTTTGTCTGATAGGAGAATTGCTACTCCAGCTTTCTTTTGATTTCCATTTGCATGGAATATCTTTTTCTATCCCCTCACTTTCAGTCTGTATGTGTCCCTAGGTCTGAAGTGGGTCTCTTTTAGACAGCATATGTGCAGGTCTTGTCTTTGTATCCATTCAGCCAGTCTGTGTCTTTTGGCCGAAGTATTTAATCCATTTACATTTAAGGTAATTATTGATATGTATGTTCCTATTACCATTTTCTTACCTGTTTTGGGTTTGTTCTTGTAGGTCTTTTCCTTCTCTTGTGTTTCCTGCCTAGAGGAGTTCCTTTAGCATTTGCTGTAGAGCTGGTTTGGTAGTGCTGAATTCTCTTAACTTTTTCTTATCTGTAAAGGTTTTAATTTCTCCATCAAATCTGAATCAGATCCTTGCTGAGTAGAGTAATCTTGGTTGTAGGTTTTTCCCTTTCATCACTTTAAATATGTCCTGCCACTCCCTATGGCTTGCAGAGTTTCTGCTGAAAAATCAGCTGTTAATCTTATGGGGATTCCCTTGTATATTATTTGTTGCTTTTCCCTTGCTGCTTTTTTTTTTTTTTTTGGCGTTACGCGGGCCTCTCACTGCTGTGGCCTCTCCCGTTGCACAGCACAGGCTCCAGACACGCCGGCTCAGCGGCCATGGCTCACGGGCCTAGCCGCTCCACGGCATGTGGGATCTTCCTGGACCGGGGCACGAACCCACGTCCCCTGCATCGGCAGGCGGACTCTCAACCACTGCACCACCAGGGAAGCCCACCTAACATACTCTTATTAGATATTTCTACTGTGACTTTTCCTCATAATGAGAGAGGTGAAATCAAGGAGTTCTGGCTTTGCCTAAAGCATTAATTGTTGACATGCATCTTGTCTGCCTTCAACTTCCTAAAATGTGTAATTCTACCTAGGAGATATTCTCCCATCAGACTAGCACGTGGTTAGGCCTGGATTCAATATATTATTGTCTTGCCCTTACCATCTCTCTCTCTCTCTCTTTGCATCTTAAAGTCCTTACTTTCTAAAATTCCCAGGCCTGTTTCCTCAGGACATAAGTAATACCTGTGTCTGTTGTTTTAAAATTAATTTTTATTGAAGCATAGTTGATTTACAATGTTGTGTTAGTTTCAGGTGTACAGCAAAGTGAATCAGTTATGCATATACATATATCCACTATTTTTTAGATTCTATTCCCATATAAGTCATTACAGTGTATTGAGTGGAGTTCCTCGTGCTATGTGTCTCTTCTTAAAATAGCTGTTTCATCTTGCCAAACTTATTTAATAAGGTTTTAAGATCTCTGCCCTGACAGCTTCAGTCTTCCCTCTCCAATCTGTCCACATAGTCTGTAATGACCTTGTGTAGCATTCCTTGTTTTCAGGATGGTTCCCCAATTCCTGATAGACTTTTAACAGCTTTAGTGGGGTGCTTCTGAGCAGTTTTCTGACCTGGGCTTCCTTTGAGGGGTGTATGTTTTGTTATGGCTGCTGTAACAAAAGTACATACTACAAACTGGGTGACTTAAAACAACAGATATGTATTGTCTCAATTCTGGAGGCCAGAGTCTGTGATCAAGGTGTCGGCAAGGCTGGTTCCTTTTGAGGTCTGTGAAGGAAGGATCCGCTCCAGGTCTCTCTGTTTGGCTTGCAGATGGCCGTCTTCTCCTTGTGTCTCTTCACATCATCTTCTCCCTAAGTGTGTTTGTGTCTTGTGTCCAAATACGATAGTGGTCACATTGAATAAAGTGTCCACCCTACTCCAGTGTGACCACATCTTAATTTAACAAATTACACCTGCAAGGACCCTACCTCCAAATAAGGTCACATTCTGAGGTACTGGCAGTGAGGACTCCAATATATGAATTTTGGTGGGGACACAATTCACTCCAAGCTTCTCTCCCATACCTTGGCCCCTCCTCTGTAAGGTTTCTTTGCACTCCAGATATCCTCTCTTAGTATCATCTTCTCATTTTCTGGTATAATGTTTATAGACAGGTTGGAATATTTGTCCTTTCTTACTTTTTGGTGTTCTAGCCTGGCTTTGAAGATTTCCTATTTTTCTTTTATATTGATTTAGCTTTTTCTCTAGGTCCTTCCCCTTTCTCCTAAAAAGAAAAAAATTGCGGTAAAAGCACAGAAGCTTTACCATCTTAACCTTTTTTTTTTTTTTTGCGGTACACGGGCCTCTCACTGTTGTGGCCTCTCCCATTGCAGAGCACAGGCTCCGGACACGCAGACTCAGCGGCCATGGTTCACGGGCCCAGCCGCTCCGCGGCATGTGGGATCTTCCCGGACCGGGGCACGAACCCGTGAACCCTGCATCGGCAGGCGGACTCTCAACCACTGCGCCACCAGGGAAGCCCCCATCTTAACCATTTTTAAGTGTATAGTTCAGTATACACTGAACTATAAGTATAATAACATTGTTGTGTTTAAATTATATTTAACCTTTGATTTACCATTTCATTGAGTTATTTCTCTTCCTAAAGCCAAGAAGATGACATGTCCTCTATAGAATGCTTACATTCTTCTCCAAATTTATTATGAAAAATTTGATTTAAAGAAAAATTGAAAGAAAATACAATAAACTCTCATATACCCACATTCAACAATATTATTTAACTGTATTTTCCATGTCTATCCATATTTATATGTGTATTTATATGCATAAGTATACATATATTTAAATATTTTTGTGTTTATGAATGTGTATATGTGTATGAAAAAATATATGGTATATAATTTTCTGAACCATCTGAAGTCATTATGGAAATCAGGACACTTTGGCCCCTAATATTTTAGCATATATCACATAAAAATAAGGATAATCTCTTACATAACTACAATATCATTATCACACCAAAAAAATGAACAAATTTCCTAACATCATCTGATACTCAGTTCATATTCAGATATCCCTCATCTTCTCCAAAATGTCTTTTATTGTTTTTTTGCTTGTTTTTTGAGAACCATCAAGGCTCATGCATTGCATTCCAATTCTTTTTTTTAATCTATTGAAACACTTTTCACTCTTTTGTATTTGAAGCCAGAATTTCAGTCTCTAAAATATGTTATGTAATTAACAAATTATGGTTGACAAGCCAAATGATTTCAAGAGATTTACGCTCAATTCTTTCCTTCGCCCTTGAACTGCTGAAGTTCAAAACAGTTTTGAATAGAATAGGAATAGAACCTGGGTCTGCTGAACTGTTGCTGCCTGTTAATACCCAGATGCTTTAATTAAAAGGCCAGTCCTCTTGGGCTTCCCTGGTGGTGCGGTGGTTGAGAGTCTGCCTGCCGATGCAGGGGACACGGGTTCGTGCCCTGGTCCAGGAGGATCCCACATGCCGCGGAGCAGCTGGGCCTGTGAGCCATGGCCGCTGAGCCTGTGCGTCCGGAGCCTGTGCTCTGCAACGGGAGAGGCCACAACAGTGAGACCCGCGTACCGCAAAAAAAAAAAAAAAAAAAAAGGCCAGTCCTCTGTGATCTATGTGTACTTAACTGTCTTATGTAACATCAACCCCTGGTCTACTGTCCTTTCTAATAAATAACTTATAGGAAGTAAAAATTATTCCACCAATGCATAATAACCCTGTATAATGAAGTTTTGTATGTCTTGCATGATATGAAAATACTTTTTTTCCAGCAAATTAGTGTTTGATTCAGTCACACCTGCTTAGATCTAAGTCTGTCAGAAAAGTCTTCTTATTAATGCTAATGGAAACTGGCTTTGTGTCTGTAAACGTCAGCCAAGGCATGATGTGTTGCAGCCTACCACAGTCAATACTCATAAAAGTACTGAGGTTAAGACCTTCTGTCTGCCTTCATCTTTCCATGTGTTATTTTGATTGCCCTAATTTAGTGTAGTATTGATCTCACAAGATTTCCTGATCATTATAGCCATATATTGGGGAGAGGGGAGTTGGAGTGATGATTATTTCTACCTTCCTCTCTTACCCCCTGAATTTAGAACTATTTGAGAAGTAGATTCAGGGGTCATTCAGGTGATGGACATATCAGCCTGGTTGTAAAGTGGATTGGAAAATGTGGTTGAATTCACCTTTGGGCTTCCTCTCCCCAGGTTCTAGACCTTGGGTTAACTGCCTGAGGGAGAGTTTGAGTGTTTAGAGTGACTAGCATACTCAGAATTTCTGCCTTACCCTCTGTGATCCCTAACTGTGTGAGCAGACAGAGAAGAAATACATAACTGGGTACTTAAAAAAATTGAAATATAATATAAATACAGTAAAATTTATCATTTCCAATGTATAGTTGGATGAGTTTTGACATATGTATAGAATCACGTAACCACCATCACAATCAAGATGTATAGCCTTTCTATCACCCCAGGAGGTTCCCTCTGTGCCTTTGCAGTCAGTCTCCCCTCCTTTCTGCTCTTACCTCCAGACCCTGGCAATCCTGATCAGATTTCTGCCCTGACAGTTTTGCTTCTAGAATGTTATATAAATGGAATTGTACATCATGTAGCCTCCATGTTGTTGCATCTATCAGTATCACTGAGTTGTATTCCATTGCGTGGATGTATCACTGTTTATCTGTTTGCCGGTTGCTGGGCATTTGGGTTGTTTCAAGTTTTTGGCTATTATGAATAAAGCTGCTGTAAACATTTGTCTACAGGTGTTTGTGTGGACTTATGTTTTCATTTCTCTTGAGTAAATTCCCAGCAGTGTGATTGTTGGATCATATGGTATTTGTTTAACTGTGTAAGAAATGGTGTACTGCTTTTTAAAGCATTAATGCTACCCAGTGGAGGAACAAGAACCAATGTATGTCATAGTCTAAACACTCACAAGGCAGGTAAATTTTTCACTTGGGGATGAGTAAGTGAGGGATGGGGAGAGAGAATAGAAGTATGAGTTTACTGTAGTGATTTCAACCCTGGATGAACATTAGGATCTCAGAGGAAGCTTTTATAAAGTCTGATGCAAGTTCTCCACTCCACCCCTTCAGAATGAATAGGTTTTTGGTGAAACCTATATTTTTTTAAAGAACCCCAGCTAATTCTAATATATAGCAAGGATTGAGAACCACTGCTATAGTGGAAGTTCCCTTGTGGAAACATGATTCCTGTGAAATGGACGTGGCCTCTTAATAACCAAGAGGCCATTTCCTTGATGAAAAAAAATCAGTAATGTGATAAAATTAGTGATAACTTTCATGTATTACATGAAATGATATGAAACTATAATATTTGGGGCTCTAAATATATTTTAAAATTGTAACATCTTGCATGAATTTAAAAAACGTATTCAAGTAAGAGAACTATACTTTTGAATTATTTAGACCACTTTAAAATCTAATTCAAAATGTTTTGTGTTCTCATATAAAAGTCTCAGCTCTCCTACTCCTTTTCAATATTAAATGTATAAAGAAACTTGTAATGATATTTTTGTTTAACTCTGCTGAGTCTCCCAAGGACATTACCTCTCTTGATTGGCTGAACACATCCCATTAGGATAAAGATGATTGCGTTTTAAATGGCACAATTTCCTTGAGAAATTCTAGTTCTAAGCTACTTGTAGACCATGATTTACAAAACAAACCATTGTTTAGTACTTTTGATCTGCTTTGATTTGAAATGAATGCCTTTTAAAGCAGCTTTATATATTACTGGGCCCACTTGAAAAACTTCTTACTCTGTGTCATGTTCTTTGGGCTTAGTTCTTAGTTCAGAATGTCAATGTCACTCTAAAAAGTGCTTATTGATTGTCAAAGTAAAGTGGTAATGATTCAGGAAAATATCTCTACTTTTCACAGATGGCTTTCTAGTTATATTTAGAAGTAAAATAATACACACATGCTACTTCAGGGTGATAATTTCCTGAAGCAAAATGAAATAAATTGACAGATAATAAAGAAATGACGAGTCTTGCTGGGCGTAGGAAACTCCGAATTGGCTGGTCTGGAAAGTTGAAATCCAAGGACAAATTAATAGATTGCATGTTTTGAAATGTCTTTCTATGGAGCATTTATAATGTAAACTGAGGATTACTTAATGATTGTTTTGAATTGCCAATGCTACAGAGAAGGGCAAAAGGAGAGGAAAGAAGAAAGGAATGTTCTTTATCGTGGGTACCATAGTAGTACACTGATTAAGACAGAAATTAACTATACAAACATTATTATAGCAACATCAGTGGAACTTTAAATAAAAGAGAAAAATTCACTCACATTCCTGCTACCCAAGAATCAATCTGTTCTCATTTGTTTTAAGGATTCTTTTGTTCTATTAATTAGGTGGAACATTGTTTATTCACCATTTCCAAACTTATAAGGCAGACAGCCCAGGTTTGTTTTGTTTTGTTTTAGTAGTATATAGTAGTATATTGCCAATCTTTATGTAAGTTTAGGAAAAACTTTTGCATTATTTTCTTAGAATAAGTCCATGGAAATAAGATTTCTGAATCAAATAACATTAACATTTTAATAGTTCTTTACTATGTTAACTCTTCTTTCAAAAATCATTATCATACCTTTTTATTCTATGCAGGTACAAGTGCACTACCTTATCTGGGTATTCTAATTTGAAATCACATTGGTATACAGTGGTGCCTTGTTGTTATTTCAATGATTATTTCTTTGATTATTAGGTGGACTGAACATTTCCCCATATTGTGTCTACTAATTATAATTTCTATTTTTGGATGCAAACTCTTTGATTATGCCATATATTCATTTGTGTCCAGGGACCCTTAGTAGAATTCTTATGAAATTTTCACAAGTGCATTTTAACGTAGGTATTAACCCTTTGCTTATTTAATTACTATAAATATTATTTTGTCTTTTGTATTTCTTTCCATTAAAAAAAATTTTAGCATAAATTTTGAATTTTTAATGATAAAATGATTGGTCCTGTCATTTGTAATTTCTTCTACTGCTTCAAAACTTAGAAAATTATGTCAAACTTAATGTCAACCTCATGTGGCTGTAGTGCATGGAGGGGAACTTAATGGTAGTGGGAGTTGAATAAGGAAATCAAGACAGAGAGAGCTAAGGTTATACAATAGTTTTTTTTTTTTAATTTTTATTGAAGTATAGTTGATTTACAGCATTGTGTTAGTTTCTGCTGTACAGGCAAGGTGAATCAGTTATACATAAACATATCCACTTTTAAAATTTTTAATTAATTAATTTTTGAATTACAGTTAACCTTTATTATTCTTTAAAAGTGAACTTTCCACAATATTAATAAATCTCATTTTTAGCTCTGCTTTGAAATATTGATACCAGTGAAGTAACCTTTTTCTTCTTTGAATCTTTTCTTGTAAAATTATAGTTTTCTCTTTTTCTAAAATAGGAAGTTCCTTCCAGTTCTTAATAAAGATAAAGGGAGCATTCATGGACTTGAGTAACTGCAGAGGAGCATTATGGTAAACAGATGAATTTCCACAGCTGCCAGCTGTCATTACGTCTTCTACCATGGGAACGGAGCCATAGGAGCAAGCCTCTTATATTCTGTAACACTCTCTGTTTACTCCTGCTGGGCACAATGTGAGATCACTGTGAAGCAGAGCATCTTGATAATTCTTAAGGCTTTCATTTGTTTCTTGAGGCTGCCACTGTTCTGTTGCTGAAACCCAACAAAGCTTATCAGTCCCATCTTGTTTCAAAATTCATTAGTGCTTGTCTGGATGAATTTTCATAAATGGTTCCTACAATATTACACAAGTATGGCCCTTCATATGCAGCATTGACCAATTTGCCTCCACCACAGGAAGATTCCTGTATGTTGCTACTCCTAAAGGCCATTGAATAACATCCATGTTATTAATCCAGGGGCTGTCATATATTATGAAAAGTAGTTCCACAGAGCCTCCATTTCTTTTGAGAAATTGGTTTATCCATTCATTATTACAATGTTCATTTGCAACCAAAACAACAGCAAGATGCTGGAGTTTTTGAGTTTGCACTAAATTTTGTGCATAAAGTAACCACTGGGTGGCAAAAAAGACCTTTGCTTTTTCTCTTCCATTTAGAACGAGTACCACATTATTCTCATCAACAGAGAAGTACCCGGGGACCACAGCTGGACCAGTAATGAAGCTGTAATGTGTTCTTCCAACAACTAAATTTCCTTCTCTCCGCTGAGCATTCACATCAGTGGGCTCAAGTAAACCTTCAAAAATATGCTCCCAAATACAAACCAATGGCAGCTTTGCCCCAGATTTGTACATGGAAGTCTTTTTTCTCTTTTGTGGACTTATTTAATATCTGAAGTCTGTGTTTTTGCTCATTTTTTTCATCTTCTTCCCAAGGATTCCATTCTTCACTTCTCAAAGTAGATTGTCTTTTCCAGAAGTTTCCCAATTATTTCCTTCTCATCCAGAGCCATTCAGTGATGACTAATAAGTAGAGGGCACATTCCTTATCACTGAACTTGCACATAGGTAAAGAAGGCTGGAAAAGATGCTCTGTGTTTTCAGAGCATCTTACGATGTTCTTAGGTGTTTACGAACACCTTCCCATGTGCACATGCCATTGCTCATCTCATCATCATTATCACCTCAGTGCCCTTCCTGTGGCTTTGATGCTGGCCATTATCTTCAGGGCCAAGAAGTGCAGGTTACTTGGATTTGCCTTTATTTAACTATTTGTGATTGAACCTTCCTTCAGTTTTCATCTGGGGTTCAGCTGATTGAGGCTGGGATTGGCTGGGCTTGGTTTTAGTCTATGGCTTGGGTCCAAGTCTGCTCCATATTCTCTCATCCGCTATGGTCCAGCAGTTATTGGAGTAAAGGTTCTGAGCCCCACATCAGGCTTCCCAACCTGGGGGTCTGGCAACGGGAGGAGGAATTCCCAGAGAATCAGACTTTGAAGGCTAGCAGGATTTGATTGAAGGACTTCAACAGGACTGCTAATATGTTGGAGGGTCTCTGCAGAGGTGGGGAGTGGCTGTGGCTCACCGCGGGGACAAGGACACTGGCAGCAGAAGTTCTGGGAAGTACTCCTTTGTGGGAACCCTCCCGGAGTCCGCCATTACATCCACTTTTTTAGATTCTTTTCCCATATAGGTCACTACAGAGAATTGAGTACAGTTCCCTGTGCTATACAGTAGGTACTTATTAATTATCTAATAGTTATATTGTTAAATGGAGTGTGTGTGTGTGAGAAACGTTTTCCCAGAGAGGAATTATACTGTCCTTCCTGAGAAGTATTAATACTGTTGGCATGGCTGGTACCCATGATGCCCAACTGTGCAATAAGAATGAAGAAGGGAGCGTGGCACTTTCTGAGAAATTTAGCTTCATGGAGGTAGCCACCTAGTTTATTCACATTCAGAATAATTTTGTTTTGTTTTGGTTGCTTGAGATGAATGGTTGTAAATAGAATTCTAACTAATGCATAGCTTTGGAAAGGAATGAAACCTCACAATGGTGCAACTGTTGCTAAATAACTTCCTGCGTGTCTGCAAAGTGGCCAGTTTCAGAAGGATTGGGGAGATCTCATCTTGCAACATGTTATAACAAAGAAGGAGGGGTTAAGAAATCACACCTCCTCATTGCTACATGACTGTACTTACAATTACCAAAGATTTTCTGGGATGTCCTTAATTCAGATATTCTTTTTGTTGATCTAAGGTGCATCCTACTTGTCCCATCACAGGTCCCAACTTCCATTCAAAAAGCAGAGTCACCATAGGAATTCGGCAGCAGATCCTGAGCTTTTCTCACCCCCACTCCTCTCTTCTAACCCATTTTGCTTATTTTCATTAACAGAACAGAACATAACACTTTTATGTGCCAATTCTCAGTCTCAGAAGCCCTAATGGTTCTTTTTTATACATTGCAACAAACCCAAACTTCTTTTGCCATCTTTAAAGACTCTGCCCTACTTAGGTAACTTTCCTTTTCCTACTTCCTGGACACTCATCTTTTGCTCTAGTCAAGTACCTCTGGTCTCTTTTCCTTGCAGTTGCCCTGTTCATTCCCACCTGTTATCCCATTGCTTTCCTTCTGTCAATCTGTTCCGGCTGCTAGAACAGAATACGCTAGACTGGGTGGCTTATTGACAACGGAAATTTATTTCTCACAGTTCTGGAGGCTGGGAAGTCCAAGGTCAAGGCAGATTTGGTGTCTGGGGAGAGCCTGCTTCCTGATTCATAGATGTCCTCACGTGGTGGAAGGGAAAGGGGGCTCTTTGGGGTCACTTTATAAGGGCACTAATCCCGTTCTTGAGGGCTCCACCCTCATGGCCTAATCACCTCCCAAAGGCCTCACCTCCAGATACGGTCATATTGGGGATTAGGTTTCAACATACGAATTTTGGGGGAACACAAACATTCAGTCTATAGCACTTTCTTTGTGTAATGCTTTCCTCCTGGAATGCTTTCCCTCCTTTCCTCGCTTAAAACTAGACTCACTTGTCAAGCCCTAAATCAAGTCTGACATTAAACAAAACAAAGCACAGCATAGAGCTTACCCTCCCAGGGAAGTTTAGGTGCCATTGCATAGGTAAGTCTCTGGGCAGAATCTCACCCATCAAAGACTGCTCTAGCCTCTCTGAGATGGATTGGTGGTTCTCTTTTATGTGTCTACAGTTTTTTGTTGAGCAAGTGCACATCTGTTGGGCAGTATTCAGATTCTTAAAGGATCCTAGATGGGCCCCAACCCCCAAATGTGATCAGTATATTGGATGTACTGGCTTTGGGTGCTCTGCCAGGAGGAAACAACTTTATTCTTTCTTACCACTGCCTTCAAATAAAACCTTGATATAAACTCCATTCCAAGCTCCTGGATGGTGGCTCAGGTTTTTGTTTTTCTGGACGTGGGGGATTAGAGCAGTTTCAGTTATTAAAAATTCTAGCCCAATCAAGACTTCAATCGCATGTCTATTAAAAGATTCTCCTTCCATGTCCTCCCAGAGTCTTGAAGTGGGAAGTGGGGGAGGCAGTGTCTGCCTTTTCTTTCTTCCTCTTTCTACCTCTTGCATCTACTTGCTAGATGCTCCAGGGTTAGGTAGCAAGGAGGGGCTAGAAGTTGAGGAACTTTTTTTTAAAATAAACCTAGTTGGTGTTAGTCTGCAAAAACCCTCTGCATAGTCGACATTCCAAATACTGACCATTTATCAAATAGGGTGCTTTTGTTGGTTCTTTGGGGACACCCACCCTGTTGGAGACCTCTGAGGTTGAAACATTTCCTGATGTGGGAGAGGTAGTCTCCTGCTGCCCTCTTGTGTCATGCCCTCAACCCTACTCCAGCAGTTCACACTGTGTAACCTTTTTGCTGAGGCAGTCTGGACCCTGGTGGGCAGTGTTCTTAGATGGGGTGCTTTTAAGGAGGCTCTAGCCTGGCTCTCCTCTGCAACATCCATTTAGCCCAGGTTACCTGGCATGTTGCCTCTCTAAATCCTAGCAGTACAGTGTTCTCTCTTTGCTCTCCATCATAGATAGCTCCAGCCGGCCTCTCCCCTTTGGGCTTTACTAGGTGAGAATCAGGCACCAGTCTCTGTGTTCCCCAAATTCCAGGAAACACAGATCAAACCCTCTAGTGATAGGCAGAAAAATGCCCCCCACAGATGTGCCTGCCTTAAGCCCTGGAACCTGTGAATACGTTACCTCACATGACAAACTGTTGCTTTTCTGGAAGCTCCTCCTACGCGGTTTGGGAGGGCAGTGGCGTAATTTTCTACACCATGGGACTAACAATCTTGTTGGCACTCTTTCTTGTATATAAGCTAATGGTGGATGTCTTGGTGTGTCCAGCACATTATTTAAGCACCCTCACTCCCTCAGTCACAGTGTAGAGGCAGAAAATGTCCCATTTAATATTGTTGGACAAGTTTTGTAAATCTTTGTCCCTCGTTCTGTGTTTCAGTACAAGCACATATAGACCATTTCTAAGCATTTCCATTACTCATTAGCTACCTGAATTCCTCTGCTGCACTAGGACTCCTTGATGGAAATCCTGTTACTGAGTGTCCTCTGCATTTTGATGAACACATCCCTCATGTTGGGCTCTGTATATTTTTGCTCCTTTTTCTGGTCTGAAATTAATTTCTGCAACCAAGTCAGTTCCTTCACTTTCTCATTGTATTTTATGCACATTGCCAGCAGGACATCATGCCTTATGTCGACGCCTTCCAGAGCATAGGTAGAACTTCAGGTTTAGGTGGGTTGGAGGGGCTCTAAAGATCAGCTCTTTCATTGCTTCTTTCCTCCCACTCCTGAATTTTGAATCATCTCTCCTCACTGTCATCCAGGATATACAAGTATGGGATCCAGGGGGGGTCATACTACTTCCTGTGTTTATTCCATTATGGAGATTTTCTTTGAGCTCCTTGAAGGCAAGGACCAAATCTTATTACCATGGCAACACCAGCCCCAACTCAGATCCTGGAGCAAAGCAGGAAGTCAGTGCATGAATGAGTGAATGAACAAATATTATTGGGCCCAAAACTGGCTTCTCTGTGGCTTCTATAACATCTTCCTTGGGACGATTCAGAATGATTTATTAATTCTCTTCTTTGCAGAATGGCCTTTAACTGTATAAAGCTATTTTGTCCTAATTGAGTCTTTTCTTCTCCTATATTTTCAGTCCCCCAAAGGATATTTCTACACATCAGTTACAACCCTTTCTACTTTAGTTTTCTGATAGCCTCTTAAGGAAGGTTCAGTTTTCTGGAATGAATTCAGCATGACAGTGGGCCGGAAGTGATTGCGTAACTATTGCAAAAGGCTGTGGTTTGAATCTTTCCCAAAGTCTTATCTGAGCAGCCCAGATGCAGCACTGTGCCAGTAGTCACAGCTTCTCTGTTTCTCATTGTGTAGTCTGCAGATAGCCCTGCTGAGGGCTGAGGGTTTATATGGAAGGCGTTCATGGTGTGTTTTAAGTGTAACAGGATATCAAATGGAATTTTTCATGGTGTCTTGATATTTCATCTGAAGCCCCAGTGCTGAGAACAAAAAGTGATAATTATCCCTAGATTTCTGCATGGTGTACTAGCGCTGCCATATGCATGCAGAAATTGTGAAAAGACAGCAAAACTGGTATCAACCTTCCATCACATACTTCCAACTCATGCAGGAGAAAGGGTTTGATTAAAGACTCTCTGGGGTAGTGGACGGTACTGTGGCATTTCCCTTTCTCTTCTTATGAGGTGACCCTTGAGAGAATTGGGGGCTCCAGTGGTACCCTGGGATTGAAATAGAGCAGGGTGGAGAATTCATGGAGAAATGGATGTGTGTCTTTGGAATTTAGGGATATGAATGAGTGGGACCTGGTGCTTGCTTCCTGCCTGGTGAGTCTGGAATGCGGGAGGCTGGTCAGAACAAACAGTGATCCCTAAATGAGTGAAGAGGGCAACAGTGAGCATGTCTGCGCTACCAGAACTTCTAGGGGTGAGGACATGCGTCTTCCAGGAGTTACGGTGGAAGACAGCTGGCCTTGAACCAGGAGCATTGCTGGTGGGGTGAAGGGACCCCAGCAATAAGCTGCTCTATGATATATTTCTGAGTAGGAGCTGAGCAGTTTGCAAGAAACTTCTGGGAGAAGTGGGAGAGTGCATTTGCTTTGGAGGGGGCTTTCCAGCTGGCTAGTCCGCACAGTGAGCCTTTGAAAGCCCCACAAATGACCCCACTGGAGAGAGCCAGCAAATGGGCTCCTACCTCAAGACCAGGGTCTGCTGTGTTGTAACAGTACCGGCCATGAAAGAAACACTTGCTTCTTTTCCTCTAATCCCCCTGCCCCATGCTTTGACCCTGGAGAAGCCGGAAGCAGCAGTGGCGGGGGAGGTGGGGGGGAAGGACAGTGAAGGAGATGGAGGAAGGATAGACAGTACTTCCTTTCCGTGCTGTAGGCTGTAGTCACTATGCCTTAGGTTGGGGTGGAGCTGGGGTATGGTGATGGGGGACTCTGATTTGAGTATGTGATTGAAGTTTTAAACAGGACTTTTTAATGAGTTTTTTTTTTGGTCTGTGAAAAGCGGCATGTGGGATCTTAGTTCCCAGACCGGGGATCAAACCCCAGCCAAGCAGTGGAAGTACAGAGTCCTCACCACTGGACTGCCAGGGAATTCCCTAATGAGTTTTAATTCTTGAAAGTAAGTTTAAAAATCTCGGGTAGACCTGAGATATTGCCCAGAGGTGGGGAAGGATGATTTGACAGAACATGTTGGGAAGGAGTGATTAGAGAAAAATAAAACTATTACCTGGTGTACACCACCAACTTTAGCCTGTCTGGTAAACTGATTAAATAAACAGTAATTTTAGGAAAATTACAGGAAGGCCGGGCCTGAGGGATAGGTAGGTAACAGACTATTCTCTGGAACCTTGGTATTATGGACTCTTTGTTTTTCTGAAGTTTTTAATATTTCTGTTTAATATTTTAAAAGTTTTTATTTTGAAATGATGTTATAACGACAGAAAAGTCGCAAAAATAGTACAGAGTTCCCAAATACTCATTTCTCAGCTTCTGCTAATGTCAACATCTTATATTGATATAACCATAGTGTAATGATCAAAACCAGGAAATTAACATTGATACAATACTACTAACTAATCTATAGACATTATCTGAATTTGCCAGGTTCCCCATGAATGTTCTTTTTCTGTCCAGAATCCAAATTGCGATCCCACATTACATTTACTATCCACAGTCTCCTCCTTAGTCTTTCTTTGTATCATTAAATTTTAAGATTGGAAAAGATATTAAAGGTCCCCTAGATGAATCACCCAGTATATTCTTGAATCCCCTCTATAAAAATCCCTGCTAATCAGTTTTTTTGGTAAGAAGACACCTCTAGTGACAGTCTGTTTTAATGGAGCCCAGCTCTATAAGGAAGTTCATAACTGTGATTCTCTTTCTTAAAGCTTCCACTTATTGATTCTGGTCCTTACCTCGTCCTTGCCTTTAAAATAATCCTTCTATCTGATGGCCTTCAAATATTTGAAGACCATTATATTTCTACTTGCCCTGAAGCCCCATCCCCCATTCCTGCCACCAAATCCTCTCTTCTTTAGGCTGGCCATCTTCAGTTCCATTAACTCTTACTCATATGACATGGTTTTAAGTCATCTCACACATGGATCACTCTATCCCAAACAAGCTCCAGTTGTATATACAGGTGTAGATGTGGGTCTCTCTATTTGTCTATGTGGTGCCTGAACAGAGAAAAATCACGTATCATTCTCCACATTCTGTGTCCTATCTCAGCAGGCCAAGATTACATTAACATTTGGTTCGTTTTTTTTTTTTTTTTTTTGGTTCGTTTTTATAAAGATAAGCAGGGAGTAGTTAGACATGCTAATTAAATAGCCATTTTTAGTGAACTTCAGTGGGTGATCCAGACTCCTGTGTGAGTTGCTAAGACAAGTTTGGTATCTTTCTCAGAGATATCTTTGGGCATGGAAAGCTGGACAAGGTAAGAATGTTTTCAATACAGATTTGGATTGACAAGTTTCCAATTGAAAATCATGGTGCCTGGCTACAAGTTCCTGGTATATCTTCTCCAAAAAAAGAAAAGGCAATACATTTTCAAAAACTAGAATAAACTTTTAATGTATTGGCAGAACCTGGGAGAACTTTCATTTACTGAACAGCCAGTGGAAATGGATTGAGAAATGCAATGTGGCCAGAAATAGAGGAAGTATTTTTGTTTAAAAATAATAAGAGGTACAAACTATTATGTATAAAATAAGGTACAAGGATATATTGTATAACATGGGGAATATAGCCAGTATTTTATAACAATTATAAATGGAATATAACCTTAAAAATTGTGAATCACTATACCATACACCTGTAATCATATAATATTGTACATCAACTATACTTAAGTAAAAAAAAAAAAAATTAAAAAAAATTCTCAAAGGACTATTTTTCAGTCTTCTACTGCCCGTACCCTGGTTCAAAATGCAGGGTATGTTTTGACCTTACCTGTACAGTTTGGGTATTGCTGGAGGAGAGGCCTGGAGTATTCCTCTCCTCACAGTTCCCATGGGTATCTCTCTTTCCTCATACTCTCATAGTCTGTAATTTCCAGAGATGAATGGCAGGAAAGCACGAAGGGATTGGGGTTGGTGCATTTCATCTTGGAGATGAGCCCTAGTACGAGTTAAAGCTAGGACACTTTGCATCTGTTCAGAGAGTGAGAGAACCAACAGTGGAGATGCAGTAACACTAGATGAATTTCTGCTTGATCCTGGGAATTGGGCCAAGGAACTGTCAACAGCTTTCTCTCCAGAAGCGGATTTCAGAGTGGAGTTATACTAGCACCTAAGTGATGCGAAGGAGAAAAGCAGTCCCTGACATTCAGGAACTAGCCCTTGGTGTCATTATAGGCTGGCCTGCGCTCAGTTAAGTTTTGATGTGCTCTTGTTGGACATGAGTAGTTTCACAGGACATCAGCATCAGACAGGGCCACTCCATGACCAGGATGCTTCAAAGCCAAAACAAAGAGCACTTGGTAATTATGTCTGAACACAGACAACACATGAACATTGTCCAAGTCACAAAATACCAAGAAGCCTCTGCCAGCTAAAATGAGTAATGGCTGTTTCCTTGTCGATTATACCTTCCACCTTGCTCCATTCTGCCCTCCCTATAAATCAGTCTTACTAAGATACACAGTGATAAAATTGTCCTGGCTTTCTGACACTGCCTAATTCGCCACATCACCCAATCAAAGCCCAAATCCAAAAATAAGTTCTTTCTACATCCTTGTACTGAATTGCCCTGTGGTTCCCCATGTCATAATTCTGTCTTACTACAACTGGTAATAAATCCAACTTGTTCAATGCAAAACTGATTGGCCTTTGGTTTGAGGGCGAAGGACAGAGAATGGGATGATACATACTGGGCAAATACCAATTAAGTGTTAATCTCTTTTCTTTCAAAGATAAGCAAACAATAAAATGAAACAAGACATGGGGTCTAGGGAAAAAACTACTGTTGAATAAAGAAAAAAGAACAGCATCCCTAGACTCGGTTGGGGCCCCTAGCTATACATTTCTATAACTTCCAGTTTTGTACTGTTCATCATAGAATTCTGAGGAAACTAATATTTATTAGAAAAATTAAAATCCTAATTGGAAGTATTAAGGAGCCAAACTAATACTGTAGAAAATGGAAGTGGTAACATTGAGAGGAAACTTGAGAGGTTTTCCTAGACTGAAGAGAAGGATAATGGGAAAGCACATAGTAGACCTACAGTGATTCAATCCAAGAAGGATTTGTGTTCATAATGAAGAAACAAGAGCGCTTTTAATGGAAGCAGTGCTAGTTACTGCAGACTCGCTTGCTCAAAACGCATTCCAACCCTCTAGTAGTATGTAGAGCCAAGTCCCACTCTTCCCACAGTTGCCTGCAGTTTCAAATATGATTTAGGTTCTTCCAAGATGACGCACTCAAGTGAGACTGGATTTAGAAGTGAGTCGTGTGGGAGGGAAGCAGGTAGGGAGGTCAGAGGCATCCAGTTTGCTGGTGCTGATTATGGCAGAGGCAACTCTGGAGGCAGCTTTCCAGTTTGGCGGTCGGCTTCCTGGTGGGGGCAGAGGCGGCAGAGTTTTGGAGCCAGCTGGTGTGGCAACAGCTCTTGTCTTGGCAGGAGCCTCCTGACTCTACACTGCCCTGTGGGGGCCGGAGCAGCAGCTGTACTGGCAGCCCAGTTCTCAGACGTGCATCTGGGAGTCACTCACGGAAGGTCAGTCTAGAGCAGCACTCTCCTATAGAAATGTAAGAACACACGTACATCGTTTAAACTTCTCTAGTAGCTGCAGTTGCAGTCCAAAGAAATAGGTGACATTAATTTTAATAATATATTTTGTTTAACCCAATATATCAAAAAATAGTATAATTTCCACATGTAGTCAAGATATCACTTTTTTCGTACTGATGCGTATCTTACCTGAGACTAGCCACATTTCAAGCACTCAGCTGTCTGTGGCTCCTGTATTGGACAACACAGGTCTAGAGTCCTTTTTTTTCCATTTTCCTGGCAATTTAGTAAATAATTTAATACCTTGTAATAAATTTCTCTCTGCTTAAACTTGTGGGTTGTGTTTTCCACAGTTGAACACTGGCTGATATAGAAGCAATACCAGATAAATAAACATAAAAAGGACTCAATCTGTACCAGCAAAATGAATGAAAAGAAAACCATACTTAGACACACTGGTACAAATTCTTTGAACTGCAAAGATGAAAGAACCTCAGATGCATTCAGACAGCCTCCCTTGCCCCCTTGTAAATCTATTAAAGAAAAATATACAGATTGGCCTTAGCCTTCTTTCCTGCAAAGATAAATGGCAGAAGGAAATGGAATGATGACTATACATTTGGGGGATAGAAGGTATAGCTTGAGAATTTTATACTCAGCCAAGTTGTTTTTCAGGTGTAAACATAGCAGAATGACAGATGTGTAAGGGCTCATGAAACATACCACGCATAGAGCTCTCTTGAAAAAGTTACTCGCTGATGTTTTCTTTTCCATATCAACCTTCTCCTGTTTTGCTTCTGCCTCTTTTAGTTTCATAATTTCTTGTTCTTTTTTTTTTTCATGGCTACTTAAAAATTAAAAAAATTACTTTTCTTGAGGATACTAAAATACATTTATTTAAAAAAAATTTAAAGTGTGTCATTTTAATTTTCTTTTAACAGCGATTTCATCCATTGATTGTAATGGAGTTGGTGTTCTTTCTTAACATTACTTTTCTTCCTGTGTTTTGGATTTCGGTTTGCAGGCCCTTCTTGAAAGGAAGATTTTATATCTTTATTATTCTCTCTGCCTATTTTCTCTCTCTGATCCCCTGCACCCCGACTCTTGTGGTTTTGAGGTTTGTCTCCACCTGGTCCGTGGGGTCCCCAGGTCTTATATTGGCTGCTTGGTGCTCCTGCCCCACAATGATGTTGGGGATGTCACAGATACAGTCACTGAGCCCATAGACAGCTTGGCTGGCAGCCAAGTGGAAAGGCTGAAGTGTGCCCTCCTAAGCTTGCAGCATCACAGATGCCGTGGTCAAGGTCGCAGGCAGCCGCTGCTTTCAGTTTCCTTTCTTGAGTTGGGGAGCCTCACTACAGGCCCTGGTCTCAGGCCAGGAGCCTGGCCTCCCAAGGGGTATTCCTATTCCTGTCGCTAGGGGCGATAGTCAGCCTGTATGCTCTGGGCGGGCCCAATTGTTTGTTTCCATCCAGAGTTTATTCTAGAGGTTGC
Source organism: Leucopleurus acutus (assembly GCF_964270905.1). Classification (NCBI taxonomy): domain Eukaryota; kingdom Metazoa; phylum Chordata; class Mammalia; order Artiodactyla; family Delphinidae; genus Leucopleurus; species Leucopleurus acutus. Next base: position 81,099,080 of record NC_139152.1, on the reverse strand, counting down.
TGCATCCATGCTCACTGTTTGGTGCCTGTGTTGTGCTGGTTATTAATATTATCAGTATCAACCTGACCTGTTAACCCCACAGAAGCTGAGTTTCTGGCCACTTCAGATTGCTTCTTGACCTGGAGCCCAGGAGGCCTGTAGCTTTCACTGCTACATCTAATGCTTTGTATTTCTGTTCCAGTTCTGGGCATTTGTTCATTTTGTTTTTTAAACAAATGTAAAATTTAAAGTTAAAAAAATAAATAAAAATTGAGGTATAATTGACACACAACATTATACAGTTGACCCTTGAACAACTCAGGGGTTAGGGGCGCTGACACTCTGCACAGTTAAAATTCTAAAAATCTGGGTATAACTTACCATCGGCCCTCGGTATCTGTGATTCCTCTACATCCTCAGTTTCCTGTATCCACGGTTCAGCATTGGCAGGTTCAACCAACTGTGGACGGTATAGTACTGTAGCATTTACTGTTGAGAAAAAAATCTGTGTACAAGTGGACCCATGTAGTTCAAATCCATGTTCAAGGGTCAACTGTGTTAGTTTCAGGTGTTCAACATAATGATTTGATATTTGTGTATGTTGCAAAATGACCACCACAATGTCTAGTTAACATGGCTGTGACTTTTATTTTCTTCTGTATTTTATTTATTTAAAAAATATTTATTTATTTATTTGGCTGCACTGGGTCTTAGTCGCGACACGTGGGATCTAGTTCCCCGACCAGGGATCGAACCTGGGCCCCTTGCATTGGGAGTGTGAAGTCTTAGTCACTGGACCACCAGGGAAGTCCTCTTTTGTATTTTATCTATCAATAAAGGAGCAGAAGAGAGGACCTCAAGATATATACTTACAATGTCATCTTGGCAAGAAGTTTCTTAAAGATGTGGTCTAGATGACCAAGACATATATCAAAGTGAAAGTCATAGTATTAAAGTATTGCAATATTTTAAAGAGTTGGTGGAGAGTGCCAAAATTTACCAAATAAAGTCTAATTAATTGACTAATTGTAGACACAAAACAGAATGTGTTAACATTCTTTAAAGTGAATATATATAATTTAAAAATAATAATTTTCCTAAAATATAGTGTTATTATAATATGTGATATAATAATGGAGGTGAGTGAAAGGTAATAAATGCTATAAAATTAATAGACATTGTAAACAAACACACATTCATTTAGAAATGGGAAAAAAAGAAGAAACAATTTATATATTTCATAGTTTAAAGTAGAGATTAAAAACTACAACTATAGACGATTTAGAGAATATGGGAAATGAGAACATCATAAGGAATGAGGCCAAAATTGTGTTCAGCAAATTGATATTCTTAAGGGAGTTCATTATTCAACAAGCAAGCATTCAACCTAAGAAAAACAAACTGAACCAACTTAAGGAAAGCAGTGGTAAGAATGAAATATTAAGTAAACTATTAACAGAAATCTCTGACTTAGAAAACAGAAAAACTGTAGAATTAATACATTAATTTAAGAGCCAATTCACTGAAAAGCCAATATCTTTGTCAAGAAAACCTTGGGAAAATAGAGACGGAAAGAGAAAAAAATTTTTTAAAGAGAAATAAGATAAAATTATAGGCATAGAAGTGGTTAAACTTTTATATTAAAAAGTTCTCTTCTGTAAGAAGAATTACTGAAGTTTATACGAATGGAACAATAGGAAGGCTGGGACTTGTTTTAAAATACAGTGCTTCGGGCTTCCCTGGTGGCGCAGTGGTTGAGAGTCCACCTGCCGATGCCGGGGACACGGGTTCGTGCCCCGGTCTGGGAAGATCCCACATGCCACGGAGGGGCTGGGCCCGTGAGTCATGACCGCTGAGCCTGCGCGTCCGGAGCCTGTGCTCCGCAACGGGAGAAGCCACAACAGTGAGCGGCCCGCGTATGGAAAAACAAAACAAAAAAAATTTACAGTACTTCTTGGCTATGAGATGAGTAAGGTCTGAGGATCTAATGTATAACGTGGTGGCTATGGTTGTTAATACTGTATTGTGTTATTGAAATTTGCTAAGATTTTAGATCTTAAATGTTCTCACCAAGAAAAAAAAGATAAATATGTGATAAAGTGGATGTGTTAATTAACAAGATTGGGGGAATCCTTTCACAATATATACGCCTATCAAATTATCATTATGTATACTTTAGATATCTTACATTTTTATTTGTTAATTATGCCTCAGTAAAGCTGAAAAAAATATAGGGCTCCATTTATAAAAGGTGATTGAGGAATAAATGAAAGAATATTGGCAAAAATGTTGATTACTTTTAAGCTGGGTAGTGTATATGTGGAGATCCATTACATATTCTCTCTCATTTTATGTGTGCATAAAAATTTCTGCAGTTAAAAGTTGAAAAATTTAAAAGAGAATGTCATGTTTGACTCTATGGTAATACATTTAGAAATCTTCCTAATGAAGTAGATGGTTTTCTGAGAAAACACATTACTAAAACTGACTCAAGAAGTAGAAAATCTGAAAGAAAAGCAACCCTGGAAGAACTTATAAAAGAATTACCTCCAAAAGAGATTCTGAGATCTGTTAATGTTATTCGTGCATTTCTTCAAGAAACACCAAATTCTTATGCTCTGTAAATTATGTCAAAATAAATGATACCATCAAATTCATTCTATAAAGTTAGCGTAACCTTACCACTAGGACCTGATAAATGAACAACAAAAATATGAAACTAGAACAGTTTTATGTGCAAGTATTTATGGGAAATTTCTAAATGAAATGACAAAGAAATTAAACTCAGTTGCATTCAGCTGGTCAATCTCCACTTAAGCAATTCATCAGATTAAGAAAAGTTCATCATTTCCTCTGTAAAACATACTGACTGATGACCACAGAAGGACGAACGCTCAAGATCAGTTTGCTCTGGTGTGTTCTTGCAGTTTTGTTCAGATAATAACATGTTTCCAAACCAGTTTATGTCAGTTTTATTTGTTTCGGTATTTATGCAATCTAATTAAGCATTTGTGTACACTGATAAAATATGATTGTGGAAAAAAGAATTGTTCCTGTGAAAGCTAAATTGAATATATTGGGAGAACTCGACACAAGTGAGGCACTAAAAAAGGATGAGACAAGTGTAAAATTTGGGAAAAATTGCTCTCCTCTCTGCTGTCTTTGCTGCGAGCTTTATCCTAAACGGATTCCCCAAGCTGGTTGACAGTAGCTCCTGAGGTTATGTGTTTCATTGTTCTTGTTTAGGAATAGGAGTGTCTTTGTGTCAGTATTTAAAGCACCTTATTAGACCGATTTGGGTCACATGCCCACCCTGGACCAATCATAGGGCATGGCTTATGCTGATAGACTTGGTCAAGGTCTATACCACAGCTGGGGTTGGGGGTGGAGCCAGCTTTTCTGGACCCACTTGTATCCCCTGAAGAGCATTAGGAGGCTACCGGGAAGGGGGTGAGTGTGGATACTGGGGAGATAATCAACAAATATCTTTTATATTAATGCAAATTATGTCATCAACATAGTCAAGTAAAAAAAAAACCATGGTAATTGTAATGGAGTAAAAGACATTCTCTATAAAAATATTTGGCAGATTAAAGAGTAAAACACTAATATCCCCAAAGAAAAATGGGCAAAGTTCATAAACAGAACTGGCCAATAAGTATGTGGAAGGTACGTAATTTCAATAGTAATCAAAGAAATGAAAATAAAAGCTATTATGTCATACCACTTTTTGCTTAATCAGCTGACTAAGTATTATGTAAGGAGCAGGGTTGTCCCAAATAACCCTGTGTGCTTACCTGGTGTTGTAGACAGAATTACACCCCCAACAAGATTCACAGGTTGAAGCTCTAACCCTCCATGTGACTGATTTGGAGATAAGCCCTTTAAGGAGATAATTAAGATTAAATGAGGTCATAAGTGAGAGGCCCTAACAATAAGATTGGTCCTTATAGGAAGAGGAGGAGATACCAGGAGCACATGTGCTCAAAGAAAGCCCATGCGAGGACACAGTGATGAGAAGGAAGCCGAGGAGAGAGGCCTCAGGAGAAACGAAATCTGCCAACACCTTGATCTTGGACTTCCAGCCTGCAAAATTGTGAGAAATACATTTCTGTTGTTTAAACCACTCCATACTGTGGCAGCCCTAGTGGACTATTAAGTTGCCTGGGCCAGAGGCTAACAGGGCTCAGGGCCTTGCTCTTCCCCCAGCTGGAGGGGCAATCCCCAAGGTCACCTTCTTGAGGAAGTTAGGCTTCCTCCCCCTACCAAGGGAGGGACTGAACTGAAACATCCTTGGGGCTCCAGGGTCTCCAGGTGCTGGGTAGCTGGCGTTCCAAGACAATTCCTGTAAATAGCTGGCACCCCCAAACCAGATTGCTTGGCATGCTGGTAAGGCGGCCCTCTCATGCTTGTCATATAAGAAAGAATAGGGCATGGGTCCAGCAGACCCTGGCATGCCTCTTCATGGGCTGATGGAGTGACCGTGGGTCCTTGTCATGCTGACCCTGGCCTCGAAAGCTTCTTTATCCAATTAAGCTTATTCCTTAGCCCATGTCATGGGATGTTGTGAAATTTCACCCAAACCCTAGTGCATTACATGGGGAGACCCAGAAGAGAACATATGACACAAAAGAGAGATTTAAGAAATGATATACTCAGTGGTGATGAGGTACAGGTAATGGACATTCTCATCTTGTCTGTTAGCCTAAGACTATTTTACAACCCTTTGCAGAACCAATTTATGATGTGTTTAAAGAGTCCTCAGTATATCAATTTTTAAAAATTATGGGAATATACTTATTAAGTAGTGAATTCATCGCTATGCATCAAGATACCAGGGAAATTTAACAAAAGTATATAGTGTTGAACAGAAAGTATTTTAGCTGTAGCATTAGAGTGAAAAATGCATAAAATTCTATTTTCTTCCACCGGAGACTTTATACCTATGTTGTTATTGATAATTTTCCAGATAAGTTTCTAGAGAACAACAGAAAAGCTGCCACTTCCTGATCACAATTTCAATGGCAATCTTTTAAAAAAAAATAAATAAAAATATTAAAAAAAAGAAAAATCACGCAGGCAGAGACAGACCCCACTAGAACCTTCTTCACTAACCATTCTTCCGGGTTCACTAATTTGATGTTGTTTTATTTTCTGTGACATTAAATTCAAGTTTTTATTTAACCATCAATTGTTTTTTACTCTCTCTTAAAAAGAATTATATTAAAGGTAGTGTAGCCTTCTACGTTCTTAGGCGAGTAGCCCAGGTATCAGGTAGCCAGACAGACCATGTGTTTTGGTACTCATTTCTTGACAGTGCTCTGTACATCAGTTGCAAAGGATTCCTTAAAATGAAATCTGGGATTTCTGCCATGGTTCTTTGTTACTGAGTACATTCTGAGGAACATACATTAATAGATGATCAATTCTTTTCATTTATAATGGGAAGGCATAGAAAGCTACCATAAGAAAGAATTGTTTCTACCATTAATTCCACTTAATCCTTACCCACCTGCATCACTGGATATTAAGTATTATAATAGATAAACTGAAAGTAAATTGTCAGAGCTTTTGAAATCCAGTCTCCACAATTATTGCTTACCACTGGGGGATCAGTGTCACAACTCTGTAATATTTGTTTAGTCTAATCCCTCCTTCACTAATTAGAAACACTAAAAGATCAGAGAATTTCCCTTCCTGGCCCTTCCCTCAGTGGTGGTGTTTGTAAAAAAAAAACCAAAACTGAACAAACAAAAACCCATTGAATACCCAAGAGCCAACTAAACCCCCCATGGCACTCACCAGTGCTCAGGTGACAAAGCCTGGGGTAGGGGGTGGGGAGCTTGGGAGTAATGTTAAACTGACACTGTAAACAAGGACACTGCAGAATGCTACTTTCCTATGTGAAACAATGAGTGACAACTTCATCTGAAACAAAACAACTCACCAGACTTCTACTAACCAACTTCTTTTCCTTGATCTTAAAACGAAGTCTTATTTACGGAGTGCCTCCCAAGTTCAAGGCGCAGTAGTGAGCATGATGCCTCTGTCATCTAACGATAACAAAGTACTTTGCAACTAGGCTTTCTGATGTACCAGACAAATGGAAAGAGAAGACAGCCACACCAGAGACCAAAAAGGGAGGTGGGAGTGGGGAAATCAACTTTTAAGATTCGTCACATTTGTCAGTGGCAATTTAAAAAATATCTCTCTGTGCCCGCCACCCTGCTTTGAGGGCTAAAGCTGCAACTGGAACATTTCACATGAACATTTAGTGTTAAATTTGACATTTAACATTCAGACGAACAGTGAGGCCATCTTGTGGCCACTTAGAGAAGTTTCCGCTTTCCGACACCCAGTGCTGTTTGCGTTCCTACACTTGCACCCCCTCATGCTGAGGTGGGACCTTGAAACTGAGGCTGCTGCACAGTGGTGAGGACTTTCGGTATCTCCTCAACGAAATCTTCTGGAATGAGTCCAAGATTCAACTGTCAAATTTAAATTCCATTGTTTGTGGGCTGGTGCGTGCTGTAGGATTTCATGCTATGTGGTTAATATGTATGCACGTGTCCTGTCACCTGTTTACAGCTAGATTCATCTGTCAATCATCCTGTTGAAATGGAAAGTTCCTAAAACAATAAAGTTCTGCTGGAAACATATAACAACGGGGTACCGTAAACAGAAGCAGGGCCAGGTTGGAAGGACAGCACAGAGAAACACATTTCTGGACTTCCCTAGTCCCAGTCCTTTGTGAATTATTTGTAAACGATATTGCCAGTTCTCAGAAAACATATTAACCCCTGTGTGAGTGAAAGAAATATTATTACGATGTAAAGAACAGGTGGGTCATGTTTTCTAAAAATGTCTCTTTCCCTGGACAAAGGCCTACTAGAATTCTGACTTGAGTTGTAAGAAGCAAATTCATCTTTGCTTAGCAAAGATTTGCAAATACTTGGAACAATCACTTTGATGATTTTATCTCTCTGTGTTGTGAATTCACAACTCCTCCTTGACTCTACATTACGAATAACTCTTTGTTATTTATAAATGTAATCCCTTTTCAACCATCCTTAAGTATGAGAGATGTAATTTCCCTTTCCAATTCTCAAGTACTTTTATTTTCCTGTTTCTTTTTTTCCCTCTGAAAGAGGATGTAAAATTTCTTTATAAATTAGGGAAACAAAAAACACAAAGCAAATTTTGAGGGAAAAGTGTTTTTCCCTCCTTTGAATCACTTAAGCTCTTTTGGGCTATCTTTGTGAGTTGGAATACCAGATACTGCCTTGAATAAACTGTGTGAATTATGAAACGAATGTAGATCTGTTCTCTGGCTACTTTGAGCTTGTGCAGGGAGATCAAAGGAACCAGAAGAAAAAAACAAAGACCAAAGAGAATTGGAATGCTCAGTGAATCTCTTTCTGAAGAATATACTGCAAACTTTAGAAAGCTTCCCTGTGATATTAACAGCCTATGCTTGTCCAGTGATTTCCAGTTTCTAAAGTACTTTTATGTCCATTAGCTCAGGACTACCCTAACTAGAAGGGCAGTACAGGCATTATTGTTTTCTTGTTACAAAGGAAAGCACATACTTGAAGAGACTGAGTGCATAGCATGGGGCTGCTCACCTTGTGATCATGGGAACCGGTATTTCAACCTGAATCTGCTGTCTCCAAACTTAGCCTCTTTCTGCCTCATCACAAATTCCACTGGCTTTGGTTACCCTGGAAAGGGTAGTCTGTGTTCATACACATTCTGCTAGTAGATCGTGCATTCCTGGGTCTCCTGCAGCCCCACACCCTGCATCTGCAAACGGCAAATGGTTTCCATGGAAGAGCTCCAGACGGGGAAATATTTTGGAATCAGTCTGAGTTAAATACCAGACCCTATTTGTAATTTCTGCTTAGGCCTAAGCACTTAAAGGATTCCAAAGGGCAACAGTTGTGAGTCCATTTGGCATCCCTTCTTGGGGTAGTAGAGAAGGGGATGGCAAGTCAAAGGAGGTTAGAATTATCCAGTCCCAGTTGAGCCCAGCTGCCAGGGCCTAAGCCGAACTGATGGAAGAAAATCCAGCAGAGTTCTGAATCAGATTTCAGTGGTTCCATCTCGAATAGGATTTTCTCATGGGTCTGGCAAGAGCCACACTGGATTTTAAGTGAAATTAAGCTGTGGACTCTGGGGGATAACACAGGAAATTACAAATGAGAGCTGCTTGTCTCAATAGCCACATCTTGTCAAGAGGCCCCATCCAGGGCCTCTGTTATTCGAGGAATGGGGATGCATTGGAATCCAGTTTTGAGCCCCTGGGGAAAGTTGTTTTAGAGTAGAGTGGAGACTCAGAAGGTTGGTTCTGTTTCTTTACGAGGCATGTGATCCCGAATCAGGCACACAGCTTCTCCAAGCCTCGGTTTGTTAATCTGTAAACAGGAAAGTAATAATACTGGCCTATCAGGTTTTTTGTTTTTGTTTTCTGGTGAAAGGCATTTTATAATCTGTAAAGTGTTCTAGAAATGCAGGGCTTATTATTGTCATTACTTACAGGTCATTACTTGCGGGGGAAGGGAATAGAGATGCATAAGAAATAAATGGAGTTTTGAAGAGAAGAAAAGGAACAGCGGTAATATAATTAAAATCAATTTTTAAGTGTTTACAGGCATCTGGAACCATAGTAAGAGCTATAAAAATAAGCTTCCCGAGATGTAATTGGTAATCCGAGGCCGTTGCATGAAATGGCTCAGAGCTGATGGGGTAGAGGTGGAAGTTAGGGGAGGAATGAGGTGTAACATCAATGCAGCACCTATGATGTGTGAGGCATTTTTGAAGATGCCATTATCTCCTTAAGCCTCCTTACGAAGTATGTAGCAACCTCATTTTAGAGAGGAGGAAACAGAGACTCAGAGGCCTTGAGCACTTTGCTCAAGGCCCTGTGGCCAGTGAATGAAAGAGCTGGGACTTTGCCTCCCAAGCACATCCTCATGTGCAGACAAATGAACCAGTCAATAGGGTGTAAACTAGGTAATTCACAGGACATGCTCTCAAAAGGGGTGAGGCCCGAGAAACGAGAAGGCAGCCCTGAGAGCTAGGGTGACCAGTGCATCCCGATTTGCCCGTGACTGTCTCCATCTTAGCACTGAAAATGCTGTGTCCCAGCCCCTCACCCTGGGTCCTCCTCAGTCCCACGCAAACTGGGACGGTTGGTCACCCTATAGCTGACAGTTAGGGGATGTGCCCTTGGTGAACATAAGCAATTTCTCGGGATATCAGCATCAGATGGGACTTTCATGGATGTGATGGAACAAGACAAAAACGAGACTACTCTGAAATTATGTCTGAGCAGGAATAAAAACAGACACCTTGCAACTGCAAAAATGACCAAATACCCCCCTCTCCTGGCTAACAAGAGGGACTACTGTTTCTTCTTCAGTGACAACTCTAGGCCTGCTTCTTTCTTCCTGCCTATTAAAGAAAAATTAAGATAATCACTAAATTTACCTACTTTCTCACAGCTCCCAATTCACTTCATTGAGTCCTCCTGCAAATCAGCTAACACAGGCCCGACTCCTAGAGCAAGCCCTTCCTGAACACTCTTTCTTTCTCTTTTTTTTTCTTCTTTTTTTTTCTTTTTTTGTCTGCATTGGGTCTTCGTTGCTGTGCGTGGGCTTTCTCTAGCCGCAGAGAGCAGGGTCTACTCTTCGTTGCAGTGCACGGGCTTCTCATTGCGGTGGCTTCTCTTGTTGTGGAGCATGGGCTCTAGGTGCGCGGGCTTGAGTAGTTGCAGCACACGGGCTCAGTAGTTGTGGCTCATGGGCTCTAGAGCGCAGCCTCAGTAGTTCTGGCGCACGGGCTTAGTTGCTCTGTGGCATGTGGGATATTCCCGGACCAGGGCTCGAACCCGTGTCCCCTGCATTGGCAGGCGGATTCTTAACCACTGCGCCACCAGGGAAGTCCCCCTGATACCCTTTTTCTGAGATGCTTCATGTTTCCTCATGATGTCAGGTGGCCTCATAGCAGGGTGCAGCGCCAACTCTATTTGACCTCAGGTATGTTCCTGGATGGTCTTTGACTAGAGGACATTGACAGGACTTATACAAGGTCAGTGTATTAAGGGGGGCCACGTTTCACTTGTGGTATTGTAATTCTCTCTCTCTGGGCCATCTCTACAGCTAGACCAGATGTTTTTCAAAGCAGAATCACTTACTAAAGATGGTAACTAGCATGTATGGAGGACTTCCACTTGCCAGGCACCATGCTAGGCTCTCTCCAAGAACTGACCCATTTAAGGCTCACCAACACTTTCTGAAGCAGGTGCTATAATTTTCATTTCACAGATGCTGAAGAGGAGGCTGAATGAAACTATGTCCATTGCCCGGAGTTAGTAAGTGGCAGAGCCAAGATTCAGAACCATTGAGTCTGACTCTAGAGCCCTGCTGGCACCCACAGAACATTCAGCGTTTGGGGAATAGATCAATAACCAACTTCTCTTCAGTCAGAGGTCTTGGCATCATAATAATATGAAGGTTTCCTGCTCTGAGCCATGCACTGTTTTGAACACTTTCCATGTGTTAACTTACTTGACCCTTACAACAACGCCATAGTTGGTACCTCCATTTTACAGTTAAGGATGAGGCTCCCAGAGGTATACAATACATTTATATAGAGTTTAGAGTGAACAAGATCTTTTCACATTTGCATTTTCTAAGCCCTGTGAAGTACTGAATTTCATTAATCTAAGATGCTAGTTGTCATAAGATGCACCATTATTTTAGGTGCCACTGAGAAAAAAAAGCTGCCAGTTAAAATTTGTAAGATGTCCTTGAATGTACCCAGTTTTTGGAGATGCTAAAATGCAAGGAAAAAGACATTTTAGAATTGATGAAATGGAGTAGGTATTTTTATCCCCATTGTTTAGATGCAGAACCTGGGGCTCAGAAATGAGTATATTTCTCAAGATCATAAAAGTAGCAAGAAAGGGACTTGAATCCAGGTCCACAAAATATGCTCTTTCTTCCGTGCTATTCTAAACATTATGGGAGTCTTTGACCCCTGAGTTTAAAGGAGGGCTGAAGGAGTGTGTCTGACTCTAGGCCGTCCCTGAGTCAAAAGACTTTTTGGGCCAGGGAACACTTTCTGTGAAGTTTATATCACATTTTGTGGGTGGCCCTGTCTGCATCTAGATGCAGGGTGAGCTCTTCTTCTTTGCTTTTTAACTTGGCTAAGACTTTAGGTTCCTGTGGGTCCTTTGGCCAAAGAGATTGCATGAATGAGCTCACCATGCCTGGTGATGCTTCTCTTTTCCAAGCCCCAGAGATTCTCTGTAGAACTCTCTCTATCTCTCTCCCTGGGCTTCCCCAGTTGTGGTTTAGGTCTGGGACTGTCAACTTGCTTTAAGTTATCATGGGTCAGAGATCTCGCAAGGAGTCTAACTCCATATTTGATGCTCCACTTTTGACAGCTCTTAAGACTCACCTCTTCTTCTCCCTCTCTGCCCCACATCTGAGCAAGCTGATAAGAAAGCCACAGTGGTCTCTCCTTTGGTCTTGGTGGGAGATTTAAAGGATGTTAGCCCCTGCCAGCATGTGGGTACCCTCACTCTGACCCTACACTCTGTCTATACCCTATAACCCTACCCAACTTCCTTTCTTTGTGTTCCCAAGCCATTTTGGGCCTGACTGGGAGGTCTGCCCTGATCTCCCCAGAAAAGCCTCAATTATATACATCATAGCCTTTTCATAGCCTTCTGGTATATGTGTGACATTCTCCGTCTTGACATCCAAACTAAATTTTGAGTGGGGGTCCCTCCCGCTTCTGTAGAGAGGCTGCAACAGACCCCTCAGAACAACTCAGCAGAGCCACGTCATCTAAAACCTATTTAATTTTTTTTTTTTTTTTTTTTTGCGGTACGCGGGCCTCTCACTGTTGTGGCCTCTCCCATTGTGGAGCACAGGCTCCGGACGCGCAGGCTCAGCGGCCATGGCTCACGGGTCCAGCCACTCCGCGGAATGTGGGATCTTCCCGGACCGGGGCACGAACCCGTGTCCCCTGCATCGGCAGGTGGACTCTCAACCACTGCGCCACCGGGGAAGCCCTAAAACCTTTTTAAATTTTTTTTTAACAGAGAAAAATGTTAGTCATTTCTACCTAGATATTTTTAAAATGAAGAGAGGTTATGCTCACCAGCTTCTGTGTTCAGTTGAAAGTCTATCGATGCCTCTCCATGGTAGTTTGCTGAGAGAGCCGGCAGGAAGGGCTGGCTATGTGCAGCTCAGCCATCATCTTATGTTGGCCAGTCATGTGAAGATTAAGGCAGGTGATGGAAGATACTCCAGGCTGTCAGCCCAAATAGACAAGGCTAAGGGAATCTCTGGGCTTTAAAAGGTTCTTCTGGAGCAAATGAGAAAGGGAATGGATAAATCAGACAGAAAAATGAAAAAGGAGTGAAAAAGACCAGTGAATTATACAGAGAGAGAGAAAGATTATGAAATTAGAGGAAAAATAGAAAGAGAAATTAGAAATAAAAATAATGAAGAATGAAAAGCTAAAACTAATGAATTGCCGGAGAGGCCTGGTACATTAAGAAATGGGAGGAGAGGGCTTCCCTGGTGGCGCAGCGGTTGAGAGTCCGCCTGCCGATGCAGGGGACACGGGTTCGTGCTCCGGTCCGGGAAGATCCCACATGCCGCGGAGCGGCTGGGCCCCGTGAGCCATGGCCGCTGAGCCTGCGCGTCCGGAGCCTGTGCTCCGCAGCGGGAGAGGCCACAGCGGTGAGAGGCCCGCATACCGCAAAAAAAAAAAAAAAAAAAGAAAAGGAAAAAAAAGAAATGGGAGGAGAAAGGAAAAAGGAATAATTGGACAAGGAGAAGACAGTAAACAAGATAAACAATAATACAAGAAAATGATGTTCCCATCTTAGGTAGGCTTTTAATCAAGAGCCACAAAGTTTTACCACATGAGGGTTGAAATACATCCATTTCTCGGGGGGGGGGGGGGAATGAACAGGGTAAGCTAGTTGCTGTTTGGACACAATTCGCAAAGTAATTACAATGTCTAACAATGCTGTTCCCAAGACTGAATCATTAATCACCATTTCCGATGATGCTGAAACCGTAATGAGAAAACCCATACCAATGTTTCCCAGGTCAGTTTCAAGCTCTGTTATTAGAGGTATGGAGAGAAATCCATGGTGTATTATTTTCCTGATTCTGAGTTGACATTTCAAACAGCACAGTGTGAAAATACAAAGACAGCGCCCTTTTAAAGGTCAATAGTGATTTCCATTACAATCCATGATTTATCATTCAGCCCAGAAGATTTATTCCAGGCTGGGATGTAACCCAAGAGTTTGCTCTACACAGGGGGGAAGCAAAGCAGAAAAAAAATTACCTAGTAGTTTTAAGGGGCTTTTCCCCCATGCACTTTTCCCTTTGAGCTCAAAAGGCAGGCACCAGACCAAATCTTCAGACGTTTACATTTGGGGCCTTCTCTCTGTTTTGTGATAAATTCTCTCCAACCCCTCCACAAAGATCTGCTCCCAGTAGCCTGAGAGGTCTGGGGAAAATGCCGTTCAGAGTTTCTCCTTTTTGGCATCTTGAAGGAGTATTCTTGAAGAGTGTTAAAGAGTCTCTTCCTCCCTTTCTACCTGCCTTCCTCTATCTGGCTTTCCCAGCCGGAGAACACTGCTTCCAGAGAATTCCTCAGGCCCTTTAGCCATCCAGGAAAAGAATGACTTCAATACAGGGCATCTCGAATATTTAAGAAAGGGCTATCCTAGGTGGCTTCTGCCCACAAAGGCAAGGTTCTTACCTTCGCTGGCAGCTCAGTGGCTGGGAGCATTTTGGATCAAATCAGGTAGCAAACTGGCTCGGAGGCTGTAGAACAAGCCATGACACCAAAGCTGGATTGACAACAGGTGGTAGTATTATTTTGTAAGGTTTTTTCCCTCTTAGTTATATTACCACCCAGTAGTATTGTGGGTCCCAAAACTGATGGAAAATGACTAAACTAACTAGGATGCCTGGGCCTCTTGTTATTTTACTGGCTTGAGAGTGATGCTGTCTGCTATCTCTTCTAACTGTTAACATTGACCTGGTTGACTTAATGCACGTGACCAAATTCAGAATCTTGGCAGAGAGCATCTGAAAACAGGTGTATTTGGAGTCAAGGCTAGTTGGGGGGTGGGAGAAGGGAGACTTCCTCCATGGGAGGGACTGGGAGCCCCATCTGTTTATTGGCCTCTCTGTTTCCTGCCTCTCTCTGCCTGCAGGGGGCAGAGGGCTGCCCCGAGCAGTGAGTGGACCAAGAAGCTGTGCATTGGGGCCATACCCTTCCACCCTTGCTCTTGGGAATTAACTGTCCACAGGGAACTTGTGTTCTCTTCTGCAATTCTCTACCATAATTTCCCCCATTTTTTTTTATTGTGGTAAAATGCACAAAACATAAAACTTACCATCTTAAACGTGCAGGTCAGTGATCTGAAATATATTCATGCACAACCGTCACCACCATCCATCTCCAGAGCTCTTTTATCTTGTAAAACTGAAACTCCACACCTGTTAAACAATAACTCCCCATTCCCCTTCCTCCCCAGCCTCCGGCAACCACCATTTTTCTTTCTTTTTCTATGGTTTTGACTATTCTAGGAACCTCATGTAAGTGGACTTGTACAGAATTTGTCATTTTTTATAATTCTTTTCTCCCCAGCTTTATTGAGAAATAATTGACATCACTGTATAAGTTTAAGGCGTGCAGCATGATGGGTTTTTTTTTTAGCATCTTTATTGGAGTATAATTGCTTTACAATGGTGTGTTAGTTTCTGCTTTATAACAAAGTGAATCAGCTATACATATACATATATCCCCATATCTCCTGTCTCTTGTGTCTCCCTCCCACCCTCCCTATCCCACCCCTCTAGGTGGTCACAAAGCACCGAGCTGATCTCCCTGTGCTCTGTGGCTGCTTCCCACTAGCTATCTGGTTTACATTTGGTAGTGTATATATGTCCATGCCACTCTCTCACTTCATCCCAGCTTACCCTTCCCCCTCCCCGTGTCCTCAAGTCCATTCTCTACGTCTGCATTTTTATTCCTATCCTGTCCCTAGGTTCTTCAAAACCGTTTAAAAGTTTTTTTTAGATTCCATATATGTGTGTTAGCATACGGTATTTGTTTTTCTCTTTCTGACTGACTTCACTCTGTATGACAGACTCTAGGTCCATCCACCTCACTACAAATAATTCAGTTTCGTTTCTTTTTATGGCTGAGTAATGTTCCATTGTATATATGTGCCACATCTTCTTTATCCATTCATCTGTCGATGGACACTTAGGTTGCTACCATGTCCCGGCCATTGTACATAGTGCTGCAATGAACATTGTGGTACACAGCATGATGGTTTGATGTACATATATTATGAAATAATTACCACAAGAGATTCAGTTACATCCATCTTCTCATACAGATACAATAAAAAGGAAAGAAAGAAAAAAAGAGAAAAAATAGTTTCTCCTTGTGATGAGAATTCACAGGATTTACATTCTTAACGATTTTCCTATGTATCATTCAGCAGTGTTAGCTATAGTCATCATGTTTATGTTACATCCCTAGTACTTATTTATTTTATGAATGGGAGTTTGTACCTTTTGACCACTTCCCTCTACCCCACCAACCCCTGCCTCTGGTATCCACAAGTCTGATCTCTTTTTTTTTTTATGAGTTTGCTTTTTTGTGTTTTGTTTTAAATTCCACATATAAGTGATCATACAGTATTTGTCTTTCTCTGTCTGACTAATTTCATTGAACACAATGCCCTCAAGGTCCATCCACACTATTGCAAATGGTAGGATTTCCTCATTTTTTATGGCTGATGGTAGGATTTCCTCATTTTTGTTCATTGTATATAATAGTATTTGTGTTTTGTCGCTGGCTTCTTTCCCTCAGCACAATGTCCCAGGACTCATCCATGCTGTAGCCTGTGGCACAGTTTTTTAAGGGATGCTCTCCCCACCCCCAGGCAGAGACTGCCCAGAGACTAGGGGTTGGCTTTATATGATTCTGAGGTTTAGTACCGTGGGGTCATTTGCCAATTTTTAAAATTTTGATTTTGTCAGCTCCTTTGTTTTAATTCTCAGCTGGCTCAGAAAGGGCCTTATTTATTGGGCCCTCTTTAGGTCCCAACAAAGCTGACATTATGACTCTCCTTAATCATCTTGAAAGCTTACTAACTTGATAGAATGCAGAGATTCTATATTATAGTTTGTTCCATACTTTCTGGCTTCACTCATTTCCTGAACAAATAAAAAAGAAAATAGACTGCGTTTCAGGAGCTATGCCTCAGCAATGAACAACACAGACAGATCCTTGCCATCAAGAGCTTTTAGTGGAAAAAAAATAGTAACAAAAGGAAACTTATGAATTGCGATTATTTCTAGGATGGAAAGAAATAAAGGGCAAGAAAGAATAAGAGAGGCAGAGGGTGGCTAGATGGAGTGGATTTGGTTAAAGGCAGCTCTCACCCTTTCATGCTCAACGATTAATTAAAATTGCCCATAATGTTTGAACGGAGGCAAAACCAGTAGTTAGTAAACTTGACATATGTTATGATAATTTTTAGTCTCCCTATAACTTACACGTTTTTCCTAGATTTATTACATATTGTCGTGCATTCATTTCTTGTCAATGCATTTCTAATATCAGAAAATCTGAAAGAGGCTAAGGATATAGGGATGAATAAGACATTCTTGCTGCCCCAAGGAAAAACCTCCCACGTTGAGAGAGCCAGGGACATAAATAAGTAACTATAATATGATGCAATAAGCTGGGGGAAGATCATGAAAACACCGGAGTAGGGGGTGATCACCTCGAGATAAGGAAGTTGGGGAAGTTCAGGCAGAGCGGGTATGAGCATCTGCAGAGGCACAAAGCAATGAAAAGCATGGCTCGTGTTTTCAGGGCAGCAGAAGTGACGTGTGCTAAGGAGAGAGCGTGGTTAACGTACTGAGGTTCTGAAAAAGCCAGCGCATTTCCTGCATTCCTTGGAAACACAGGCCTGATAGCTTCACCTTTTGCTTTGAAACTGGCTTTAAACCTTAGCTGAATTATTATTCCCATTATAAAGGTAAGCAGACCAGACCTCAGACAGGTCGAGTGACTTGGGCAGGTCATGTGGTTGGTAAGGGGCGGAGCCAGATTAGAATGATCATGAACATAAAATAGATTTTATTGGTATTGGTTAGAATTTATGGAAAGTCGGAGTTTAGTTTTTTTTTAAAAAAACCTATTCCACAAGGTACACTGTCCTGTTTTGGGCAAAATTTCTGCTTAATCCCCCGAAAAGTATATAAAATTCCACAAGAATTTAATGGTGGTTGTGGATCTACCCATACTCTTGGACTTGAGTGGTGGTAGTGGGGGAGCAGTTCATTTAATTCTTAGCTAAAACATGACAGACACAATTTAAGCCTGAAAAAGAGTGAGATTTAAAAACAAGGAAATAAAAGTCAGTTTAATTCATATTTTGTTTGGCCTGAGTGTAAACAATTTCTTGCTTAAGCTCTTGTTGGATACAGTAAAAAGATATTTTTCTAAAATGTCCAAAGCAGTGTTTAGTGAATTGGTCTTGGTATGTGTTTAAGAGGATAATTAGAGAAAAGGGTGGGTTTAAAAGTGACTTATGAAAAAAAAAAAAAAAGTGACTTATGCACTATCTCCACTAATTATTTTTAATAAGGAGTGATTCACCGCGCAGAGTGCTATTTTTTCCTTCCCTTTGCATGTCCAAAGCAGAAGCAATGCTGTGTGTGTGCTGAGGCATATCAAAGCTAGGCTGAACGTTCCTTACCAGGTTTGGTGGTTTGATGTTAGTTCAAAGGAAACCTCCAATCCCGAAGACTTTTAAATTTCTTTCTGCAAAATAAATTAAACGCAAAAAGCCAATATAAAAGTCTCTATGCCTCTGAATGTGAGGGATAGAGCCAGGTTGTTTCTCTCCAAAGTGTTCTTTGGAAAGGCGTGTTTTTCTTGCGCATAGCATACGCATATGTGGTAATCAAGATACGAGTCAGTCTTGGAAAGATGGGTCAAGAGTCTAGGGGCTTCTGTTGAAGGCAGCTCTGCTCACCTTCCCTGTGGCTGGCCTAGGGCAGGGCCCAGGAATGCTGAATGCGTGAATGCGATGTGATAATTTACTCTTCACACTGAGGTTGTCTGCAGCACACATGTAAGCATGTCACTCCCTCTCCCCAAATAAAGAAAAACATCCTTCATTTGCCCTGTAAGTCCCATGGGGTCAGGCTCCTTCCTCCCTTTCCAGCTCCATCTGGCGCCGTCCTCCTCCTGTGTTCCTGCAGCTCCTCCTACCACAAAGCCTTCGCCAAGCTGCTCCCTTCCCCATGAAGCACACTTTCTTACACTCTTTGCATCGGACAACTGCTTTTACCCTTTAGGTCTCAGCTCTCATCACTGCTTTAGGCAAACCTTCTCTGATGTGCTTGCATAGCTCAAACGTATTACTTGCTCCCATGCTATTCTGCACCTCTGATATTGTGATATAATAATAAATATATATTTGGTCTTCATCCCCAGGTCCTGGCACACAGCTCCTACTCCTAAAGCCCTTGGAATGTCTGTGTGATAGAGCTATGAGGGGTGTTTTTTGTTATCCATAATAAAACCCCTTCAGCCATACCTAAGTTTATGCTAATAAGGTGACTCTTAGAGGAAGTGGGGAGGCTAGTTGCCAGAAGGACCAACTATGTGATTTGAGGTTTGGAACTTTCAGCCCCACCCCCTGACCTTCACGGAGGAGAGCTGAGCTGGAGGTTGTGCTCAATCAACAATGGCCAGTGATTTAATTTAATTTACCCTGAGTGCAGATTCATCTTTCTGGGATGGGCACATATGAACCTAGTCTGCAGAGAGTAATCAATGAAACCAGAAAGATATCCTCTTAATTTCCACCAAGAACTATAAATATGAAGGGAACTGGCCACTTGACTCTTAAGTGTGTCCTGACCCAGGATATTCTTTCCCTAAAGGCATGTTACATGGGAAGGCAAATAAGAGTTTGCTTGGTAAATCTGGAATCAGCGCTAGGGTGGTAAGTATACTTAATGACGTGCGTCTGCTTCATGCCCTTCCACATAAGGGAAATGCTTGCTCTAGGGTTCTCTTGGGCAGTGTCTAATCTGCTCAGTGGTCCCCCTTATCCATTCTTCTGCGGTTGATCAATCCCACTTCTGATTAACAGTTTTTTGGATGTGTCAATAAAGGGATGGCAAGTATATGCTGTCCTTGCCATCAATCCCCTCCTCTTTGCATGGCTGATATTACTAATTGATCATGGCTTTCTTTCCCACTGGGCTCAGATGAAGCCTCAAAAGTCCTCCTCTACACAGCATTCCAGGGACCACAGTCAACTGACTGGAATTGGCATGTAACATATAAATGATTTCTCTCCCAGAGAAAGTCAGACAAATCAAGTCTGGTTAGAGTCTATATTTTCTCACTATCACTTGCATACTTCCTTTTCAGAGGGCAATTCCAAATTCTTGGTGGGGAGTGTGGCCTCATGACTGCCTTTCCTGTACCACTTGCACGACATATTTACATTTTTACTAGGACCTTCAATGTCTTCATTCATTCGCTCCTTCCTTCCACAAATATCTGTTGGGAGTTATTGTACTTAGTGCCAGGCTCTGGGTCTCTCCAGAAACTGTTCTCATGAGATTTAGAGTTGGCTGGATTAAACCTGCCATTGGTTCTAAAGAGAGAAATTTGAAATAGATCCATGGCAGAGTCAATGCTGGATTCCAGTCTTCCCCCAGAGGCATGCACCTGTAGGGTATAGCTTATCCTTTGGGACACTGGTGCCCAAACCAAGACAGCCTGATTCCTTTTAGATTATAGATTTTATTTTCTCCTTGGGTTTGTGTTCCTGTGGGCCCACGCTTATCTACGAATTCATGCCGTGGTGCCTGGAATACCCCGCTTTTAACAAAGGGATGGTCACGTGTCCCCTTGTCTTCCAAAGGCAACTGTGGCAACGAAGTGTTTAAATATTCTCCCAATACCCCAAGAAATGCCTGTTACACTGTAATAAGAAAGGGAGGCAATGATTCCACTCCAGAAGTAAAAACGTGGTGGGACAAACAAAAAGAGGTGTGTCAGGAGGAAGCAGGTAACCTAGGAGGAGCGCCCGCAGGAAGCGAAGGAGCACTGAGCGGGTCGTGAAAAGCAGAGCAGGTGAGCGCTGCCGAGCCCCTCTGTCCACCTCCACCGTGGGTGCGCCGCACTGTTCCCGCTAATGGGTCGGGAAGGTTCCTGCCCAGCCAGCTTCTCCGGCCATCTGCTCGGAGCTCCCACTGCGCAGCTCCTGCTTCCAGCGCGAGCCCTAATTCTGGGGAGAGGCTTCTTCTGTGTACCGTGGTGCTTTCCTGGCCACAGGTGACTCGGGGCTCAGACACTTGCAGCTGGGGGCCTGTCTGCCAGTTTCCCTCCCTTCACTTCCTCCTTGAAAAGTACCTCCTTGAAAAGCCTGGGTGTTTAGAAGTGGTCTACATTCATGTCGGGAAGGGAAGTAAAAGAGTGAGAGAAGAAAGGAAGAAAAGGACAGCAGAAGAGGCATTACCGCTTAACCTGAAGGGCTTGGATCACGGATCAGACCTGGGTTCAGATTTCTAACTTTGCCATTTTAAACTCTGGGTGGCTAGACAAGCCTCAGTTTCTTCCTCTATCAGATGGACGTAATTACTGTACTGCTAACATAGGGTTGTTGTAAATGAGGCAAGGTAAATAAAATCCTTGGGAAAGAAGCTGGGATGCAGAAATTACTCAAAAATGGTGACGATGGCAACCATGGTGCTCAGCTGAAGCTTTTGCTCTTGTTGATGGTGATGCTGGCGACTGTCTCTCTGGGCTCCAGCTTTGTTATCTGAGTGAGTTGAACCAGGTGGCCTATGACATCTTTTCTGAGAGTCTATTTCTCATGATTAAAAGAGAAATAATAGGCTTAATAGTGAAAGGCAAGCACAACTGACATTTGTAGAGCTCATCAAATTTGCAAATCATTTTTATATAAATTTTCATCAAAACCTCTTAGCATATCTGTGAATAGGGATAATTATCCCAATTTACAGATAAGGAAACTGAGGTTCTGAAAGTCAGATGATCTATTCAAGACCATGAGGTTAGCAAATGGCAGGATTGAGGCTCATCTTTCCAACACAGCACTGTGCTGCATTTAGTACTCCCTAAACCACATTCACATTTGTACCTCTACGTCTCTGCTCATGCCTTTTCCTCTGCCTAGAATGTTCTCCCCATCAAAACGTCTCCTCCTCTGTTCTGTCAGGCCCTTTTCAGTCCTTCTAGAGCTTGTACTGTGAACATGGCACTATCACGGCATTTATCCTCATACGACTGTTTCCTGCAATGGTGCCTGAGCTTGGTGCCTAGAATACCCCACTTTTAACAAAGGGATAGTCATGTGTCCCCTTGTCTTCCAAAGGCAACTGTGGCAACAAAGGTGTTTAAATATTCTCCCAATACCCCAAGAAATGCCTGTTACACTGTAATAAGAAAGGGAGGCTCTTTAAGATAGAAGCCAGTTTTTATTATCCTTGTATTCCTAGAACCTATCACATCATCTGACACATAGTAGGTTCTCAATAAATTTTCAACCAATGAATAAGTATAAGAGATTCCCACTAGCTTGGCTGGGGAAAGAGATATATTTGATGCAGTATAAAAATATTGGAGAAACAATCACTTTTACAGTGGCCTATATGGATCATCATTTGTTTTTTACAAAATAAGACCAAAGTCTTTGGAATTTGTATAACACTTATTGAAACCCATTAAAAATTGCAATATACCTTCTTGGAAATTTCGATTAGTCGGCATTTTGAAGGTGGCTTCAGAACCAAAATTACTTTAAAGGGCTCGATTTGATGAACCTCATTCAGTCCCGGGTGTACCACAGACAGACACCAACACAAAGTGATATGTTGTGAGTGATGCTTTCACTAGAGACCTTACTTCTTTAGGACTTGTTTTTCTTTCCTTCTCATCCTGGGCTCATGGGTCATTTATTTTATCCCCCAAAGGTTCAATCTGATGGTTGTTTTAGACGACTTTGATAGGATTTTAAATGTCATGGCTCTGTGTAGGAGGAGGTGATTCAAGGTTAATGAGAGCCCAGACGGCACCGAGTGTAAATCTGGCCCTTTGGATTGACAGTTGTGGGTGACAGAGACTGAGGGTTCCTATGCACAGTAGATGCAGTTTGACCTTTACCTGGGGAAGAGGATGAGCTGACTAATTCTGAGCCAGGTGGAGTGCTGCTGGGGTGAAAGTTTCAGGAAGATCAATTTGAGAGCTGGAAGGTACCTTGAGGGGGTCTCTCATATATATATATGTATGTTTGTGTATATGTATGTGTGTATGTGTGTG
Organism: Leucopleurus acutus; assembly: GCF_964270905.1. NCBI lineage: Eukaryota > Metazoa > Chordata > Mammalia > Artiodactyla > Delphinidae > Leucopleurus > Leucopleurus acutus. Next base: position 81,076,661 of record NC_139152.1, on the reverse strand, counting down.
TACGGTATATATATCTATGTATGTACATATGTATGTATGTGTGTGTGTACCCATTCCTATCCCCTTCTAAGCTTAAGGCAGCAGATTTGCAGAGATACACCTACTATGGACTGAATGTTTGTCTTCCTCCAAAATTCATATGTTGACCCCCTGCCCCCTCAATGTGATGGTATTTGGAGGTAGGGCTTTTGGGGAGGTGATTAGATTTGGATGGGGCCATTAAAGTGGGGCCCCCATGAAGGAATAAGTGCCCTACTAAGAAGAGACACCAGAGAGCTTGCTCCCTCCCTCTCTCTTAGCCATGAGAAGACACAGTGAGAAGGGGGCCATCTGCAAACCAGGAAGCAGCCTCTCACCAGACACTGAATTGGAGGGCACTTTGATCTTGGACTTCCCAGCCTCCAGAACTGGGAAGAACATAACTGTCTGTTGTTTAAGCTGCTCAGTCTATGGTATTTTGCTACAGTAGCCTGAGTGGACTGAGACAATACTCAAGGAGGTTTGTGAAGCCCATGAAAGTGTGTGCAAAGTGCAGTGTGCACGTGTGTAATTTTCACCATATTCTCAAAAGAGGTCCCTTGATGGTGGCTTGTTTCTTCCCCACTCCTCATTTTTTGTTGAGGAGAAGGAAGGAATTTTCATTCTACTCCCCAGCAGGATAGAGGATGGGAAGACCAGTTCCGCCTTTATTTTCTCAGCAATCTGGCTCACTCCTCCCCTGGAGCACCTTCTGTGTCTGCGAGTCTGAGTGTGCTCCTTCAGAGCCTCCTGGGCCTCCGTCTCGTTGGACTCTGCCTGCTGCAGAGGCAGGGCCAGCTTCATAGGTGTGTAACTTATGCAGTTGCACAGGCCCCTGTGCTCAGAAGGGCCCTGTGCTTAGGTTAATGTTCTACTTTTGTCATTTTGAAATTATTAACAATCTTTAAATAAGGGCCCCTGCATTTTCATTTTGCACTTGTCCTTGCAAATTATGTAGCTGGTCCTGGAGAGAAGGCAGATTCTCACTGGCTCTCCATTAAGGAGAAGGCTCTGCCCTTGCAAGGGGAGACCTGTAGTTATGGAGGGTAAATTTCAACTTAGAAGGCATATTTTAGGAACAGGAAGTCCGTTTCGCCCCAGACCAAGGCTCATTCTCCAACCAGCTTCATGGGCATGTTTGGCTTTTTAGGGGCAGCACTGCGTGGTGGTTACAAGTTGGGCCCTGGTACCACTGCTGGATACCAATCCTGGTTCTGCCACTTACTAGTGACATGACCATGGCCAAATGATTCAACCTCATGTCTCTTAGTTTCCCATCCTGTAATACTATCAAATGACTTAACATGTCTAAGTACTTATGGTTCCTAGAACACAGTATGTATTACTAATAATTGCTATTATACTTTGATCTCCATGATGCTGGTACCTTATTTCTCACTTGATTTGGAATTTGAAAGGGGAAGACAGGGCATTATTTACTGGATTCTCTAAAACTTATATCTCAAAAAAAGGTTAAGAACCACTGATACATTTTTGAAGGAGGGTCGGTCCCTGCCCTCAAGGAACTTGTAAATTCATAGCTTGAAAACTGACACTGTAAGGTAATATGGGAAAAGAGCTTTATAAGGATTGAAAACTAAACCCTCTAGGATCAGCTGGAGAAAGATAAACCCCTCTCATTTTAAAAAGAAGGCTTTTTTTATCATCGTCTTTGTGACATTCTCCAAGGGCAGCATTGATGGGTATCTTCCCTTTCCCAGACAGTAGCCACAAGCATGTATCTGAGATGATGATGTAATTATAAAAAATTTGGTTTTCAACTCAATAAATCAGGTCCAGTGTAGTATTTGGGTAGAACTGTGAGCCTGTGCCTGGTTTGATAATTCTCTAGAATCATCTTGGTTGTTCTCTGAACTCCAAAGGGGGATGATTATTCTTTCTCACCATTCCTGAGCTCAAGAAGCTTATGGGCTGGTGAAGCAACCAAAATGGCCAGTGAGTATGCAGGGTGTACTAGGGAGTAGAGGGACCGCCTTATTCAGTGTGGGTGGCTGTAAGAAATTACTGCAGACTGGGTGGCTTAAACAACAATTTATTTCTCACAGTTCCAGAGGCTGGAAGTCCAAGATCAGGGTGCCAGTATGGTCAGGTTGTGGTGAGGACCCTCTTCTGGATTTACAGATAGCTGTCTTCTGGCAGTGTCCCCATGGTTTACTGTTTCCTAGCGAGCTCTCTGGCCTCTAAGGACGCTAATCTCATTCATGAAGGCTCCACCCTCACCACGTAATCACCTTGCAAAGACCCCACCTCCTAACACCATCACATTAGGATCAGGGTTTCAACATATGTATTTTGGAGGGGCACAAACATTCAGTCCATTGCAGAAGGGGAGAGGGTACTCTGGCAGCCTAAGGGGCCAGTTGGAAAAGCTTCACAGAGAGGGTTAGCTGTGAACTCCCTGAAGTAAGAGTAGATATTTCACAGTAGACAGAGGTGTGTGTGTGTGTGCACGCGTGTGTGTGTGATGACTCTTAAAAGAAAAATGAATGTAAAAATATTAATGCACAGAAATAGCCTGCTCTCAGTGTCAATTTTGGACTCATTTGAGCTCTAAATGAAAATCCTAATTTAAATACTCTTCCCAGCAAAGACTCCCCTGCTCCTCCTTTCTCCCTAGAATGCCTTTATATTTCTTTAAAAATCATCCTCGGGCTTCCCTGGTGGCGCAGTGGTTGAGAGTCTGCCTGCCAATGCAGGGGACACGGGTTCGTGCCCCGGTCCGGGAAGATCCCACATACCGCGGCGTGGCTGGGCCAGTGAGCCATGGCCGCTGAGCCTGCGCGTCCAGAGCCTGTGCTCCGCAACGGGAGAGGCCACAGCAGTGAGAGGCCTGCATACTGCAAAAAAAAAAAAGATCATCCTCACTTGTGATTCATACCTGGTTTAACAAAATTTCTCCCTGGGATTTTATCATTGGTAAATAGTTTCCTGGATAACCATGATGGGATAAAGATTTGAAAAGCTTCGGGTAGCTTTTCAAGGGCTCTTTCTAAAAGTGTAGGTGCCACAGGGAGAAGTGAGAAGGAAGGGTTATATTGGAACAATGGCCGGGGTTTTATGAACTACTCCTGAACCCATGAAAGCACAGTATATTTTAGACCAAAGGGAAACATCCTCCCTGCAATTTGTATCAAGAAAAAGGAGAGAGTTTTATCAGAAAAGATCTCGAAAAGTCAGGCTTTAGTGAGTGCCTTAGCTCAAATGGTGATCAGATGCGGTCTACCAGGACTACAGTATAAATCCTGTTTCTGATACCTTACAAATAAATATTCAGTAAACAAGTACAGAAATCTTCATATACAAACAAAATATGAACTCAAATCCTTAATAAACAAGGCCAACATGGAAGTAACAGTTTCCTAACTGCCAACATCGGTCTCAGGAGCCCCTTCCTTGATGTCCAACTGCACCTTGAACACTTTCCTCCCATTCTAATGTGCTATTTCCACATTGTATAGTGATGGTGGGTTTAAAGCCTCTGTCCCCTTTGGGCTGTGAACATCCAGAGGTAGCTTTTGATCCCATGTGCCTAGCACCGTACCCATCACATGACAGATAAGGGAGGGAGGGAGGGAAAGAGGGAAGGAAGAAGAAAGGAAGAAGGGAGGAAGGAAGGCATTCTTACTGTAGCATTGATGCAAATTTCAGAAAACTCATTTCTTCTGTCTGTTTTGACACAGACCTATGTCCCCCTGAGCAGAGCTTCTGCCATCATCCTGAGGCTTTTGAGCCCTAGGGGTAATTTGGTTCAAAACATTTATGAGAATTTGCCAGGCATTAGGTGGTCCAAGGACTCCAAGGCACAGTTTGCTTTGTGCTTCCAAGTCTTGACAATTTCCCTTATGGCCACTGGGTGGCAGTGTGTCCCATGAAATGCTCATTTTTGTGGGGCTGGTGTGTGGCTCCTCCCCAGGCCTAAGGCTCAGAGATTGTTGCTCCTCACTTGGATTTGTCTAATGCACACTTCCAGATTGAATCGACAGCTCGTATTATAGCCATGTGTGTTCAGTATATGTGCTTAATTATACTGTGGAAGTAAATTCAAAAGGGTGAGAATGTGGTTACATGTGTACATTTCCAAAGCCGGCTTCAGTTTGCAGCTTTTGCCTGGGGCTCAGGCAGGGATGATGCAACTGCAGGGGAAGCTGAGGGAAGCCTCAAACCCAATGGCAGGTGGCATCCGTTTGGAGCGAAGGCAGCTGCAGATTTTGCATCCTAGGCCACTGATAGCCATGGCCCTGAGGTCTCTTCCCTTACCCACTTGCTGCCCCAGGTTCAGGTGCTCAGCCTCTGTGCTCTTCCTCCTGCTCCCAGCTGGGCTGCCTCATGAGAGCTGGCCCTTAAGGGGGCCAACACCTGGCCCCAGACCTTCTTCTCCCCATCTCCCAGCATTACCTACTTATCCCTACCCGTGCACAGAGCACTGCAAACTTTTCTCTACTATGTGGAATATCAATGACTTTAAATGACATTTATTAGACAGGACTTTAATGTCCAGGGATATCTGTAATGGTGAGGTTTCAGGCACTGGAAAGGTCAATGAGAATGCTCACCAGAATGGAAAATCCTCAAGGTTATCACCACAGCATCCCTACCAACTGGGTGTTCCATTGGTGTTGAATACCTCCAGTGATGGAGAACTCACTGCTTTACAAGCAGATCCTTTCCTTCCTGATAGTTTTAATTACTAAATTTTTCTCATTTTCTTTGAGCTGAAATCTGGCCTCCCGTAGGTTTCAACCAGGGGCCCTCATTTTCCCCCCGGGGATATCTAGGCCAGATTTACGGATCTTTTAAATTGCACATTTTGATCTGGTGGATATGAGACAGAGTCTGAGATTCTGGATCTCTAACAAGCTCCCAGGTGATACCAACCCTGCTGGTTCAAGGGCCATACTGTGAAAAGCAAGGGAGTAGAGGAAAAACCTTGCTTGGGCTTTGAAAGTATCCGTGGGTTCAAAATCTAGCATCATTCTCTAGCTCTGAGACCTTAGAAAAGTTACTCAAGTTCCAACCGTAAAATGGGGATAATAAAGCCTAAATGAATAATACCTAACTCATTTATTATGAGACTTAAATGAAATTATGAGTTTGTATCAGCTAGGAATGCTTTCAGTTGCAAGAAAAAGAAACCTAATATTGGCTTAAACTGCTGGAGTTAATTTTTCTTGCATAACGTGAAATCTGGTGGTAAGTGGCTGCTGGCATTTGTTTAGCTGCTTCATGATGCAAACAAGGATCCAAACTCTTCATATCTTCTTCACTACCATCCTCAGCATATTGGCTTTTCATCCTCATGCTTATTGTATGGTCACATGAAAGCGGCCGCAAATCCAAGTGTGATATGTGCACTCAAGGAAAGAAGAAAAGGGGAAGTTTTGGTAATGGCCAAGTCTGACTCTTTTAGTAGGAAAGCAAAACACTTCCTAGAAGCCCCCTAGCAGAGTTTTCCTTATGATTCATTGGTCAGAGCCGGGTCACATGACCACTCTTAGTGTTTTGTTTTGTTTTGTTTTTAAATTAATTAATTAATTAATTTTCTGCGCTGGGTCTTAGCTGTGGCACGTGGGATCTTTAGTTGCAGCGTGTGGGCTCTTTTTTTTTAGTTGTGGTATGCGGGATCTAGTTCCCTGACCAGGGATCAAACACGGGCCCCCTGCATTGGGAGCGTGGAGTCTTAACCACTGGACCATGAGGGGAAGTCCCACCACTCTTAGTTTTAAGGGACCCTGGCATAACAGATTACTGGCAAAAAGGAATAGGATTGTTAACGGTTCATTACCTTGGGCTGGTCACACTGCTACTCTGAACAAAATTGCAGTTTTGTTGGTAAGTGTCTTAGTCTAGTATGGGCTGCTATAAAAAAGTACCATAGGCTGGGTGGCTTAAGCAACAAATATTTATTTCTTTCAGTTCTGGGGGCTGGGAAGTCCAGGATCAAGGAACCAGCAGATCTGATGACTGGTGAAGGCCTACTTCTGGGTTCATAGATGGCTGTCTTCTTGCTGTGTCCTCACATGGTGGAAAGAGGGCAAGGGAGCGCTCTGGGGTCCCTTTTATAAGGGATTGATCCTATGCATGAGGGTTCCATCCTGATGACCTGATCACCTTCCAAAGGTTCCACCTCCTAATACCATCACATTGAGGATTAGGATTTCACTATATGAATTTTGGGGGACCCGGGTGTTCAGTCCATTGCAGCAAGGATGAAATGGGAGATAAACATCAGGTAGATAACTGTGTGGTTTTTAAAGCATATTTACAAATTCATGGACACTCCTCCCTTTAAGAAGTGGGATATACGTCCCTTCCCCTCAAGCCTCATCTGTAACCAGTGGAATATGGGCAGATGTGATGCTGTGTGACTTCTGAGGCTGGGTCGTAAAAAGTCATGAATCTTCTACCTTGTTTCCTGGAACACCTGCACCTGGAGGCTTGAGATACCTTGTAAGAAGTTGAACTCCCCTGAGGCTGCCATGCTGTGAGGAAGCCAAGTCACACAGAGAGGGGCCACATGTAGGTACTTTGGTCAGCAGTCGTGGTTTTCCAATTAATCCACCCCAGGTCCCAACAGGTGAGTGAATGAGGCTTCAGGTGGTTCCAGCACCTCCCCCCCCGCCCCGCACTGTTGGGTCTTCCAAACCAAGGCCCCAGCATTATGTAGTAAGACAAGCCTGTCTGAATTCCCAACCCATAGAATCTGTGAGCATAATTCAATGGTTATTGTCTTTTTTTTTTTAAATTTTATTTTTGGCTGCGTTGGGTCTTTGTTGCTGCATGCGGGCTTTCTCTAGTTGCGGTGAGTGGGGGCTACTCTTCATTGTGGTGTGCGGGCTTCTCATTGTGGTGGCTTCTCTTGTTGTGGGGCACGGGCTCTAGGCGCATGGGCTTCAGTAGTTGTGGCTCCCAGGCTCAGTAGCTGTGGCTTGCGGGCTCTAGAGCACAGGCTTAGTAGTTGTGGCATGCAGGCTTAGTTGCTCTGCGGCATGTGGGATCTTCCCGGACCAGGGCTTGAACTCGTGTCCCTTGCATTGGCAGGCGGATTCTTACCCACTGTACCACCAGGGAAGTCCCTGGTTATTGTTTTAAACTACTAAATTTTGGAGATAACTTTTTGCGTAGTAATAGTACCTGGACTAGAAACTAATAGAATTTGCCACTGAGTGTTTCCCACAGGGCCTGACAGAGAGTAGCTGCTCAAAATGATGCTACTTATTAGAACTTCTCTTTACTCTCTCCAAAGCTGTTTACTTCTTTGGCACCAAAGTTTCGACTAACCAAGCCATGATAAGGATCTTAATTTTTTTCCAATGTTCTTCCCTTGAGTTGATTTCATTTTCCTTCACCAGCCTGCTTGCTTTCCTCTGAGTGTGTCTCTGGTTACTCTTTTTTGAGGTCTGGCTTCCAAAGCAAATGATAGTAACGGTTGAGATTTATAGAATGATTTTTATGTGCCAAGCCCTTTGATAAGCACATTGCTTTATGAGGTTAGGTACTCATATTATACCCATTTTAAAGTTGAGGAAACTGAGGCACAGAGGGGATAAATACTTGCCCAAATTCGCAGGGTTAGTAAGTGGTAGAAGCCAAACCATCTGGTCTAGCTGTTCTTCATTGTGGAAACCAATATGTTGTCTGTGTTAGGACTATTGCAGTAGGAACATGGGCCAGAGAGTGCTTTTGAGATTCTGTGGGGTTTGGGGGAAGAGACATACTGCATGTATGAACAGCTGAGTAAAAACCATGCTGGGAGAAGAGGAAGTCATCTGGAAGGTTTTTCAGGTCTCCAAGTTCCCACATTCTCTGGCTCCTGGTACTTGTCCCTTCAGCATCACTTCTGGAAATACTGTTCCTGCTCTTCACACTCACTGCTGACTCTTGTTCTGCCCAGTTGAACACCAGCAAACATTTACTAAGTCCACCTTGGCTCCCTTTGGGGTGTGTGTTTCTATCTTGCCTTCTTGATGAGATCTTCTCTTCCCTTCCCACTTATCTCCCCATCAGGACCTCCTCTGCGCTAGGTCTCAACACCACACTGGACTTTTGTCCATGGACTGTTTGTACTGGCCACAAATAATCCCTTCCCTCTGCCTCCCCCCATTCTGTATCCGTTGCCCAGCCCATTCGTTGCCAACTGCTGCCATTCAGGTGCTTGATGATGGACTGCCACTCTCTTCCTGATTACCCCAAATGACCCTGGACACCAGCCCTACTCGTCTCTGTTTCTGGGGCAAAACAGACTAAACTGATCTTAGTAAATTCCTCAGGGGTCCTGGTTATCACTACTTCCTTTTCCAAGTGCTCATAATTTATAACCATATTAGATAATTTTGACTGAGACTGACAGCAAAAATCACTGAAATACTTTCTTTTAAAGAACTGGAATAACACATACTTGTCTTCAGTCTTCTGTCAGTAACAATAAGAAGTTTCCTTCTCCCAACCACTCCCTACCTACTTGCCAGAGCCAGTCACTTCAAATTTGAAAGCTTCTTTTGGTCTTCACTGCTCTTATTTCTAAATAGTGAAGTTACTATTTTTTCCTTAATTTAAAAGTTGTGAACATTTTAGATCTACTTTCTGTTAGAATTCTCATGCCTCTTATTTCCTCTTCTATTCATATTTTTATATGACAATTTTTAGTTTATTCAATAACCAATTTTAACATTACTTTGACTAGGAGCACATTACTGAGCCAATTAGGGTACTATGATTACATTATGCAAATTTTAAGCAAATCGTTATATAGAAAAATACCATGAACACCCAGATACCTATTATCTTACTTAGTCATAACCTAACATTTTGCCACATTTGTTTCAGGCATAAAAAAAGCACTATAGATACAATTGAAAACCCTTTGGGTTTCTCTTCCTAATCTCATTCTTGTTCTTCTCCTTACTTATTTCCTTAGAGTAACCATGTTCCTGAAGTTCTGTCTGTTATTCTGTGGATTATTTTTTTACTTATATACGCAAGTATTCCTAAACGATATGTAGTATTGCTATGTTTTAAAATTCAATGTAAATGGCATAATACTTTATTTAGCCTTTTGTACCTACTTTTCCCCTCAATATTTGCTTTTTAGATTTATCCATGTTGATAAATGTAACTCTGGCTTTTAAAACTAATGTATGGTATTTCATTGCATGGCTGTAATGCACTGTATTAATCTGTTTTCCCAGTGATAAACAAAATTTCTTTTCTATCCATTTTTTGCCATTATAAACAGTGCTGCAAAGAACATTCTCATAATTGTTTTCTTGTGCAAATGTGGAAGAGTTTCTCTAAATATGATGAATTTTGGTATATAAGCATTGGCAATTTTACAAGGTATTGTCAAATTGTTCTCCAAAATGGTTGAAATAATTAAATACCCACCAGCACTTTATGAGGGCTTTCCTGGAATGGTCAGACTTTATTAGTATTTTTTCAATATCATGGACATAAAATGGCATCTAAATGTGATTTCAATTTGCATTTCCCTTTCACCTGTAAGGTTGAAATCTTTTCATAAGGTTATTGGCCAGTCTTTGTGGAGTAGATGTTGTCTCACCTTCATTTGCTCAGATTTCAATGTACCTATTGTTAATTTTTTTAAAGCAGATGTTCTGACATATCTGCGAAAACCTGTCCATGATATCTTCCATACCAGCTAAGATGCTTTGGCCTCAAGTAATAGAGCACCCAACAAACAGTAGCTTAAATAACAAAGACATGTTATTATCTCACGTAACAAGAATCACGGCAGTAGTTGGCTCCAGAGTAGGTTTAGACCTGGCTCTCCTTGTCTTTTTCCTCTGCCATCCTCAGCATGTTGGCCTTATCTCTTGGGTGGTCCTGAGACCACTGCTGCAGCTCCAAGTGTCATGTCCTTATACCACACAGGGAGGAGCAGGAAGGAAGATGGCAGGAGTCAAAACTGGGCCTTTGCCTTTGGTTGCTCTCTTTTACCAGGGAACAAATTCTTAGAATCCCTCTGAAGTCTTGCATGTATATCTCATAGGCCAGAACCAGTCACATGTCTGTATTAGATAAATTGTTGGCCTTTGGGAATGGGATGTCATGGTTGGTTTAGGCCAATCCCAATTCATCCCGGGAGCTGGGCAGACTGCATCCCAAACAAAATCTAGCTGCATAGACAAATGAGAAATGGCTGTTGTGCAGGCTGCCAAAGTGCTCCCTTTCCCCAAATCAGCAGGTCGTCTACAGCTCCTATTTTTTGTCTCCTGCACACCTCCCTCTTTAGTCCTCTCTCCAGATGGTTCCTTCCATGGCCTGCTTCACAGCTTTCCCCTTTGAGCTTCCCTTTAGTATTCTTCTCTGTTGGGTCCCTTTCCTGAATGCCATGTTTTCCTCTCATTTTTTCTGTCTCTTTTTGCAGAAGCCCAACCCGTCAGTAACTTCCTAAAAAATAATGCATAGGAGACACATGCACTGAACCTTGTTGGTGTGAAACTGTCAATATTCCATCCTCACATTTGATTCATCATTTGGTTGGTATAGAAGGCTAAGTTTCAAAATAATCTCCACTCAGAATTTTGGAGGCCTTGCTCCATCATTTTTTTATTCCGAATGTCTAGAAGTGCAAAGGTATCCTGACTACTGGTCCTTTGATGAAAACTCTCCTTCTCTTCTCGAAGGCTCTCCAGATCTCCTTTTTATCCCTGGCCTTCTGGAATTCCACACAGCTGTAGCATGGCATTGGGCACTCAGAAAGCTCCTTCAGGCAGACTTCTGTTCTGAAGTCCTGAGAAATGTTCTTGTTTTATACTTCTGATGTTCCCTTCCCTCCATTTGCTGAATTCCTGGAATTCCTGTTGGTTGCATGACAGACTTTCTGAATTAACCCCCCTAGTATTCTTATCTTTTTTTGGCCTAGTTTTCCTCTCTTAATTTTTTTGTTTTCCTTTCTGTGAGGTTTTTGGGTTTGATTGTCCAAACTCCTTATTAAGTTTTTTATGTGCTTTCATATTTTTAATATCTAGGGACTTTTTCTTTCTTTTCTTTTTTTTTTTTTTTAAATTTGAAGTCTTTATTTTCCTCTCTAATCTCATGCCCCTTCCTCCCTCCCATGATATAACAACTGTAAGGGATTTGGTGAATTTCCTTCCAGTTCTTGTTGTGTGCATTTGCTTTGTGTATGTGTGTCCATAAACAGTATTATTTCTTAAATGTTCATAAATGACATCAGACTCTACTTAACATACTTCAATTTATTGTTTTAAACTCACAGGTATTTGGGATTGACTCTTGCTATTACACTTTGATTTAACTGATTCATTTTAGTGCACCATACTCTAGTAATTATAGACTACACTAGACTCATTTTTCATATATTTACTAGGAACTCTTTCTTGTTCTTTAATAAATTCCCTTCCATAGCATCACGTTTTATGTATAAAATATCACTCTGATGTTATACTTTTTTGAGATTTCCTTCTGTTTCCTGGATTTTCTGTTGTCTCTAGGTTCATTTTCTTCTGTCTTGCTTTTAGTTTGCTTTAGTGTCTCTCATGGTGGAATCTTTGCTCCTATGTATGAGGATTCCTTGTCTATTTGTCCACATTAAAGAAGCAGGCACTGACAAGATCACTTGGAAGCTCTGAGTGCATGGGCTGGGCTTGTTGATGTGGGAGACTTTATGTAGGATGATTGGAGCCTAGGGTAACATTTTGATGGGATATCTTCAAAATCAAAATGTGTAAGCCTTTATTCTAGGACCACTTCCAATTTGGTCTTGATAGGATCTAACAGTAGGTCTCCGTAACGTCAGGTTTATGCAGCATTAACTTACTCATATTTCTCAAGATACCGAACTTCCTTAGGCCTCAGTTTCCTTGTCTGTAATCAGATGGAGTTGGGCTAGGTGACCTCAAAGGACTTATTCCACTCTGTAGTTTTATAATATGATTCAGGACAGAGATTAGTTAAGAGACGGAAGCATATTAGAAGGAATCAACTATGCTAAAATGTAAAAATCCTTTGAAGCCGTCAGGAGATAGGCTCCGAAAAATCTAATAAAAATTTTGACTCGTTGGGGACGTGACTCAATGGGAGATAATTAGAAATAAACTTGGGAGGGAGGACTCAAGAACAGCTAATATTTAGTGGCAATGCCTTAATTAATTTCGCCTGTACTCTTGGGATGTTGAAGTCACTAGGCTTTGCAGTCTACCTCTTGGAGCTGAATTGCACACGTAAGCTGGACGTTGCTGATTGAATAGGGCATTATAGATCCAGAGAGAAGGAAGGAGTATTAGATTTTAATTTATAATAACCCATCGAAGACCCTGGGTCTTAGGCTGACAGATTCCTACACAAAGGTCAACATCTTGGAGGATTTCTAAAATTAGATTCTTGTTTACTCCTCAAATGAAGCTGTGTTCTTGGTGTTGTATGAGGTTAAGGGACTCTCAGAAGGTGATAGGGAAAACATTACTTGGAGATTTCACGTTTCTGCAGAGAAATTTTTATTAGGGTCTGATGTGTATTAAAATTAAAACTAAGTCTTAGTTTAAGCTCTCTTTGCTTACTTAGACTGTAAATTCCTGCAGAATTGGTGCCTCTGTCCTCACGGTTTTATGTATCTCTCATACAATGTGTGCAGTTGGTGTTTATTACATATTTGAGTAAATGAATATATTGAGATGAAAACATGCCCTGGGAAACTGCTTCCTTTTCATCCACCTCTAACTCAGGTTGAAAACCTATAGGTCACCATCCAAGTTCAGCATGTTTTAAGCAGACTGAGGATTGGAACTGGGGCTCGTTTAAAATTAAAAGTACATTCAACTCGATTTGGTGGAATTCCAATGTCACAAAATACCTTGAGGAATAACGTCTCAGCCAGTACTCCTTACTTCAGCAGCATGACTTGTCCTGTAGTCACCTCAATATCATATTGCTGAGCTGAAATATAGCTAACCTGTCATAATGGTATTTACCCAGAGCGCAGGGGAGAGTGATGCCGGGGGAGACATTTAGGGGAGATTTCCTGGATTTACGATATTGATTTTTGGTCTTTGTATGAGGAAGAAATTAACATCCCTCCTCCTGGAAATATATTCTCTGTAATGAGCCTGGTTAACTTCATGAAATACAGCTTACCAAGTTAGTGTTTGCCAAGAAGGGGGACTGGGTTGGATTCAGAGGGGGGTGGGCAATCTCACTCAGAGATAGGGCTCTGTCAGACTGCAGACAAGGAAGGGGAGAAGATTTAGGCTGTCTTTGGTTTTGGCAAAGCTGATGAAAGACAAGCTTTAGTTGGGGAAACTTGTTTAAGAAAGGTTGGAGGGGAGAGAGGATTTCCATAGTAGCACAGACTTGGGGGCCACTTTTTATGTTTTTGTTCTGAAAAAGGCCGTTCATTCATTCATTCATTTCAACAAACATTTACCAAAGGCTAGACTCATTACTAAGGATGTAAGGAATTGCTTTTAGGGAGCTAAGACACCAGAAAAGAAAACAACCCAGACCAGCCTCATAGCAGTTGAAAATGGAGACTTTAACTCTTGGGGAAATTCAGACTCTCCCCTGAGCATTATAAAATGGGAAACTTCATTTTGGCAAAGCCTAATGTCTAGGTATCATCTTTACATCTTCTCCAGCACCTTACACAGCATCTGGCCTGAACTTTGTTTATTTTATTTTTTAAAAAATTTATTTATTTATTTATTTTTGGCTGCCTTGGGTCTTCGTTGCTGTGTGCGGGCTTTCTCTAGTTGTGGCGAGCGGGGTCTGCTCTTCGTTGTGGTGCACGGGCTTCTCATTGTGGTGGCTTCTTTTGTTATGGAGCACAGGGTCTAGTGTGGGCTTCAGTAGTTGCGGCACTCAGGCTCAGTAGTTGTGGCTCGTGGGCTCTGGAGCACAGGCTCGGTAGTTGTGACGCATGGGCATAGTTGCTCTGCGGCATAGTGGGATCTTCCTGGACCAGGGATCGAACCTGTGTCCCCTGCATTGGCAGGTGGATTCTTAACCACTGCGCCACGAGGGAAGTCCCTGGCCTGAACTTTGTAATCAGTCCTCCTAAAAATACGCCTTTCATCATTTCTCCCTTTCTTAGGGATCTACAATGACTTCCTGTGTTGCTTGCTGAACTCAAGATCAAAAGCCTATGCCTGAGTTTTAAGGCTTCTCATAATTTAGCTTATCTTCCTAATGTATATTTCATATTTTCCATAAAGGAGTAGCCCCCCAGGGGGCCCTCTTTACTTCTGAGTTTGCCCTCAGACAGCTGGTACTCTGACTGAATCTTCAGCTTGTTAACAATGTTGGTAGATAGAGACCATGCACTTCATCCCTGTGGCAATGGGCACACGGACGGGGGTTTGGTTGGGTCTGCAACAGAGGTGTGAGCTCTGGGAGCCTGCTGGGAGGGCTTCCTTTTCTCCACTCCCAGCAGCAAACCCAGGCTGTGGGGACAGAGAGGCCTGAGCTGGGCAGTGGGTATCAGTCTTTTTAGAGGCCGGAGCAGGGGCCAAGGGGAGGATGGGTTGCAGGGCTGACTGTGATTCCCAAAACAGCCTGGGTAGCCACTTAAGTCTGCAGAGCTGCCTCTATCAAAATGTTTGTGTGAGGCATTTTATGCTAGTTTTTGTTTGTTTTTAAAATAAGAGCTAGAAGGAAATCATCCCGAATTCTGTCATCCCAAGGAAAGGCAAGGGGAAATTTGAAGTTTTGCACGTGTTTTTTTTTTTAAATTTATATATATTTATTTATTTGGCTGCACTGGGTCTTAGTTGCCGCATGTGGTATCTTCATCGCTGCATGTGGGATCTTTTAGTTGTGGCGTGCAGGATCTAGTTCCCTGACCATGGATCGAACCCAGGCCCCCTGCATTGGGAATGGGGAGTCTTAACCACTGGACCACGAGGGAAGTCCCTGAACACGCTCTTGAGAGTAACTCACCCACCATCTACCTGCCGTTGCTGGCCGGTCCAGGGAAGACCTGGCTCAGAGGATGGGCAGTAGGCGATTGTGGGGCATGCCCTGCAGAGTCCACCCGTGGTGTTGCCGCTGGTGTGTGATAGGAACTCGGGCTGTGATTCTAAGCTCTGTCCAGTGCGGAACACAGGGAAAGAAGAGCCTTAGGAACCGCTGAAGTCACTTGTTGCTCTTCACTGCTTTAAGGAAGTGGGGGAACAACAGCCTCCTGACAAAGGATGCAGGGCTCCTCCCAGCGTCATCCAGAGAGGCCAGTTTTTGTGAAAGATGCTTCACCGCTCAATTGATAACATTCAGCACTCCCCTCCTTGCCTCCACCCTCAGACCTTACTTCTCACGAGCTTGTCTTTTTTGTTCTCCTTCATCCCCTGAATCTTTACTCTGAAATCCCTCCTTGAAGGGCTGCCCACTGGACGGAGCTCCCTGTGTACGTACCTGCTCTTGTCCCCCTTCCCCTGCAAGCGCCTGGCTGCTGTCCCCGGACCAAGCCACCCTGACCGAGCTCCTCTCTGCTCTGGCCGCTCCTGCAGCGGCCACACACTACACTTAGAAACATGGCCAGAACCCTCACACCTAATTCCAGTGCACATTGTTTGTCAAAAGGAGAAAAGGCTTTCTCATTTTGAAATTCAACTGGACAGTCCTGGAGGCCGTTACAAACTCTCACGATGTGTCCTTCAGGTGAACCTGCCATCAGAGTGACAGTACTTCCTGTCTGAGAAAAAATAAAAACGAAAGGGTCACCTGTTCTCCAGCCCTTTTCTCACCTGTATTTTCCCACCCCCACCCCCCAAAAAAACCACAAAACACTAAAAAAAATGTTGGTAGATAGCGGCTGCCTTGAAGAGCACCCCTACAGGCTAGCCCCAGGCTTACCTTTGTCTGGGACCCACCCACCCTTCCACAACCCAGGAGCAAAAGGGTTAACGCAGGCAGGGAGCACCAGCCTCCAGGCGTCTGCTCTGTGTGGTCTGAGCCCAGTAGCACAGCTGGTGAAATGTTTGGCATCCACCCTGTGCAGCCCTGTGGGACCCACTCTGCACTCTTTCCACCCTCTGTGTTTGCTCTTCTTCCTCTTTGCCTGTTCATATTCTTGCCATTTTTAAAGACCCAACACAGCAAACTCCATCTGTGCGTTTAACAACTATTCAGTGAGGGGCTGCCATGAACACAATAGTGCAAGACAGACATTGTTAGGCCCTCACAAAGCCTGGAGTCCACAGTGGGGAGAGAG
The DNA here is from genome assembly GCF_964270905.1 of Leucopleurus acutus. Classification (NCBI taxonomy): domain Eukaryota; kingdom Metazoa; phylum Chordata; class Mammalia; order Artiodactyla; family Delphinidae; genus Leucopleurus; species Leucopleurus acutus. Next base: position 81,060,442 of record NC_139152.1, on the reverse strand, counting down.
ACATTCATCTAATAATCATCCAAATCAGTGTAAATTGTGTCATGTGGGCCATGCAGAGGGCGTATGGTAGGAGGTTGGTGTGGTGGAGTCTGTGGGAACCTGCACCTGGGCACCTGACTGGGCCTCTGTACCCAGGACCTGGACTTGACCTGGGTTGGGAAAGGGAAGGGGAGGTCACGCATGCCTTCCCTGTGGTCCTGGCCTTTGGGCTGAGGTCTGGAGTATGAGTGGACATTAACTAGGCATATAGGAGGGAAGCACGGTGCGTTTGAGGAACTGACAGTAGCCAGTGTTGTGGCTTGCAAGCCTCATTTTTTTCATGGACTTTCCTAGGATTTCCCAGAATTATATCCTTATATCCTTTTGTTGATTCATTAAAGAAGAGATTAATGGTTTCAGTAAGCTTTAATTTAGGACCGAGTGTGCACTGTGAAGGGTGCTGGGAATACAAAGCCTGCTACAAACTCCATCACTACTTCTTCACTTTTTGCTTTCTCTTTTGTAGTGCTCAGCCCACCTTTAGGTATTGTTCATTGCTTGCTCTCCCTTCCCTGTATCTCTTCAGAGGCTGTAAGTTATATCCTGAAGCGATAGTCTGTCCTCCTTATTAGAGTATCCCCAGCCCTGGAACAGAGCCTGGCCTGTATAGTAGGTGCTCAGTATATATTTGTTGAATAAATACTTGTGTTGAATGAACTCCTGATGAGACATGGTTGTGACCTTGTTGTGTATTGGTTTGTTATAATTTCAAATCCACTTGTTTATGACTTAAGTGAAGGTGTTTTGATCTAAGGGTGATTTTGTTTACATCGAGGAAGATGTGCCAGGATGGTGTCATCAACATCAGTTGTAGCTCGGCTATGGGGAGGCGTTGCTTGATTTGAGCCAGAAATCTAGCAGCTGATGGACAGAGGTTTGCAAAATAGAATCCATCATGATAAAACAAAGTCCTGTGAAATTTCCAGGAGAAAGTACTTTAAGAGATAATAATAATGATAATGACAATAATAATAAAAATGATAATGACAATAATTAATAATAATAATGCAGCTTAACTCAATTCTCTCAATGCTATGTTGCTTTCCCAGTGAGTTCCTAACGTTATAATACAGAGTTCAAAGGTATTTAGTATACCAGGTAAGCACCATATATATTTGATTTTTTGACATTTGAGAAGCAGAGGAGATAGAATTTCTGGCCACTTCCCATTTCAGCTTACTGGGTCACTGCCTGAACTCTCACATACAGAGGTGACATGAAAAGGCTGGTGTTTTATTATTACCTCTCTTTATGGCTTATTGCCTCCATTAAAGAAAAATGGGTCTGAGATGGGATCCTTCAACCCCGGCTCTGAAGAGGCTAGCCTCAACCCCAGGGGAGGGCTAGGGGTCATTTTACACCCCCGTGAGCCCCATGCAGGAAGTTCTTAGGGGGAAAACTCGTTAACCATGGAATGGAATTTTATTTGGAGCTTTCCAGGTCTGTAATAACCTCTCCAGTGACCTCGCCCAGACTCACAAGTCTGCTGGCTGTGCACTGGCTGGTTTGACTTTCTCGTCTGTGTTTTAGACGATGGCTTCGAGGAAGACAAGAGGGCGTGGTTCAAGGGAAGCAGTGAGCCCCAAGGAGACTCTGCCAATTACTGCACCTGTCAGTGTTCAACAACAGATCAAATGAATTCAGAGACCCAAACAGTATGCAGAAAACTGAACACAATTATCTAAGAAATTAAGTTATACAGTTGCTGTGACCTTTAATCAATCATCCAACCGTTAATGTTAATTTTGTGATCTAAAAATCATAGTTCTATTTGCATTTTAATGGCTGCTAAATGAGTGTCATCAGGAAGAAATAATGGCAGGGTGGCCTTTTGCTACAAATTCTTGCTTCCTAATGGTGATGCAGAAAGCGAGGAAACCGGTGTTTGGAAAAGGTTTTGTTTCGCCTTCTAACAGATGTATGGAGCTGCCCTTCTCAAATGAAAAAACAAGCAGTTCCCCACAAATACCACCACCTGTTGTTATAAATAAATCCAGGCTGTAAAATGGCACGTACTCTCAATGGCAAAATCATTACGGGCATCCTACCCCTCTCCCACCAGCCCTTCATTATAGCCTCTTAACACCTTGTTTCTCAGTCACGTACCTTTTCAATCTTTCGACCGGCCATCAGGCCCCATCCCTATCCAAGAGCGATGGCCTGTGGATTTGTGGCTAAAAATAAAAAGTTACCAACCTCGGGGAGAATGATCACACATCCCTTTGCACAGTTTAAGCGGCTAGAAACTGGCTACGTGCCACTCCATATTTAGGGTTCTCTTAAAATCTTAATCCAGACATCCAGTGGTGTATTTCACAGCTAATGAACCTAACCTTCAAGTAGGAGCATAAAATCCTAATTAAATCAGGGCATCGTGAAGTTATTGGCACGCTGTTTATAATTCGGTAGAATCTTGTTTCTATGAGTAGTTATATGAAAATTATAAAGCATCAGAACTGGAATGTTGTATCGTTTAATTATCTCCTTATCTATCTCCAAACTCCTTTAATCTACAGACTGTGTCACTCCATATATAAATATTGATTGTTTAGTAGGCCCAGGATATTATACTTACTAAAATATTGTGTTTCTCACCTGAAACTCAGCTTCTTGCCTCCACTCTCTTGGGAGAAGTTTCATGTGAATTATTTCTTCTGATGAAAGAGGTCTTGAACTTATAAATTTGGGAAAAAAGCTTAAAAAATAAAGTGCTTCAGATATTTTCTGAGTACAGGAAATTCAAATAGGGAAGGGAGGAGAAAATATTAGAGATGAATGCTAACTTATTTTTTTCTTCCAAGGAAAGTGGGCAGGGGGATGTTCCTGCAAAGATTGCAACACTCCATATTTCATAAAAGATTTATTAGCAATGACGGAGGGAGATTGCTGAGAGGAACCCTGATAAATGCCTTGCCTTTTTTCGCTGCTTTAAAATTATGGGTTCTGTCCATAAAGTACTGATTAATTCATATTCATTCAATGACATACCCTCTTTTTCTCCCCCAAGCAAAGATTGTAAGCATTTTACTTCAACAAATAAAGAACTCTGGGTGGGATGCATACTAATTCATTTAGCTCTAGAACTCGCACTACAATTGATGCAGCTAATCACAGCAAAGCAGGAAAGATTCTTTTCTTTTCCTGTGACAAGTCCTGCCTACCTTTCAGCATTTTTCCCCCAAAGGTATTATTAATCTCTAAACGTCACGAAATTGAAGACTTATCTAAGACCCTTTAAAACAGTGTGGCATCATACGTAGCAACTCCCAAGGAGAGAAGTTGCTTTGCTTTTCTAAAAGACTGACTGTAGCAATTGGAGTCTTTTTTCCTTGCTTAAGGAATCCGGATAAAGTAACTGGTGCCTGTTCTAAACTTCCAGAGGAAATTGGTTGGATTTTAAACACAGTATTTTTTTGGAATACTGGGTGGTTCAGGCCTAGAAAAATGGCAAAGTCCTTGGAGGGAAGAGAATAGATGTTGGGCAGCAGATGAAGAGCCAGCAGTGACTCTTCGCTCAGGAGTTTACCTGGGAGAGACACAGCCATGGCAGTGGGATGGATGGGACTTCCTGCTGCATAAGGTGGTCTGACAAATTACTTTTATGCACTTCTCAGAGAATCAGCCAGTATTTTTCAAATTTAATGAATTTTTAAATTGTAAGAGTAATGTACTCCTGTTGAAAATATTGGAAAATGTAGACAAGTACTAGCAGAAGAATTATTTCACAAGCACTGTGCTAGACACCATCCTGGATTATTTAAGGAGATTTCCATGAAAGAAGGTCCCCTAAATCTGGTTGGGGAACAATGGGCTGTAACCTCCATGAGGGTGAGTATCAGGTCTGTCTTGATCACTTGGCCCAGTCCTTGGCACTCTAGATGCTCACTATGTATTGGGTGAAGGAATAAAATTGTAAATAAACAGTAAAAACAGTGCATGTCCAAATTTGATTTTGCATAATTTTGATTGAGAGAACTAGAAGTATTGGTATGAGTCGCTGTCTGGACTTTTGAGTAATTTCCAAGTAGTTTTGTTAAGGATCTAGTTTAAATAGATAGAAAATGACCAGACGTCAAGTTGCGGTGGAGAGGGGGAGTGCTATTTTCCATCGAAAATAAGACTACTTGGGGAATGCTACTCCATGCCAACTATGGAACAAAGTTTAACCTTCCTCTCTTATAGCAACTCTCAGAAGTATGCATTTTTATCTTCATTTTATAATTTGGTTCAGAAAGCATAAGTAAGTGTTCAAGACCTTAGTTAGTAAGTGGCACACCTGGGATTCAAACTCTCCTTTGTGTAATTCCAACACTGTGTTCATAACCACCATGCTTTACTGCCTGGAGTTTGGGTCAGCCAACGGCAGGGGCCAAATACAGGAGCATATCCAGGGTTTGCACATAGGGATGTTTAGAAGATCCACTGTGGGGAGCTAAGTCCAGGGGAAGAATATGTGGGATTCCTGAACTTTTAATCCAGGGTCTACTGAGGATCCAAGATCTGGGAAATACATTTGCCCAAGACTCACACAGCTTTGAAGAAGCTGAGTTCTGATCACATTGGCACTGAGCACTGGGAAAGCCAGGGATCAGCAGTCAGGGAGCTGGTAACTGGCATTGAGGGACAGGAGACCTAGCCATTGGAGGCTGACACGTAAGACTCTGTGTTTGGCTTCCGGGAAGGTTGGGGCTTTCCAGTTGAAACTTGAGATGCCACATGGGGGACTCAGCCCCTGGGAGAAACAGAATGAATCATGATTGACTCTGCAAGGCACCCTGCTGCCATGGAGGCCATCCCGTTTGTCTTATTTGGAGACAAACTTAGTACCAGTGCCTGGAATAGAACTAAAAGGGAATCAAGTTGACTCAGTTACCAGGGTTGGATGGTATGATTCAGTGAGGGTGCAGACTACCCCATGTTTGTCTGACCTTAGGGAATAGTCACATCTAATATATGGGACTCAGGTTCATTTTTACCAAAGTTAATTGATATGTTGGATATTTCAAGCTTTCCCCTTTAATAATAAGGAGCACTAATAGTTGTGCATCTAATATATGTCAGGAACAGTGCATAGCCTTTTGCATCTCATTTAATCCTCACAGCAATTTTGGGTGGTAAGCACTGTTATCATCATCTTCATTTTACAAAGAAATGAAATGAAGGCTTGGAAGAGTTAAGTAATTCAGGTAAGGTCACATATCTAGGAAGTGTGGAGCAGGGCTGAATAGCTGGGGAAGCCATTAAAATACTGAAAAATGTCTATTCTAGTAGTAAGTAGGCATCACAAGCTCTTCTGAGTGTCCACACACCCCTGGCCTGCTCTGTGGTCAGCCAACTAGACAGGGGTTTGTACAGTAGGAGGTCTGGGGCCAGCATCTGCTCTCACTGGGTGATTTCCCTGCTGCACTGGATGTACATCTATTGGTGGAGGTAGTTTTCATGGCGCACATGCCACCTGGCAGATTAGGGCTCAGCACCCTAACAACCCTCTAAGAGAATACGAATCACCCTGAGCATTCAGATGTGTAAGCTCTTGCCTGTGTGCCTTCATCAACAGTTGCTCCAGGGGAGGGGCCCATAGTGTTTCCTGTCATTCACCCAACTTCTTTTCTCAGTGTTTTGGGCTTTTCCTTTTGTAAAGGTGTTGATCCTGTTAAAAGGCACTTATATTTCCTGCCATTGCTTTCTGCGGGGCAGGTGGTAATGCACTCCAAGAACGTTGAATTATTTCCGTGCAGGTTAATGAAAGGAGCCAGGATCTAAAGGTAGCTGACTTGAGTTCAAATCTTGACTCCATCATTTATTATCTCTGTGTGACCTTGCATAGGCTACCAAACCTCTTTGCATCTCTTCATTTGTAAAATGATGGTAATTCTATCCATCCGTCCTAGAGTCCTACCATCCATTTAAATCTTTTTACCAGAGAAAGACATAAATTAATATCACAATGGATATAGGCTACTGCACAATGTACTTGTCTAGTCCCTGAGGGGACTGAGAAATTGGCAGACCAGATTATTAATAGTTTTCAAGATAGAATCCACATCAAATGCTGCACTATTCTCTGCCTCCAAAGAGTGGACGTGGGTTTTCTGTCTTATTTGTTGTGATGGGTTTGTTTACTGGAGCTCTTCTTTTAGAACTGTCTAGAACTTTTCCAATTTAAGTGATTCTGAAGTGACATTTCCAAAACTAGCCTAAGGCTTTTCTCTACTCTCACTAGCCTCACCTCACAGCCCCATGAAAGCACACTCAGGCTTCATTACATTTACTAAGATAGACTCAAGTAAATCCTACTGTAGATAAACAGCCCATAAAATTAACCATGGGTGAGCAGATTGTCTCTTAATGCACTCTTTAAAGGGCATGCTCTTTCAGGGGAGAAACCAACCAGGGAATGGATTTGGAGATAATTTGTGAGTTGCAGGTGTGACCTGATAAGGCACTAGAAAGCTCAACATTATGATTGTAAAAATGCAGTATGCCCATCCATCATCAGTGTAGCCTACATAAGCAAAGTCATTTATTAGAGCAGGATAAATAGCTTATTATTTGTCGGGAGTAAAAATGAATAGGTACAAAAATAGTAATATGGTAAAATTTGTGAGTACTTGTATCCATTATTTCTTTTAGCCGTTAAAGCTATTATTACTGGTCCTTTTTTACAAACAAGGAAATTAACCCTCAAAGGGTTTTACTGATTTATTTGTTTCCATAGCTAGGAGTCAGAGTAGTTCTCAATGCCCGGGAGACATTTAGCAACGTCTGGAGACATTTTTGGTTGTCACAAGTGAGCGGAAATGCTACTGATGGGCAGAGGCTGGGGCTGCTGCTAAGTATCCTATATGCACAGGATAGCCCCACACATCAAAGTATTATATGGCACAAGATGTTAGTGGTGCTGAGGCTGAGAAACCCTGAGTTGGAGGGAGTGGCAGTGAACCCAGGGTTTTCGGATTCCCAATTCAATGCTTATTTCTCTACAAGATTTTAAAGCTAACAGTGTAGTAGAACTGTCATTGATCATAAGTTTCTCTAGGACGATGTTCATCTGGTACCTGGTAGTTTCAGCTGATATTATTTTGATTATTACCGACCCTCCCGAGTTGATCCCCAGCAAGGATCCTTCTGCCCAGTGTCGCTTACACCAGGAGACTGAGTTTGGTTCAGAAAGTAGAGTTCTTTGATCAAAGAACGGTGAGGTACAAGCTCACGCTGTAGAGTACATGCTCTCCCTGACAGGCTGTGGGAGGGGCTGCTTCATAGGGTTTTGTTTTTTTATTTTTGGCCTCGCCTCGCGGAATGCCGGATCTTAGTTACCCGAACCCGTGCCGCCTGCAGTGGAAGTGCCGAGTCGTAGCTACTGGACCGCCGGGGAAGTCCCCTTATAGGAGTCTTGTCATGGGGGAGGGGGTGGAGTTCTGGGGAGGGCGTGGAGTTCTGGGAGGGCGTGGAGTTCTGGGGAGGGCGGGGCTGGCGGGCGCTGCCGTGCTGCGCAGGCTCAGGACTGCAGGGCTGAGGCAGAGCCTCTGCGCACGTCCCACCGCCGCCGCCATCTTGGATCGTGTGGGCCCCGCGCTTCCGCACGCGCCCTGCAAGCTGGGGTGTCGGCTCGGCCCCTTGGCACTGGGACCAGTGAAACCAGACTCGGCGCAGAGGAAAGGAAAAGGTTAGACTATTTTATGACCCAGATTCTAATTTTATTTCCCAGGGATTGTTAATGGGCTTTGCCGGTGACAGTTGGTCCTTGTGTCCATTCTGATGGGCTCCTGAGGAGCAGGTTGTGAACTGTTTTGAGTCACACCCCTGGGTGTCACGTGACCATGTTTGGCAGTATCTAATGTGCAGGTGATAGAGGATCCCCTTATATGTAGCAAAGTTGAGGAGAAAAATGAACCGGAGATTTTTTTTTTAAAGAAAGGCTCTCCTTTGGCCTACCCATGTAAATAATAATAATGCCCCACCACATGTATTTAGGGCTTTATACATTTCAAAGCACTTCTGTATTCCTTCAACATATTGAGGAGAAAATAAGTGCCATGTTGTTCTAGTTCTGAGCGTACAGTAGAGCCCCAAACAGTCTCTCTTGACCCCTTGTAGCTTATGCACGAGGTGCAGGGGACATAGGCCATAGGAAACAAGTAAGTATGTAATATGATGGAGAAAGGTACGCACTGTGGAAAAGGATAAAGCAGAGTAAGCGTAACGGGGAGTGCGGGGGTGGGGGTGTAGCCGTGTCGCCTGGGTGGGCGGGGAAGGGCAATGACGAAGTGGGGTAATTTTGCAGAGATGTGAAGGGTGGAAGAGAGTGAGTCATGTGGATATCAGGGAGAGGAGAATTCCCGGCAGAGAAAACAGCAAATGCTCTGGGACTGGTATGTGCTTGACAAGTTCAAGGAATGGCAAGGTGGCTGGCGTGGCTGGAGCTGAGTGAGCAGCGGGGGAATGGGGAAGAATGGGTCTCAGAGGTAGCAGCAGGGTGACCTTGTAAGCCATTGAAGAAGGACTTCAGGCTTGACTTTGATTGAGATGGGGAGCCACTGAAGAGTTTTGAGCAGAGAAGTGACATGATCAGATACAATTATAAGAGATCAGTCTGGCTACTATGTTGAGGCTAAACTACAGGACCTTAGGTTTGAAGCCAGGAAATCAGTTCCAGGGCTGTTGCAATAATCCAGAAAAGAAGCAAGGGTTGGTACCAGAGATGTAGCATAGGAGGTGATGAAATCAGTCTGATTCTGGGTATCTTTTGAAGGTTGAGCCAACAGGATTTGCTTCACAAATGGGGTATGAGAGAAAGAGAGGGAGAAGAGATGGCTCCAAGGATATTAGCCTGAGAAATGTCCCCATTTGAGATGGGGGAAGCTATAAGAGAAGCAGGTTTGAGGTGAAAGATCAGGAGTGCTGGTTTTAACATATTAAGTGTAAGGTGCTTATTAGGAATCTGAGTGGAGACGTAATGTCATATCAAGTAGCGTATAACACATCCAATGTTACATCTCTCTTTGACCAAAGGTCAGTGTTTAATTAACATGCCCAGGGCTGCAATGTGATGAAACTGGGATGAAATCATACTCTGTCTGATTCTAAGACCAATGTCCTTCTACTGAGGGAGAATTCTAGATATAAATAAGTATAAAGAAAGAAGCCTCTAATAGCACCAATTCCTAAAAACTGTCTTTAAACTGTGCTTCTTTATGATCTTCCCTAAAAAGCAAGGAATGGCCACATTTGGACAGAGGCACAGAGCACATTAAAATAAGTTGACCTCCTGGTGTGGGCCTTGGAATTATTATCAAAGTCATAAAAGGAGCAGGGCAAAGAAGCCCAAATAACTCAGATTCTGCCTACTTCAAATGTCACAACTTTTTAAAAGCTCTCTTTTTCTTTATGCATCGATAGAATTAACAAAAAATGAAATCTTACTCTTTGTACTGTTTGGTTTATTTTTTTCTCTAAGTTTTTATGATAAAAAATTCAAACATACAGAATTGTTCAGTAAGCATCCATATATCTACCTCCTAGCTTCTGCATTTAATATTTTCCTGTATTTCCTTTTTTGCATATCTGTCCATCCATCCCTCTATTCAAATGTCTGTCTGTCTTACTTTTTTGATGAATGCCATGGTCAGGACCTGCACCCCTCAGTACACTTTCCGCCTAAAGACTTCAGCATGTGTATCATGAACCAAGTTCCGTATTAAACCCTTTATTTTTTACACTTGTGCCCCATTGGTTTTCAGTGGCTCTCTTGTAAATGGCATGTAGTAGAATTTTGAATTTGGGTCTAACCTAAGAGTACATCTTCTAAAGAGGAGCCTATCACCCCATCACATTGACTGGGATTGTGGAATGTCAGTTCTTGCTTCTGTCTTCTTATTTTATGTCTTTCTTTGTGTATGCCTCCTTGACACTTCCCCTTTTATACTCTTTAGGCATTTATTCAAGTTTTCTTTGGTCTTTTCCATCTAGTAAACATGTTCTACTTTTTTCTTTCCAACCAGTAGTTACCTTTGAATTAAAACAGATATTGAGTCTAAATTTCTTTATTCATGTCGAGAATGAAACAGCATCCATTGCCTCCTCCCTTGTGAGAGGGGATCATTGAAGCTCCTTTGCTTTCCTTGGCTACTGAACCATTTCAAAGTTTCAGCCCAGGAAATCACAGACTCAGAGCATGTCAGGCTCTCATTTTTCAAGAGGGGAAAATTGAGACCCAGAGGGGGAAAAAGATTTTATCCTTCTGAAAAGCCCCAGCTTCTGAATGGAAGAATCAGAGAGCTGGCTTGAACACAGGGCGTTTAGTGCACCTCTACCTTTAGCTCAGACAACACTCAAACAACACTTAACAGCTCCTAGACAGATGAGAAAAGACACTAGTTTTAAAGGATTAAAGAAAATGGATTTCTCAATTCATTGTAGAAATTTAAAAGCCTTCTGGGAAATCCTTCCATCTCTATAATAAAAAATTTTAGCCTACATTCTATTAACCTTTATGTCCACAATGGAAACGCCTTTTGCTTAATAATATCCCCTCAAATATTTGAAGACTATTCTTAAGTCTCCCCATAGTCTCCTTTTCTTAAGAATAAATAATCCAAATTCCTTTAAAATTTTCTCATAAATTCTTCTTCCCATTCTTTTATTAATCTTTATAACTTTCCATGAGCTTCCTTCAATTTTTCTATCTTGCTTCTAAGTTGTGAAGCCAGGAAAGGACAAAGTGTTCTGATACTGATTATTGAGTTCATGCCAAACTGTGAGTTCCTTGAAGGCAGGGGTTATTTCTTATTCAACTTTGTACCCCTGGATTAGGGGTCAGCAACCCTTTTATTTTTTTGCCTAAAAAGAGCCAGATAGCAATATTTTAGTCATTACAGGCCAAGAGGCAGTGTCCTGTATTCTTTGAACAGCTGTTGTCTCTGAAAGGCTAATACTCTTTTTTATGTTTTATATTATAGAAATGTGAAAATCATTCTTAGCTCAAGGGCCACGCAAAAACAAGTGGTATGGCAGATGTGGCTTATGGGCTCTAGTTTGTTGACTCTTGCTCTAGATCCTAGCACAATGCATGGCACGTAGTAGGCATTCAGTAAAGTTTGTTGAATAAAAGGATGTACGAATCTATGAAGATTATTTCATAATTTCTGTCTTTTATATTCTTATTTAACATTTAACATTTCTCTTACATTGCTGGCTCAGTGAACTTGTCCACTAAGACCTTTAGATCTTCCTCAGCCATACACACTCATGGCCAGCACTTTCACATGCTGTTTGTACTTGTGTAGTTTTAGTGTTTTCCCCTTAATCTGAGATGCAGTAGGGGCCCTCTATTAACCTTCATCTGCTGGTGGCTTTGGATCTCATCTTTAATTTAGTGAGGTCGTTTTGAACTTTGTTTTTCCAGTGTGTTCAGCAGCTGCCCTAGTTGCAAATTATCTGTGAACTTAACAAGCAACCACAGGCAATTGACAAAACCAAAATGCCAGACTCAGTTCAACCACCCCAGCTGAGGCCCCCAGCTCTATTTCCATTCTTATGTCTCCTACCTGCCCTGAAGGGGTTGGGAAACTCATTTCTACTTATTGTCCTGGAATAAATTGGAAGGAATCAGACAGGCACACAGAGGAGGCTGGCACTAATGGCAAAAGGAAAAACCCCTTCCTTTTTTTGTCCTTTCTCCTTTTTGGGCCCGTAGAGAATACGAGTCACAGGCTGAGAGAGTGTGAAGTTCTGTATTAGTTAGAAGAATTTCCATTCTGAGCCGAATTTTTTTTTTTTTTAATTTATTTTTGGCTGTGTTGGGTCTTTGTTGCTGTGCGCGGGCTTTCTATAGTTGCAGCGAGTGGGGGCTACTCTTTGTTGCGGTGCGTGGCCTTCTCATTGCGGTGGCTTCTCGTTGCGGAGCATGGGCTCTCGGCGCACAGGTTTCAGTAGTTGTGGCATGTGGGCTCAGTAGTTGTAGCTCACAGTCCCTAGAGTGCAGTCTCAGTAGTTGTGGCACACGAGCTTAGTTGCTCCATGGCATGTGGGTTCTTCCCGGACCAGGGCTCGTACCTGTGTCCCCTGCATTGGCAGGTGGACGCTTAACCACTGCGCCACCAGGGAAGCCCCTCTGAGTCGAATTTGGATGAAGCAGTTGTGAGCAGCACAAATCCAGCATCAGGGGCATGGAGCTGCTTTACAGAATGCCCGGAGGCTGATCCCTGAGACTGAGTAGTACATCACTCCTGCCATCCCCTCTGTCCCACTCCCAGTTTCAGAGGCATTGAGTCCTAGGTCCACAGATGCATTTCTGATGGAATCTCCCTATTTATCTGCAATGACCTTGTGGGGAACCTGCTGTCTCTCTTTCATCCAGGGTCCAGTGGAACCACCTCTAAACTGCTAGTGGGTCGGCAAAGAGCCATGCTTCTTCAGTGCTCGGTGTCCTGCCTGGGACACAGAAGGGCTTTTAGATTTAGCCAGATGTGAAGTCAAGCCTGATGGAAAACATGGGCAGGGGGCGCTCCTTTTCCTCCAAGCTCCTGACTACTAAGTGGTTACAGCTTTCAGTTGGAGGGAACTGGGAAAAGCTCTACTCTGGTTCCCTAGGGGTGATATGAGTTGCCTGTGGACCGTTTTATCCAGTCTTCTCTTTCCCTTTCCTCCCTTACTCTCTGTGTTGCTAAAATTGTTGTGATTGTTACCATTTAAAATATCCAGGAAAGCTGCATTTATTTACAACGACTTCCTTCTTAACCAGCTGGGAGAAGTTGCAAAATAGCCAACTCAGTGGTGGATCAATCTTCAACATTTCTTTCAAATGTTGAAGTAAAGAAAATGATGACAATTTTAAGGCTGTATTAGGTGGAAATGATCTATGAGGGATGGCGGACGGCTGAAGGTCACAAATCAGGCAGCTGCCTCTGGCTCAGTGACTCAGAAGAAACGTGGAAGGCAATGGGAAGTGTGTTCCTGAGTTTTATGAGAGTCCAAGTTTGGGAATTTATCAACATGCCTGGGATTTCCTGTAATGAGCCTCTTTACTCCTTTCATAAAGCAAACCATTGTCTGATTAGAGCTGGCTGGCCTTCCTTAGATACAGAAATTAATTCATTTTGATTTTAGGGGGAAAATATCACACTTACTTGATAACAGCCTCATTTGCATGTGGGAATCACGCTTATTCCCCACCAGGTTAAAAGAATAATGTTAGTGACATTGAATTTGCATATTTTGTATCATTAATATTTGGAGAGCTTCTTTCAAGGTGTTTTAGATTCTGGGTATACACTCTCTTTTTCTTTTTGTTAGAGGACTTTTTTAACCTGTGTGTCAGGATAGGCTTGGTCATGCTGCGGTAGCAAAACCACTTTCAAATCTCAGTGGCTTAAAATGAGGGTTTATTTCATTCTTGTGCTACATGTCCATCTTGTCCAGCACGAGCTGTGCTCCATGATATTTTCTTTCAGGGACCCCCACTGTTGAGACCATGGGTTCTCAAACTTTTTCTGTAAAGGGCCAGGTGGTAAATATTTTGGGTTTTGCAGGCCGTATGGTCTCTGTTGCAGCTGCTCAGCACTGCTGTTGTAGCACGCAAACAGCCATAGCCTATACGTAAAAGGATGGGCATGGCTGTGCTCTGATAAAACTTTATTTATAAAAATTTGCAGTGGCCTGGATTCAGGCTGTGGGCTGTAGTTTGCCCACCCTGTGGTGGAGAGGAGAAGGAAAGGTGGTGAACCTTGCACCAGTTCTTTAAGGCTTAACTTCCACTCACACTTGATTGGCCACAGCAAGCCACATGGCCACATCTAACTTCATGGAGGTACAGAACGTGCAGTCCTCATCCCTGTCCAGAAAGAGAACCGGAAATGTTGGTGAACAGCACCTGTGATCACACACCCCTTCCCTATTCTTTTTAGAGAAACCAATATTTCCTCAAGTTCTAGACTAACACTTCAAAAAGCATTCTTTAAATGCAGTCTAACTCAGTTGCTTTGGTGGAGCTAAACAAATTTAGTAGATGAGCAAGATCTAATTTCCAGGAGTCATTCTAAGCATTAAGTATGTGACATTTTTTCTTTAAGCCCATCAAGTTTCTGTTTGAATCCCTGCATCAATCTGAAGTGAGATTAAATTCATCCATCCAACTCATTGTCAGGTATTTAGACTTCTGGATCCAGGCAGTGATCACATCCTCTCCTTTTCTTTTCTTTTCTCTCCTTTTTTTTTTTTTTTTTTCCTTTATAGCCATGGAAGTCCAGGGCTCTCACCTTTCACTGGGATATAACTGGGCCTGGGTCTTCCTGACCACCTAGGGCACCCGTCTTTGCGTCCCCAAGAGAGACCAGCAGTTCCCACTATGTGAGGTCTCCGGAGCCTCTCCTGTCTTTTAGCATTCATGTCCTTGTTGCTAAGCTTTGCAAATCAGGAAGGTAGATGTCACTTCATCCAGGAGAGGGCACTGTTCCCAAAGTCTAGAAGACAATTCCTTCTGGTGGAGGCGCAAATTAAGGATTAATGAAACCCATGTTCAAACGCTGAAACTATAGCACCTATTATAAAACGTAAACCAAACACCACACTAGGAATGTATCCTATAAAAAGGGAAGAAATGCAATTTATTAACAACTTGTACATTCCAGAAGGTACAAACTGCCTTGTTAAAATATCCAAACATTTTTAGTGGCTCTTCTTCTTTTCTTACAATACAGACTCAGGCTTTTTGAACCAAAGCCTGCCCTGGTGTTGGCTGCCTAGAGGAGGTCCTTGGGATCTTGGAGGCCAAGGCTGAGAGAGACAGGAAGTTTAGGTCCTGTTGCAAAAAGAATAATTTGCCTCTTTCAGGCATCTTCTCCCCACAGGAAGGTGAATAACACTTCTGAGAAACTTAATGCAAAATATGGGAAGCAAATACAACTAAGACAGCTTGGTGGTTATAAACTTTTTTGTTCCACACTCTCAGTTCATTTGTACCTAAGCCTGTATTTCTTTTTTTAAAAAATATTGTTTATTTGGTTGCGCTAGGTCTTAGTTGCGGCAGGAGGGCTCCTTAGTTGTGGCATGCGAACTCTCAGTTGCGGCATGCATGTGGGATCTAGTTCCCTGACCAGGGATCGAACCCAGGCCCCCTGCATTGGGAGCGCAGAGTCCCATCCACTGTGCCACCAGGGAAATCCGTAAGCCTCTATTTCTCTGGTGTGTTCTTAATAGAACCATCCAGGACTTTTTTTTTTTTGCAAATTTCTACTTAGCTGCTAAATCTCCTTGATTCTTACTGTGACCAACAGGTTATTAACTCTCTCTGCCTCAGTCTTCTTGTCTGTAAAATAGGTGTAATGATACTGCCTACCTCAGGAGATGTCACGAGATTCCTACTATCTTGTGTTCTTTTGTTTCTTCTCACAAGTTTACGACTGTTTCAACCTCCCCTGTACTTTTTTTCCCCATATTGTTGCCATGTAACTCTCTCTGGAGTTAGTTTACTCTCAGGTAAATTAGTTAGTATCAATCATAAGATAGCAAACATACGATACTAAAGGCAACTCTCTGGTGGTATTCTTCTCTGAGGGTGGGGGGATGCATATCCCTTTCCCAGTTAATCTTTTTGTGATCATATACAGCATCCAATATATTCTTTACATCTTATTAAACCTCTCTGTAGGGTTTTCCCTGGAATGGTGTCCTTTGGAATTTCATCCCCTTTATCTGGTTAAGTTCCTAGATTAGCTTAGGTAAAAAAGGATGATGATAATGTTCATAATGTTCATAGCATCTCATATCAATTGGCCACAATCCATGTTCCAGGCACTATGCCAAACACTTCATGTGCCCTATGTCATTTGATCCTCATCAAACTCTTGTGTAATATCTCCATTTTGCAGATGAGGAAACTGAGGGTTAAGGAAGTCAAGCAACTTGGTGTAAGTCATACAACTAGAAAGTGGCTTGTGGACCTGGGCCCGCTCACAGTATACTGACGTCAGTCCTGTGCTGGATTGTTCTAAAATGTGTTTCCCCAGTGAGAGATGGAATATACAAACAGACAAAGGCCAGACCGTTTATAAAAATCAAACTCTGACCCACAGTCTGCAGCAACCAGCCCAGGAAACCAACTCATTATCAACAGTAACCAGCCCAGGACACCAGCCTGCTGTCTATCAGTCACACTTGCAGGAAGTCGGATCACTATCTCTAGCAAGTGGTCCAGGAAGCCAAACAATAGCCTCTGGAGCGATTGGCCTCACATGGCCAAGCTTAATAACTGACAGCGTCCCTAATTTTTGTCCCCACTTCTAACTTAGGACCAATTAGAGAAAGCCAAATATACACCCATAACCAATCACATAGGATGTTCCTCTTCTGGTTAGGCTGCCTACAGCTTCCCCATGCCAACAGCTTCCAATCAGGGCATCCCTGAAGCCTTCTCATTTTTCCACTGTAAAGCTTTCTCACTCTTTTGCCTGCCTTTGGGTCTGCCAAATGTAAGCGATAGTGGCCGACTCCCTTGCTATATAGCAAGCTCTGAATAAACAGGCTTTGCTTGTTCTCATCTGATCAGTCTTCATTTATTTCCACACTGGTCACCGTGTATTTTCTCTGGGCTATGCTAATTATTTTTCATGTTCCACACCAATCTGCTTTCCATGCTGATTTAAACAGGTTCACGTGTTTTTTTTGTTGCTGTTTTTTTAATTTTGAGTTGGCATTGCAACTGCAGAGAATTCTCAGTTTGTCTGTCTGAAATTGCTCACTGTGCAGACTTAAAGCACTGTGACTTCATCAGTTGATCAATTGTATTTCTATCACTTTAGCTATTTCTGTTCCAGTTTGCTACTGAACTGACCTCCAGTTCTCTCAAATGTCCACTTGGGTCATTGCATAATGTCTTCAACTTTGCTGCTGGACAGAGGATTTTTTTTTTTTTTTTTTTGTGGTACGCGGGCCTCTCACTGTTGTGGCCTCTCCTGTTGTGGAGCACAGGCTCCGGACGCGCAGGCTCAGCGGCCATGGCTCACGGGCCCAGCCGCTCCACGGCATGTGGGATCTTCCCTGACCGGGGCATGAACCCGTGTCCCCTGCATCGGCAGGCGGACTCTCAACTGCTGTGCCACCAGGGAAGCCTGGACAGAGGATTTTTAAACAGTTGACAGGCATTTTTGAAAAAGAAGACAACCTTAGTCCTGAGCATTCCAGGTCTCCCCCACTTCTCAGAAATCTTCTGCCTTGTGGCTGCTTCCTCAATCACATGACCTATGTCTTTCCTTCTTACTCTGCCAGAAGCTGGCCCAGAGATTAGAAACAGTCCAGCTGCTGCTCACTCTGGGGTTTTTCTGTCCAACTAGTTCACGTGTCTTCTAATACCACTAGGTGAAAAATGAAATTGGTGTAAATCTGGGTGGGTAGCATCTCAGCTAGAAAGTGTGGATTTAGTCCTAGATTGTCTTACTTGTCAGGGTACCCACACTTCATTCTGGGCTGTACTGGTTCTGTAGCATGGGCCACTTCATGAACACTTACTATGTGTCAGGAATTGTGTTAGGGACTAAGGAAACAAAGATGTATGAGACTCTGGTCCCCAGGTAGAGAGGTGCTGAACACATAAAAGACAGAAGACAATGCAGGGTCTTACATTCTGAGTGTGGGATTAGCTACTCCTCTGTGTTGGCACCAACAACAGCGGGTCTCGGGCAGTCCTAGAACTTGTCTCAGTGTAGTGTAATTGAAGGCACAGCACCATTTACCCCACTGGACTGTGATTCCTTGAGGACAGGGACCAATTCTGGCACACCTGCTGTGTTGTCAACACCTCAGCTGGTACCTGGTTCCTTGCAGGCAGGTGAAGAGTATGAGCTATTTGGTCAAAGAGAAGCAAGTTCAAGTCCCAGCTCTTCTACATAGTGATTACTGGAATTGGGGCATGTTACTAAGCCTTTCTAAGGTCCTGTGTTTTCATCCGTAAAATGGGGATAATAATAATTATAGCAATTCTTTCTACCTCATAGATCATTTCCACATCATTGGCACATATGAAACACTCAATAAATATCTTCTGCTACAATTATGAATTCAATTGCCTTGAAAGTCCCAGTGATATGATGATACTCCAGAGTGGAGAGGAAGGAGGGATTGCTGGAGTAATCTTGAAAGTTGGGAGTTTTTCTGGGGTGGAAGCCAGGCAAATCCACCCCAACGTTACGTGGCACTAGAGCCATTGATAACACTACGTGGTACTTCCGAACAGCACGCGGTAAAATAAAGCATCCAGTTAATAATGGGGGTATGAAGAACGTGAATTCATGACTTAAAACAAAGACTGAAACGTTTGAGAATTTCTGTTCCATGTTGCAAGTGTTGGTAATTACCTTTCCACAGACGCAATGCAGAATCCTGATTTATTAACTGGTGCTTCAGAAAAAAGGTCTTGGTTATGGGGAAAGTTGAATAGGGGTTGCTGATAAATTCTAAGGAAGAAAAGAATTTAGCTAAATACATTTCATAGGGGAGAAAACTAGGAGAGGCTCTAAGCTTAAAATACTCCCATTTCACATATCAATGCTGTGAATCTTAATTTCCCCAAATGAGGATAATACCTTGTTGTGGGAATTAAATGAGATAACAAATGTGAAAGCACCAACACGATGCCTGATATCTCTTGAATGCTAGAAGTAGTTGAATATTATTTTCCTTTTTTTGTTCTCCTTGTGGCAGAAAAAGTAACATTTGGAAAATGTATGGTATACCAGAGTAGTTATCCCAAGATGGGAAATGAACGCATAAAAATAAAAATGGTTGTTTTACTCGGGAATAGTGTGGCTGAGTTTGCTGATTATCCTTTAAATCCATTCTCCTTTTCTCCTGCTGTGATAGAATCCCTTGTTAGATGGGCCCATGGCTGTTTGGAATAATGACATCATTTTCCAGCCTCTTTTGTAGGAAGTGTGGCCACGGATGATGGGCCACGAGGGGGAAGTGGGGTGTGCCATCTACCGTATGTTTTCTTAAAGAGAGATTATGTGCTCCCTTCCTTCCCTTCCTCCTCTGCTGCCTGGAATGTTGATGTGATGGCTGGAACTGCATAGGGCAGTCATCTGGGCTCCAAGGTGTGGGCCTCCTTAAAGGATGGAGGAGATTGGGTCCTTTATGACTGTGGAGCTGCCAACTCAGCACTGGACTGCCGATGCTTATTGGAGACAGAATACACTTCTATCTTTTCAGAGCCACTGTTGTTTGGGCTTTTGGTCACTTGCAGCAAAAGCGAATCCTAAGAATTATTTCATCATTGATACGGTCACTGAAAGACATGGCTTTAAAGGGACCTGAATATTTTAGGAGACAAAGTCTAGGCCCAAAAGGAATATGAATTCCTCACAAGAACTTATTAAAAAATTCCATCCCATCAAAATAAGTAAGGAAAACAACCAAGCCTATTGGTTTCCTGTACAAGGCTGGCCAAGCCAAAGCTTTGATTTCACATTTTCACCAATGAAGAAGACATAGATAGTGTCATTGTGCACAGGTTACTGATTTCTGAACTTCTGCATCATTTTGGACCATGGCAGTCTAGAATTGCTAAGAATCCTGATGAGAGTAATCATACACTAATAAGACTTCTCTTTAGACTAGATTTTGGGATCATTTGTGATAGCACAAGAATCATACATATATATATATTGATGTTTATACTAAAACATGTATTTTAAAAATTAAAAAAATGCTTTACCCACAGCATAATCCTATCACTTTGCATTTGCATCTTATTACTGAGAGTTTAGTAATTATTAATGATTTGATAAGATTCAAAAGAAATTGGTGTAAGGACTCTCCCCTCCCCTAATCTCCATAATAATAATTTCCCCCTATTTATCTGCTGTCCACAGTGCATTGCTGGCTCACCTCTTAGGGAATGAACCCATCTTAATTGTAGTACCAGATATCAGGAGGTGTTAGTTAATCTGGAGGCCAAGGTCAGTTGAAGTTATTTTGTTACGAGTCTTCCCTTCATGTGTAGCTCTTAGCTGATTTGTGGCTTAAGTGTCTCTTTAAAAAATACCGTTTTTTAATTAAAATTTAAAAAATTAAGGTATAATTGACATATAACATTATATTAGATTTAGGTATACAACATAATGACTTGATATTTGTATCCGTTATGAGACGATTGCCACAGTAAGTCTAGTTAACAGTCATCACCATAAGTAGTTACAATTTTTTTCTTGTGATGAGAACTTTTTTTTTAAATTAATTAATTTATTTATATTTATTTTTGGCTGTGTTGGGTCTTCGTTTCTGTGCAAGGGCTTTCTCCAGTGGCGGCGAGCGGGGGCCACTCTTCATCGTGATGCGCGGGCCTCTCACTGTCGCGGCCTCTCCCGTTGTGGAGCACAGGCTCCAGACGCGCAGGCTCAGTAGCTGTGGCTCACGGGCTTAGTTGCTCCGCGGCATGTGGGATCTTCCCAGACCAGGGCTCGAACCCGTGTCCCCTGCATTGGCAGGCAGACTCTCAACCACTGCGCCACCAGGGAAGCCCCGATGAGAACTTTTAAGACCTCCTGCTTAGCAGCTTTCACATATACAATACGGCATTATTAACTATAGTCACATGCTGTATATTATATCCCCATGACTTATGGAGGTCATTATTTTTTTTGTGTGTGTGTGTGTGTGTGTGTGTGTGTGTGGTACGCGGGCCTCTCACTGCCGCGGCCTCTCCTGTTGAGGAGCACAGGCTCCGGACGCGCAGGCTCAGCGGCCATGGCTTACGGGCCCAGCCGCTCCTCAGCACGTGGGATCCTCCCGGACCGGGGCACGAACCCGTGTCCCCTGCATCGGCAGGCAGGCTCTCAACCACTGCGCCACCAGGGAGGCCCTGGAAGTCATAACTTTTGACAATCCCATTTCACCCACCCCCGCCACTAGTCCCTGCCTCTGGTAACTACCAATCTGTTCTCTGTATCTATGAGCTCAGTTTTTTTTTTAGACTCCACATATAATATCATATGGTATTTGTCTTTCTTTGTCTGACTTATTTCACTTAGCATAATGCCCTCAAGGTCCATCCATGTTGTTGCAAATGGCAAGTTTCTCATTTCTTTTTCATGGCTGAATAATATTCCATTATGTATATATACCACATTTTATTTATCCTTTCATTCATTGATGGATGCATAGGTTGTTTCTGAAGCATCTTTTAATAAGGAGATCCACAGAAGTTATTCAAGCAACTGATGGGGTTAGCTTTGTTTCCCACTTCTCCTGTGAATACTTTCTTTCTCTAATACTCCAGCTGCTAGTAGTTTAAAATGACTTTCACCAGCTGTAGCTGGTACAGCTCAACTGGCCCTTAAACAGTACTTTATATTTTAAAGTTTACATTCATGACTTTCTTTTGTTTCATTATAGCCAATTCAGTGTCCTTCACATAGTAGGCATTTAATAAATGCTCGTTTATTTATTATCCAGTGGCTTTGTTGGCTCAGAATGGGTAGTGGTGTGGACTGGGCTTAGCTGTAGTCATATCTTAAGTATACGTGGATCCTAATTTCGGAGTGAAGTTTTTGAATTTTGAATGGTTGACTTACCACAAATGTGACTTGCAAATAATCACTTACCAACTCAGTAAGGCAAATGGTTAATAACAGCTTGGTTAGTACATTCTTGTGTTTTTTTTTTTTTTAAAGAAAAATGTATATCGAAGAGGATTAATCATACTTCTGAATACAAGGTAAATTGTCATTGCTGTTTCATGCAAGGCTCCTGTTGTTTGTCTGAATTTATTCCTTTTTATCCCATTCCCATTCCATTCCCTATAGACAGTAATTCTAATGTGTTTCATATGTATTTCTTCTTTGTGTTTCTAAAAAGTGTAATAGTAAATAACACCTGTATAGAACCTACTGTGTTCTATACAGGTTCTCTTCTAAGCCCTTTATGTGTTATTATCAAATTCTCGTAACAATCTTATGAGTTAAGAACCTTTATTAACACCATTTAATAGAAGAAAGAACTGAGGCACAGAGATGGTAAGTAACTTGCCTGAGGTCACTCAGCGACTAAGCAAAGAGGTTAGGATTTGAACCTAGGCAGCTGAGGTCTTAAATCATGCTCTTAATTACCAGCCATACCACTGGAATGTGTACTATGCTTTGTGTATATGCATTTTTTTTTTTTTTTTTTTTTTTGCGGTACGCGGGCCTCTCACTGTTGTGGCCTCACCTGTTGCGGAGCACAGGCTCTGGACGCGCAGGCTCAGCGGCCATGGCTCACGGGCCCAGCCGCTCCGCGGCACGTGGGATCCTCCCAGACCGGGGCACGAACCCGCGTCCCCCGCATCGGCAGGCGGACCCCCAACCACTGCGCCACCCAGGGAAGCCCGTATATGCATTTTTAATTTATGTAAATGGTATTGTGTAAATGGCACAGCTATAAATCTCAGTTTGTTTCGTCTTTCACTCAGCACATTGCCTTTATGAAGAACCTATGTTTCTTTGTCCACTTATGATCCATTCCTATAATGGCTGTACCCCAGGGTGAACATCTATCACATATTGCCTTTCTACTGTCCCAGTGATGATACTGCAATTTCCTGCCTTTACAAATAATGCTGCAATGAACATCCTCCCTCCGGACCTATGGGAGAATCTCTTTGGGGTATAAACAATGATTTTCCTTTATGTACTAAATGTGTGCCCCCTATGAAACAGGAGCTGGTAAATTTAGAGCCCTTTTCTGAAAAAGTTACTCATGTCATTGCAATCATGTCTCAGGCAGTGTTCCAGATGTAGGATCACCTCAAGGTGGAACATAGATAATCATTTATATGAAATCACAATCTCTTTATTTACTAAATAATCACTTTGTAAATGTTTATTCATGCCACTCACATGCTAGTAAGTATTGGAGGGGTGACACAAGGATGGCTGAGATATCCTTGGTTCCAACATAGTGAAGCAATTAAGCATATGGACTTGGATTTGCAGTGACATGGGTGCAGAGACCACCTCCATTACCTGTACCTGTGTGAACTTGTGTGCAAGTTTTTTAAACCCTCCAAGGTCAATTTTATCATGTTTAAAGTAGTGATAATAGTAGGTTGTTGTGGGGATTAAATTCTTCATGTTTAAAATGGGGATAATTGTTGTTTGTTTTGAGGTTTAAATGAGATAATGTATGTAGAGGGCCTAGCACAGAGTCTGTCTGTAAGTGCGTGCTCATAAAGATGGAATAATCCCTGTCCTCAAGAAGCTCCCAGCCTAGCTGGTGGAGGAGTCAGATGTTGACTCAGATATTCACAATGCAGTATATAAGGATTGTGACAGCAGCAGGTACAAAGTGGGGTAGGAGCACAGAGGTGAGGACTTTGAAGAAAATATTAATAATTACCATGTCTACCTTGTCTTCCATATCTACCTTGTTTAAAACACTTCCATATGTTATTTAATTTTATTCTTGCCTTCTAAGGTTCTAAGGTGGTTATCACTATTTCCACTTAATAGAAGTAGAAACTTCTATTAAGGCTCAAGGACACTTGTCACTCAAAGTCACTCGGCCAGTTGTGGTGCAGAAAAGATATAATAAATATAATAATATATTATATAATAATATATAATATATATATAATAAAAGAAATAATAAACATATAATATCATATGGTATTTGTCTTTCTTTGTCTGACTTATTTCACTTAGCATAATGCCCTCAAGGTCCATCCATGTTGTTGCAAATGGCAAGTTTCTCATTTCTTTTTCATGGCTGAATAATATTCCATTATGTATATATACCACATTTTATTTATCCTTTCATTCATTGATGGATGCATAGGTTGTTTCTGAAGCATCTTTTAATAAGGAGATCCACAGAAGTTATTCAAGCAACTGATGGGGTTAGCTTTGTTTCCCACTTCTCCTGTGAATACTTTCTTTCTCTAATACTCCAGCTGCTAGTAGTTTAAAATGACTTTCACCAGCTGTAGCTGGTACAGCTCAACTGGCCCTTAAACAGTACTTTATATTTTAAAGTTTACATTCATGACTTTCTTTTGTTTCATTATAGCCAATTCAGTGTCCTTCACATAGTAGGCATTTAATAAATGCTCGTTTATTTATTATCCAGTGGCTTTGTTGGCTCAGAATGGGTAGTGGTGTGGACTGGGCTTAGCTGTAGTCATATCTTAAGTATACGTGGATCCTAATTTCGGAGTGAAGTTTTTGAATTTTGAATGGTTGACTTACCACAAATGTGACTTGCAAATAATCACTTACCAACTCAGTAAGGCAAATGGTTAATAACAGCTTGGTTAGTACATTCTTGTGTTTTTTTTTTTTTTAAAGAAAAATGTATATCGAAGAGGATTAATCATACTTCTGAATACAAGGTAAATTGTCATTGCTGTTTCATGCAAGGCTCCTGTTGTTTGTCTGAATTTATTCCTTTTTATCCCATTCCCATTCCATTCCCTATAGACAGTAATTCTAATGTGTTTCATATGTATTTCTTCTTTGTGTTTCTAAAAAGTGTAATAGTAAATAACACCTGTATAGAACCTACTGTGTTCTATACAGGTTCTCTTCTAAGCCCTTTATGTGTTATTATCAAATTCTCGTAACAATCTTATGAGTTAAGAACCTTTATTAACACCATTTAATAGAAGAAAGAACTGAGGCACAGAGATGGTAAGTAACTTGCCTGAGGTCACTCAGCGACTAAGCAAAGAGGTTAGGATTTGAACCTAGGCAGCTGAGGTCTTAAATCATGCTCTTAATTACCAGCCATACCACTGGAATGTGTACTATGCTTTGTGTATATGCATTTTTTTTTTTTTTTTTTTTTTGCGGTACGCGGGCCTCTCACTGTTGTGGCCTCTCCTGTTGCGGAGCACAGGCTCTGGACGCGCAGGCTCAGCGGCCATGGCTCACGGGCCCAGCCGCTCCGCGGCACGTGGGATCCTCCCAGACCGGGGCACGAACCCGCGTCCCCCGCATCGGCAGGCGGACCCCCAACCACTGCGCCACCCAGGGAAGCCCGTATATGCATTTTTAATTTATGTAAATGGTATTGTGTAAATGGCACAGCTATAAATCTCAGTTTGTTTCGTCTTTCACTCAGCACATTGCCTTTATGAAGAACCTATGTTTCTTTGTCCACTTATGATCCATTCCTATAATGGCTGTACCCCAGGGTGAACATCTATCACATATTGCCTTTCTACTGTCCCAGTGATGATACTGCAATTTCCTGCCTTTACAAATAATGCTGCAATGAACATCCTCCCTCCGGACCTATGGGAGAATCTCTTTGGGGTATAAACAATGATTTTCCTTTATGTACTAAATGTGTGCCCCCTATGAAACAGGAGCTGGTAAATTTAGAGCCCTTTTCTGAAAAAGTTACTCATGTCATTGCAATCATGTCTCAGGCAGTGTTCCAGATGTAGGATCACCTCAAGGTGGAACATAGATAATCATTTATATGAAATCACAATCTCTTTATTTACTAAATAATCACTTTGTAAATGTTTATTCATGCCACTCACATGCTAGTAAGTATTGGAGGGGTGACACAAGGATGGCTGAGATATCCTTGGTTCCAACATAGTGAAGCAATTAAGCATATGGACTTGGATTTGCAGTGACATGGGTGCAGAGACCACCTCCATTACCTGTACCTGTGTGAACTTGTGTGCAAGTTTTTTAAACCCTCCAAGGTCAATTTTATCATGTTTAAAGTAGTGATAATAGTAGGTTGTTGTGGGGATTAAATTCTTCATGTTTAAAATGGGGATAATTGTTGTTTGTTTTGAGGTTTAAATGAGATAATGTATGTAGAGGGCCTAGCACAGAGTCTGTCTGTAAGTGCGTGCTCATAAAGATGGAATAATCCCTGTCCTCAAGAAGCTCCCAGCCTAACTGGTGGAGGAGTCAGATGTTGACTCAGATATTCACAATGCAGTATATAAGGATTGTGACAGCAGCAGGTACAAAGTGGGGTAGGAGCACAGAGGTGAGGACTTTGAAGAAAATATTAATAATTACCATGTCTACCTTGTCTTCCATATCTACCTTGTTTAAAACACTTCCATATGTTATTTAATTTTATTCTTGCCTTCTAAGGTTCTAAGGTGGTTATCACTATTTCCACTTAATAGAAGTAGAAACTTCTATTAAGGCTCAAGGACACTTGTCACTCAAAGTCACTCGGCCAGTTGTGGTGCAGAAAAGATTTGAATCTCTCTCTGGCTGACGCCAAAGCCTGTGTTTGTCTCAGTGACACTGAAGAGGAGCTGGCATTTGGTCTGGATTGTTAAGGATGAGCAGGCAACTCTAGGTGGACAGAGTATGCAAACATTTTTCTTGGTACCTGGACCTCTTAGTACCTTCGGGGTCTTTCCAAAGAATGATAATTTTTATTAATTCATCGACGTCACATATGTTTACGCAGAATTTACTCAGGCTGGATGCTAGAAATGCAAAGACTAAGAGATAAGGTCCCTGTCTTCCAGGGGTTATAATGCCATCAGACAGATTGGCTGTGTCCATATACACCATCCAAAACGAGATGGGTAATGATACAAGGTTGCTAAATTACATTCCAGGAAAATGATACCGGTATCCAGTGAGCCCAGAGGAGGGAGCGATCACTGAGGCCTCAGTGGTCAGAGGCAGCACTGAGGAGTAGGTGGGGCTCAATTGTGCATTGAAACAAAGAGGGTATTGTGTTGGGCACTTGCATTAGGCCTGGCAGTGTCATGTCTTATGCAACAGTTGCACTTAAAAGAGGGGCATATAAACATAAATTCATGGAAAGTTAGATTTTACTCTTAAAACTTCCTTAAATAGACAAGAAAGTGTAGGCTCTTGTATTGACTCTGTGGTGTGCATGCACCTTCTGTCTTCAAGCTCAGCACAATCACTTTTCCCTGCAGAGTTAGCACAGATTGCTATTTCTTTGGACCACAGAGCCTCTTCCACCCCTCAAATTTCTATAGTTGGCTTGTGTTTGGGATGGTGTTGAACAAAAAATAGCAATGCTTTAACCACTAGAGTCAAATTGTTGAGGCAAGATGCTTGTAATATTGAGAATGAGGCAACTAAAGGTTGGTGCAGGACAAGGAGGCGGTCCTTTGCCTCTGTGGCCACCTCTTTGGTGTCTCTAAGCTCCATCTCAATTTCCTGGAGGACAGAGAAAGACAGAGACGTGACTGCATCTGCATTTCTGATGCCCAAGCTAAGTTGATACAAAAGCGAGGCTGAGGTGCTGGTATTCGGTTTGAGAAGGAAGAATAGTCAGCAGTGGAGTGAACGTCACTCGAAAGGAGACACAATCTGTGTATATCTGATGTGCCATACAGTGGAATGGAGGAATGACTAGGGTGGTGGAACGATTGTATAAGGCTGAATTCTCCTAAGTTTAACTTAACCTAAGATGTGACATTCATGTAAAAGTGGAAAGATGGGAATTCATGAGGGTATGTAGGTCTGGGTTTGCTGGAAGAAGAGGATTTCGGGAGAAATAGAGATACATTTGGAAAGGGAGCAGATGGTGGAGGACTATGTTGTGTGGGATACATGAAGGTGTCCTGGTGAACTGCTGATCTGCTCCCCTATGGGGACTCCACAGTTCTTCACACACTCTTGGTTGACCTGGATGCTTAAGCCTAGCAGGTTAAGAGAACAAAATCTTTGGAGTCATAAGCAAAATTATTTTCTTTCTCCTGTTTTATTTATTTATTTATTTGCCTAGTTCCGGAAAGTAGGAACTTCCACCTTGTGGAAGAATGGAAAACTTGGGAAGAAAGCCTCTGTCCTTTTTTCCATCCCCTTCCCTGGCTGGGAAGAGGGTCATGATGTGTGAAAGTTCAGTCCTTTTGAACCATAAACTCAGCAGGGAGGTTCTGCCCTTTGGAAGGAAACCTGGGGTTCTGGCTGGCAAGTCAGTCTGTCAGAGGTCAAGGCAAGTTCTCCAAGGCAGCCTTTTTTGGAAATAAATCTGATCATTTCAGATCTGCTGATCTAGGTCTATCTAGCTCCTCAGTGGGTTCAGAACCCATCAGGGAAGAGGTATGATTAATTATTATCATCCCTTAAATCCTAACATCCACGTCAAGGTAAAAAAAACTAATTTTGAGATTCTTTGGAATTTTTTTCCTCTTCTCTCCCTTCTTCTTCAAAAACATTTACCAAACCGAGTGACCATTGTGAGCCTGGCCCTTTGGTTAAGTGGTTTGTCTTTTCTTTTGAATAAGAGTGGTTGGCCCCATACACAGTGTCTGGGGCCACAGGCAGCCCAATTGGCCCCATGTGGCCACAAATAAAAGATACTTTTATATAATGAGCACATGAATCCCAGGGCTATAAAGGACTCTGCAGATCATATGTACAAATACATGGACATGTGAGTGCATATTCATGTGTTCACACACCCACCACATGCACTATATATATATATATATATATATATATATATATTTTTTTTTTTTTTTTTTCCTGTCTTAATCCTGGGGTCCATATATATGGGACTATGCAAAGCACACACACACACACACACACACACAGAGCAAACCTCTGGACCCATGCAAAAACGCACACCCAGACCCTGGGCAGCTCAGCCTTTGTGTATAAGCCCCTACTACTGTGGACCACTCCCCCACCCCCAGGAAGCACTCCAACAAAGAAGCACCTGCACCCAAGCCAGACATCTTTATTTTTTTTTGCCTTTGATTAAGTCTCACAATAAGATGGCACACCAAGGGGCACAACATTAGTGTCATTAAAGTGAACATTTCACAAGGAGTGTTGCCCGAACTGAGATGCTTCTGATGTTTTTATTTTCACTGAATCTTTGAGGCCAGCAGACAGGAAAAAATGACTGTGGCCCGGGCTTGAGGAGGCCAGCTTCACCTGAGAGGCAAGCTGGTCAGGCTACTCTAATTCCCTTAAGAAAAGGTACGGGAGTTGAAGTGCTGTGTGCGTAATCAACAAACAGGGATCACAGGCTGAAATACAGATACCATACTTGACCTAATATTAATATAATTACAGGGAGAAAGTCGACTTTCAAAAGTGCAGAAACACAGCTAAATTTTTTTCCCTTCATAATATATCTGCTTTTTACAATGGTGGATTTCCATGATTTTCCCTTCAAACACCCACACATACATGCACATGCACATGCACACACACACACGGATATTTCTGCTTCAGTTCTTTTTAAAGTCAAATCTAGTACGAATAGTTTGTTACTAAAGGAATCCTTTGCATGTATATATTTGGTGAATTTGGAGCTTTCCAGACCAAGTGCTTTGCTAAAAATGGCCACAGCTCATAGATGAGACATGATACTCCTGTTAATGTCATTAGCAAGCAGAACAGGAGCATCTACAAAGCTCAGAGTGAAGAAATGATACCCGGGGGGAACCACATGAGGCCAAATAAATGTGAGGTGGTTGACTGTTTTCATCACCACCTGTACAGCAGGCTGGTGCCCATTTGTAAGGAGCTGCCTTGTGCTGACGGGAGGGGGCAATCAGACGACTCCGAGGCAGTTTCCGTTGTCCTCAAACACACATCATCTCCAGGAACAAAGCCCTGGGTCACACTGTTTGTCCTGAAGAAACTCCTGATAAATTTTTCTTTTTAAAAAATCCCCTTTTCTTTGATTAGCTGTACTAAAAGCTTTTCCTTCTAAATATATGTCCTTACACATCAAAAGCCTGAGATGAAAAATTCATTATCATGTGCAAAGAATAGTGTCTCTCTGTGACTTTTTATCTGTTGAACTGGATGTTATGAAGTCTCTTTGAGGGCTCTGATAGCAACTAGAATACACGGCCTCTTATGGCAAACATGTTCGAAGGCGTAATTGTGGGGCGTAGGCTGGGGTGACCAGCACATTCTTCCAGACTGACTGGATAGCCACTGGGTTGTGTGTATGAAGGAAGCTTCCTCTGCTTTATCCTGTTTCAGTGGAAATGACACTGATATCAAGTGACAAACTGTTCCTAGGGTGGATTCTAGAAACCTCTATCCTTGTCATCTGGGCTGGATTTACAAACAGCTGTCTTCTGTTGTTTGACGTTCTAAAATCAAA
Organism: Leucopleurus acutus; assembly: GCF_964270905.1. Taxonomy (NCBI): domain Eukaryota; kingdom Metazoa; phylum Chordata; class Mammalia; order Artiodactyla; family Delphinidae; genus Leucopleurus; species Leucopleurus acutus. The sequence goes on along the minus strand of NC_139152.1, from coordinate 81,030,334 downwards.
ATTGTGGGTAGGACCATAAAAACAACAGCGTAGCGTTAGATGGGGGACAGTCTCCAAACACCTGAAGTGACTGAGTATGACTTTCTAGTTAGAGCTGCAGCATATTTGAATTCTTGAAAAGCTTTTAAATTGTGGTAAATTTTGTTTTAAAGAAAACTAAGTAGTTGAAAGACAGTGATCCTGATTAAAAAACTTATTTGAGGGCTTCCCTGGTGGCGCAGTGGTTGAGAGTCCGCCTGCCGATGCAGGGGACACGGGTTCGTGCCCCCGTTTGGGGAAGATCCCACATGCCGCGGAGTGGCTGGGCCCGTGAGCCATGGCCGCTGAGCCTGTGCGTCCGGAGCCTGTGCTCCACAACGACAGAGGCCACAATAGTGAGAGGCCCACGTACAGCAAAACAAAAACAAAAACAAAAACAACTTATTTGAGTTAAAAGTTATAATTCTGAGGGAGGAATGGGGAACTATTTTTTCGTGGGTACAAGGTTTCAGTTTTGCAAGATGGAAAGAGTTCTGGAAATGAGTGGTGGTGATGGTTTTTCAGTATGAATGTGCTTAATGCCAGTGAACTGGACATTTAAAAAGATTAAGATGCTAAATTTGATGTTGTGTATATTTCAGCACAATTAAAAAAATAAAAACTATAAAATAATTCCTTGATAAGTGCTGGTGATAGAATAAATATAGGTTTTCTGTGTGTGCTGCATTGAAAATCTTGACCCCTAAATATCATGCTTCTTTTATCTTACAGTAACAGTTTGATCAGACTCTCTAAAATTGGCTTATTAATGTTGCTCTGTGGATAAACTACTGAATATAAGCTTGTGCAGTTGCTAATGTGATCTTTTGTTTTAACCTGATGTAAACTGTGGTACTCTAACCAACCCGCTGCAGAGCACAGGCTCCGGACGCGCAGGCTCAGCGGCCACGGCTCACGGGCCCAGCCGCTCCGCGGCATGTGGGATCTTCCCGGACCGGGGCACGAGCCCGTGTCCCCTGCATTGGCAGGCGGACTCCCAACCACTGTGCCACCAGGGAAGCCCTCTCTCATTTTAAGTCAGCTGATTTGCTACTCATTTATCTTTAAAAATAAAACCTTTGGCTTTTTTTAGTTTCTTTCACTATGTTAGTCAGTTACATGTCACAATACTGTCTCTCTTCATGAAACACTTTAACCTACACATTTTATGTGTTGACTTTTCAAAGAGAATTGTTTTGCCAATTGACAGACTTTTGGGAGGAGAGGGAATCACCACTGAGATGAAGCCAGGAGCTCTGGTTTTGATTTCCAGCTTTGTGAATTACTGGCTTATTTCTTAGAGACTCTTTCCTTATGTGTAAAATGGAAGCAATAACTACCCTACCTGTAGGGCTGTTGAGAAGTTCAAATGACATAGTAATAAGAGCTACAATTTATTTAGTGCCTACTATAGGTTAAACACTGTTCTAATTAATTTATGGATATCAACTAAATTAGTTAACCCTCCCAATAACATTGTGGAACTATTGTCATGTCCATTTTACAGATGAGGAACCAAAGCACAGAGAGATATGGAAAGTCTCCAAGGTCACAAAGCCAGTCCATGATAGAGCTTGAGTTTGAACTCAGGCAGTCTGATTGCTGAGGCTGTTCTTAATCACAATATTATCCTGCCTCTATACAGAGGTTAAAATGCAATGCGAACTACTTTAAAGCATTATATAAAGTGAAATGAGTGAGCAGAGTTGACTTTTTCTAGGTTCACTTTCCAAGCAGAATGTTACAAATGCTGGTTCTGTGTTCATTTGATCCCCTCAGCAAATCTCCTTTCAGTTCAGAAGCCCCAGTTTACCAAGGATGTAAACAATATGGAACATCTTCATAGCATTTATTATTCTTGCAATATAAATAATTATCTGTGTAATTATATGTTTGATAGGTTTGCTTCTGTACTATAAACTCCATGAGACCAGGGACAGTGTACAGAGCCTGTTATCCGTGATCTTCTCCCAAACTAGCACAATGCTCAGAACAACTAGGTGTTTAATAATAATGAGAGCTAATATTTATTGAGAGTTTATCACATGCCTGGCACAGAGGGCTTTATATAATATCAACTCATTTAATGCTCACAACAGCCGCATGAGGAGGGTAATATGATTATCACCTCCATTTCACAGATGAAGAAACTGAGGCTCAGAGCACTTAAGTTAGTGTCCAAGGTCATGCAGTAGTAAATTGTAGAGTCTGGACTGCAACCAGCCTGTCTGACTTCAGAGCCTGTACCCTGTTTCAGTTCCTGATATATTAGAATAGCTAAAATCTGAATCCTTTTGAATATGGAATTGGAACTGGGAATAAAGCACTGCTGTAAAAACCCTAACAATATGTGATCTTGGCTTCCTGGGCAGGTGTTGAGAGTTGGACAGCAGAAATGAAGAGACTGCAGTCTAGGAAGCTGGTGACCCTTCTAATGATATATGTGGTGAAACGTTTAGTAAACTATTGCCTGCGACAACCTTGGAAGTGAGACCATGTGTCTCCCGAGCCTGTTCCTCTAGGGGAAGTGGTTGAAAAAGGTCAGAATATTGAAGTGTGTTGGCTGCTTCTTGACATTTTTAGCAAACTTCTATAAGAAAGAAATCTGGGGACTTTCCTGGTGGTCCAGTGGTTAAGGCTCTGCTCTCCAATGAAGAGGTCCCGGGTTCGATCCCTGGTCAGGGAACTAGATCCTGCATGCTGCAACTAAGAGCCCACATGCTGCAACTAAAAAAGAAAAAAAAGATCCTGCATGCCACAACGAAGATCCTGTGTGCTGCAACTAAGACCCGGCGCAGCCAAATAAATAAATAAATATTAAAAAAAAAAAAAAGGAAATCTGGCCTGTTTGTAAGCAAAGACGAAAGGTAATTAAGCTGTGTGAAGGGAGGCCTTGCCTTCTCTGCCTGTGGCCTGCAGCCTAAATTGACTGAGGGTCAGGTCACGTGAGGCCCTTCAGGACTGAAACAGCCAATTGCTTCTGTGCTCCAAAGAGCAGAAAAGATGCAGTCCAAGCTCTTTGCAGGAGTCTCCTATTTCTTTCATGGCTCTTGTAGAGGTCGTATGTGGAAAGGTCCAGATACATTAGTGCTGAGGTTTGGAAAATTATAATCATAGCTGCTATGTGCCAGCTCCTGGCAGATGTGCTTTAGAAACCTACTTTTTCTTTTTCTTTTTTTAAAACAATAATAACCAACATTTATTTGGTATTTATCATGCACCAGATACAGTAATAAGCATTTAATGTGAATTATTTCATTTGATTCTCACAACAACCCTTTAAAACTAGTGCTGTTATGATGCCATTTTGCACATGTGGAACCTGAGACTAGACATAATTTGTCCAAGATACCGGGGCCAGAAAGGGGTGGAAATAGGAAAGGAGTTCTTCAGCCTGGCCATGGGTCTGGGTTTTAACCTTACAACATAACACTGTGTAAAATCCTTTGCTGATTTATGAAATCATTGAGGTGTAATCCTGTGTTTGCCTGAAATAATATTTGCATTTATTGCTGCCAGTCACCCGAGGCACTGTCAGTCCTAATTACTTTGAATTAAATTCTCCGTTTGACGTTTGTCAGACCTAACTTTACAAACTTACCTTATCTCATTGTTCATGATCACATTTGAGGTAAGACTGATGGTCAGAAAGGGTAAATAACCTAGTCTGGGATCGTGTTGTTTTAAGTTGGTGGAGCTGGGACTTGAACCCAGGTCAGGCTGATTTCAAAATCTAGGCTTTTCTCCCAATGCCAGAATTGAGGCGTCCCTTTTGGAGCAAGGCTGTGGAGTGGTGGGGCCATGGTCCTGTGTGAAGCAACGTCTTGGTGGCCGTGGCCTGAGAGGCGGTCCTCTTGGGCACCCTTTCTGTAAGGACTCCGTGGTGGGCACTGGTCTGTGCCAGGATGCTGAGCTGCTCCCACTGCTGCCCGCCCGAGGTGCTGAGACCCCTCGCTGTGCTCAGAGCTGCTGAGGCGCATACGCATCGTGGCTCCTGGCAAGGGCCAAGCCCCTCACGCTGAGCACAGCAAGGCTGTGATGCTGGGATTTGCCAGGAGGGCTAAAGAGTACTTTCTTCCTCAGGAAAAAAAAAAAAATCATTTTTATTGACACCTAGGAGAGAAACATTCCATTTATATTCATAATTAAGGCATTATTTTCCATTTCAAGGAACAGAGCAGGAGAAATGTTAGACTTGGAGGGGTGCCAGCCGGGTTGGGACAAGTGAAATGCAACAGAGGAAATCAGCCTTCTTTCCACACTATCTGGTCATCAAGGTAAACGTACTTGATCATCCCCTGGGACAAACCCACACATGTTTGCAGCTAATGTTTATACCTTACTCAACTGTGTGTCAAGTTCTGTTCTAAGCAGGTTTCATGGATTATCTCAGTCTTCACAACACCGTGAAACTGGTACTATGGCTACCCATTTTATAGAGACAGAAGCTGAAACACAGCTAGTAACGGGTGAAGTCAGAATATATATCCAGGCAGTACGGCTCCGGGACTTCAGCTCTCAGCCATTATGCTATAAGCTTTTTATGCATTCATCATGGGATAGAATTCCTCAGCCCTCAATCATCAGTAGGCAATAATTGTACATTTATGATTGCCAGGTCTTTTTATGTAAGAGCCTCACAACAACACTAGCGTTACTGACCCTCCCAAGTTGGTCCCCAATAGAGGTTCTGCCCGATGTCATTCGAGCCTGTAGATGGAGACTGAGTTTGGTTCAGAAGCAAAGGAAAGCTTCATTCTTTGCTCAGAGAACGGAGAGGTATGGGCTCGTGCTGTAGAGTTCATGCTCCCCCCGACAGGCTGTGGTGGAGCTGCTTTGTAGGGTTCTTGTCAGCGGGGAGGGGGCAGAGCTCTCGGGGGGCAGGCGCAGCTGTGCTGCTCAGGCTCCAGATCGGAGTGCGGGTGCAGCATCTCCGCACACAGCCCACCGCTGCCATCTAGGATTGAGCGTCCTGCTGACGGAGCTGAGGTGTCAGCACAGCCGTTTCACACTGGGAATTCTGGTCTGAAGTGCTGGGTGCAAGGCTTCTGCATGTGGCCCCCTATGAGCATGTGAAACGAGACTAAGCGCGCGCGCGCACACACACACACACACACACACACACACACACACACACACACACACACACACACACACACACACACACACACACACACACACACACACACACACACACGGTTAGACTTTATTTTATGACCCAGATTCTATTTTTATTTCCCAGGAATTGTTAATGGGCTTTGCCCCGGCGACACTAGTGGATAGCTAGTATTATAATTTCCCACTTCAGAGATGAGAAAACCTAGGTCCAGAGAAAAAAAAGAATGTTGTTTGAATGCTACACCTGGGTTTCAAATCCCCATCTTTTGGACTTCCAGTCTTCTTTTAAAGCACAGAATCTGCCTCAGCTTTTCCATGCATTGATCTATGCCTGAAAAATATTTTAGGATATTAGTAATAGCTGAAAAAATGCAAATTTTAAATATATGCATTGGTTCATGTAGTAAGAACTCCTAATTTTACTTTGCTGAGGCAATTTGCTGCCTCAGAATGTTTACATTTATAACTCTACTTCTCTAGAAACAATAAAACAACCTCTTGACGTAGATAATTAACAGAACCATAAAACATTCCCACAAATGGCATCTGCAGAAACAAGGTGAAATGAAGAGCTGTCATTTGAGCCAACCCCATTTGAAACTCATTTCAAAACATTTAACCAAAGGGAGATAAGGGAGAGATGTGTGGCTGTTTGTTGCAGGGTCATTTAACTAACAGCAGTTGGTTTCCAAATTAAACCTTCCATTTAGAATTGCCGAATGTGTGCGTATACGCATGCGCCTGCACACGTGTCTGAGTGACACTCTGGTTATATGAGCAAGTTGTATTAATCATGTGGAAGTAGTTTTTAAAACTCTTTTAAAGAAGGCAGTTTGTCTTCCCTGATCCTATTAACATTGCCCAGTAGGGATTTCTGTGCTGTAAAGGATAATTATAAGTTGTGACCTTGGGCATATCTTTCAACCTCTCTGGGCCTTGGTTTCTTTTTTTTTTTATTTTTTTATTTTTTGGCCGCGAGGGATGTGGGAATCTTAGCTCCCAACCAGGAATCGAACCCGCGCCCCCTGCATTGGAAGGCAAAGTCTCAACCACTGGACCACCATGGAAGTCCCAGGGGCCTTGGTTTCTTAACTTTTTAGAATGGATTCTTGCAAATGTGTGATGGAGATAGACAAGTAACCAGATAAAGTATGACAGAGTACTTTTAGATGTACGCCTAGAACCCCACAAGAATGGCTAAAATGGAACAGATAATATCAAGAGTCAGTGAGGATGTGGAGCAAAGGAAATTCTCATACACTGCTGGTGGCGTGGAAATTGGTGCAGTCCCTATGGAAAGCTGCTTAGCATTGTCTACTAAAGATAAAAGTATACATACTTTATGACCCAGTACCTCCATCACTAGGCATATACCAGTGGAAATGTGCACATATGTTCAACCAAGAGACTTGCACCAGAATGTTTGTAGTTGCACATAGCCCCCAAATGTAAACATGGCAAATATCATCTGTGATAAATTGGAAAAATATATCACAGTATATTCACTTAATGGAACACTGTACAGCAATGAGAAAACATGAACTCCAACAACATGGATAAATCTTACAAAAATAATATTGAACCAAAGAAGCCAGGCACAAAAGAGTATGTATTATATGAATCCATTTATAGAAAGTTCCAAAATAGGCAAAACTAATCTCATTGTTAGAAGTCCGAATAATAGTGACCATCAGAGACCTTGGTGCTAGAGGTGGGGATGGTCCCTGGAAGGGGAATGAGGGGGCTTCTAACATTCTGATAGCGTTTTATTACTTGATCTGGTTGCTGGCTACTTTGGTGTATTCACTTTGTGAAAATTTATTGAGTTGGACCCCTATACTTTGTACTCAACTGTATGGCATACTTCAATACATAAAAAAAGGAAACATTCAAAGGATACTATATGATTACCAAAGATGGACATTTAATCCAGAACTGAGATAACCAAGGAAGGCTACCTATAAGAGGTGGTTCTCAATCTTTAATCTTTACCTTTGCCATATATATATTTTTTTGGGGTATGTACATATTTATTTATTCTTTCAGTTTTACTGAGATATAACTGACATACAGCACTGTATAAGTTTAAGGTGTACCTTTACCATTTAGCTTTGATACTTTGCCATAAATACACTGGAATCTGTTTCAGTGTGAAACTATTTCCATTCATCTGGATTTCAATTTTTATTTCATATGTGAGTATTACAATTTTAAAATTAGAAATGTTAGGTCAAGCATCTGTTCATCACTCTTCATTTTAAAACTTTCCTCAACTTGTTTCACCTGTTTATTCATCTGTATGAACTTTAGAATAATCTTGTCAAGGTATATAAGACAAAATACTCCCCCTGCATTGGAATTTTGCTTGGGAATTATATAAATATTAGAAATGATATTAGTTGGGTAAGAAATAGATACCTTGATAATAGTTTTATCATCTAGGATCAGGGTTGGCATCCCCACTGCTCACCCCATTTAAATTACATTTTCTTCTCTACAGGATATTTTTGATAAATTCTACTTCATGCCCTGGGCCTGTCTCAGACTGACCAATTGCCTCTGACCGTTGCAAAGACACAATATCATGGCAAGAAATAAATGATTTTTATAATCAGGAGGGGTGGAAATATCAAGACGGGGACATCTTAAATTGAGAGAAATCTCCTTGTGAGAAGAATGTCTGGCCTAGGGATAAATTAGTCACCAAGAGAATGGTGGAGTGCACCATTCTTCTGTAGATTTCCAGGGTAGAACGTAAGAAAGACGAAAGGGTTCAGAATGGGGGAAGAGGTGACCCCTCACTGAGCCTGCATCACCTGCCTGCCTGTTTTTTCTACCTCAAGTTATTCAGTGATTTTTGCCCTAAGAGCTGAAGATAGGAAATGGTGCAGGTAAACTGAGTTCTAATATGTCTCAGTGTCAATACCTGGTCATCAGGATGCTCCTCAGTGAACTTAATCCATGAGACCGGATAACTTTTCAACGGGTAAATCTACTCAGGATCACACCAGAGGCACAAATTGATGCAATGAAAGTGGAGGGACTCTCGAGTCTAATGGCTGATTCCAGGCTCAAAAGTTATAACACTTCTTGTGTGAGGAGCACCGTACAATGGACAGAGCTAGTCCTTAGCCATTATCTCTTTTCACAGCCCTCTGTCCCCAACACCCTAATTCTTGGCCAATAATCCTTTGAGGTAGAGAGAGAGAGAGAGCCAGGGCAGAGCTTATTGCATAATTCTGCAATCAGGGAAATGAACTCAGAGAGGTTGAATGACTTGCCAGATTTCATTGGTAGTAAATGGCAGAGAAGAGGTTAGAACCCAGATCTCTCTGAGTCCAGAGCCAATGTCTTGTCTTCTGTATTGTAGGGCATATCTGTTTGTCTCTTGATGCAAGGCTCCAGGCAATATTCTGCTATGGAGAACAACATAACTTGAAAGTGAACATTCTTGTTTGTGTTAGTACCAAAGGCAGCATTAAAAACCATCTGATATATAGTCATTCTAGTTTATAGTCTGAAATTAAAACTGTAAAGTAATTTCCTCTCCCAGCTTTAGGGGCAGCTTCTTGCGTGACTAATATTAGTGAGCTTTCAATATTATCATTGAAGTAGGGAAATTTGCAAATCAAGCAGTGACTCATTGTAAGTGAGTGAGAGATGAAATAATGCTGTTATGTGTCATAGTTGTCAGACAGCTCAGGAAGTCTAGACTTCCAAAATGAGTGGTTTTCCCCATAGACTGAGCTCATCTTGCCCCAGGTGGTACATACTGCTTATGTCTGGAACCAGGAAGCCCACACCCTGGGAAGCGGAAGTGGCTGGCTTGCTCTTGGTTATACCCTACCACCTTATTCCCAAGAGCAGGGCTCAGGAAACTATAGCTCCTATGCTACATAGGTGGCTCCTATGCCACCTTGTTTTTATAAATAAAGTTTTATTGGCACATAGACTACTCATATGTTTACTGTTGTCTATGGCTCCTTCCTCATTACAACGCAGAGTTTATAGTTGCCAGAGAGATAATATAGCCAGTAAAGCTGAAAATACTGATTATCTGGCCCTTTACAGCAAAAATTTGCTAACCATGGCAAATGCAGTCATTAACACACCTGCTTTAAAAAAGGACTGATCAAATTTATATCAACTTTTGAGAAGAATTGGAACGCAAGCAAATTATAAAAGCGTGCAGCATAGAATGCATCAGATTAAAACTCTGGTGCAGACTCGGATTTTGATTTGTTCAGGTTTATTTTTTCCTTGTGGGCAATTTTTTCTTTCCCCTTGTGGGCAGTTTTATTTATTTATTTATTTTTTGTTCTTGGCAGGGCTCTCTCTAAAGATCTGTCTGGACGTCAAGCTGCTCAATATGATTCCTCTCAATATATTTGGGAATGATCTATCCTGCGCTCTGAAAAGGGTTATTAGTGGTTTACCTTATTTACCGGAGTCATCTGCCAAAAAAGAAAATGTATATTTGCTGGTTGTAGCTTTTATGCATATGGAAGTTTCCAGAGTCGTTAAAAATTTCCCTTTCTTTTCTTACAAAGCTGAAGTGAGTGACAGAATGAGATTGGAATTTTGTAATTGATTTAGAAAGCTGGTCTCAGGACACACCTTTTCAAATGGGAAGCTGGCCTCCAGAGGTAGACAGCTCCCTCTAAGAACAGCCACATGGGGTTCTGGAAATAGGCAGCAACCATATCATGTTTATTTTTTCTGCTTTGTAGAAATGTGCTCATCATCCAAAAAGCCTCTGGCTGAATGTATCCAAACATTTATTGCAATGAAGAATGAACCAATAACTAAATACAGGAAAGAGAATAATGGGCCGAATGTCCATACAAGGCTGTCAGAATTTAAATTCGAGCTCTGGCATGAATGGCCCCTCTTCTAGGCCTGGCAGGAGGATTATCTCTCTTTACTTGAAGGGTAATTTAGCTGTCAGCATTTCCTTCTCGAACTTCACTGTTCCTTTTCTAGTCGACTTTTTAATTTCTTGCTATGAGTAAATCATCTGATTTTCTTTTTAAACACGATTCATCTTTGTAGGGTTTAACTGTTTTGCTTTGCTTATATCTCACGGATATTTAGTTGCTTTGATTGCTGTTTTTCCCAAGCTCAGTGAACCCACTGAAGACAAACGTGGAAACTCAATAGAGAAATCAGAACCAATGGCAAGGTACCCTCCGCCCCTTCTCACCCCATCTCATATACTGCAATACAGAACACTTCACAAATATGTGGAGATGAAGAGGCAGTAGAAAAAGCATATTGCTGATGAAATACATTCAAGATGCAAGGGGCAAATGACCAGAACACAGTGTGATCAGTCTGGGACCCTATCTTCAAGGTTTTGTTAAAGAAAGAAACTTTAAAAAAAAGCAAACCCTAGGCCTGTGGATGAGCGATGCCACTAAATGAGCTGACAGCAGAAGTAATTTAAAAGAGGAAGCTTGAGCCAGTGTTCAAATATGAGGGGAAAAACAGCCGTTACACTGGCAGTTGAAGTCGGGGAGTGAGGGAAGAGGCGGGGAAGCAGCCAGAGAACCAAATTCTGCAAACATTAGCGATTTATAAAATACCCACAGAGTGCCAGTGCATAACAAATAAAAACAGACGGAGGAGCGAATTGCTGAACATCCTGTCTAGGTATGCAGGTGGGGGGCGGGAACCACCCTTTCCTTAGCCTTACAGAGCCAGGCAAAGAGAGCCTGCAACTCTTGCAAATTGAGGAGCTGCTGGGGAATAGCAACTAGGGCTGGGAGGAAAGAGATATTTGGAATTTGTAGAGCCACCCGAGTATATGGAGGCTTGGATGCATGTCCTTTTCAGACCACGCCTAATTTATTATTGCCTGGAACTGTCCAGGGATCTGCCTCTTTGTAAGCCCGGTGGTGTTACTAGGCTCAGGCACTGTGTCACTACTTTGTGGACAAATAGTTCAGGATCTCAAGTGTCACAGCTTCCCCCAGTGCCCCAAGTTGTTCTTTCATCCCTGCATTTCCTGTTCTGCCAGCACTGTGACCAGTACATATTTGATGTTGGAAAATGTGTGTTGAACTGAATGATCGAAAGTTTTAGGAGGGGGCTTCCCTGGTGGCGCAGTGGTTGAGAGTCCGCCAGCCGATGCAGGGGACACGGGTTCGTGCCCCGGTCCGGGAAGATCCCACATGCCGCGGAGCGACTAGGCCCGTGAGCCATGGCCGCTGAGCCTGCGCATCCGGAGCCTGTGCTCCGCAACGGGAGAGGCTGCAACAGTGAGAGGCCCGCGTACCGCAAAAAAAAAAAAAAGTTTTAGGAGGAAATGACAGGCAGTAAGCACCAGACAGAGGCAAGTATAAATTCTGGTTGTACCACTTACCTTAGGCACGTTAATTATGCTCTCTATGACCTTCAGTTTTCCCATCTGTATAATGGTACCAATCTTAGAGCGTTGTGAAGATTAAATGCAAGAGTGTTCACGGCATGCCTGATATGGTGTCTGGGGTATAAAAGGCATTCAATAAATGGTAGACATTGTTAGATTGTAAAGCATCACACCTCCCAGTGTGTTTGCAATTGAACAGAACACTTTAAAGGGAAATAGTTCTACCGTTGGTATTGAAGGAAATGCGATAAGACGCAAGGGCAGTGGGTTGAAAGAGAGTTGGTTGTGGGGCTTGAACTGGGTCAGAGCAGGTAGTTTGGGACCAAGAAAGTGAATCCCAAGGGGAAGTTGGATCCCTGCTGTGACGCAGTGGGATAGGTCTACACTTAAACAAGCCATGTAGCATCAAAGAGGTTGGCTCTGGGCTAGTCCCTGAAGCTAACTGAGCCTTGGCTTCTTCACCTAAAAATGAGGGAGTTAGACTACTAGGTAGTCTCTATCATCTTGTGGTTCTAGGATAAACTTAAATTGAGATAGATTTTAGAGGGTATGTTAATAAGTCCCACAGATCAATGACAGGACTAGAATTGGAATTCTTTCTTCCCAACCCCTGAACTAGCACTGGAGGCAAAGGATATTTCATTCCTCATGTAGTGTTCATGTAATTAGCTTAAAGGTGTTTTGGGGAAGATGAGGCATGAGCTAGGAATCCTTTTCTCTTACCTCACTTGCTGCTTTCCAAGAGACGAATTACTATGAGATTGATGGAAAAAATACTGCCTCTGCCCTCATGGTCCTCAGGCTCAGAAATTCACTGGAATTCAATCTTGAGAAAGACAGTGCCCCCACGCTTTGTATACTATCACATACAGGAAGTAATATAGTCATTAAAAAATAATCATCTTGAATTTTTGATGGCTCTCTGCTTGCTTGCAATTTTATTATTCATATGTGTTAGCTTTGCAATTACAAAACCTGGTATTGTTGATATTTTGGAGCAAATTCTGACATCAGATTTGGTTTGCAATAGATGGGGTGAACACGTCAAGGAAAACAGAGGGCAATGACAAGGGATAAAATCCCATTTGGTTTCTACAGCTAATAAGCTTGTTCAGAGCACAAGATATTTGAACACCATAATACGATTTCCACATTAAAAGCACGTTCCAGTCAATTCAAAAATTAAGTAAATAGAGCAGAGGCATACAGTTCTACTAATCCACCAATGTCATAAATTTAATGATTTTAGTAGCTCAAGGGAAACAGGGATTGTTGTAAAATTTCACATCTGAGTGTGTTACTGCCTCTAACAATGATTGTTTGTCATTTACCTGACACTAAAGGTGTGCGCTGCACATTACAGGAATCAAAGGTTTTGCATAAAACAAAACAAAGCCTCTTTCTCCAAGGCTCTCCAGGAGTGTGCAAGTGACTCATGAGAATGTGTCAAAAAACCAGTGAGAGACAAGGGGCTAATATCTCTGGAGTAGACCTTGAAAAGGATGCATTTTCCATAAAGGGTAATCAGGAATATGTATCTGAACTACCGAAGCGTCTCTAAGATTAAGTAAATTGTAGAAAAATCTGGCATCTTCTTTGTCCACCAGTATTTCATGGTACAAAATGGTTTCTGACATCTATACATTCCTGCACACTTCCTTCTAGCATCTTACAAAGCATTGGAGGAAAAATGGAAAGGCATGCATTTTAATCTCTGATTTATCTGTGGAAGAATTAGGCTTTCAAACATATTTCTTCATAAGTTAGTGAAGTGTTTGTGAAAACGCTTGTCAGCGTAAATTTTGTCAGTACTATAGGTTTAAAATATAATACTTATTTAGTATGTAATGAAACTTGTTCAGGAAATCAAACAGACATAAAACTGTTATTTCAATTGAGTCTGATTACTATCCCCAACAGCAGTAGAAATAGTACCCCTGATTTCTGGTACTTTTCTCTTATTTGGAGTGGTTCTTTTAACACAGGACTCTAAAAGCTCATCAATGATTATTTGAAGATGGCTAAATCTACACTAAGGAAGGAATGATATAGTCTACATAATAGTGCAGTAAGCTGCAAATAAATTACACTGATAAACATAGCACCATAGTCTTTTGGTGTTTCCTACCAATCCGTCTACACTAAGGTATTAATAAAATACCTAAGGGAAGTATCCTGGTCCTGTTTGGACACTTTTCTTCCATTGGTGTCTTGGGTCTGTGTTGTCAGTTTTGGTGCCTCATTCTTGCTGGTGATGTGCATATCTAAGCTGGTATATGAATCAGACTTGTCAGTCTTTCAGTCTGTAAATTTTTAGTAATTATATTTAAAGCTTGAGGTCTTCATCAACTGCTTTTCTATAACACTGGTTATATTCCTATTCCTATTAGCTACTGCATTAACATATGTGATACTGGAAGTTTAGTAAGTTCCAGTTTTGCAAATATGCCTGCCTTCTATGGCTGTGTGAAGATGGGAGAGAACAGTCTTCATACTGAGAGTTATCTCATACTGGCTTGTCCACTGAAATCATTGGCCCTGTGTATATTTGTTTTTTTAGTTGTTCCAGAAGAAAAGCATGGTAGCAGAAAGTGCATCCATCAGAAGGGTTACAGGCCTGCATCTGTTACTCACTGCAATAGAACTTAAGTTTCTTCATTCCTCTCCTATTTAAAATGGAATGGTTAACATTTCATGAGCTTTCATAGGTTTAAATAATGAATGTAAAGCATGCTGTTTAGAAACTGGTATTTAGTAAACATTTAATAATTGGTCTCACTTTATGTGCATTTATGTTTGGCCTGCATATAGATACTGAAAAGTAAAGGAAGGTTCTGAGAAGTGATGTTTTGGGTCCCATCCCCGTGCAAAACAAATCTATATTTGCCAGATAGATTCCAGCTTCTTTTAAAATGGAGGTGTATAGGGAGAAAGCTTGTGATAAAATGATAAAGAAATAATTATGTTTTATGTCAATTATATCTCAGTAAAACTGGGGAGTAAAGGAAGCACATATCATTAAATAAAAAGTAAGAATGCAATGCATGCTAGTGGCTAAATTGTGTATTTTTGCTGTGGTGTCATTAATTCCACAGACCATTCTGAGAATCGTTTGTATAGGACAAGAATATTGGAAACCTCCTTTTCCCTTCTGCCCCCCAAGGAAAGATTTCTGGTTTACTTTGAAATGTATGTATCCGAACACATCTCAGTCTTTCAGTTGTTACGAATTGTGATCTCCCAACAGCTCGTCTTTGAACTTGCAGGTACTTCCCACAGTTTTCTTCTTTTTTCTTTTCCTTCTTGAGCCCCTTTCATGATTGCATTAATAAATAGAAAAACAGCAAAAACAAAGAGAGGAAGAGATAAAGTAATAGAATAGTGCCCATTCAGTTACATTAAAGATTATTATTAATCTAAAACATCACAAGCTCCTGATAGCAAAGAGAATTCTTGCAGTACCCTGGTTTGTTTGGTTTTTTTTTTCTTTTTTAATAAAAGATGTAAGAGTACTTGGCCTGGAGATAAAGGCATAGTTTGAAACCCAAGTGTCATTTGTTGAAGCTTCCACAGCTACCTCAGCAAAATGAAGATGATGCATGGGCTGTTTTGCTTCAAAAAGCACAGGAGTTGAGAATACTTCCATGTTTATGTGAATAAATTCTACATAAATTTATACCTCTTGAATTCTGCACACATAATACCTGGGAGATAGACTTTAGATTTTGTGTCTAAAATCACAGCAACAGCTAGAACACCAAGAAAAAACCCTGGCGTTTATTTTTCAGTGACCTTGACACACAGGATTATGAGTAGACATGAAAATATCGACCCAGCTGTAGACAACCACTGTCAGCGGTTGAGAAATAACCTGGCAGAAAAAGTTTCATTAGTGACTTGAGAGAGTGACATAGTCAAATTCTCAGTTGGATTTGGGGATAATGAAAACTGACATGCATACCTTTAGGTTCCCTAAAAAAAAAGTGGAAACAAACATTTGCATATCCCCCGCCCACATCCCACTCCCATCTTCCCCAGGCCAATATGGTGCTGTTAGACCCTATTAATGAGGGAATCCAGGACAACAGTGGGTGAGCCGCTGGCACCCGGTTAAGACCAAGAATTTTACAGCCAGAGGATCTGTCTGGGCTTGAGTCTTGGCCCTGTCACCTGCTAGCTCTGGCAAAGTTATTTAACCTGTTCTTGTGCCTCACTTTCCTCATTTCTAAAACGGGCTTAAAAAATCCCACCTACTTCATAGGGCTGTTGTGAGGGTTAAATAAATAAAATATGCACAAAGTGCTTAAGTTAGTGCCTGGCATCTAGTAAGTGCTATGTAAGTATTAGCATTGCTATTATTGGGAGACTGTGATCCAAGTTCTGTGCTGGGAGATGTTTTCCCTTGCTCAGCTCCACCAACACCAAAGTGTCCCTCCAGGCAAGCCCCCACCTCTGGAGTAACTGAGGAAGCAGGTTAGGCTGCTGGCAACATGTCTGATTACTAGCCTTATTCCTGGCCACCCTGGCACTTATTTTTTGGAATATTCCTTTAATATATATTTTTAAATGTTACCTAAAAGAACACAACAAAGCTAGGAAACTTGAGTGGAAAGATCTGGAAGTAGAGCTCTCAGCAAAGACTTTGGGAGAGGTCAGAGAAGCAGGAGTGTGGGCAGAGGATGCAGGTGGGAATCCCAGCTCCTTTGTGTAGCCGTGTGATCCCGGACAAGTCACTAACTCTCCCTAAGCCTCATTCTCTTATTTATAAAATGGGAATAATAACAGTATCTTCTTAATGGGATTGTTATGAAGATTAAATGAGATAATGTATGGATACCTTTTTGTAGAGACTAAATGTTTAATTAATGTTAACTATCGTCATTAATGTTACTGTTATTCTGCTGGCAGCAAATACAGTTGAGGCCTTGGGGTCCAGGGCAGGGAGATGTCCTGACCCTCTGGAGATAGTAATTGAAGCCGGAGACACTGGGTACTGGGTTAAGACTCAGAAATTATTCTGAATTTTTATATTTTCTCTACTCAATTAGAATTTGTTACATTGTTTTCTATCAAGCAAACCTCTTTTCCCCCCCCCATTTTCTAGGTTGAGTAATTCCACTTCAGTAGGAATTTTTAGAAATCTATCCTAAGAAAAGTCTCATAGACTTGCATAGGGATTTAGCAACAGGGATATTCCTTGCAGTATTTTGTTTGGTGGGGATGCTAAAAAATTGAAAATCACATGAAAAAAATCCAACAGTCCAGGACTGATTAAATCAGACATTGTTTTAAGATGTATCAGTCACGATACTTTTGGCTACAAGTAGGATAATCCTCCCCTCTCTCCTGCTCCTTTAAATTAGGGTATATAACTGAAGACACTTATTAGCTAAATAACAAGTGAGGAGGTAGGGCTGGTCCCAACTGTGGTATTTCAATGTCTGGTTTAGTTTCTTTTGATTCTGACTCTTTAGACTTTTCTGTGTTTGCTTCCCTCTCAGGCTGGTAGCTAGATGGCTGTACCATTTCCAGCATCCCTTCTAGAGAGAAAAACCTCCAGGGAAAGAAAAATCACCTCTTCTTTTTTAGAAGCATCCAGCTGATCCTTCCTCTCCCATGCATAATATACAAAGTGAAAGAAAATAGCAGATATAAAACTAAAGGGCAATTTTCCTTGCCTCTTTTTTCAAGAAACATTTGCTCATTCCTGTTTTTTCTTCTAGGTGAATTTTAAAATTAGCCTATCTATTTTCATAAAGTATCCTCTTAGATTTTGACTTGATTATTTTGAACTTACAGATTCACCTGGGGGAGAGATGGCCCTAAATGTTATTTTAATTTAGAAAACACAAAAGTGGTAGCCTTGTTTATAATGCTGAAAAATGGGAAAGAATTTCCTATCTATCAACAGGAAAATGAACAAAACATAGTATAGTCATACACTAGAATGTCATGTATCAGTTAAAATGAATGAACTGGTAACATAGGCTAGTGCTTAAAGGTATGATATCATTGATATGAATTACAAAAAGCACACAGTACAAAACTTTCTGTGGTTCACAAATACATGCGTATGTATGTAAAAACCATAAAAAGGTATTGGACGGATGTGTCAGATTCATGATAATGGTTGCCTTTCGGGAGCATTGAAGGAGAATGGGAAAAAGGAGACTTCAACTATATCTATAATGTTTTATTTCCTTTATTTGAAAAATACTTGAAACATAGTAGCCTCAGGGGGCAGAGAACTGGATGTTTGGGCAACAGTGGATGGGAGATATATATTCTCTCTTACCTTTCATATTTTGAACATGTGAATATCTTACCAACTCAGTATAAATAAAATCATAAAACAGAATAGAACACATAACAAGATACTAACAAAGATCTGTTCTCAGTGGGACTTTTATTCTCTATATTTTTCATACTTAAAAAATTTCTTTAAAAAGGAAAGAGATAGTAACTTGCACCAAGGTGGTGGTGCAGGTGGTACTGGTGGTCGTGGCTGGTGGCAGTTGAGGAGGAGATGGAGGTGTGGAGGGTTGGTGGAGGTTATTAGTGCTCTGTCTCCAGTGTGATATATGTTCTCACATACCCTCTGCGTGAACTTTGCATAGGTGATGAGCTTTTCCCCTGATGTCCGATCCAGACTCTTGTGCAAGAGTTTCGGAGCTTGAGAAGGATGGACATATCTTAGAAGCATACTTTGCACTTTACTGTGGTCCCTGGAGTGGTGATGCTTTGGGCTCCAGTCTCATTGGTTTCCTCTCCATATACCACCACCATCTCCTTCCTCCTAGATGACTGCATCCTGAGCCATATTAGACAATGGGTTGAAAACCACAGTTTCTTTCACTTGCCTTTTGTCCTCTTGGCTGCCCTTCACTTCTTCTTGCAAGAAAAGACGAGAAACTCTAGGTGTATTCTCAAGAGGAGAACGGAAGCCTACAAGAATGACAACTCCCCTGGGGTCTAGTGGAAGACAGGAGTGCCAACAGCTTGTTTCTTTTTTTTCAAAATTAATTTTATTGAAGTATAGTTGATTTTCAATGTTGTGTTAATTTCTGCTGTACAGCAAAGTGATTCAGTTTTACATATATATATTCTTTTTCATATTCTTTCCCATTATGGTTTATCACAGGGTACTGAATATAGTTCCCTGTGCTATACAGTAGAACCTTGTTGTTTATCCATCCTGTATATAATAGCTTACATCTGCCAATCCCAAACTCCCACTCCATCTCTCCCTACCTTCCTCCCCCTTGGTAACCACAGTCTGTTCTCTATGTCTGTAAGTCTGTTTCTGTTTTGTAGAAGTTCATTTGTGTCATATTTTAGATTTCACATATAAGTGATATCATATGATATTTGTCTTTCTCTGTCTGACTTCACTTGGTATGATAATCTCTAGGTCCATCCATGTTGCTGCAAATGGCATTACTTCATTTTTTTTAATGGCTAAGTAGTATTCCATTGTATATATGTACCACATCTTCTTTATTCATTCATCTGTTGAAGGACATTTAGGTTGCTTCCATGTCTTGGCTATTGTAAATAGCATTGCTATGAACATAGGGGTGCATGTGTCTTTTTGAATTATAGTTTTGTTCAAGTATATGCCCGGGAGTGGGATTGCTGGATCATATGGCCACTCTATTTTTAGTTTTTTGAGGAATCTTCATACTGGTTCCCAGACTGTGGTTGCACAAATTTACATTTCCACCAACAGTGTAGGTGGATTCCCTTTTCTCTCTGCCCTCTCCAGCACTTTTTTATTATTTTATTTATTTATTTATTTTTAAAATTTTATTTATTTATTTATGGCTGTGTTGGGTCTTCGTTTCTGTGCGAGGGCTTTCTCCAGTTGCGGCGAGTGGGGGCCACTCTTCATCGCGGTGCGCAGGCCTCTCACTGTTGCGGCCTCTCCCGTTGCGGAGCACAGGCTCCAGAGTGCAGACTCAGTAGTTGTGGCTCATGGGCCTAGCCGCTCCGCGGCATGTGGAATCTTCCCAGACCGAGGCACGAACCTGTGTCCCCTGCATTTGCAGGCGGATTCTTAACCACTGCGCCACCAGGGAAGCCCTCCAGCATTTTTAAAAATTGAAGTATAGTTGATTTACAATGTTGTGTTAATCCAGCATTTGTTATTTGTGGACTTTTTAATGATGGCCATTCTGACTGGTGTGAGGTGATACCTCATTGTAGTTTTGATTTCTCTAATAATTAGCAATGTTGAGCAATAATTAGCAATGTTACGTGGCTTTTGTTGGTCTCATTACAGATGTAATTCCAGAGTTGTGGAGCTCTGAGGATCCTTGTGCCAGGGTTTCAGTTGCACCTCTGTGTGCATATACCTCTTTATATGTCCACAGTGTGAGTTACAGCCTCCCCCATCTGTCTTCATCTATTCAGAGGAGGCAGTCTTTAGAAAACTGTGAGGGCAGGAAGCGGGAAGGAGGAAACACAGATGTAGCAAGAAGCCATGTCCTCTATGAAGGAAGACAGCAGATTATTAGTGAACAGCATGAGGAGAAAAGATAAAAAGAGAGAAAGTGGGTGCTATAGACTGAATGTGTTCCCTCCCCCTCCCTAATTCATGTGTTGAAACCTAAGGCTTAAGGTGATGGTATTAAGAGGTGGGGCCTTTGGGAGGTGACTTAGTCATGAGGGTGGAGCCTTCATGAATGGGATTAGTGCCGTCATCAAAGAAGCCCCAGAGAGCTCTCTTTCCCCTTCCATCCCGTGAGGACACAGTGAGAAGACAGCCATCTGTGAACCAGGAAATGGGCCCTCACCAGACAGCAAGTCTGCTGGGACCTTGATCTTGGACTTCCCAGCCTCCAGAACTGTGGGAAAGAAACGTTTAAGCCACCCAGTCTATGATATTTTGTCATAGGAGCCTGCACTGACTAAGAGAGTGGGTGTCTCTGCTCTTTATTTTTTGTTTATGCTTTTTATAGTACTAGGAAATGTGTTTTTCTGGGCTACATTCTTCCCACCATAATTCAGATGGACGTTGTCACCATGTTTGAAAACCACTTGAAATGCGAATTGGTGTTATTCTGCAAACACTTACTAAGAATGACAAAACTATTTACATGCTGGGGATACTGTGCCAGAAAAATTACTAAACAAATTATATTCTTTTCCTTCCACAAAATCAGAGTTACAAAGAGCAATATATTAGCCATTTTCTTTGCCAAGGAACTTGAGAGATGACGTTCTCTTTCTTTAAAATTCATATTAATGACCTTAGACATTGGGTTTCCAAGGGAAAGACTCTTTGCAACATCTATATAGTACCTGGGTGTTTTTGTGTTGAATTTACTTTAAAGCTAACCTCTATAGTTTGATTTAAATAATGTAAAATATATATAGCAGGAAGGCTGGGAGGACAAACACTAAAATGTTTTTCATTAATTTTCTCTGTACATAGACGTTCTGGGTGATTTTATATTTTCAGACTTCTAAATTCCAAATATTTTGCAATTTGTATTTATAACTTGAAAAATAAAAATAGTTACTGTTAACAATCACTCTTTATAAATTTTTATCTGCCATATGATTGCAAGGGTTTAAACCATTTACTAAGCAAAGAGACTGCAAGTTGAAAACAATGAAATATATATATATATATATTATTGGAGTATAGTTGCTTTACAATTTTGTGTTAGTTTCTACTATACAGCAAAGTGAATCAGCTATACGTATACATATATGCCCTCATTTTTGGATTTCCTTCTCATTTAGGTCACTACAGAGCATTGAGTAGAGTTCCTTGTGCTATACAGTAGGTTCTCATTAGTTGTCCATTTTATACATAGTATCAATAGTGTATATGTCAATCCCAATCTCCCAATTCATCCCACCACTCCCCTTTGCCCCTTGGTATCTATACGTTTGTTCTCTATGTCTGTGTCTCTATTTCTGCTTTGAAAACACCAAAATGCTAACTGTGATTCTTTTTGAGTTAGAATCCTTCTTTATTTTACAGTTATTCTGTAATGAACAGGAACTACTTCCATAGTAGAAAAAAATTATTTTAAGAACAAATTTATTAGACTTCATCCAAAGAAATGGCAAAAGGGTCAGGCCAGCTTAGCATTTTCTCTCTCACGGTGGCATTCTAGAATCTTTTTTGAAAGGGCATGTTTTTCCTTGATATCAATCTCAGGAGGTTTGAATGTACTATCCTCATAGTTTTAGAAATTCTTAAATCTCACTGACTCAACTTGAAGAAAAAAAATACATTCGTGTTAATTTTAATAAAAGTCTTAAGGGAAGTATGGCTGAATTAATGTCTAATTCCTTGTTAAGGGGGAGCTTTCATAGGGACACTGGTCATATGCATTTACCCTGGGGGCTAGTCTCAACTGGAATGGGGAAAGGGTTCATTTTCTTGAGTGCCTGGAGGCTGGCCACCACCCGAGGGAGGGAAGAGTGAGAATGCAGATTGTTGCTGAGAAAGGAGACAAGTTCATTGTTCAGAAAACTGTGTTAGTGTCAGCTCCAAGGGAGAGGCAGAAATCAGGAGAGAAGGAATAAGTTAGAATACAGGGTTTAAACCAGGTAGACCTTGTCCCAGATTTAGTTCTGCCACATTTCTAGCTTTGGGCAGGGCACTTAATCTCTTTGACCCTCTGTTTCCCTGTCTTTAAAATAGTTGTGACCCATATAATTTGTTCGGAAAAGTACCGTAAAATGTTAACAGTGATTTAATGACCATTTTAGAACCTTAGCGATTCTGTAGATCTAGGTCTAAGTAATTTGTAAAACTTATTTTTTTTCTGCTTACGGACCACCAATTTATTTTTGATTTTTTTTTTGTGAAATAAAATGAGTATGTTCAATTGAAAAATAATATTAAAACCAATATCCAGGTACCTGCCATTCAGTTTAATACCTAGATTGTTACCAGAACCGTAGAATCTGCTTAAGTGCCCTAATTGCTAAATTATAATTCATTGTTGTAAAATTCAAAACAGGCTGGGAATAATCTTAAATTGTCATAGATGTGCTCTTATTGGGTGCTGGCTGCATGACATGGGGGTCAGGCAAGGTGGCCAAATCAAAGGTGCAAGTCCAGACCTGGCAAATATGGCTATAAGTAACTCCCTACTCTTGGTCTCATTTAGTCTATTAAAGAAGTCTAAAATATCATTCATGTAGACATTTCTTTTACAGGCAATTAATAATAATTGCTCAGAAAATCAGATTTGCTGAGAGCTAAATCCAGGCTGGGCACTGAGCTAATCAGTTTCCAAGCATTGTCGTATTGAATTCTCACAGTCTTTCGGGATAAACGCAGCTATTCAAGTTGCACATGTGGAACTGAGGGTTCGAGAAAGGAAGCCATGTTTTCAAGGTCACACAGCTAGAAGGTCGTAGAGATCAAAAGGAAATCTTCGCCCCTTAACTATGCTACTATATTTTCCCTAAAGATCCTTGTCATTGTCCTCAATACAGGTCATATCTGTTTGTGGGTCCAAGGATACCACTCAATGTCACTGTTCCCAAATGTGGACTGAGCTTAACCTTGTAAGGCCCAGGCTCTCCTGAGAGTTGGTGCACTGGGTCCCCACTGGCAGGTTCTTAGCACAGACACCAAGTTTAGCCATAGCTTTTACTCTTTGCGCATTTGCTCCACAGTGTCACTTCTGAGTGGTTCAAAAACTCTTATGTTGCTATTATTTATCCCATCTACATTGTTTATTTCCAGTATGTCAATTAGGTCTAGCGTATTCTATGCGTTTAACACAGTTTTCCCTATTATCCCTTAATCCAACAATTTTCAAAGAATATTTTGGGGGTGGGAACATCTTCAGTGTGTTTATTGGTAAAGATGATTCTTTACAATCTCTTTATTTTGAGGTCTGTCTTCCCCCCGTCTCCCCACCCGCAGCAAATCACTGATTCTTTAGTTGATGTCCTTTCTTTACTAAATATAGAACTAGCAAAAACAAACAAACCAACAAACCAACCATGAAAAGATTGCTAGCAAATAAACATGACACAAAACTATAAATAAACATGGAAAATAATCTGCCTTGTAATCAAATAAAGGCTGTTTTAAAAATATAAGGAGGTAACCTGCTTGCCTATTACATCAGCAAAAATGATTTATAAATGGTAATATCTAATACTTGCAACACTGGTGAAATTGGTATTCTTCACTCCAGTAAAAATGGCATAACCGTCTAGAAAACAGCATCTCACTATGTACAAAGTGCCCTAAAAATGTTCACAGCTGTTGATCTAATAGTTCCACGTCTAGGAATCTTTCACAAGAAACTAATGTGAAAGGGGAAATTTATATGCACTGGTATGTTACTTTCACTATTATTTATTTAAAAAACCCAAAAACTAAATATCCAGCTGTAAGGGAATGACTAAATAAATGTCTTTAATTGTAGAATATTACACACTTGTTAAATATATGTAGTTATATGCTTATGATACAAATGTTAAAGAAAGGAAAGAAATTTGTAGGCATACCATAATTACAACTCTGTGCAAAGATTAGGGTAAATTTTTAAAGAAACTAACAAGAAAACATTTAGTTATACATAAAGGCTTATCAGAAGTTCATTTCCTTAAGATGTTCCACTGGGTGCTAAATAAAGGTATTTTATGAAATATAGCTTGTCATATTTGTTGATTATGATTCAGCTTTGGGCGTTAGTGTCACTCCTTGGAATTAGAGGCAAAGAACTGGGGACTATTCGCACAGAAATATGGCCATGGTCTGGAAGAACCATGGTGTAGTGGCACTAAATGTGTCAGAACTTGGACCCCATCCAAATTCTAGATTTTTACTGACATCAAAAGTTTTCACCAAGCTGGGATATTGCTTTGTTGAAGGAATATGATGATTTTGATAGACCAAAGCCTGGAAGCCAGGTCGCAGGGGTTAAAACTCATATACACATTCTAGTTCTTCAGAGCTCAGTTTAGCTTTCACGGAATAACCATCTGGAATTGGCTTAGAGAATTTTTTCTCTCAGAGTTTCATCAACCATGTACCATCTCCTTGTGTCGCCAGATCTAGTCAAGCCCCCCATTGAGGCTCTTGCTTTTTACACTCCTGGATCATACCTTCTAACTCTTCTAACTCCTGAATTTTCCTGCCACTGTCTTCCTATTCCTGATTTTATTTCAGAGGAAACAGAGAGATACATGAATGGCAATTTTATTGGCACACATTCTGGAAGCTGTAATTAGTGTAAATAAAGTAAGATACATGTAAAAGAGATGTTTTAAAAATGATTCCATTTGATACCAAATATTTATTTTCAATCCAAGTCTCACATTGCAAACTTTTAACAAGAAACCCACCTCTTCTTGTGAAAGAGCTTTTGAAACACGTTAGGAAAAATATGCATTTGAGGAAAAAAGAAATTAAATACACCAAAACAACAACTGAGTTATGGTTGTGAGTTTGAAACATTTTATTTTAATTTTCTAAACTTTCTAAACTATATTTATATTATTTTCCCCAGACTAAACATTAAAATGATTCTGGTTGATTCTGAAGAAATTAAAATACCCCCTAATGTCTTTCTTTTAGCTTAAGAAAAAATCAAGGCTTTTTCAAAGTATGAAGGGTTGCTATTACTGAGGATAATCCAAAATCTGTGCTATAGATTAAGAAAGGAATTCTTAAAAGCATTTCCCCAAACTTTTTTGGAAGAAGGCAGCACCAAAGGAGTAAAGGTATAGCCTCCAAAGGGGACAAATTCATGGATCTGACCATTTTCCATATGTGTTTCAAAAGCAATCATGTTTTCTTATAGGCTTATTTATGCATGGAATTATCTAATTTTCTTTTGAAAGAGTGTTCTAGTTAACTATTGCTACGTCAATGCAGCACAAAATCTTAGTAGCATACAACAGTAAGCTCCTATTCAGCTCATGAATGTGTAGGTTAGGTGGAGATTGGCTCATGTGGGCTGGGTTCAGCTGGGTGTCACCTGTCGAGTTGCAGTGTCTGGGGTGGCTTGCTTTTCACTGCAGGCCTAGGCTAGACGGGCTCCACATGCCTTTCATCCTCCCTGGAGCCATCCAGCCCCAGCTAGCAGGGCTAGTTCTTGTCATGGCAATAGGAGGGGAGCAAGATGGCCATCAGAAAAATTCATGTCTAGGCTTTGGGCCGTCACTTCCCTCCTCTGCCACTGATGAAAGCAAGCCAGATAGTAGAGCCCAACATTAAAGGCAGGAAATATGTTCTGGCCATGGTGAGGCCACAGCAAGGGAGGGGTGAAGAATTGGAACCCATCTTTCAATCTACCACAGAGAAGGTGAGAAGATGAAAGATAGTGCCATGAAGCTAGAAAATGATCAAATGGTAAACTACGTACCCAAATCACAAAGGGTGATAATTTGAAAAGAAACAGTCATTCTGCTGACTCCTCCTTTGCTGACTGATAGCCCTAACACTTTGCCCACTCTTTGGTCACTTTAGGAATTTAAGGCAGCAATTTACAGAGAACAGAGTGAATGTCTCATACTAAATCTTTCAATCATTTTGACCAAAGCAGCAGAAATAGAAGGCTTCTGAATACTGCTCCAAGTAAAACTTTTAGAAAGAAATACTGATTTCTTTTTTCTAGTCTAAAACAAGTCCAGCCTGTGCCAGGCTCAGAGTTCTTGAAGGATCTCGGTATGCCAACATAAGAAATGCAGACAATTATCAGCTCTCAAATCAAAGCCGGTGAAGGGAAGAGTGTCTGTGCCCCATAGCAAGGGAATATGAACAGAAGGGTTAGGGTTAGATTCACTGGCTTTCTCCATCACCTGATTTGATGTTGATTTCCAATTTTTCAAAAAGGAGCCCAAAGTTAGTTGACTCCCCATGGAGTCAAATATGAGAATGGAACAGCTGCTACCACAGCACAGATGGCAGTTTTTCAGAGGGCTTATGAAGGAAGAAGAAGACCTTTCCTCTCTAAGTGAAACTGCTCATTTAGGATCTTTTCAGCAGCTTCTACTCCAGTCAAGAAGTTGCTAATAACTCAGTTGTTTAAAACTCCAGATTTAACAACAGATTAAACGAAGTAAAAAAAGGAGATAAATATCCCTGAATGCTAAGACAGATGTACTTTTAACAGATATCATAAATCTTATTCTAAGAAAACAGGGCTTCAAGTTCTGGTTGTGGTGCCGACAGACTCGTTGGCTTCGGGAAGTATTTTAGCTTCTCTTAGCCTCATCCTTAACTGTAAAGTGAAGCAGGCTACAGATATCACCTAGGAAGCTGGCTTCCTCCCAGCAGCATGAGGGTTACCAGAGATCTGGAGCGAGCCCTCCATTTTGCAGGTAGAGAAACTTTGAAAAGAAAAACCCGTGCATGGTTTAGGAGGCAATCTCTGGAGTCTAGCTTGATGGGAATCCAGCTCCATCACTGGTTGGTTTTGTGATCTTGGGCAAGTTGTGTAAATCTTCTGTCCTTTAATTTTTGCATCTGTTATGTGTGTAAAAATACTGCCTGTCTTGTTGGTTGTTACATAATATTTGCAAAATGGTTAACCCAATGGTTTATAGTAAATACTCAAGGAATGTCAGCATATGTGTGGCTTCTTACCTAGCATCCCCCTTCCGTTTTCTTAAAAGTATGTTAATTTTGTTCATGTGTCCACCCCTCCTCTGTGCAGTCCATGGAGGGGAGGAGGCTAATTGACTTCAGCTTTTGGGGTGCTCCTGATTATTAGAACCCAGTAGTTTGCAAATTCTTGTGCCATCAGAATGACCTGGAGGGCTTGTTACAAAAACACAGACTGCTGGGCTTTACCCCTATAGTTTCTAATTCAGCAGGTCTGCGGCAGGGTTGAGAATTTTTATTTCTAGCAAGTTCCCAGGTGGTGCAGATGTTGCTGGTCTGTTTCACATTTCCTATATGATTGGTAATGTGCTAACCTCTTTGTACACATCATATTACTTAAACTTCAGGTGGTCGTGGGATGAATTGGGAGGTTGGGATTGACACATATACACTAATACGTATAAAATAGAGAAGAAGAACGTGCTGTATAAAAAATAAATTTAAAAAAATTCAAAGAAAAAAAGATGGCTATTGGGTCATACTCATGAGGCCAATCTTCTTTCTGTATTATTATTAAATACTATTAGATGGGAGAGTATAATTTTTTAAGAACATAAATATAATATTTAGGAATTTGTTTAAATGATTCTTAAATCCATTTTTAAACTGTAATCTAAGTTAGGATATTGTGCTCCACTAGTTTACTGAATATGGCTTAAATAGTATTTTTTAAAAAATTGTATTAAAAATAGAAACTAAAAATTATCTTTAGAAAATGGGAGAAAATAAAACAAAGAACCTCTTAAAAAAACCTAGCACCTAGATAAGTGCTAAGTTTATTAAAGGCATTAGCCAAATACTTTTACTAATATTCCAGGATTGTCATCCTAACCAAATAGGGTTAGGGTTTGATAATAGTCTCTTGCAGCTCTGAGACTTTTAAAAAATAGCATCAGTCCTAAGACTCTTAATCTTTTTGTAAGCTTTCCAAAAAGAGCAAATCCCAAACCACAGTGTTTTGAAGCAAACTTCTGGTAAAGAATTTGTAGTATTTTCAACAAGAATAACTTTAAATTTCTAGGAGTATGCTTCAGTGGAAAAGATTCAAGCTTTGGAGTTAGAAAACTGGGCTTGAGATCCACCTCTGTAATTTACTAGCTATAAGGCCGAATTATGTATCCCACTGAGCCTCAGTTTCCTCATCTGTAAGTTGGGACTGATATTAATACCTGCCTCGTAGAGTTTTTGTTAACATCAAACAGAACTATGTGTGTTGATTTTCCAGCCTAGAGACTGGCAAATAGAAAGTCCTTGATACAGACTATCTCTCATTATTATGAAAGAAAATTCAAATGTACATGAAATTAAAAAAAAAACAAAACTTCAGGATAAGCCAATGAAGCAAGTATTCTTGTTATACCCCTTCTGAAGATGAAGAAATGGAGGTTCAGAGAGGGTGGTTAACTTGCTCAATGCCAGGCAGCTACTGATAGTGCAGGATCTGAGCTCTGGGCTTTCTGGATCCTAATCCAAAGGCCAAGCCATAGTTGCTTCATTACACTCTCAATGGCAGGAATCTTCCTTTTTAATGAATGCTGTCCAGTCTATCCATGGCAGAGTGTTAGGGTACCTTGGAAGCTGGGTTAATATCAGAGGTGGCTAACTACACATGGAGTTGAGAAAAGGGAGGGAAGGAATTTTGATGGAGTAGTTTATGAGGTCTTGAAGGCTCATAAGGTGAGGGCCCGTGAATTATCTCTTTTCTGGAAAAAAAGCAGTGCTCTGTGTTGCTCTTCACTGCACAGGACAGCAAGACCCCTGCCATATTCCTGCTGTCTGATTTCCACCCCCCACCCCAAACCTTACGTCACTCAGTTATCCTTCCATTCTGTCCACCTGTGTTCAGCTCCATTTTAGCTTCACTGAACTTAGGTCTTCTCAGTCACATCTTTACAGACAGTTATTAACTTAACATCTTCAGTGGCTTAGTCTCACCCATTTTAAACATACAAATAAGTACAGAAAATAACTTGTCAGGCACTCATGTATCATCACCCAGATTTACCATAGGTTCACATTTTATATTTTTACCTCAGGCCACTCAAGCAAATGTCAGAAAAAAGAAATTCTGAGTTGAATGGATATCATTCCCATGCTTGCTTTTTAATTTTTACTAACATGGAAGATTGTTTTGTGTGTTTGAAAAAATTTATGTGAATGACATATATATATATATATATATATATATATATATATAGTGCAAATGATTTTGCAACTTCCTTTTTTCCATCAACATTCTATCAAGATTTAGTTCATCATAATAGCTTAAAGTGTTCCATTCTGTGAATAAACCACATTTTATAGTCTGTTCTGATAAGCACTTTGTTCCAGTTATTTCTTTTTAGAAATAGTACAGTGGACATTTTTATACATCTCTCCTTGTATGCATGTGCCAGAGTTTCTCTAGGGTAGAAACCAGGGATGGAACTGCCAGTCAAAAGTTTGTGCATCACTTCCTGATTGACTAGGTATTTTGCCTTCCTGTGAGGGTATTTGTGAGTTTCCATTTCCCACACACTTGCCAACAGTTTGTGTTAATAGATTAACCATTAAAATTTTTCAAAAATTTATATTGTGAAAAAATAGATCATACTTTCCCTACTAATTTCAAGGCCTGTTTTGTCACATACTGAGTTCCACTACATAAACCCAGGTCTGTTTCCAGGATCTTGTTCTGTTCCAATTGCCCACTCTCTCACCTTGCCCTATATCTGACTTTATAGTAAATCTTGATATCTCCTAAGGTGCGTTCCACTTCATTTATTTTCTTCAAAATTGTCCTGGTTCTTCTTCTTTTTTAAGTAAATTTGTTTATTTATTTATTTTTTGGCTGCATTGGGTCTTTGTTGCTGCGCGCAGGCTTTTTCTAGTTGCGGCGAGTGGAGGCTACTCTTCATTGCGGTGCGCGGGCTTCTCATTGCAGTGGCTTCTCTTGTTGCAGAGCACGGGCCCTAGGTGCACAGGCTTCAGTAGTTGTGGCACGTGGGCTCAGTAGTTGTGGCTCATGGGCTCTAGAGCGCAGGCTCAGTAGTTGTGGTGCACGGGCTTAGTTGCTCTGTGGCATGTGGGATCTTCCCGGACCAGGGCTTGAACCTGTGTTCCCTGCATTGGCAGGCGGATTCCCAACCACTGCGCCACCAGGGAAGCCTCCCGTCCTGGTTCTTCTTTGTCCTTTCTTGTTCTGTGGGAATTTTAGCATCAGCTTGATGACATCTATGAAAAACCTAGGAAGATTTGATTGGAATGTATTGACTTTATAGATTAATTTGGAGAGAATTGCTATCTTTAAAATATTGACTCTTTCTTCAAAGATGACATAAACAGATGGAGAAATATACCATGTTCTTGGATTGGAAGAATCAATATTGTGAAAATGACTCTACTACCCAAAGCAATCTACAGATTCAATGCACTCCCTATCTAACTACCAATGGCATTCTTCACAGAATTAGAACAAAAATTTTTACAATTCGTATGGAAACACAAAAGACCCCAAATAGCCAAAACCATCTTGAGAAAGAAAAATGGAGCTGGAGGAATCAGGCTCCCCAACTTCAAACTATACCACAGAGCTACAGTAATCAAGATAGTCTGGTACTGGCATAATAACAGAAATATAGATCAATGGTACAGGATAGAATGCCCAGAGATAAACCCACACACATATGGTCACCTAATTTACCACAAAGGAGGCAAGAACATACAATGGAGAAAAGACAGCCTCTTCAATAAGTGGTGCTGGGAAGACTGGACAGCTACATGTAATAGAATGAAATTAGAACACTACCTAACACCATACACAAAAGTAAACCCCAAATGGATTAAAGACCTAAATGTAAGACCAGACACTATAAAACCCTTAGAGGAAAACATAGGAAAAACACTCTTTGACATAAACCACAGCAAGATCCTTTTTGACCCACCTCCTAGAGTAATGGAAATAAAAACAAAAATAAACAAATGGGACTTAATTAAACTTAAAAGCTTGTGCACAACAAAGGAAACCATAAACAAGATGAAAAGACAACCCCCAGAATGGGAGAAAATATTTGCAAATGAAACAACAGACAAAGGGTTAATCTCCAAAATATACAAACAGCTCATGGAGCTCAATATCAAAAAAACCCACAATCCAATTAAAAAGTGGGTGGAAGACCTAAATAGACATTTCACCAAGGAAGACATACAGATGGCCAAGAGACACATGAAAAGATGCCCAACATCACTAAATCATTAGAGAAATGCAAATCAAAACTACAATGAGATATCACCTCACACCAGTCAGAATGGCCATTATCAAAAAATCTAGAAACAATAAATGTTGGAAAGGGTGTGGTGAAAAGGAAACCCTCCTGCACTGTTGGTGGGAGTGTAAACTGATACAACCACTATGGAAAACAGTATGGAAGTTCCTTAAAAAACTAAAAGTAGAACTACCATATGACCCAGCAATCCCACTAATGGGCATATACCCTGAGAAAACCATAATTCAAAAAGAGACATGTACCACAATGTTCATTGCAGCACTATTTACAATAGCCAGGACATGGAACCAACCTAAATGTCTGTCGACAGATGAATGGATAAAGAAGATGTGGCACATACATACAATGGAATATTACTCAGCCATGAAAAGAAACGAAATTGAGTTATTTGTAGTGAGGTGGATGGACCTAGAATCTGTCATACAGAGTGAAGTAAGTCAGAAAGAGAACAAATACCATATGCTAGCACATATATATGGAATCTAAAGAAAAAAAGAAGGTTCTGATGAACCTAGTTGCAGGGCAGGAATAAAGATGTAGACATAGAGAATGGACTTAAGGACATGGGGTGGGAGGGGGAAGCTGGGGTGAGGTGAGAGCAGCATGGACATATATACACTACCAGATGTAAAGTAGATAGCTAGTGGGAAGCCGCAGCATAGCACAGGGAGATCAGCCCGGTGATTAGCAATGACGGAGAGGGGTGGGATAGGGAGGATGGGAGGGAGGGTCAAGAGGGGGGTATATGGGGACATATGTATGCGTATGGCTGATTCACTTTGGCGTACAACAGAAACTAACACAGTATTATGAAGCATTTATACTCCAGTAAAGATCTATTAAAAAAATAAAATATTGAGTCTTTCTTATCCATGAAGTTGCAGCATTTTTCATTTGTTTTCCAGGTTTTAAAAATTTACATCCTTTAATAAAATCTTATACTGTTTCTATAATATTAATGTCTTTTGTTAGCTATGTTCTTACATACCTTATAGGTATAATGTATTATTGCTACGGTGACTGATACGATTTTTAAATTATATTTTTTAATTGGATGTTGCTGGTGTATAGAGATATTATTGATTTTTGTATATTATTTTGTATCCACCAAGCTCTTATTGCTTTTAATAGTTTTTTAAAATATAATCTCATAGATTTTTCCATGTAGACAATCATATCATCTATGAATAATGACAGTTTTGATTCTTCCTGCCCAATCATTACATCTTTTTTTCTCCCTTGGTCTTTTTGCTTTAGCTAGGACATTCAGGAAAATGCTGAATACAAGCAATTTTAAAGGGTATCCTTATTCCTTAAAATGGAGTGCTTTTAACATTTCACTGTTCAGTGCGCTATTTGTTGACGTTTTTTGGTAGATACCCTTTATCAAGTAAAGAAGGTTCCCCTCCAGTCCTGGTTGCTAAGAGTTTTTACTTGAGTCAGTGTAATTTCATCTGTTCTTTTTCTGCATCTTTTGAGATTATCACATGGGTTTTCTCCTTTTATCTATTAGGGTTGTTTATTACTTTTATTGATTTTCTGATACTAAATCATCCTTGCATTCTTGAAATAAGCCTTACTTGGTTATGGGGTAATTGTTTTTAAATACTTCACTGCGTTTGATTGGTAATAAATTATTTAAGACTTTGACATCCATGTTCATGAGTGAGCCTGACCTGTAATCTTCACTTTTTGTATCCTCCTCTTCCATGGGCACTAAGGTTATGAGCCTCACATAATGAGTTGGGGAGCTTTTCCTCTTTCTATATGCTTGGTAACATTTACATAAGTTAGGAAATATTTTTTCCTTGCAGGTTTGGCATCTACCTGTACAATCATTGTGCCCTTTTTTTTCTGGAGAGTGGGGAGAACATTGGTTTGTTTTTTTTTTTTTGCGGTACGCGGGCCTCTCACCGCTGCGGCCCCTTCCGCCGCAGAGCACAGGCTCCGGACGCACAGGCCCAGCGGCCACGGCCCACAGGCCCAGCTGCTCCGCGGCACGTGGGATCCTCACGGACCGGGGAACGAACCCGCACTCCCTGCATCGGCAGGCGGACTCTCAACCACTGCGCCACCAGGGAAGCCCACAGGTTTTTAATTACAGATTCAACTTTAATAATCGTAAGTCTGTTCAGGTTTTCTATGTTTTTTATGAGAGAGTTTGGTGATTCAAGCATTTTTTTTTTTGAACAATGCATGCCTTTCGAGGTTTCAAGTTTATTGGCATCAGGTTGTTCAAGCATTCTCTTAAGATGCTTTAAATTTTGAATATATCTGTAATTACGTATCTTTTTTCATGTTTAGTAAGGCTAATTTGTACCTTAGTTCTTTTTCTTATTCAGTCTTGCCAGAGGATTGGCGTCTTTTCTGTCTTTGCAAAGGCCCAGGCTTTGGTTCTGTTGACCCTCTTTGTTTTGTTTTTTTGTTTCTACATGATAAATTTCTGCCCTTCTAGTTTTTGTTTCCTTTCTCCTGCTCCTTCATATGGGTTTACTACTTTTCATTTTCTAATTTTTTGAATTTGATTTTTCTTCTTATCTAATATATGCATTTAAGACTACAATTGCCCCTAAGTACTGAGTATTGATAGTTGCATACATCAATTTTGGTATGTAGTACTTTTATTGCCATTCAGGTCTGCATAGTGATAATTTTCTTTATGATTTATTCCTGGTCTTATAAATGATTTATGAGATATTTTAGAATTTTCTAAAATGGTTTTGAGTTTTATTTTTGAACTACTGATTTCTAATATTATAGTACTTTGGTCACAAAATGTGGTCTGTATGCTACAGAATATTTTGAATTTATTGAATCTTGCTTTGTAGGCAAGTACCCAGTCAAATTTTGGTACTTCATTCATGTGTAATTGAAAATACAATGTATTCTTTAATTTTTGGTGTAGGGTATACATTGCAGTGCATTTGGGAAAGTTTATTAACTTTTTATACAGCAGTTAGCGCAAGATGTTAAAATCTTCCCCTAATGATTGTGGATTTGTTCATTTCTCCTTGTGAGTTTTTTGTTTTTGCTTTATGTATGTTGAAGCTATGTTATTATACAGGTTCAAGATTATTATACCCTTCAGAAAACTTGTTCACTTTATCACTACATAGTAATATTTTTCATCACATGTTTTCTCCTGTAAATATATATTTGTCTGATTTAATATGACTATATCAATTTTACTTTCATTAGTATTTGCCCATTGTATAATTTTGCACCTCTCTACTTTTAATCTTTTTGGCATTATGTTTAGGTGTGTCTCCTGGAAGCAGTATGTAATTGGAGAGTATACATGTTTCAAAATCAATCTAAGACTGATGAGTTTAGTGTGTGTACGTTTTTTGTCCTTACTGATGTCTCTATTTCCACCATTTTATTTTGTACTTTATGACTACAATATTTCTTTGATTTTTTTCATTCTCTCTCTCTCTCGTGTGTGTGTGTGTGTGTGTGTGTGTGTGTGTGTTTGCGTTATGTGTTTGGTTGTGTCTGTTAGATTCATTGAGCATTCTTTATCTCTGTGTGCCTTTCCACATCCCCTTCCACTCCACAAGTTGTACATTGTTACACCTTCTTAGGCACTATCTTTCCTTTTTTGTATGCATACTTGACCTAAAAAGTCTAAATTTAATCAATATCTGTGCTCTTTTCATGAGAAAGCAATAGCTCCTGCCTTTCGTGTTATTATTGTATAGTATTTAATTCTACCTTTTGAGACACACACACATAAGATTAGTGAATATTTTTGGCATTCTTTTATACAGTTGATGCTTCCCCAGTTTCTTTGCTTCTTTGCTCTCATTTTTCATTTCTTCATTTAATTTTCTTCTTTATGAGGAATATCCTTTAGTACATTTTTCAAAGAGGGCCTGTGAATGGTAAACTCTCAGTCTCTGTTAATCTGAAATGTGTTTATTTTGCTCTCACTGTACTGTTCTTGAGTGATAATTAAGATACAGTAAAAAAACACATAGTTCAGTTCAATGAATTTTGATAAATCACCACCAAAACAAGATATAGAACATTTCCATCGCTCCCCAGATTGCCTCTTCCTGTCAATCCCTCCCCTCCCACCCCATCACAGAGACAACCACTGTTTGGTTTTCTGTCATCATTAGATTAGTTTTGTCTCTTCTAGAACTTCATAAAAATGGAATCATGCAGTATATACTTCTGTAATTGGCTTCTTTCACTCATGGCGTATTTGCAATTCGTCCATGTGTTGTGTACTTAATTATCTTTTTTATTGTGAATAGTATCCTATTACGTGAATAGACCACCATTTTGTTTATTCATTCTGCTGATAGACAGTAGATTTTCTCATACACCAGCCCTATCTCCAGCCAGGTGTCTGTTGTTCTGGGACCTTAAACAATCATTCAGTAATCCAAAACCCATTCTCTGACACTGTCTAATAATACCAGCTGCTCACTTCCTGGACTGATTCCTCTTTTATTTCTCAAATTTCTTACCATTACTTGGGATAAAACACTAATGCTACGCATCAGTTCAGTTTTTTCATTTTCTTCTTTGGTCCTTGAGTATCTCAAAATCCAAGTCTTTCTACAATGGTGAATTGTTTTCCAAATTATTCAGTGCTTGGTGCATGGGATAACTGTTAATGGGATCCTTCGTATATGATAATCAGTCATAACATTTTAAAAGCATTTACCATGTGTAACTTATTTAATTAAGTACTTAATTTAGATGATGTTATTTAATCCTCACCACAATCCTATGATTACTCCCACTTTACAGATAGGGACACTGAGGCTTAGTTTGATAAGCTCAGAAAGATGATACATCTAGTAAAATGGGAAGTCAGGATTTGAACTCAGGCCATCTCTATATCTTGTATTCTTAAAAGTTGTTTTGCATTGCTGGACAGTAAACTCTACTTTTAGCCTTGTCAGGGCACCTCCATACATTTTGTCAGGGTAGTTACCTAGGATATCCTTCCTTTGGGGTCAAGACACTAGTTACCTACAGGTCATTCTTTCTGTTTCATGGTTCATGGGCTGCTGTGTCTTCTCCAGAAAATGTGGCTCACTGTCTAGGGAGAGCCTCATTTTTGGGCAAAGCTCCTCTGTTCAGAGATCCTTTTCCTTCCCTTTCTTCTTAGGGGTAATCAACTTTGCAGTAAACATGAAGGAAGCCAGAAGGGAAGAATTCAATATCTGTTCTTATAGGCAGGCCCAAGCACTATTCTCTTGGCTTCTAGAAGACCTTTTGGTTATTTAGTGATTATTTTCACAACCCACTTGGGCATTCAGTTAGAGTTTCTTGGATTAATTAAGTAGTGGTAATTAGCTGGGTCTTTGGCCTCAATGGAGCAGTTGTAGTTGGTTATTTCCAAGTTACCATGATGATGACTTTAAGTCTCTCAGGGAATCTTACACAATTTCTTCCTTATACTTTGGGAGTAGCAGAGCTGATTTCCCAGAGAATTTTGGTGCCCTGTTTTTGTGAGTAAAGATAATAAATATGGATGAAGTAGATAAGCCAATCGGCAACTTATAATTCAAGCTTTCCGAGATTGTCCATAAACTCATGGTATAAGAGAAAAAAATCCAGAGTATAGTGAACGGAGAAATATGTTGAGATTTGGTCTGTAGAGCAAGTTTGAAATAGAAGGAAAATGCAGTTGTTGGAATAACTCAGGTCAAATCCAATACTGGAGAGAGACTAAACAAAGAAAGGGAAAATGGTGAAGGGAGAATGGAGAACGGTAAGGAAGAAAGCATGTGAAAAACTGGTTTTGACTTTCAAAAGATGAAGGGTGATGATAAAACACACTAAGGTCACTTGGAAAGGGCGTGGATCAGGAAGATCCATCCTGGTTTGGAGAGTCCTGACTCTAAGTGCCTAGTGAGGAATTTAGAAGATGATACTGGAGTTTGACTTATGCCTGCAGAGAACAGCTCAGAGTTTAAACTGAAGAGCTAGAAAGAATGAAAAGCCTCAAGGTAGAATTTAGGTCTGTTCTCTTGTCCAAACTCTTGTTCCACAGAGGCAGATAAATGGAATAATGTACAGTTTCATCTTATAACACCCATTGGGGATCTCTTACCTTTCTGGAAGCTTGAGGGAAACCCCAGTCT
This sequence comes from Leucopleurus acutus, assembly GCF_964270905.1. Classification (NCBI taxonomy): domain Eukaryota; kingdom Metazoa; phylum Chordata; class Mammalia; order Artiodactyla; family Delphinidae; genus Leucopleurus; species Leucopleurus acutus. The sequence goes on along the minus strand of NC_139152.1, from coordinate 80,992,858 downwards.
GTCTTGAGGCTCAATCATCGTGAAGTATGTGGTAGGTACAGACACATGTCCAGAAGTGGCCTACCCACTAGTTCTTGGTCTCTCAGATGACAGAGTTTCACTAAATGAAAGAGCTGTTTCTCCTCAGGAGCAGTCACCAAAAGGAGAGAGCGAAGGAAAGTGTCCCCCTGGGTTGGGAGAGGAGCCAAAGCCCCCTGGTCACTGGGTTTGAGGCAGCAACAGGGCGAGAAGGGAGGGTCCTCTTGATAATGATTTCCTTTCAAGCCTTAGGGGGTGGGTCAGTATAAAAGGCCTCAAAAACTGGTCAGAGAAAAGTCACATGATTGGACTTCACAACTTACACCCTGAAGGTTTGGATGATCCCTTTGTTGAGGGGATTAGGATCCTGAGTGTGCAAGTCCACCTTTTTAGGCCATATATGCTGTCCCACGAAGAGGGGGAAGCTGCTGGGGAAGTGTATTAGTCAGGGATCTTCAGAGAAGCGGAACCAATAAGAGAAACAGAAATAATAGAAATATATATATAACTCGGCTCATGGAATTGCGGGAGTTGAAAAGTCTAAAGTCTTCAGGACAGGCCAGCAGACTGGAAATTCCAGCAGGAGTTGATATTGCAGTCTTGGGTCTGAAGGCAGTGTAGAGGCAGAATTCCTTCCTCTTCAGGGGACCTCAGTCTTTTCCTCTGAAGGCCTTCAACTGATTAGATGAAGACCACCCACACCATGGAGGGCAATCTGCTTTACTCAATGTCTACTGATTTAAATGTTAATCTAAATAATACTTCTATAGCAACATCTAGACTGGTGTGTGAGCAAACAGCTGGGCACCATGGACCAGTAAAGTTGACACAAAATTAGCCATCACAGGGAGGGAGGAAAGATGCTCTCTCAAATTCCTTCTCTTCTTCCTCTCTTCTCCAGCAGCTAAGCAGGATATGAACCTTTATTTGTGGTGGTGGTGGTGGGTCAGGGTTTCCCCAGGGGGTGTTAGTATTCAAGGCTGGGCATTGGTGTCTGAAGCAAAGGGGTGAGACCAGAAACCATAACAACACAACAGGGAGCCACATGGAACCCATGATGAAAGGGAGAGGGTCTCCTACACACCCACTACAGAGGGGAGGTGAAACCAGAGTGTGGGTTGGGAGGTGGGTAGAGGCTGGGCAGAGTTAGAGCTTCAGAAATAAATCATGTGAGATCCTCTGAGATGGTGATCTGGGCTTTGATTTTCTCCACAGTGGGCCTGCCCCCAGGGACACAGGTCTTGTGGCAGGCCAGAGGATTTTCATAAGGTTTCTTTAAAGTACTATAATGAAAAGGTTTTGGAAGTATCCATGGGCAATGCATTAATGCCACTCCAGCACCTTAGTTTCCTCACTCAGCTGTGATATACTGAAACAGAATTCTGCCACAACAATGGGATCAATTGATTTTGTTGTTAAGTAGCTTCTAAGAGCATTTTGAAGTCTCAAAAATGCCACCGAAGAAAAGCTCTTCTAATCCCTTTCTCCTCTTTCCAGCTTCCCCTCTCTGTTGGCTGCAGAAATAGATTAACATTTGTTATACCTCCATTGTAAGCAGTTGAGCAAGCAATTGGCATTTTATCTTTGGCATTTGATTGAAGGTAGAAGGCATTTTTCATTTATATTTGTGCCTGAAGGGAAAGGGGAAGCAGATAAAAAGAAGAAAAGGTATTGCTATGATGTACTTCTCCTGTATATAAAAGTTGTAATCTAATGTCGTTCCCTAGCCCTTTTCAATTTGATGAATATTCCTCCATTATCTGACAAAACACTCAGTGCTGGGATATGGTTACCTGATATGTAGGGGAACACTGCAGTGGTAATAAAGTTGTATCAAAAATCCTCTAAAATGTTTATAAATTTGTCCTCATGCTTTATTGTTTACCTTTAATAGAATAATTTGGATTTATGAACTTGCTATTCTAAAACCCACTTTGAAAGATAACTTGGATTACAAGTAAACAATTAAGAGAGACTGCTATTATAATTTATTCCAGGTTAAAAATGTAGATGTAAATCTTTATTATTCCAATACTAAAGGCAATCAATAACAAATGCATTATGCTGAAACTAAGATAAATAAAAGTTTGTGCACAAGTAACAACCTCTCCTAGAAAACTCATGTATACTAAGTACAAATGAATATTAGATATACTACAATGTAGTAAAAATACCTTATACTTATTTAGAGCCTTAGATTTTTTTTACGATATTCTGGTTTATTAATATATATAGGAAACTGATTGACAACCTTGTTAACCCTGTTATTGTAGTACGTCAGGATAATTATTTTAATATCATTTTCACCAAGATTTACTTGGTATTTATTGCAGAGGATCAGTAGCTTATTGTACAAACACATATTAAGACCACAATGAGCTACCCTACCTTCTCACTAGAATTGCTTTGGAGCAATGGACACTCATATACTGCTTATGGAAAACTGTCAGTTTCTTCTTTAAAAAAATTGAAGTATAGTTGATTTACAAGATTATATTAGTTTCAGGTATACAACATACTAATTTGATATTTTTATACGTTATACTCTATAAAAAGATATATGCACCCCCATGTTCATAGTAGCATTACTTACCATAGCCAAGAAATGGAAGCAACCTAAGTGCACATCAACAAATGAGTGGATAAAGAAGATGTGGTGTATATACACAATGGAATATTACTCAGCCATAAAAAAGAATAAAAATTTTGCCATTTGTGACAACATGGATGGACCTGGAGGGTATTATGCCTAGTGAAATAAGTCAGACAGAGAAAGGCAAATACTGTGTGTTTTTATTTATACGTGAAATCTAAAAAACAAAACAAATGAACAAGTAAAACAAAAACAGATTCACAGATACAGAGAACAAACTAGTGGTTATCAGTGGGGAGAGGAAGTGGGGGAGGGGCAAAGTAGGTGAAGGATTAAGAGGTAAAAACTACTGGGTATAAAATAAATAAGTTACAGCACAAGTGCTGTAAGTGCTATAAGTTATAGCACAGGGAATATAGTTGATATTTTATAATAACTTTGTAAAAATTCTTAGATATTATAAGTACACTCAACCAGAATGCTCACTTAGAGTATTTTTTTCCAGTTGAGTGATCTTCTCACCTCTGGGTTTTCATAGATGGAGAAAACCTTATGTACTCTGAGGATTAAATTTCAGATCATGGAAATGAGATGGAAAATGAAAATCAAAGACTTGACTTACCACCTTTTTAAAAGTATTCTTCTTCAGAAAATTTATTGGAGGAAATCAGGAAGACTATTTTCCTTGAATGTTTTCCATATTTCCATTTTTTGACATCAACTAGTGGCATGGGAGGAGTCGAGAAGACATTAATCAGATTTGCCTGAGGCACATTGATCTGGAGGCAGCTATGGTGTTGGACTGGGAAGGGAAACGTATAAGAAAATCTAGATTCCAAGCAGCTTTGCCAGTCAATGCCAAGTAACGTTTGTAAGGCAAAATGGAAGAGCAATTTCTAAAGATAAAGGAAGATTGCCACAGTTGCAGGGAGTGACCAGAGAAGTGGTAACCAAATGATTATGTATTCTGCCTCCCCCATCTTAGAGTCAAAATGAGAAGAATTTGCAGGAATTATTCAAGAAAGACACACACATATATATTAAACATAAAAATATTTTTATTATTATAAAAGCAATCAGTGTTTATTATGGAAAGTTAGGAAGTACAAATTCATCAAAAGAAAATTAAAAATTCCTAAACCCATCACTCAGAAATAATTTTACTTTTTTTCTTTATATCTGTGTATCATATATGTAATAAGTGAGAGCAAATAATTATTTTGAAGCTAGTGGTAGAGTTTCTTTTATGGAGAGAATAATTTTTGCTTGAGAAAAGTATATGATGGAAAAAAGAAACGAAATTATTTGTAGTGAGGTGGGTGGACCTAGAATCTGTCATACAGAGTGAAGTAAGTCAGAAAGAGGAAAACAAATACCATATGCAAACACATATATATGGAATCTAAAAAAAAAAAGGTTCTGAAGAACCTAGGGGCAGGACAGAAGTAAAGACACAGACGTAGAGAATGGACTTGAGGACACGGGGAGGGGGAAGGGTAAGCTGGGACGAAGTGAGAGAGTGGCAGTGACATATATACACTACCAAATGTAAAATCGATAGCTAGTGGGAAGTAGCCACATAGCACAGGGAGATCAGCTCGGTGCTTTGTAACCACCTAGAGGGGTGGGTTAGGGAGGGTGGGAGGGAGACGCAAGAAGGAGGGGATATGGAGATATATATATACGTATAGCTGTTTCACTTTCTTATACAGCAGAAACTAACACACCATTGTAAAGCAATTATACTCCAATGAAGATGTTTAAAAAAAAAAGTATATGATGGATTTGCCAGGTATGAAAGAGGATGCCAAAGGATTGGGCTTTGTGGAGAATATTGCTGTGCTCACCAATATCCTGTTTTTGCCTTCTGGATACCCTAGCAGTTAGGAAGGCCACGTGACTAATTCTGACCAGTGGGCTGTGAGTAAAATGAAGTATGCATGTGTGTGTGTGTGTGCGTGCATGTATGTGTGAGACGTGTCATTTCCAAAACAAAAAACAGGGAGTAAGATCTCCATGTACTTTATTTTCAGTGATGTGTTAAAGCTGATACGTGTATCTCTTCCTAATTCTGTGTTCAGTGACTTTATATTGGTAGTTAGAAATTGGTCATGATGGGAATATTTTTGATGATGTTTAGCCATTTTAATGTTCATCATGATGATCATCAAAGCATGATGATGTTTGGCCAGATCTTTGTGCATGTCCCTATTTATTCCTTAAGAGTAATTTCCTAGAAGTAAAAATGTGGGATAAAAGGGTATGAAAATTTTTTAAGTTTTGCATGTTTTGTTAAACTGCTCACCAGAAAGGTTAGGTCATTTTATTTGCTCAACAGCAAAGTCCTATTGTGGATATATTCAGTTTGACCAAATGCAATATTGTTAGTGTTTATCTTTTATAATTCGGCAAAAGCTTACTGAAAGTTCTATGTGGATGCAGCATAGAGAACAGATAGATTTAATTATTCAAAAAAATATCTTGGGGGCTCATAAGGGTAGAATCCTGTGTATAATGTAGCCACAAGTACCTTTTCAAAATTAACATCTTCTTATACCTCTCTCCCCTTACATGCCCTCCCCCCTTTCTTAGGATGACTTTCTATGCTTAGGATCAGAATCTAGTGAGGATTAAGGGGTGGGGGGAGGAAGAGAGAGTGGAAGTAGAAAAAGAAGTATATAATGTGTTTGTGTCCATATGCTAAAACCATCTGGAAGGATAGCTGCTGAATTATATTCCCCGATTTTAAAGCATATTCTCTTTTGTTCCTGTTGGCTTTAGTAACGACATCATTTTGGGGGCTAGGATAAAACCCAACGCTTTGCAATGGGAAAGAACACAGAAGCATCAACAATTTTTATTCCAAGGTTGTATGTAAAGAATGAGTTAGATTCTTTTCCCATACAGGCCATTATAGAGTATTGAGTAGAGTCTAAAAAAAAAACCAAAAACGAGTGGCTACACGTATATGTATAACTGATTCACTTTGCTGTACACCTGAAACTAATACAACATTGTAAATCAACTATACTCCTATAAAAATTAAAAACAAAAAAATCTTCAGACAAAAACAAACCCAAAAAATGGTACAAAGATTTTGATTTTTCCTGAGAAGAATTAGAATAGTCATTGAATGCTTCCTGGAGTAGAAAAGTTTCATAGATCAGATCATGCTTCAAAATATGTTCACTTTCTCCCCTACCCCTCACCTCCAAGTTGGATGGAATGTGCTCCCTGGCCTCTTGATTTTGAGTCTGGCTAACTTGTCCTGCTTTGGCCAGTGGTTTTTAGCACAGGTGATCCAAAGAGAAGTGAAAATGAGCTCCTGACTTTCATCATGAGAAGAGCATGTCTTTGCTAACCCCTGATTTAAGGAGCATGAGAGATGTGTGGTACAGAACCAAATCCAGCCTGCAACTGGGAGGCAAGCCCAGCTAGTAGAGCCTGAATCAACCAAACCCTAGTGGACTGGCAAATGCACAAGAGACAAATAAATACTCACAGTTTATGCCAGGTATGGACTGAAAAAAAAAAAAACAAATTAGCCTGGTGCCCAAAGCTCTCCAGAGTTTCCCCCCATTTACTGTATAGAAATAAATGCAAGGTGATTAGAGTAAACCAAGCACAGTCTTCACACTGCATTTGGAAAGTCTGAAATTAAAGTTCAGAATTTGTCCTTATTGTACTTAAAATGTGAGAGATGAAGAGATAGAAGAATAGAGTTTGATGAGAAAAGAAACTTTCAGACCTAAATGTTTGGGGTCAGTACATAAATAGAATGGGCAATTTCATTCAATGTAAAAGGAAAACAAGATCCTTTTGTCCCAAATAAGTAACTGATGCATCTATTCCAGAACTTGCAATTCTTCACTTTTAGTGAAGAACTCATAGTTCAGTCTTGTCTTTGTCCCTACCTGCCGCGTACTCTATATACTCCAGCCATGCTGAATCATTTGAAGTTCCCCAATACATGGTTTTTCTCTTGAACCTTGATCTTTGCAGTGTGCGTTTTCCTCTGCCTAGAATCTCCTGCCCCTCTCTTTTCAGTGCTTGTGCTTATAGTTTCAGCTTAGACGTAACCTTCTACTAAAGCTCTGAGTCCTCTGAGTAAGTTAGGTGCTTCTCTCCCATGCTTCTATCATGTTTGGTGTTTATCACACAGTATTATGATTTCCTGTCTCCTTATTTTTTTCCCTTGCAGTAGGCTGGGAGCTGCTGCAGCGTGAAGACTGTGCTTGGCTTACTCTAATCACCTTGAGTGACATTCGGTGAGCTCTCAGCAAATCTAAGTGAATAAACAATTTAAAAATAACAAATAAACGTAAGCAGTCTTGTGAGTCTTTGGGTTTACTATATAAGTTCAAGTCAATTAGAACAGATTTTCTGAGGGCCTGCTTTGTGCCTGTAACTTTACTAAGTGCCCTGGATAAAATAAAAATGAATACCTTTTAGGTCTTAAGAGGTTTACCTTCCACTGAGGAATTTACAATCAGTGATTCTGATGATTATCCAGTCTCCTGAACAATTGAACAGTTGCAGGAGAGGAAGTGGCAAACATTTGGAGGGTTTGTTATTTTTTGTAGATTCCAGGAGCTAAATAAATAAAAGAAGTATCAAAAGTTTTAAATGTAAAGTTGTAGGTAAAGAAGGATTTGACCATTTAAAATATAATTACACAAATCCTAGATTACTAACATATAGATAATAGTGTGGTTTGTCCTTGTGAAGATATCTAGGCTTCTAAATGGTCATAAAATTACAATTTAACTTTCCCAACAAAGTCTGTTATCAGTTCCTGTTTCATGTTAGTTTTCTGTGTTTGCAAAATTCAATAGAAGCTGTCTTAAGTGTTTTCCTCCTTATTAAACAGTTTTCTAAAATCCATAATTCAGCGAGACAGTTAAGTAGTTGCATTTATTTCTATACAATTAAGCTCTGAAAAGCTGACTGTGAATTCAGTGGGGCATTCTTGCGCTAGTCAGTTTTTGTTATCAGCTACACAACATGAAAGAAGATTGTGTTCTCTGCTAATGGAAGAAACTGAAGGAGAATAAAGACCCTAAGTATTTTGAAACACTAGTTTGAATTGCAGCCTTGAGATCTAAAAGTAAAGAACTGCAAGTTCTGGAATAGATGCATCAGTTACTTACTTGGGACAAAAGGATCTGTTTTCCTTTTACATTGAGTGAAATTACCCATTCTATTTATGTACTGACCCCAAACATTTAGGTCTGAAAGTTCCTTTCCTCATCAAACTCTATTCTTCTATCTCTTCATCTCTCACATTTTAAGTACAGTAAGGACAAATTTTGAACTTTAATTGCAGACTTTCCAAAATATGTCATTAGGAAGTTCTTTTGTTTCAAGAGAGATCTGAGGATAAGAAGAGACTTTCTGTTTCAGAAGGGTCTTCCAATGGCAGTATCTTCAGTTTGGCTCCTCCAAAGACATTTAGTCCAAAATGTACCTTGCGATCTGAAGCAGAGATGAAACAGATCACAGATGCAGTATGATTTTCTATGCTGTTTTCATGTGTTTTGACATTCTTTAATAATGTTAGTCTGTAAATGAATTTTGTTAACATAGGGCAGTGAAAAGTGTCTTACAGGTGATTTCATTTTAAGAATTTTTTTTTTTTTGCTCTTATGACTTTTTGATCCAGAGTGCCTTTCATTTGGCAATAAGTATAGACTATAGCAATTGGAAAAGCCCAAACAAACAAAGCAAAACTCTTCCAGCAAAATCTACTTTTTTCCACTTACATGCTTTGGAAGAATTTGATGCAGGTCAAATCCCATTAAAGAGAATGGAGATTTGAGTTGTGATGATATTTGTCAAAACAGAATTTGACATACCTCTCTAACCAATCTGGTATCAATGGAATTATTCTCTTTTGACTCAACTCATAGGAAATTAATTCCAAATGCTTTTCAGCATATTTGGTGTTTTTCCCTGGGCTAATTGCACTCTTCAGAAGTTTTCCTATAATTGCCTTCAAAATTCTCATTTTCAAATTACATGGCAAATTCACCTACATAAGGACCATGAGAAGTACTCCAAGAAGCAGCATCAGTTAAGCTCATTTTCTACATTTCTACCGTATAAGCTGAAACACTGATGATACGGAAGAAATGACCACTATAACTTGACTTTTAATGACAGCCCCATCACTATTCATATTTACTTTAGAGGAAATTAGTTGTAATGTTTCAGTGCTTTAGGTCTCAAATTTAAGTTCTGAGAGGTGGGTTGATGTAGTGGAGTTAGCTAGAGCTGGGTTCAAAGTTTAGTCCCAGTGCTGGATGTGTTACTTTGGGCAACTTAAACTTTCTGAGCCCTGGGTTCTTTTTCATTATGAGAATGGGTATAATAATAACCACATCACGGAGTTGTCATGAAATTAATTTTGATTGCATATGGAAGGTACCCAGCCCTGTAGCTGGCACATGTAAGTGATCAACAAATTCTAGTTCTCCCTCTTTACCACCTACCTCGCTCTTCCCTCTCTTGCGCTTCCTGATTAAACTGGAACCCTATGTGTTTTCCAAAGTATCCCATGAGAATGCTGAGATTTGAAGGACTATAAAAGACTTCACTGTCCCCAGTACCTGCCTGGCATAGTCTATCAATTTTCTGATTTTTAGAAATTAGTTTTTGACAGGAGAGTTAAAGACTTAGTCCTCTGCTCAAAAACACAGGAAGGTTAAAATGTTAGCTGGCATGCATAAATGGAAACATTTACCATAAGCCCACAGTCCCAGTTTTGTCTTTATCTGATTATTAGTAGCATCATTCCTTTTCACCCTCAAAAGTGTCCTGATTTGGCTGATAACATTATGCAGTCACCCAAGTTCCATGATAAGAGGTCCGTTTCTTGTTCACTGCTGTATCTACATTGTTTAGCATATAGCCTGGTCCATGGTTGATGCTCAATATATTTGTTGTATAAATGATTCTATATCTGTTTTCTTAATACTTAATGCAATAGTATTGATTATAAAAGTAGGACATATTACTTATGGAAATTTGGAAACTTCTGAAAATGAAAAGAAGAAAATAAAAAAATTACATGATTATTAATATCACAGGATCAATTGCTTTATCACATAATTAACTGTTTCTTGGAAAACAGAGGAGGGTATCTCAAGGGTATTTATGGCAAGGAGGGGCTGGCATATAAAACATGCCCATCACCGTGTCTGCCATGCTCAGAGCCCCCCTCTAAATGGGCAGGCCTAGATTGCTCTGTTTTATACAGTGGGACTCTGCCCCACTGGCTGGGGCTGGCTGTATAAGGAGTGTGCTTTGATCCAAGAATAGTCAAACCAGAGACTGGCCAGCTCATGACCTGGTGCAAAAGAATGAAGCAGGGCTCATCATATTCCCTCTTTTGAAGGTGGACTAGAAAATACAGTTAGCAGCGGTCTCTGAAGAAGAAGGAGTCTATAAAGAGAAGCTGTGAGGTAAGATAGGGCCATGAAGCTTCCCAGCAGGCTGAAGTTATAAAGCAAAGGCTATGAGGGAACAGAATCTTTGAAGCAGAGGAAAGTTATGCAGAGTGGACGGAAAGAATAAACCAGTTAGTATAGAGAGGAGAATGGAGCAGGACACAGAGAGGGACAGAGGCACCACCAGAGACAGACTGTGAAGACGCTGAGAGAAGCAGAGAGACAGAGAGCATCTGATCCCTAGCCTGTCTTGGTTCTCAGAAGTTTCTATGGCCCTGGACACGTTCATGCGTATCTCTCTGGTAATTCACTCTTTCTTAGGGTGGCCTGAGTGCTCTGTTCTTTGCAATCCAAAGAATCTGTTTGGAGCAAGAGACCCATTACAACAGTGGGGTGTATGCTGAATGTGGGGTGCCATGCAGGATCAAGGTTTCAGTTAGATGATGAGGATGCAGGAGATCTCAGAGAACCAGATTGAAGGAATTACCACTGGACCTCTTAGGAACTGGAAAACTGTCAGATATCTACTTTCCGCATTTTCCTTTCCCTCTGGGATTGCATGATCTCTCACCTTTGCTACTCTCTGCATATCTTTGTTCTTTTCCACGCCAGCTTCCTTCCTCAGGCTCCCCTGAAACTCTGGCTTGCATGTGACTCAAGGTTGTTTTGGCGTTGATTCTGGTCCCATTCTGTATGATGTTAGAGATTTAGTGCGCAGCACTATCTGACCAGCTGCAATCAGTGTATCTTTTATTTTAAATTCTCAAGAGAGAGAATCAGATGGTCGCTGCTCAGCTGCTGGGTTGGCTGTGCTTGAGTTTGATGTTCCTCTGAGATCCAGTGATCTGTGGCAAAGGTATGTGAGGCTACATAGCTCCCTGCACCATCAACTGGGGCTATGGGTGTTGATTTTCTGATTAGTGGGGAAGGGGTAGGGCAAATTGAGCAACATACATGCTGCATCTTGGTTCTGCCCTGCCATTTAACTTGGATCTTTATTCCTAGTGCAAACCTACTATTGGGTTTCAGAAGTTTCAGACCCCAGCTATCATGACTCCCAGTTTCTAGGGACACTTCCTCATGTCTGCCAATGCCTTGGCTCACCTCCTTCCAGATGCCTTTTCTGTCTATCCCTGGAGCTGTCCACACTCCCAGTTCTGACAGTTTGCATTCTTACCAGTTTTGCCCCAGGGGTCAGGTCTTAAACCCACACCTCTGGTTGCCAATCTTTGCCTTTGTTCAGATCTTGAAGTGCTATAAATGCCCACTCTGTCAGTACGGAGAGAAGGCTGTACTCCATAGAGGCTAGAATGAAGAAATAGCTAAAAAAAAATTACACAGTCTTGAATACTGACAGATTCAGCAGTCCTTGCCTGAGGGCGCCAATCGTGTAAATTCTTCCTGCAGCAATGTGACAATCTCTTAGCAACTCTGAGCTCCTCTGTTTTCAGTTTAACAGCAACAGGGCAGCAGACCACAGGGGAACTCATTTCATCCCATAGAGTGTGTTCACCAAAGCCATCTCGGCTTAGCTGTCTGTCTGAATCAGCATATCCTGATGAAGGGCGACTTGGCCCTCTTTCCAAAAGGTCTCAGTGGGAGTGACAAGAGAGATGTGAGGATGTGCAGCCTTTGGGAACTACCCACATGACCAGCTGAGGCTCTGGGCTACACTCTGTCCACAGAAGCCCGTGTCATTTGTTGTAACTGCTCCTTCCGGGTCCAGCATCTTGTTCGTTCCTTCTCGGGTAGAGAGAACTTCACGGTCATCATCTCTGTGATGCCTTTGCATTTGCATTCATGCCATTTTTATCTGACACCACAGATTCTATGGCTGTAGTCCTCTCATGGTTGTGTGGCCAGAAAAGATTATATTCGAGAACTTGAAAGCTCCATGGAGCCATCTCCATGAAGGAGGAAAGAAATTCAGATCAGAAATCAAAGGCTTATCTTGTAGTGAATGCAGGTTCTATTTTATTTAGAGAACAAAAGGAAAGCATTGGACTGGGAATGGAGGGAAAGATGTGGGGTATGTGTTTTTTTTTGTGGCTGTGTCCCAAGTGACTACATACTTGGTCTTTAGCACAAATTGTTGACTTTTATGTTTTCCCATTCCTCAAGCAGTATTAGAAAATAATCAGGAACAACAAAATCCTATATATGTATATATATATATATTTTTTTTTTTTTTGCCGCCAGATCTTCTTAGTAGATGGGCCGCTGCATGGGAGTAAGTCAGGTACTTTCTGAAGCTGTGTCACTCTTTCAGGCAACTGAGGGGCCATTTAGTAAATTAGTCCTTGGAACGGGTACCCATACAAGTTGTTGGCAAGGGTGAAATGTACAAAATGACCCCCTGGTCACCTGAAAGAGCTAATGAGTCCTTAAAGGATTCTTGGAGAGTTTCCCAAGTGAAAAACAAATATGGCTCTCCAAATATCAATTCTACAGTATGTATTGTGTAGAGGTAAGAGGCAGGCAGGGTTCTTGGTTACACAAGGGAGCTTCTGATCCTGGAGCATTGCAGCGAAATCATGATCCCAATGATGGGGTTCTGAGAAGTGTTTCTTCCTACAGAGCCCAGTGAAGAATGATTAGAATCACCTGTGTAGTCAGCCAAATAGAGACCTGGTCAGCAAAAGCTGAGCTGGAGTCTTGGTGATGTAGGGTAGATACCAATGTAAAGATTGTCTTTTTAAAAAAGATAATCTCTATAAACCACCATTTGGAGAACTAAGGGAAGGATTTTAATTCCTAGGTTGGTGCAGAAGTAACTAGAAAGTCATTAGCAAGCTATGACCATCATCTTTTAAAATTTCTCTATTTATTGGAGAAATCAGATATGTTTCCGGATAAAAGACTGCTAGATACCTACTCAGTATCCACTACCTCTGCCTTTTTTGGATTATAAAACCCTGATTTTATTAGAGCAGCATCGTGCTTCACTGAAATATGCTGGATTTCTCAGCCTCCCGGGAAGATGGGAGGGGTGTATGACTAAATTCTAGCTAGTGAGATATAAGAGGAAGTTATTGGGTGAGTCTTCTGGTAAAACTCCTTAAAAAGGGACAGTGGCTCATCTGGTATGCTCCCTTTGTTCCTTGTCTTTTCCCTTCTTCCTACCTGGAATGAGAAAATGCTGGCTGGAGTTCTAGTAGCCACTTCCTGAATACGAGGCAGCCTCATATTGTGACAGGAAGGAAGTCACAAGTCAGAAGGTAGAAGGCAGAGAAGAGAGAGAGAGGGTCTATGATTAGGTCACGGAGCCATTGTATCACTCCTAATTTGTTTAACCCCTGCTTTTTATGTCTCTGCTATTCACAGTTGAACACATTTTCTAACTGATGTAATATTCAAGACTGGAATCCCACGTCTTCTACTCTTAAATAGAAGTTATTTTGTTCACACAACAGGAATATCAATAGGGAATAAGATTCTAAAACTCAGCCAGCCCATCCATATGGATGGTCACCATATGGCCTTTCCTTGCTGCCAAAGCCAGTCTAACTAAAGAGACACAGGGAAGAAATGGCAAGTGCAAAGTCATTCTAATGACATTCTAGAATGTATGAAATGAAGACAACCTGAACAACCTTGAGATACCATAGAAATATCGTTTCTGAGGTATTAAAAAGAAAAATACTTTATAGTACATGTCAACCAATATGAAGAGAGCAACTTCAAAGCATCATACTGGTCAGCCACTTTAATTTGTATTTGCATTATTCATCAAATCCACTGTGTAGTAGATCACTTTGGTTAAATTATGTCCATTTTTATCCTTAATATATGTTGGTTTTACACGTACATATTCAGAGATGCACAAGAGCTGAGTACATTCTCTCTCCATTTCCAATCTCCCAACATAATACCACCCCCTGCCTCCTCATTTGCTTCTATATTCTGCTTCCAGAAGCCTCCACAATGCATAATAATGCCTCCTATTTATTAGCTGTACAAGGCATTTCACTCTATGACTTAGGTATTTCTATCCTTACTTCACAGTAATTGGGGTTCAGAGATTATATGGGCAATAATAAATGATAGAACTGGGATTCGAATCCAGTCTGTGTAACCAAAATGCATTATTTAAACCACTCTATTAATTCAACAAACATTTGTTGAGCACTGTGTGCTAGGATTATTCCAGGTCTTAAGGATAAAAAGGGGAAGAGAAATTGCAATAGTTCTCTGCCCTTCTGAAGATTCTTTTCTTTTTAAAATTTTTATAGGAGTATAGCTGATTTATAGTGTTGTGTTAGTTTCAGGTGTACAGCAAAGTGAATATGTTATAAATATACATATATCCACTCTTTTTTAGATTCTTTTCCTAGATAGGCCATTAGAAAGTACTGAGTAGAGTTCCCTGTGCTATACAGTAGGTCCTTATCAGTTATCTATTTTATATATAGTAGTGTGTATATGTCAATCCCAGTCTTCCAGTTTATCTCTCCCCGCCCTTACCCTCTGGTAACCGTAAGTTTATTTTCTACATCTGTAACTCTATTTCTATTTTGTAGGTAAGTTCATTTGTACCCTTCTTTTTTAGATTCCATATATAAGTAATATCATATATTTCTCTTTCTCTGTCTGACTTACGTCACTCAGGCTGACAATCTCTAGGTCCATCCATGTTGCTGCAAATGGCACTATTTCATTCTTTTTTATGGCTGAGAAATATTCCATTGTATATATGTACTACATGTTATTTATCCATTCTTCTGTTGATGGACATTTAGGTTGCTTCTGTGTCCTGGCTATTGTAAATAATGTTGCAGTGAACATTCAGGTGCATGTATCTTTTCGAATTAAGTTCTAGTGGAGAATTAAAACAATAAACATGATAAGTAAATTATGTGATATAAGTGAGTTATGTATAAGTAAGAAGGTGATGGAGCAGGGTAAGAGAGAGCAGGCACATACTGGGGACAAGCAGGGGACAAGTGTCAGTATTCAATATGAGGGTCACAGAAGACCTCCCTGACAAGGTGGTGCTTGAGCAGAAATTTGAAGAAGGTGATGGTATAGGCCATGTGGATATCTGCTGAGAGGAGATATCCACATGGCCTATACCATGTGGCTGAAGGAACAGCTGGTGCAAAGGCCCTGGGGTAGGAGCATGCTTATCATGTTTGAGAGACAGTGAGGAGCTAAGAGTGGGGTCCAGAGGTGGGGATAGTAATTAGAAATGAGGTCTGAGAGGGAATGGAAGGCCACACATACGGTATTGAAGACTTTGGTTTTTTTTTTTTTTCTTGCGGTACGCGGGCCTCTCACTGTTGTGGCCTCTCCCGTTGCGGAGCACAGGCTCCGGACGCGCAGGCTCAGTGGCCATGGCTCACGGGCCCAGCTGCTCCGCGGCATGTGGGATCTTCCCAGACCGGGGCATGAACCCGTGTCCCCTGCATTGGCAGGCAGACTCTCAACCACTGCGCCACCAGGGAAGCCTGAAGACTTTGGTTTTTAGTCTGAGGGAAGTAGGGACCATTTGAACTGAGGAGTGTTGTGACCTGACATTTTTCAAAGGATCACCCTGGCTGCTGTGTTGAGAATAGACTGAGGTAGGGACCTACCTGGTAGCGCAGTGGTTAAGACTCCGCTCTCCCAATGCAGGGGGCCTGGGTTCAACCCCTGGTCAGGGAACTAGATCCCACATGCATGCTGTCACTAAGAGTTCTCATGCCACAACTAAGGAGCCAGTGAGCTGCAACTAAGGGGGCTGCCTGCTGCAACTAAGGAGCCCACGTGCTGCAACTAAGGAGCCCACGTGCTGCAACTAAGGAGCCCATTAGGCACAACTAAGTAGCCTGCCTGCTGCAACTAAGACCTGGTGCAACTAACTAACTAAATAAATAAGTAAATAAAATATTAAAAAAACACCCCAAAATATTTTTTAAAAAAGAATAGACTGAGGTAAAAATGCAGGGACTTCAGTTATGAGGCTTCTGCACTATGTTCTCTTGCTTCATAGGTTTTAGAGAATATTGTCAGGAGAGGGACTTCTGCCTTTCTTGTTCTTTATAATCCTTTTCAATGAAAGAGGGTTAGTAACAGGGTGGTGAGGATAGTAGTAGATAAAGGCCTCAGCACTGGCAAGGGGCTGTGGGGGGATTTCAGCTGTCTCCCCATCTTCTTTCCCCTCCTGGGGGAATGTGCAGACGGGGACAGGCACTGTTGGAATGAATGTCTTTGGAAGTCCTACAAGGGAAACTTCCCAGGACCAAAGTTCTCAGTACTTATTTTCTCTAATTCATTAATTCAACAAATATTTGTGTAGTCATTGTATAGCTTAAATTAGTGGGGGAAACAGACAATAATCATTAAGCATCATAAATATGCAAATTATATGTGTTGGATCGTGACAAGAATTACAGAAAAAAATGTAGGACAAGGTTAGTGGGAGTTCCGGGGTATCGTGGGGCTGATGGAGGGTGGAGGGCAGGTTGCAGTATTAATGGAGGTGTCGAGGTAGGCTTCATTGAGAAGATATTGGGGTTTGGTGGCCAACAGGCCTTGATAATTTCATAACATCATTAACTAGAGACATTCTGCCATCACTTTTCCTTTTATACCATACCTCCCACTGGTAAAGAAGATAAGTCAACTGACATTGGTTCCTTCTCTGCAACTGAACTAAGAGGGCTGCTGGTGATCTGCTCTTATGTTCTTCACTATCAGCACTTCAATCCTGTTTACTACTTTGACCCTTGTAAAATCGAGATAGGCTCCGTCTCACAAAATGTGAGCAACCCCTATTCCAGCCAGATTGTTTTTTTGGGAAAACTGCTTGCTTCTTATCATTTACATATATTGTTTCCATGTCATTGAAGGGACCTCTGAGATTGGGTTTGCATTGGCCGCTTCTATACGATAGGATGGTAAAATATGATATATAGGTAATGAAAACATTCATTGATTAATTTGTTCTTCTCCCTTTCCTTTCTATTCATAAATTCCTGATAATGAAGCAATTGATCACATTGTCAAAGGTTCTTTAAATTTGGTCTTAAGATGATGGAGGAAAGGAAATCTGCAGTGTTATGGTGGAATCAGCTGTGTAATGGCCATTACTGTCTAATTAGTCATTTTTTGTCTAAATGGAGTGATTTAATAATTTTGAACAGATGTTGTGACTAAAGCATGAACTCTACATAATATTTACAATAGTAATCTAATGTAAACATCATCTGAAAGAGTCTAATTCAGAACTTTTTGAAATGTATCGTGTGGAACAGCTAGTCCCACTGTTGATGTCTTCAAAAAAATAAAAAGGGATTCAGTGGTCAAATAATTTTGGGAAGTGCTACATGCTACACTTCTCTCTTGGAGATTCTTGATGTGCATTGGTCTTTTAATAGCTGTGAGAACTTTTCAATAAACAAACATTTTATTTTTGTTTAACTCTGTTTCCCAAACTCATTTCATTACTGAATCTATTTGTCATATAGATTCATATATCAATTAAATCCTACAGAGCTACCAATTTACAGGATGTACTCTGGGAAAAGCTGATGTGGCTGATGTTAAATTTCTTAGAAGAATGAACAGAATTGCTTGTTAATGTTTATTGAATGGATGGGCTTGAGGATGAGCGTCACATTTTAACTTATTTTCATTACTGATCATTATTGTGATTATGGTGCTAAAAGTTTTTATATATTCTTCTGAATCCAAACATTAGGAAGCCCTCTTGGGTTCATGTTGACTTAATTTGGGGTTTGGCACATAGTCATAAAAGAGGCCAGGTCTCAGTGGTCAGCAAATATACAGAGCTACTTAATGCAAAGCATTATTGACATTTAAGCCAACTAGGGACGTGGCTTCTAATGTGTGACCTTGTTTTAATAATCACATCAAGTAACTGCTGTGATAAAATTTACTTCCTTGAGTAAAAGCAAAAAAGGGCAGTTTCAAATACTGACAATTTGTTCTATAATCTGGAGGTTTCTTAATGTTGTCCACAACACCAAAACATTTTTAAGACTTAAAATGAATACTCTAAGCTTTCTGAAAACCTCTCAAGATTTTTGAAGTACAAATCATAAAGGTGCCTGAGGTGGCAGTTGATTTTGGCAGTGTTAAATTAATTTAAACTTCACTTTTTTTAGCCTTCACCTCTTAAGCATATTCTCCATCCCTTATGTGAAATGAAATTGAAATATAAGCTTCTTTTGGTGAAATGCCCTTAGAAGACTTCTCTGAAAAACTTCTTTTCATAAATGAACATGTCTTTTAAGGCTGTCTGGTACAGTGGACATTCTATGTCCTCTCATTCCTTATTGAGTAGAAAGTCAGAGGACAATTTAATTTTTGTAATCTTGAACCAAAATTTGTTTTTCAGGTGAGAATAACACTTTTCACTCTTCGTTATACTGTCTAGTGGTTCAAGTCAATATGTTTAATTTATCTGGAATTTTCTTTTTTTCTTAAGTGAGAGTCACTTTTTCTCTTCATTGAAGAAACAGGACCAATTTTGCCTTGGAAAACAATTAGCATATTGAAGTGATTCTTTCTTCCATTTTATAGAAAATATTGGCATGGTCACTGTGATGTATTGTATGACTGCTTACCGTGTATTTTGATGGCCCTCATGTGGTGTCTCATCCTGTGGGAGGATTACACATTTTCTTTTTTGTTGAGGGAGGCTTGGTCATGTGACTTGCTCCGGCCAATAAAATAAGAGTGGAGGTGGTGTGTGGCACTTCTAATAGAAGCTTATATAACCATCTCATGGTTTGCCTTATCTTTTTTCTCCCTGCTGCAGAGACCTATGTTGCCTCAGAGAGTGTTCAGTCATTCTTAGATCCTAGAGTAAAGTTGACGTGGAGCAGATCCATGGCCAACCAGCAATGGCTATATAGCACAAAGAAGAAATAAACCCTTGTTTTCATTGAGATTTTGGAATTGTTGTTATTGCTGATAACCCATTATATTTTGACTTATATAAACATCTTCTTCATTGGATTCTTTCCAAATTTCCTTTTAAAAAAACTTGATATAAAAGCAGAGAATTCAGCCAAACTATCATCTATCATTTAATAAATTAAATAGAAGAAATTGTCAATGAATTGATACAAAGCTAAATTTCAACCTCAGCAATGTAAACTGTAGAATCTTTAACCACTGTAACATAGATAATAACTGCTATTTAGTTTTAAGTAATGGAGCAAATAAAAATATAGACCCCACTGCAATGCTGCTGTTTAATGGACCAATTACAATGATTCTTGAATGTGAACATATTTAATCTAAATATTTTTCCACTCAGACCTTAATAGCTGTCTTTGTGAGTTGCAATTTAGTCTCTCAAAAGCACCAAATAAAAAAGCAAAGTTAAGTTTTTAGCAACTTGTGTTCAAGTAAAAATGATTCTTTGAGGCAACAGTGGCTAGTTAGTACAACAAATCCCTAAAATATCATTTTATAGATGGACATTTTTTCTCAAATGAATGTAGATTCTGCAGGTGACTTTCCAAGTCACTTCCTTGGTGATAGGGCAGCACTGATACTGATAATATTTATTCATAAATTATAGTTAACATTTATTGTCTATGGATTTTCTCCCAGGAAAAATGATACTTGAGAATTTTTCTTTTAGGTGAATATAAAAGATGCTATTTTTGAGGGCTTTTTAGGACATTTAATTCTTTTTTTTTATATAAAATTTTCTCTTTTTTTAAAGTAGAGATGACAGATAGAAAAATAGATGATATTACATTTTTAAGTGGAAATGCTATAATCTGTTTTGACTGACAAAAGATGATGGAGTCTTAGAGTTACTGTTAAGTGCAGACAGGACACCTTGCTGTATCAATTGAAATGTCTAAGTGTAAGAATGAAATCTGATAAACATTAAACATTATTGTTTGAGAAATATACACTTTTTATTGCTTGACACTTGACCAGAAACGAAGGCCAAAAACTAGATAAATTTAAATATTGTTAGAATAAGTAGCTCAGTAAATGGGAATTGTGAAGCTCTAGAGCATGGATCCATGTTTCATTCAGAGTCAGAATTTTATGGGAAACTATATTTCAAATGATGCATATTCTAAACAGTAGCTAATGCAAAAATATTTTTATTTTATTATTTATTTATTTATTTTTGTGGTACGCAGGCCTCTCACTGCTGTGGCCTCTCCCATTGCGGAGCACAGGCTCCGGACGCGCAGGCTTAGCGGCCATGGCTCATGGGCCCAGCCGCTCCGCGGCACGTGCGATCCTCCCGGACCGGGGCATGAACCCGTGTCCCCTGCATCGGCAGGCGGACTCTCAACCACCGCGCCACCAGGGAAGCCCAGTAAAATATTTTTAAACATGAAGTTCCCAACATGTTGTCACTGTGATACATTCAAAACCAATCGACAAGCATTTAATTGGATTATACAGTCTAAGAGGATATATAAATACATAGCCAATCACAAAATTCTGCAACCAGAATTGTTTCCTTTTGACAGTAGGGTCTAAAGGCCATTGGGATACTGTTTTTTTCAGTATCTACTTTATTGCAAAGCCCCAAATGAATATTTTCCGTGATCTAATTTTCTGTTTACAATGATTATGGAGGACATTAAATTCTTGCAGAAAATATTTTTATTTTTAATTTGTAAAGTGTATGGAATTACTGAGATAATTTATCTACTTTGATGGAGGATTTTAGAGCTCATAGAAACTCAAAGAAATAAATATTAATCTTGGAAACTGAATATCATGATTAATTCTGCATGAAGTGGGTCACAAACAGGTAAGGAGGAAACAGGTTAACTTTTCTTAGTTCTGGATCAAAGCCATTCTCTTCGAATTTCTAGATAAATGGTAGTCACTTCTAATGGGAAGAAAAAATATTTGAAAAACAACTTTAAAGCAATTTATATCAATCTCATTTGAGAAGAATGAAGTCTTATTGTCAGAATCTTTAGGAAAAAGAAATCTTAACACCCTTTCTCCCACTCATAACCCAAACACAACTATGGCATAACCTTTTCCCCCTTGTGCTATTTGGTTTATTTTCCCCTTCATTTTCCTGAAAAAGTCAAGAACCTTAGGACGTGTCAATTTTCCTCTGAACCCATCCTATCTTCCATGTTATTGTTATTCTCACATTTTTAGCTCCACTGTGTTTTTAGACAACCCCTCAATATTAGTTACTATGATTATTATTATGTTATAGAGTCTATTTAGATTTGCAAATGAAAACCAAGTTCTTGTTTTAAACCATTGTTTCTTATATTCCACTCCATCTTTGCTTTTTTGCTTTTTGCTCCAGTTTAGTTTTTAGTGATTCTTTCAGTGGGGGGCAGGGTGGTCTACAAGTAGCAAATTCCTTTATTCTTTGTTATGTCTAAAAGTGTCTTTATTTTACTCTCACTCTTTTGAATGTTAGTTTCATTGGGCAGAGAATTCAAGGTTGACAGTTATTTTACTCAGAACACTGAATATGTTTTTCCTTTGTTTTCTGGAACCTGTTTTTGCAGATGACAAGCTTGTTGTCAGTCTGATTGTTGTTTATTTACAGGTAAACAGTCATTTCTTCCAGGTAGCTTTACTGTCTCTATTTCAGATTCTCTAAAGTTTCAGTATGATTTGTGATTTAAAAAAAATTCTGCCAAGGGAATTCCCTGGTGGTCCAGTGGTTAGGACTCCACATTCTCACTGCCAAGGGCCTGGGTTCAGTCCCTGGTCAGGGAACTAAAATCCCGCAAGCTGTATGGCACGGCCAAAAAAAAAAAATTCTGCCAGGAACTCACTATGTTCTTTAAAATCTAATGACTCATGCCTTTATTCATTTCTGGAAACATCTTCACTACTATCTCTTTGAGTATTGCTTCTTTCTCATTACCTTTTCCTTCTTCCTGAAACCCCTATGTGTACTAAAACTTCTTATTCTATCCTTTGTATTTCTTAAATTTGTTTCATGTTCCCAGTGATTGCCTTAGTTCTTTACCTTCCAGCTCACTAATTTCGTTTTCAGTTATGTCTAGTCTTTTGTTTAAGCCATCAATTGATTATTTCAATGACTATGGTTTTCATTTCTAGACGAGATTGGGCGTGTTCAGGGTGGTATGGCCGTAGACTATGGTTTTCTAGAAAAATTTCTAGAAAAATTTTTTTCCTTTCTCAAGTCTGCCTGTTCTTTTTTAATAGCATTTTGGTTTTGTCTTGTTAATATTTTTCCTTCCTTTACCTTACAGAACATTACTAACATACTTATTTTAAAGACTTCATTTTAGATTGCTCCATTACCTGAGTTCTTCCCGCTGTAAATCCCCCCATTTATTGTGTTTGCTTTCTCTCTTAGGACTGTGAGTTTCCATGTGTTTCACAATTTTGTGTTATGAGCTCATCTTCAGTTGGAGTTACGTACGGGGGGAGTCTTGTTTGAGCTTTGAGTTGAGGAGGCACCTATATGGGGTTCTTTTATCCAGTCTTTGCTAGGGGTCTATATTTTTTGGTGATTCTAGAGTAGTTTGTATGTCAAATTCCTGGCTACAAATTTTTACACCATTTAAATAATGTATAAATTCAGATCCCACACTCAATACTTTAGGTAGGAAAAATATGGAATTAAGCCATAGAGTTGCTTTGGCATTCTTTGACACCAATGGGAATGCGAAATTGCTATCTGGAAGGTGATAGAGCTTGTTAAGGAATCTATCAATATATTATAGTTGCATTTGCAACTTGTATAACAAACACAATATTTTTACTAGATATTCATGTTTATTTGGAATAGCTTGAGTGTAGAAATTCTACATGGTCTTTATGTTGAAATAAATAGTGTTTTTACTTATAATATGTGTTTATTTGAAGTAGATCGAGAAGTGCTGCCAGAGATAATGGGGGAGTGAAAATAATCTTAAGCCTCCACTTGTGGTTAAAGCTATATATTCAGTCTGGAATTATATAAAGGCACCTATCAGCCACAGTGCCTCTCTGGAGAGGTGGTAGGAGGGAATGCTTCATAAACAACATTGAAAACATATGCATGTGGATTAAATTTAAAAAGTGTTAAATAATGTTTGAGTTTATTGTGAATTGTAACACAGTTGACTTAATCAAGTGTGAGGCGTTAGATTGCTTAAGATTACAGAAAATAAGTAAATCAATTAAAATATTTGTCTCCCAATTTAGTTAGATATGACCCTGAGTTTTAGCCTCAGAAAAAACCAAGATGAGGAGATTTAAATTGAAAACTAAAGAAGATTTTTTATTAACTTGGACTGAGAGATTATAGTCTTTCCCTGACCAGTGGTGTGTCTAACTGCAAACTTTAGGGACTCCAGAGCTGTAGCAAATTAAGAGGAGAATACCACTGTTCTTGTGATGGTGTCTGGAGAATGTAACATGATACTAGGTCCAGGAGGACTTTGTCTTGATGTATGGCCTGAAAGTCAGAGAGATTAAAAATGAAGAAATATGGGAACTCCATTATGCATGGTTCAGTAATTAGCATTAGCAGAAACCAAGTGGCCTGGCTTGAGCTTAGGAGAGAGGAGGCACAGCGTTCGGTACCACATCTGCCTAAGTTTTTGAAAGTAAGGAATTCTTCCTAAGGATGTGTGAAGGTATACCTCATTGCTAACCTGATCAAAGGGCATGGGAGGGAGATGGAGTACTACTTTCTATCTTTTTTAAGTTAAATAAAAGGAATGTATTATTAGAACAGGGGAGTGGGGACAGTATCTCACTATGGTTATACGTATGAGCAAGGTCTTTGGAAGTAGACTGCTTGGTCACTTCCTCCTGCTCTGTCACTTCCTGGAGGTGGAAAATGATAAGTTGCCTGATGTCTCCATGTGTCATTTTTCTCATCTGTAAAATGGGGAAATCTGAGTTGGTACAGGAAGCAGACAGTCTTTATTAATATGCTGTGCTGCCCCATAGGAGTCTATGGTGATCCCATGGGAAATTGTTGCTGAAAAATGGGGATTTTGAATTATAAGAGGTTCTCTGGAATGCTTCCCTCACATAAAATTGAAATCCCTTCTATGCTTATGTGAATTTTTCTGGGGGGTTGCGGACAAGAGCCATAGCTTCCTTTGGATTTTCAGAATTCAAAATTCCTTAAAGGTAAATAACCACTGCCCTAAAATTTCCACAAGGGGACAGGACAGTCCTGATTTGTGTGCTATATCATGGAGTACAAAACATGTTGGAGTTGAAGATGTAGTTCTCAATTTAGCAAGGGGAGTGTTGGAGCATATTGAAACACTGGAGCAAGTATCAGAACAGGTTGGCAACTAGAGAGTCCTCCCTAAGGTTTAGAAATACTTACCCATAAGGACTTCTATTGGGATCCCATGTGAATTAACCTTTAGAAACTTCCTCTTCTGTAGGGAGTATTTGATTAGAGCTGTGGTCCCCCTGATTCTATGGTTATTTGGGGGTTAATCCAAAGAGAGAAATACTGGTGTTTAATTTCTACTTTAATGTTGCTGTAACTCCATGTCCATGGTTAAGAATTTAATTATCTACTCCTATGTGTCCTCAACTGGAGCGTCTGATCCTCAGTGCCGTCTTAGTTTTGTTGTGTTACAAAGACTTGCAGTTTAATCCGCAAGTGAAATGGTTACTTAAGTTATTCATGGTCTCTTAGAATTTGCTATTTGTTTTTTCTTTGTTCTTTGAGAAACTCAAAATTAGTGAGGGATACCCTGTAGGTAATGTCAACATTTTCCACTCAAACTTGAAAAGTCAGCTGAGATTTAGAGATTACTTAGAAATAGATAGCAATAGATAGGCTCTTTGGGCTGGATCAGAGGAATCCTCATGCACTGCAAACATGTGTTCAAGGTGGCAGAATCAGTGGTCCTAGTCAAGGTATTTTCATACTAGTCTCCTTAGCCAGGTAAGTTGTTTTCTACTTTCTGGCATGGATTCTGTACAATTGTCAGATGAGCCCTTTATATTCCTCCGCCCAATGCATGCCTATATCTATCTCTGCTTTTGCCTATACTGTATTGTTTTACTTCTTGGGATGGTTCTTCATGTTTATCCCCCAATTCTACCTTTTTGTTTTTTTTTTTTTTTGCGGTACGTGGGCCAGGACTGCCGTGTCCTCTCCCGTCGTGGAGCACAGGCTCCGGACCCGCAGGCCCAGCGGCCATGGCTCACAGGCCCAGCCGCTCCGCGGCACGTGGGATCTTCCCAGACTGGGGCACGAACCCGTGTCCCCTGCATCAGCAGGCGGACTCTCAACCACTGCGCCACCAGGGAAGCCCCCCCAATTCTACCCATTTTTAAAGTTTCTCCTTAGAAAGCCTGACTAATCCAGTCTGTAATGCTTCTCCCTTTTCATCATGTGTATAATACTTCGTTTGTCTCATCTTGTCTTCCTCTTTGAATTATAGGCAACTCAAGGATGGGATGGTGGCAGAGATTGGCTATTTAACAAGTCCATTTCCTTCTTCTTGGGCATATAGCTAGACCATATTCTCAGCATGCCATGTAGTTAGATGTGGACTGAGTTCTAGCCAAAGGAATATAGGCAGAAGTGATGAGTACTACTTCCAGGTATGACTTATTCGAACACTGTACACATGACATGGTCTTCCATGCTCTTTTCATGTATGCTGTCTGAATGCAGAGGATTGTAGGATTCTAGGAGAAGGTAATATGGAAGAGGCCTAGGTCTCTGAAGTACTATATGGAAATATTTGATCAACCAGAAATAACCACACTATGCTGTTATAGGGTAAGCAACCAACTTACCAATTTATCATGCATTAAGCACTAGGATCTTGGGGCTGTTGGGATCTGTTGCAGCAGCTAGTATTACACTAACATATATAGGGGTAAATCATTTACTATTTCTCTGTTTCCTTCACAATACCTACAATAATGTAGAGAGAGGATCCATCAATGCTGGCTGCCTCACAAAAATATGATAATTTACTGACCATTGCCTTCCATAACAAGGAGCTGAAGGATGCTCTCTCTTTAGTCTGGAGAGTGGGAAGCAGAAGGGAGATGTTAGCAGTGGATGGCCTGGTCTGAATGTACATAGGGTGGGTAAAGCACATAGATTTGGTGTTCTTCCTTGATCAATGGCATCAAATAAACAAACTGTATTGTTATTGATTATTATATTAAGTAAATATCAGGAAAGGTATTGGTATTGATTATTACATTAGATAAATGTACAGAGTGGTGGTATTATTGATTTTTATATTCAACAAATATAGGTGTGGACAAAACTCATACTCCAGCCAAAATGACTTAAGGTTTTGAGCACAATTCTGGGACAGGGAGTTATTTTATGATGAACGTTATAGAAAATCTGAGAACTTTCCTCATCAAATTTCCATTAAAAAGAAAAGCAATTAGGGACACATATGCATTTGACTATAAACCAGACACAGAGATGGCAGCATTGTTGTCAACAACAAAGACCCATGGGATCATCAAATACCAAATGTTGAACGCAGCCCTTTTAAGATGTGGGGCTAATTAAAGAAATCAAACTGAGAGACAGAATGCCATTGCAAAGAACAGGAAAATTTTAATTATGTGCAAAATATAAGTAAGTTATCTATAACTGAAGGCCTACAGTTTTGTACTTCTGAGGTTGGATGGACTTAGCTTTATTGTTTGAGAGTTTGGACTAGACTGTACTTGAAGTCAAACTCCTGGACTTGTCCGTTAGGCAAATCAAGAAAGCTCCTCTTTTGTTTAAGCCATTTTTAGATTTTTGAGTTGACTTTCTATTCCTAGCAACCGAAAGCACCCTAACTAATGTAGATCCCCTACATCTAATATAGTCCTGGAATATTATACTCACTCAGTATTTGTTGACTGATTTACTGGGTGCATGAAAATATGACTTTCACCTGCCAAGGTTCATGCTAATTAATGGTTGATCCAGTATGAAAACCCATGTTGGCTGGCACCTAATTTATGACTGGTTCCACAACCCTACCTGATCTGTCCTCTCCTGTCCCGTACCCCATGTGAATACTGCTATCATAGCATTTATTGTATTATGTTCTAATCGTTTATCTGTCATTTCCACTAGACTGAGCTTTTTGAGAACAGAAATGAACGTTTTCACCTCTGTATTCCTAGGCCCTACTGAACAGAGGCTCAGTGAGTGGAAGATGGATTATCTTCCTGTTCCAGCTGGAGTGAACCAGCCTCAGGTCTCATTTCCAGCTCAGGCCTTTGCACTTGCTGGACTACTTTTTCCTGAACTCCATGTGATTGACTCTTGTCATTTAGATCTCAGCTCTGGTCCTTGCTGATACCCACATCTGATGTTGCTCCATCAGTCAGTGTCTTCACATTGTCGTATTGAATTTTCTTCAAAGCCTTCACAGCTTTGGAAGTTTTCTAATATATTCACATGTTTGCTGTTTGTCTTCCACAACAGCAGGGAACTAATCTGACTGGCTTGTTACTCAATGCCAGCACCCAGAAGAGACACTGAATAGATATTTGCAGAACGGACAGACCAGGTACCCATTCTTCTTAGAAAAGATGCCTCTGAATCAGAATAAGGTGAAAGAGAAGCTTAAAATGTACCTAAAAACTCTCTGTGACTAAGGAGATGGCCTTCAGAAAATATTCATTAATTATCTTGCTTCAAATGCAAGAACACTGGAGAAAGGTTAAGCTGATAATGTGTTATAAACAATAACTAAGGTCTTCCGACTCTGAAATCCTTGATTGTTTTATTGCTTATTTTATACATTTCCCTTATTAATATTTGGAAGAGTAATATTTAGGAGGAAAATACATTTTGGGGGGTCACTTTCATAATGCACTTTACCACCCCAGGAAATCGTTTGCTTGGGCTAAGGGCAATCTGACCCAAATGAGTTGCAGATGGTGAATTAACAGTGTGATTTGCATTTTTGAAGGGGTGTGTGTGCAGAGTTTTGTTTATACTGGTTTAGAGTTCTTTGTGTTAAAATTTGCTTATATTTAAAGAAATAAAAGCCAAGATTTTTGTCCTGCTTTTGTCATGGTTGTAGTATAATCCACCATAAAAATCACAGTATAATTTCATTTTTCCCTTGGTTTAATGCCACTAAAGGAGTCAGCTCTAAGTCTGAGGAAACAAATCTACTTCTAAGCATACCTGCATGCAAATGGGCTATGGAGGTGGCTTATCCTTTTACATAATAAATTAGAGAGTTCTTCTTTTCAGTGGAATAGATGTATAGATTAATGTACCAAGACGAGGCATATGGATATGTGGAATCAATGTAAGCCTGGTTAGAAATGACAAAGAGCTTCATGCTCAAGTGCTTTGCAGCCTAATTCAATAAAACAAAATGAAAGGCAAATGCTTGAGGAGCCGAAGAGAGGATCTTTATGAAAATATTAAAACCTTCTTTCAAAGAAAGTCACACATTCTCCTTTGAGTTTGCTTCTAACATTGCAATGTAATGAATGGGCCTCTTTTGTGGGGAAGGAGCTTTGTGATTTTTAACAAAGCTATCAAAAGGAACCATTTTGAGTGTAGAAACCTACTCTTTGGTCTTTAACTGAAAAGTTAAACACACTGAAATAAAACTAGATTTTTTTCCATCAATTTGCAAAACTAAAGTAGAGTTCAAACTGAAATGGCAACAGCGTGAAAAGGTATTTACAGGTCTGCAGCCATCTCTGATTTCATCAATTTGTTTTCCAGTCTTTGTTGTGATTCTGTGTTTCTCATGGATCTCCAGAGACCGTTTCCAGCTTGAGGAGAGAATATCAATAGCCTGCATGTCCTCCAGGAAGCTTCCCTGTGACAATCACAATGTTTCTACAGATCAGATCTTCTATTTCTTTTAATGACTGTGGTAGAACAACAAAATACTATCCATTTTGGGAAACACGAAAATCAACAAAGCAATAATGTCTGAGTATGGGTATAATTTTGCTCCTATTTTGTGCGGTAAGCTCAAAGGCAAAAAGTAAAACTCAATTGGTGTCTTTTGGGTGTTTCATAAATCCATAATTATATCACATGCATTATAAAAATGAGGCAAAGAGCTAAGTAAATTGAACGGAAAACTTGCAAAGTAGAGGTGATGCACTGCAGTGAAATAAGTACTGGACTTTCTAACTGGATCTGGTTGGCTTGGTTTCTGATCTGAGTCTCATCAGGTGACAGGTGGGTCATCTCTGATAAAGTTCCCCCATCTCTAAGGCTGGGTTGATGCCCCATTATTATGCTTTTAAAGATTCTTGAGTTTATCTGACACTGAATTTTCCATATGTATTTATGATTATTTTTCTGTCTCGTATACTGGATTGTGAACATCTTGAGAATGGACTCTGTGTTTTAATCACTTTTGAATTCCCAAGGCCTACCACAGTGTTTTCACATAGTAGGCACTCAAATTTTGTTGTATTAGTTAATTGCTGGTCTTATCAGATGCATATGAAAGTACAAATGTTCCTATTCCAGTGAGGAGTCAGGGACAAAACAGATTTATCTATTGCTGTAATAAACTGAGTTTATTTCCTTTAGAAATTGTGGTAGGCAGAATGGTTCCCCCAAGATCCACGTTCCAATGCTGGAACCTATGAATACGTCGCGTAACATGGCAAAAGGGATTTTGCAGGTGTATTTAAGGTTACGGACCTTAAAATAGTAGATCATCCTGGACTATCTGGATGGGCCCAATCTAATCACAAGAGCCCTTAAGAGCAGAGAGCTTTCTCTGACTGGAGGCAGAAGAGATGCAGCAAGAGAAGTCAATGAGATTCCAAGTGTGAGAAGGACTTGGTGTGCTGTTGCTGGCCCTGTGATGTAGAGGGCTATGTGCAGAGAATGGAGACCTCT
Source organism: Leucopleurus acutus (assembly GCF_964270905.1). Taxonomy (NCBI): domain Eukaryota; kingdom Metazoa; phylum Chordata; class Mammalia; order Artiodactyla; family Delphinidae; genus Leucopleurus; species Leucopleurus acutus. The sequence continues at coordinate 80,963,022 of NC_139152.1, read as the reverse complement.
AGGAACTGAGAGAAGTTTCTTGCTGACAGTCTGCAAGAAAAACTCTGGCCCTACCTCCACAAGGAACTGAATTCCACCAACAATGGGAATGCATCTGGAAGCAGATTCTTCCCCAGAGCCTCCAGATCAGAGCTCAGGTTGGACTATACCTTGATTTCAGCCTGTGAGACCAGTAGCTGAGAAACCATGTCTCATCTACCCAGACTTCTGACCTACAGAACTGTGAAGTAACAAACTTGTGTTGTTATGTATCACTGAATTAGTGGTAATTGGTTACAGCAGCCAATAGAAAACAAATATAGAAATTAATTTGCCAGTTTCAAAAGATCAGAGTTTGGAAACGTATCATAAAGTTGGAATAGTCTGGGTCTGCAACAAATGATATAAATCGATGTTGGATTCCTTGGAATGGTGACAGCAGCAGTGGTGGGATTACAGTATTAGCTACTGCCACCAAACCAACCAAATCCAGTGCAGGTTAGTCCATGGGCCCCCAGGAACTTAATTTCTTCTGGATTTGAAACTGGTTGCAAGTTAGATTGGATAGGGTAGGGAAGAGCAGGAAAGGTTGGAGAATTAGCCAAAGCTGTTTTAGAAATCATTTTCCTTCAGAATTATGAAGATGTTCCTCCCCAGTCTACTAACTTCTAGAGTTCCTTTTGAGAGATCTAATGTTCTGATTTCTCATTCTTTGTACATGTTTTCTTTGTCCTCTCTGAAGTTTTTTGGATTGTCTCTTTATCCCTGATATTCTGAAATTAATAATGTACTTTGGAGTTGTTTTTGTTGTTCATTGTGTTGGACACTCAATAGGCCCTTTCATTTTTTTCAGTTCTGAGAAATTTTCTTGTATCATTTCTTTGGTAATTTTTCTCTCCTCCCTTTTCTCTTTTTTTTCCCCTTTCCTTTGTAAAACTCCTATTAATAAGATATTGGAATCCTAGATTGATTATATAGTTTTCTTAGTTTTTCTTATGTATTTTCTAATTTCAGCTTTAACTTCTGATTTTTCTATTTAAGATTTTAAATTAAAAAAAATAAAAGATTCTTTTTTTAAAAAAAATAGCATTCTGCACTTGTTTCTTGGATGCAGTATTTTTTCTTATTTCTCTGAAGATATTTTAGTTTCTTTTTGATTTTTCTGAATTCCATTTTTCCAATTTGTTTTGGTTCCTCTTTTTCACCTTAGAGACTTTCCTCAAATATATGGTGTCCTAGGCTCTCTGTTCATATGCAATTGTAATGTTCTAAGGAGTTGAATAAGGCTTTGGGTGCTTGGTGGACCAGGTTGGCTGGTGACTTGGATCAGGCAGGACGTGTAGGTCTTTTCTCTGTGGTTCTTCAACTGCTCTAAAGATGAATACTCCAATTTACTGTTGCAGCTGTACATCTGAATGAGGGCTTTCCGGAAACCATGACTAGGGGATGATGATCCCCTATACAGTGGTTAATAATTGGTTGCTGAAATCAGACTGTCTGGTTTCAAAGTTCTGCTTTGTTACTTGTGACTTCCTTGCACTTGTTTGACCTGTTTCATCATCTGTAAAATGAGGGCACTAGTAATACCTACTTTATAGGGTACAGGTTTCCCTTGCTATCTGAAATCAGAGCATTCCTATGAAGGCTTCCATAAGCTGAAATGGCATAAAGAGAAGAAGCAATTACCGTAGGAAACATTTTGCTTAAAGGGCGCAAAATAAACCGAGGTAAAGCACAGATGCTCACAGACACAGTTCAAAGCTGTGGTGGCTTGATGCTGAGATGCTGAGTGTGGTTCCTGGGGAAGGAGCTTGGTGGGGCCGCTCTCACTGCTTGGGTTGCCAGCTGCCTCTGCAGTGGTTCACTGCAAGTGGTTTGAGGCAGTTGAATGCTATTTTCACTTTTCATCTTTTTTTTTTTTTTTGTAAAAGTGAAAATCCTCTTTGATTTCTCTCAGTTAGCAAAAACCGATACTAAGGTAGGCCTTTCATAAGTGGAGTGGTGTAAAGCAAACTTTTGAAAAGTGGAGTATACCTGTAGTTTTTAGGATTAAGTGAATCAAGGCCTATAACCTGCTTGTGGTGTTTTAAACATCATGAGTGTTCATTAAATAGTTACATCTATTTTAACTATCATCACTGTCATCATTATTAATTCAGTATAATTCCCCCATTGCGCCCCATCCCTCCCTCTGTTGCATTAGCATGGAGTTTCTCCCGTTCAGTGTTTCTAGAGTGGAAACCCTCCCACCTTCTGCCAAAGTGGAGGATAAACCATCTCTTGGCTAAGTAGATTTGGGAAGGTGACCTAAGAGATTTATTGGCTCCTTATCCTGACTTTCATCCAATCCTCTGGATCTTCATTTCCATCCTTCAACCCTTCAGAGGTACCTGGTATCACCAATTCCCAGGGCTTTCTGCGGTTTAGAGGCACAAGTAGGTTTTCTTGCCACTTAGTTTCCAGATTTCTCTGGCTGCTAAGTTGATGACCACCACTTATCCACTACCCTGTGGTCTCCTGTCCACTATGTATTTCCTCTCCTGTTCTCTTTTGCCCAGTTGGGTTTACACTTTTTGTATTCCTTTACTGATAGTCTAGTTGGGATTGAGGAGGGAATGAAAATCACCTTATGTATCCAACTGGCCATGTTAACTACAAGGCCACTGACTTCATTTCTTCATCTATGAAATAAAAGATTACAATGGTTACATTTTTTAGGTCTTTTCCCCTACTAAAGCTCTTTGCTCCTGCATATGGTTTAGATTTAATGTAATTCCCAGCTGATCACAGCTAGTTTTCCTATCACTTATCTCACACTCAGAATAGTAGTGATTATTTTTGCTTTTGTTGTTTTGAATCTCTTTGAGCAAGAGACCTGCAGTGTAGCAAATTATATCTTGTGTACAAATTAGAGTAAACTGAAAAACACAGGTGACTTTTGTTCCCTTCTGCATCACAAAGGCCTTTTCAATACACCTGATTGATTGTAAAGGGAATTCCACAGGCAGATGTGAGCTACTGAGATGCTGCTGATTGTAATTTGGGTGCTGTAAGATTTATCATGCTGTGCTATTTGGCAAGCAAGTAGGAAGCCTTTAAACTTTCTGCTCTTTCAAAAAAAATCCTAAAAGAAGATGATACAAAAATTTAAAATGGAAAGAAGTTTCCTTTCTATGGAGATTCACAGAGAATGTTCTGATAAGTCAATAAAAGTTCTGTTTTGTTTAAGATAGTTTAGGTCAGATTTTTGTCACTTGCATCTAGAAGAGTCTTTAATTTATCAAGGGCAGTGGAGATGAAAAGGGTGTTCTGTCTTTCTCTGTGGATCTCTACTACATGGCCTGACACTTTGCATTTCCAGCCTCAGTGTCTCTCACAGTTTGCTGTGGTCTCTAGCATTAATGACTAGCTCTTGTGTGTTCTAGCTTGGTATCCAGGAGAGAAATTTCTGCAAGATAATGAATATTTCTAAGAGGGTGGGTTGTATTGTATTTGAAATAAATAACAGCTTCCTAGAGTTTGTTGTAACCTATTGCATGTGGTTTCTGTTTGTTTCAGTGTCATGGCATCAGGAATGGCATCAGAACATCCTTCTGAAAAGTTCCAATTAAAATAGGAATCCTAAATAATCCAGGTAAGGAAGACATGGACAATTTTTATCTCTAATACTCCCAATAACTTTGGACACAAAATACGATGAAAGGTTTGTGGAAAAAGAGATTAATACATCAATATTGACAATTTTGGGTTAATCAGTGACCCAATCTTCAAAACATTCCTTTCATTTGGAATTAGTTTCCCAGTCAAAATTATTCTCATTGCATTCAGAATGACATTTTTTAAATGATAGTATATATGGCATATACTGTTGGTTGACTACCCAGTAGACACTCCTTCCTTTATCGTTGCTAAGAGAACTCCAGTTGTGTTCAGGCAAGGAGTGACCATGTTCTTCAGGGACTTTGGGTTCTTTTGGGACTCTGGTGTCCCAACTCCAAGAGCTGAATCCAGGTTAGTCTTAGGCAGTAGTGGCTATTCCATTTCCCTTGCATTGGTTTAGGACTGAGCAGGTAATGTCGTTTTGGCTAGTGAAATGTGAGCTAAAGTCTATGGAGTGGCTTCTGGGAAGGTTACCTTTGTTCCTGATGAAGGGCCCAGAGAAGGGCTTTGTTGTGTGGAGTGTGATGTTTTATGTGGCTCCAGCTATTCTGCAGTTATGAGAAGCTGTTCTTAAGGACCTCACTGAGGATGGCAGAGTAGAAAGTTGTAAAGAACCTGGATATCGATAATGTTGCCAAGTTGGAAAATTGATTAGCCCTGGGACAACCTCATCCTTGAACTTTTTATTCTGTGAAATAATAATTTCTTTATCATTTAAGCCACTTTGAGTTGGTTTTTCAGTTATTCATAGCCGAAGTAATCCTAACTGATATAATAATAAGTATATAGATTTAATGCTTTAATTCTTTTGGCTAAAGCTTTTGTTCTACACTTCTTCCATATGTGAGACAAGTATGATTAAAAAAATAAAAATAGATAAAAGAATTGCAGATCTTAAAGAATTACAGAATGTTAGTACTGAACAGGATATTAGTAAATTATTCAAAACATTTGTTGAGATCACTAGATACTACATACAGAAGAGAATAAGACAGACACTGTCCATGTTCTTTTGGAACTTATAGTCTAGTGGATCTTAGAGAGTATTTGGTCTAATCTCATTACACAGAAAGGGACAATTTTTATATCTCTCTGTGTTGGCATAATTCTTTTTGTCACTTAATAAAGGAGGCTAGTTCTTATTAGAGAAAAGACTATAAATTTGTGGTTCTTTTTGCTTTTAACATACAGCCAACTCTTTTGCTCCTCTGAGTAACTAAAGTTTGGGTGTAGAGCTGAGTTTGGTTATAAGGGTTGGAGAGAACTGAATTTCTGTGTATAACAAAGTGAAAGAATTTGGAATTACTTGGACAATTGTGTGTGTGTGTGTGTGCGCGCGTGCGTGTGCGTGTGTGTGTGTGTGTGCGTGCATACTCACAGCAGCAGCAAGATGGTAAACGACTGGGTGCTAACTGGAGTAGGGAGCCCAGTGTGAAATCCCCTGTGTCATGGTGGCCAAAGGGACTTATAAGATGAGATGACTAATATGTAGTTTTAAGTTACTTGCTGTGTCATGCAGGAATGTAACTCTTTGGCAGTGACCTAGAAAACTTCAGCGAAAGTTTTGCTACACATCACAGGCTTTGTTCCCTTGTTGCTTGAGTGGGGAATCAGGGAGATGAAGGACTGACCTCCAGGCACAGAGCAGAGAACAAGAATTCAGCAGAGGCAGGAAATGAGAGAGAATTCAGCAGGGGCAGGAAAATGTACCTCATTCCCCCTCTTCCGCTCCTTGGGAATTTTGCAGGCATCTTGAAGAGGGCTCTGGACTTAATCACTGGATATGGAATGGGATCTGACTGCTTTAACTTACATCTTAAGGGACATCTGGATTAGAGCTGTACCCTGCTGGTGGCTGCAGGACTTATCATAATAGTAATTATTCAGTTACTGAGAATTGCTTCCCCCTGTAGACGATAAACTCCTTGAGGGCAGGGACCAGGTCTGTTTTATCAATAAGTTCATACTGGGTAGTGTGTAACCCATAAAATAAGTATTCAATTAATATTTGTTAAACAGTTCCCTCCTGATAGGGAAATGAATATTATTTAAACGTTCATAGCCTTTCCCCTCCTCAGTTTGCTGAGGAGAAGCAGTTTCCACCTCCTCCTGCTTCCCCTTCCTTGTGTCTTGCCAGGTGGGCTCCTGGGCCAGTCACTTACTGATTGTGGAAGAAGGTGGGAGAGGCCAGCCAGGTTTATACTGGAAATATCAGAGATCTACTGAGAAGAGAAAAGTATTACCTACAGACACAGGGAAGGGAGACAGAAGAAATCTTGTGGGAGATTGAGAGATTTTGGAGAAGAGAGTTTCTGGGGGCAGGTGCAATGCATACAGATGCACGCACAAATAATATATTTATGTAGATAAAAAGTGACAGAAAAGCTGGTTTCAGTCAGTTTTGCTGTGTGTTGTGAGAGGGATCTCTTTGGAGAATTTTTAATAGATTTCCATATAGATAGAAATTTCTTCTTGGTTATTTTTGAGTATATTTCTTTGACTGAGATTCCAGGCTAAGGCTGACTTCTAGGTGAGAAAAGGCCATCCTTGCTTTATGTGGTTTACAACCTTGTGCAGTAAACTGAGTTTTACACTTTGGTATCCTCCACGGTGCTCCCAAGCACTCAATAGGGACACCAAGTATTTGTTGCACAGTATGGAAACAGTGATAACTTAAGGGATTTTATTCCACTCAATCTTATAGCTTCTAAAAATGGGCAGAATTAGGACCAAGGACTAAAATGAGGGCCATTCTTACGTTTTGTTCCTTTCTTGAGTAGATTTAAAGAATGGTGTTACAAAATGCATTGTGAGAGAAGGACATTCCATTTTGGGACTCTTCTAGAAATATGCATGGGAGTCATTTAGACTAATCTTATTTTCCATTTGAGTTAATCTGTGGAAAGCAAGTCACTCCTTGTTACCAACCAGATCCTTCTAAGGATTTTAAAATATTCAGATTGGATTTTTTCCAAACCCCCAAGACTCACAGAAAAGGCACATACTAGGCCCCACTCTAAGTTATGCATCCCTGCTGGAACTCAGTTAAAACAAGGGCATTCCTCCTTGTTCAAAAACACATCCCTGTGGTCTCTGTTGCAGCTGAGTTAACTGGGTTTAATGTAAATGGAATCTTAGATTAAAAGTTTCATTTCTGAGAGGCTGTGTTTCATTCCCTGGCTAGGAGAGAAGACTCTTCTCTCAATCTGGTGATAGGTGGGGACTTCCTAAGAGAAGCAGGGGTCCTAGAGTTTGCAAATGTTGTATAGCTAACTGAGGAGTTCGGGGGGGCCCTGCTGTGTTCTTACAGAGCTGCCCAGACACTTTCAGAGGACCAGATGCTCCAGTCCATGAACAACACATGGTGGGCACCCCTATGAGAGGTCCAGTCCTCTTCCTTAGCTACCTGTTTCTATCTCCCTTACTCTTGCACTGCTAGGAGGCTAACATGAAACAATGTCTGCAGCCATGTTAAAGTAGAAGGAGGATGCAACTCTTTCTTTTTGCTCTTGAAGGTATTTTAAAAACCCTAGGCCTAATGCTACATGTCAGGAAGCACACACTCTGACATCTCTCACAAATACCGCTGGGAAGAGGTGTTATGCCCAACAGTGATCTGACAGGAGATGTGATCTCTTTGGAAGCTTCCAGACCCTGCTCTCCTCACAGGGCTGAGATGTTGAGTGTCAAGCAGATGAGCTTGACAGGTTATTCAGAAGAACAAAACCACAACAAACTGGCTGGAACCCTTGATGTCTGGGAGAAGTTCACTGCGTTTGCATCAGCCAGAGGCTGCCTGCCCACGTTCTTGTCTGCCTAAAAGGAAAGAAAGGAAGAACTCATGATTCCAAGTGAATGGCTTAATGCTAGAGGCTGCTTGGGAGTATGAGAAGCCCAGAAAAAACAAGGAACTAAAATGCATGGGTATGCGTTTGGAGAAGTGTTTATACTGCCCCAGCATGGAAAGTATCTGCTGCAAGCCTAATGATGTGGTTTGGGGTTGTGTCTTCAGTGTGAAGCTGTGACAAAGCTCATCACATGTGGTCTCCAGCCCGGCACCCATGGGAATGTGGGGACTTGGGGTTATGGGCTTCCAGTAGGCAGCCAGGGTTTGCAGAGTGGGGAGTGGAATACTTAGACAAATGCCTATTGTCAGAGAGTCAGAAGTCCTATGAAGAATCTGAAGTTGTACAACCAGACTCCTTTTTAAAACTTAAAAATATTCCATGCACGCTCACACACACACACGAGCACACCTCCCCCAGGGGCAGTGCGTCTTTAGTTATTTGCTTTCCTTCTGCTCAAGAAGGGGAGAGAATACCATGTAGGTGGGATGAATCAAATGGGATTATTTTAAAATGCATCCCCCCTCCCCCTTCTACAGTGGATTGAGGAGGATTATGTGCAGCTTTCATGAAATATCTTATGCTTCTTTCTGGGAAAGGAACTGTAAATGTCATGTCATCGGTCTCTGCGATAACAGCTCACACAGGTACGGGCAGACCTGGCAAGGAGGGAAGAGTGTGGCCGGCCCATGCACCAGCAGTACCTGCAGTTAACGGAGACCAAGGCCCTAGCAGCCCAGTGCAGCCAGTGGATGGAGCGGTGAAGACAATTAGAGATGGAGAAGGGGTGGGGGATCTGGAGACGCTACGAACTGCCCTGTAGAGGGTGTGGCACAGCAGAAGCAGCAGTCCTCTCACTTCTCCAAGCCAAACCCCAGGTGCCTTGTATGCACTGGGTTAACAGAGCTTCTCAAACCTTGATGTGCAGGCGAGCCATGAAGTTTCCTGTTTGGTAGGTCAGGGGATAACGGCTTGAAATGCTACATTTCTAAGAAGCTCCCGGGTGATGCTGATGCCTCTGGCCCAGGCACCATGCTCTGATCAGCAAAGTTTTAAGGGAATCTCAGGTCATAGGTGTGGTCTCAGGTAGCACAGATTCAGTAGGAAGGAGAATCAAATTATGTACAAAGATATACAAATGCATTCAACTTTAACCTCATTAGTGTTAGGAGGAAATTATCCAGGTAACTCCTAATCTTTTGGATTTGGAATGCCTTGTATGATGAAAAAAACCACTTTCTATAGCTGACAGCTTAGGTGGGGCTGTTCAGGTCTGTGTTAAGGTGGCTTAGCAATTCTTGAGCACACACGAGCTGAGGGAAGCAGCATGCTGAGCGGCAGCGGGAGGTGAGCTTGGCATGCACACTGGCCAAGGATGACCTATAAAGTGTATAGTCCACACTTTCATAGTTGGGTTTTGCAATGGCTACTTCTCTGGTTGAGCTAGAGAAGGGAAGTTAGCAAAGGGCTCTTAAGGTTCCCTGCACTACCCCTGCCACCTCCAGCCTTCTCCTAGTTTCCCAAAAGGAAGGAAATCGAGTAAGTGGGAAGAAATGGAAAATGACAAGAGAATGGAAGTCAAGAGATTGTTTGGGTTTCTATTTTTATTTTTCATTTTTGGAAGGAGAGAAAAATAAACTGCCTAAGATGAATCAAGGAGAAAAACATTAAAAAACAAACAAACAAAAAAGAGATGAGTGATGAAGAGAGGAAGGAAATTTCCTTGGTAGATAAAACAGATTTGCCAAATATATTACATTCATTAAGATTTTCTCTGCTTATAATGTGTGCTTTTCGGAGGCTTTTCTTAGCATTAACGGACGCTCTGGGAGAGGAGAAAGTTGGCAGAGAGAAGCCTAGCAAATATATAAATAAGCTTTGGAGCTTTCAGAAGTTTCATTTCCCACAATAGAACGTTCTCCAGGCTAGGCAAACTTTTTCCTACTTAAACAAATGCTTTGAAAGACAAAGATTTCATATTGTCAGTGGAACATTCAGACTAATAATTGCCTCTGTTCTCTCTGCCTTGAAGTCTCAAAAGCCTGCAGATTTATGATTCACTTTTGGCAATAAGCTCCTTCAAATAAATATTACTTTCCCAGGCTGCAAATTGAGTTTCTGAAACACACAGAGATCAACTTCACTAAGATTAAGAACTAAGTTTTCTTGGTGTGTATGTATATATGATTAAAAAACACCGTGTTTGCTTTTTTCCCCTCTTCTTTGGGAAAATTGATTACAAAACTTTACTTTTAGAAATCGTTGTTTTTAGTAGTTGATTTACTGCCAGTGAGATTTTGTAGAACCTTTTGTTGGGGAGCAGGGAGTGGAGATAGGAAGGGGATGGAAGGCAGTTTGACCTTTCTCTTAGGGTTGTGGACTCAGAAATTTTATACAACCTAAGGTTGAGGATTTAAACCAGTTTACTTTGTAGTTGGCACAAGATAATTCCAAAAGTCTTAAAGCAAAAAAAATAATACAGGTGAGGATAGATGTTAAGAAATACACTGAGGGCAGTAGACCCCAAGTGTTGGAACCGAGACACTTTCAGAGCAACCAGCCATCTATCGAGGCTGTTGGATTGTTAGTGCCAACTCAGTGAATGTTACTGGGTTCCTTCAGTATGCCCGTAGGGGCACCAAGGGAGATGAGACGTGGTGTTGATACCCACATAAATACTTCTAAGTTGAGGATAAGACAGAGGAAACACAATAAGCTGCAGGAGTGCAAAAGATGCCCAGCCTGGGGTGTGGGGGAGGATGTCACATCCCCAAAGTCCGGCCTCACTTTGGGCTATGACAGTCACCTAGGTCCTTGTCCACATGCATTAAGCAGGTAGAAGGCAACCAGGCCTCTTTCAATAGGCCTATGACACCATTTCCCTTGGCCTGATTCCACGACACTGCTCCAATTCTGTCTGGATTCCACTCTGTTCCTGCCTCGGTTTGAGTTCTGTGTGGGAATTCCTGACTTAATGATCCTTTATGGAAAACTTAATAAGTGCCAGGCATCATGGTGCTATTTTTTATTTATTATTTTCCTGACACAGCTATTATTGCCTCATTATAGATGAGGAAACAGGTTTACAAAATTTAACTAACTTGCTTAAGGTCACAGAAACTAATAGGAGCTAGAACATGGATTTCTATTCAAGTCTGACTACAAAGCCTATAATTTCAACCATTATTATGTAACAACAACAGCAGCAGTGGCAGCCGTTAACATTTGTTAAACACTTAACTATGTGCTAGGCACATAGTTCCTATTATTATTTCATTTAATCCTCACATGAATCTTAGGAGGGTATCAGTGTTATTATTCCCATTTTGCAAATGAGGGAACTGAGGCTCATCTGTGACTAACTTGTCAAAGGTCACACAGCTGGTAAGGGATGGAACCTAGATCCAAGCTCAGGTAGACTCCTGGCTCCAGAGCCTGCAGCCTTAACCACTATGCCCTACCACCTATATGCCAAGATCCTACATTGGTTTGTGCCCTTCTTTAGGTTCTGGACACAGACTGTGGCTCTCCTGCTTGGATTTCTCAACTTGCCTGCTTGCTTTGGGATGCCATACCTGTCATCATGTCCACTCTTTTAGTCTAAGTGTGCCTTTCTGTTTCTTCTCTGTTCCCTAAAGTTTTACTGAGCACCTGTGGGGCCCAGGCACTGTACTGGGCAATTGGGTGGTGCAGATCAATACCCAGAGTACTTATTTAGGGGAATAATGGACCCTGTTCTGAAGCTAGTTAAAATCCAGTGAGGAGGCAGATTAGTCAGCACAGTATTCCAGTACCAAGTAACAAGTGGTGTGATAGAGGAAAGCATGACTGCTCAGGTAGCCTCGAAGAGGAATCTAGCTCTGGGTGAGGCAAGAACACAGAAAGGGCATTATTTAAGAATTATCTTTATAAAGCAGGAATTCACAAGACAAAGGAGGGAGGGGAAAATAGATCTTACTTTAAGTCCTTTTTTTTTCTTTTTTTACCTTCTCACACATAGGGTTGGAAAAGTTGGTGGCTTGTTTGTACTTCAGGAATCAACCATGCATAAAAGACTGCATCATAATAATAACTGGCATTTGTGAAGAACCTTCAAGAGGCCAGGCAAATTTCTGAATCCTTACATGCATTATCTAGTCTAATCCTCACACTATGACATAGATGTTATTATTGCTCCTAGGTTCCACGTAAGATTCACGGGTGCCTGGGGAAGGGGAAAGATTCCTTTTGCATCCAGTTTGTTTTGGTTTCATGAAAGAGATGGAGACATTTCTAAAACATTGTCTATAGACCACCTACGTCTGACCAACTAGGGGGCTTGTTCAAAATGGAGGTGCCAGGCCCAGAACTACAAAATCAGAGTCCCTTCTCCATACTCTGCGGGTGCAGAAGATACCTGAGAACACTGGACCATCCCCTAGCTGGTGTGCACTGAACATGTGGGACAAGTTTGTTCCCTGTAGAACATCTTTGTAATCTCATTGGTCATTTATTAAAAGAACCAGCTCAGTGAGTTCAAGAGGGGCTGCTATTTACCCAGGAGATGGAATTTCCACTCCCCTTTAGGCTTCCGTTTACGGATATGTTCCAAGAAGATAATTATGTTTTTTGCAGCCCTACTTTTCAGAAAATGAGGGCATCCCTTTCAAAAAATGCTAAGGGTATGTTGATCTTTTAATAAGAAAGCCGGCTCATGGGATGCTCTGTTAGTGATTTTCTTCTTCAGCTCATGCCTGGCGTTGGTGACTGTGGCAAGAGACTGGAACGTTCTAACATGAAGGGTACTTTTCCCTCATTCCCCTCTCCTATGGGGGGCAGATCACAGAGTAAAGACTATAGGTGAGAAGAAAGTGTAGTTCTCCAGTGGTGGAGACCAGTAGTGTGCCTCTCAAACATAAGAGTGTGCCTCTCAGTTTCTTTTGTCCTACGGGTCCCCGAGATTAAGGACTTTGGGACCATATAGCAGCAAAGTTGGGCTAAATGAATGTACAGTTCAACGATATTAAGTACCTTAACATTGTTACCACAGTAATTAAAAAATAAGTTTAAAAAATGGGCTAAATGAATATCTCCATTTTCTCTTAGTTCATGGTAGCTGAGCCGTTGACAATGCCAAACCTTTACAATTATGAACCTTCAGCGCAAGTGGAGAGTTGGGATGTGGTACAAAGGCACAAGGGATTAACAAAAGATTGTAAAATTCTCTGCGTCTCTCCCCCTTTTCCAAAGCACCATGTGGAAACAGGTGCATGAGATGGGCTCTTTGATGACTATTTTAAGTGCAGTTTTCACCACTGTATTCAGGTTTCCAATAACCATTTACAGAAGAACAGGGTCTTAATTCCTAACAGGTTTGCATGTATTCAAAGACTGACTTTGAATCTAATTTATACAGGTTGAAGAAATTTGGAGGAACATAGAAATGTGGTGCCAAATGTAAGAATATGTTTTATTTGTTAATGTTCATCCGTCTGTTTAGTACTGACTATAAGACCACGAGATAAACAATAATAGACGAGCAAGATAGGGCCTTGTATTCACAATCATTCTGTCTAGCACATGGTCAAATAAGCATAATTTATTTTGCAGGATGGTTGTCAGGTTAAATACTGTACTTACTTTGGGAGGACCTCGAAAAGTATAGGTGGGCAGTTTGCTGTTGGGGCTAGAGAGAGACAGAATAATGGAAGAGAAACTGTTTTGCAATGATAAAGAATTCATTCTACAACCACTTATTTAATGGGTATCTATTGTGTACCAGTAGACTGTACTAAAACTTGAAATAATGTGTTGAACAAGATGGGCATAGTTTCAATTGTATTGGAACGTACAATCCTCAAGAGAGAGGAAATGAACCCAAGGACTGTAATAACATTTGATAACTGCTATGGTGGAAAAAATGCTATTGCTGTATAACAAACCACCCCCAAATTTAGTGACTTAAAATAGCAATCATTTGTCATTTCTCAGGTATCTTCAGGTTGGCTACCTAGGCTAAACAGCTCTGCAGATCTATTTTTGGACTTGGTCATATGTCCGTGGGTCACCTGGGGAACAGCTGACCTGGTCTGGGCTTTGTTGATGAAGTTTTCCTTGATGGCTCTGCTCTATATATCCCTCATCCTCCTCCTGGGATAAGTAGGCTAGTCCATGTATGTTCTTCTCATGCTACAGCAGAATCAAAGTAGGCAAGCGGAAACATATGAGACCTCTTAAAGCATTATGATCAGAACTGGCACACTTACTTCTGCCTCAATCTCTTGGTCAAATAAAGTCATATAGCTGAACTCAAATTTAATGAGTGGGAAAATATTCTCTTATCCGTTAGTGGGAGAAACTGAAAAGTCACAGGACGAATTTTGTGAATACAGTAAAAAGTGAAGAACTGGGGAGAGTGATGCAACCTTTCTACATAGAGCATGACACCTAATGAGACCAAAAGGATGAGTAGGATTTATTCAGATGTAAGGGAGTGGGTGGGATAGTCAGAGGAGGACGTGTTCTAGGCAGAAGAAACAACAAGTGGGCAGTTCTAGAGTCATGGCGAGTCTGAGGAACTGAAAGAAGGCAAGTGTGGATGGATAGAAGAAAACGGTGGAAAGAGATGAGCAGGGTGAGAGCAGATTAGGAAGAGCCTTATCTCCATGTTAATAACTGACTTTGAAGTTTCTCTTAAGGGCATTCAGAGCCATGAGAGGTTTTGATACTATGGTCATTACTTGCAAGTCATCATGAACCTCGTGGTCTAGATTTAAGGGAGAATGTCCTCGCTCCAGTTTGTAATTGCATAAGCAAAAAAGTGCACCTTCCTCAATATTTTGATCAGAGTTTCACATTATTTGTTCAATGTATTCCCATTCCCTTGGGCCCTCTGATTAATGTCTTTGCAGTCTCACTTTGACCTTTAGTAATTAGTGCAAATATTTTAAGTTCAGCATATTAATTCTTCTCACAGGAAAAGCATTTTCTTTGAGAATCACCCATAAATCATTAAAAAAATTAATTGGCCAGTGACAGAAGAAGCCATTTTCCAGCAAATATTGGCAGTCTATCCCATTATGGGCTAAAGCTCTAGATGTTGGAAACAGTGTCTGACCTGCTCAGACATTTGACGCATTCAAGCAAAGAAATATCTTTCTTCTTTTGTCATTCTTCTGGGTCTATAATTCTTTAAAGTATTTTAAGGAGGCATCATGGCAGAGCTAGATGAACCAGATTTTACTCCCAGCTCTGCCACTGACTGCTTGGGTGACCTTGGACAACTTACTTATTCTCACTGGGCTTCAGTGTTTTTGTCCATAAAGATGGGTGTAAATGCTCCTTCAGAACCTTTCCAGCTCTAAAATTCTCTGCTTTTTTTGATTATGGTCTGAATATCATGGTAATTCCACAAATGGAGATTCGTAGTTTTCACTTTCAGAAACTGCTTGAAGTACTTTTGCCATTGTACACAATTAAGAGTTGGTAAGGGCTTCCCTGGTGGCGCAGTGGTTGAGAGTCCGCCTGCCGATGCAGGGGACACGGGTTCGTGCCCCGGTCCGGGAAGATCCCACATGCCGCGGAGCGGCTGGGCCCGTGAGCCATGGCCGCTGAGCCTGCGCGTCTGGAGCCTGTGCTCCGCAACGGGAGAGGCCACAGCAGTGAGAGGCCCGTGTACCGCAAAAAAAAAAAGAAAGAGTTGGTAAGATTCTTAAGGATGAGGCAGAAAGAAGTCAGGAAAAGGATGTCTACATGCACGTAGGCAATAAATGAATTTGTTATGAGTTAAGACCTCTGCCAAGAGGCACTGGTGAGAATTGCAGTGGCTGCTTGATCACCTGTGTGCCAGAGTAAGGGCAGTATTATAAATGAGCTGTGAGCTAGAGTTACACTAAGGATCTTGTGGTTCTTATTTATTTGTTTTTTTGTTTTACTTTTTTGTATGTATCTTTTACCGTAACTCTTGAGATTCACAGCTATACAATTATACCTGAATATTTTCTAGATCCAGTGACTTTTTGAATAACAAGGGAAGTACAGCACCTTCAGCCAAGAGCCATGAGTCAAGTTCATGCCTTACCATGAGTCAAGTTCAATTTCAGGAATTTAAATTTACATTGAGGCTGAACTTATTTGGTTTCCTGGACAGAAGCTGTATCAGGTAGTCTCTTGGCTCAGTATTTGATGTGTTTGTAATTGTTATTTACTTACCATCTCTTAGGCATAAGAATTTTCTCAGAACAGAGCGTGAAAGGGAAGCAGAGCTCACTTCTCTGTTGTCTTTCCAACTTCCCCAGCACACTGATCGGGCATCTACAACTCAAATAGTTAGAATTTCCCAGAGCAACACAAGCACTCAATCCCAAAGATAAATCTCAAGCATTCTAAAGGTATCCTAGCACTTTAGAAGCCAATTTAGTGATTTCCCAGGGAAGGGTTTGTCTGCTGGTGATTATAGAAATAAATCTGCACTTCATTTTTAGCCCAGTGGCCCATTACAGCTCGCTTCAGAGTCTAAGCTCCCAAGAATAACGAGAGTCATTTTATGGGAAGGAGAGATTATAAATCACCGACTTTGTCAGTTCCGTGTTTCCCTCCAGCGTTCTTTTCTCTGTGAGTTGTGCAGACAGCTGCCCCTGAGACCACCCCAGTGAGAAGCTTCACCTGTTCTTTGTTTGCTTTTGACTGAGGCCTCAAGTTGGCCCTGGCCACGTCCCAGGGCCACCTCTTAGTCCTAAATGGAGAAGTGATTGAGAAAATATTCATTTTTAAAGCATACATAGCTTCAGAAGGTTTGACTCTTGTTTTCTAAGTTTTACTCCTAAACTTACCAAAACAGATAATTGTATCAGAATGCAAACCTCAGGCAAGCAAGAGGTTAAACAAACTCTATGCTGAGTCTGCAGAACCCTGACCAAGAGGAGTATGTCCAAGTGTCTGTTCACGAGACACCACCCAGAGAGGTATATTGGACCATTCGGGATCTGGGAAATGCTCATTAAAGGTCATGGCTTATCTGGGTCTATTGTTTCCAACATGTAAAAAAGAGAAAAACTGAATATCTACTCCCATTTTATCTCCTTTTGGTGTAAGTTTAAATAATCTACAGTATATAAAGTCCTATATGTATAGAACTTAGTTATACATATGGTGTGTGCTTTAAATTTTTTTTATACCCATAGGGTGCATGATCAGAAAAATAATTAGTGCTGCGTCATCTTTCTTAGTGAAAACTAGTTAACAAGATTCACTCTTAATGCATCGCCTCATTTTAGCCATCTGTCTTATTTCTGTAGTCCTAAATATCATAGTACCAGCCAAAATGAAAAGCTTTGAGGGATAGAAGGAAGGTGTGAGGGAGGGAAGCTGAGAGAGTGAGAAGAGGCAGGGAGAGGTGAAGAGGTGATGGACCCTAAGTTCCCTTTCAGTCTCAAGGTTTGGTCACCTCAGGTTGTATCTCCTTTTGTTAGCCATCACTAAGTGCAGGTGCTGAAGGGCTGAAATGGCTGAAAGATATTTCATACTCCTTAAAAAGCTATAGGCAGGGTTAAGTTACAAACTACTGTTAGCCTCTGAAAAATTGAAAGTTGGCTGCATAAAGTAAGGTGAGGATGGCAATTATTAATGAATAATCACTTAATACAGGCAGATGCTAAAGTGATAAACACATCAATTGGACTGGCTTAAAAACAGTTCACAGTCCCATTCATCAACCCGAACAATTCTCCCCACTGTGGCTGGCCATGAGCTGGGGGTGGGTCAGCTGCGGAGGGCGATCTCCTCCTGGATTTACTGAAATATAAACAAAGTAAGCATTTTCCGTCTCAATTTATCTTAGCATATCAGAGAGGCATAATGAGTTGAAATTATTATTATTACTTTTTTGGTTCCTCTCTTCTGCTGTTGATTTACATACCAAACAAATTATACTGGGTGTTGAGAGGTGAAATTAGCATTCTGTGGTTACCAATAGGAGGCAGATGTTGGATCACTCATTTTAAAGATCTGACTGGTGCTGAAATGAACATGTATTAATATGGCAAGAATAGGGGATAAGTGTATTATACCATTGGGACGGCATGACAATTCATTTATCACCATTTATGAACTATGGGTGCATACACTGTCACAAATGAAGATGGATGTATTATCTCTTGAGGTCCCCTGACACACAGAAGTAATGTGTGTGGGCATATGTGATTTTAATATATATTAACTTGCAAATAACTCTGTGATGCATGCAAGCCATTGCATGTGACAGGAGAGAGTACTTATTAGTCAAAACACAGCTTAGATTGAAGAGACCCAGCAGGAATTAGGTAGTGACTGATCAAGGCTATGCTTATCAACCTGTTAACTTCATTCTTCTTTTAAAAATTTTAGGGCTTTCTATTCAGATAAGAAAACTAAAATTAAGAAATACTATGTTCAATGTAAAACAATGCCTTGTGAGCCAAAAAACCTGTGTTGTGATCCTAGCCCTAGAAATGACCCACTCTTACTGGTTTTTGTAACTGTGCTGGAAGAGCAAGATGATCTTGACTGAGAGGAATAACAGAGAGAGGCTGTTCCCTTTATTTCAGCAATACTGTCTCTGATCTATTTGAGGACTTGGTCATTTGGACAAGTACATACTCATAATTTGGGATTCCCACACAGAACAAAGCCTTATTGAGACAGCAGTCTACAAGGAGGCTACTTCCATGCTTTTAGCCATTCTGGGTCCCTGAGCAATGACTGTAAGGTATAGATAAGGTCCCCTTACTTTAACTTCTCTGTTGATTCCTGGAAGCGTCTTGAACTGGGAACTTTAAGGAGAAGACAAAAAGACTAACTAAGGATGACTAAGCTACATTCAATAATGGGAATGATTGCATAGCCTAATGTGTGTGATGATAATAGAATTATTAATTAAAATAATACCTTTTAATAATAAAAATATTGAGCACTCACTGTGTTCTAGGTCCTCTGGTAAGCACTTGGTCCTTTTATCTCATGTAAACCACAGTCATCCTGTGAGGAAGCTAAAATTATTATTCTTATTTTATAGATGAAGGGTTATAGAGATAAACTCTATACTTGGCAAGGTATCATAGCAGAGGCAAGGTTCTGACTCAGAGTGTCTCTGCCTCCAGAACAGAGGTCATTCTTACGGCTACCTCTGTCCTGCTCATAAAGGGCTAGCAATAACCCTGAACTTGTGTGGCTGAGCAAACAGTCCTAAGGCTGGTCTGATGATAGAAGATGCTATCTTCTATCATCCCATGCAGCCCATGCTGCTCAGGGGACCTCTTGCTACAGAAAATTTGTTGATCCATCTTGGTCTCATCTTTGTTTATATGCTTTCCTGACATGCAGCCTTGGGGGGCCACCAGGCTTGTTAGCTGAGGAGTGGTTGACAGTGTTTTGTGCTGTGGTATCTCTGAGGGACCTACATCCAGCTCTGGAGAGCATCTTCTTTCTCTGAGTGATGTCTCTGTAGGAGGTTCCTGGCATCTTTGCCAGGCTGTGGCTGTTCCTACCTAGAATCTGAACTGAAAATGGACTTTACCATTATTGTAAATGCCCTTCTCCCCCAGAATAATCGGACTATAGTTCAAGGTCCTTCTTGTTTAATCACTCATATACAATATCATGTAGATTTCACTTATATCATGACTGTATTTTATGTTTTTATATTTATTAGGTAGATGTTTATCTTTTTTATGTCTATAAAACATAAAAAGTTGTGGTTATGGAGGCTATTTCCCAAACAAAAAACCAGGGTGTTACCTGGCCTTGTTTAAAAGTGAAGCAGAATATCTGAAATTAAGACTACCCAGAAAATTCAGATTATAAGAAAAGGGGCACTGGACTTGGGATTGGATCTGGTTTCCAATCCTAGTTGTATCACTAGCTCACTCTGTGATCTTGGTTGAGTCACTTAATGTCCCTGGGCTGTATTTTTTCTTCTGTAAAATGTGGATAATACATGCTTGAACTACTCCCTCTGGGTTGTGGTGGCTCAGCTGGGAAGGTGTAGTAAGTCACAAATATATCAACTGTTTATTGAGTATCTTTTTTTTGTGCTGAATGTTATGCTAGACTCTGGAGATACAAAGATGGGTAAGATACTTTCCTATTTTGTGATCTCATGGATGTCTCCAGTTCATCTTCACAAGAAGCTTGCAGTCTCAGGCACATGAAATCATATATCATGGAAAACCACTTTGTGAACTCTAAAGCTCTCAATCAAGACAATCTGTGAAGAAAGGGTTCTGTGGTCAAGTAAGCTTGGGAAGTGCGAGCTTATCCTTGGAGATGCACAATGCAAATCCTTGGAAATTTATCCTTGGGAATTCATGATGAACATTAGATATTAAAAGCTCTGATAAATTATACAGCAAAGACACCTGTTGAACTCAGTTTAACCTAGTCTGTTCCAGGGTTTAGGAAACACTTCATTGTTTATCACCTGCTAGCACCTGGAGTAACACTGCATTTGAGAAACTCTCCTTTAGTGAATAAAGAGTGGCTCTTTAGTTGTCCCTATGGGGGACACAGCACAGGATACCCTGAGCACAATTCCATTATTACACTCATCCATTGGCTTGGATTGCTCACTTACATGTCTTTGTCCTTGACTAATCCATTCGCTTCTCAAATAGTGTCCATGCCACCAGGACTTTAGTGGAAGGGGTGTCCCTGGCCATTAGTAGGTACTCAACAAATGCTTGTTGAATGAGTATATGAAATTTTACATTCACACTATGCAAATGTGAGTGATTTGCCTGAAATTATAAGATCTCAGAAGGTGCAATGGTTGAGAGTCCGCCTGCCGATGCAGGGGACACGGGTTCGTGCCCCGGTCCAGGACGATCCCACGTGCTGCGGAGTGGCTGGGCCCGTGAGCCATGGCCGCTGAGCCTGCGCGTCCGGAGCCTGTGCTCTGCAATGGGAGAGGCCACAGCAGTGAGAGGCCTGCATACCGCAAAAAAAAAAAAAAAAAAAAAGAAAGAAAAGAAAAAAAAAAGGATTAAATTTCTCTAATCTGCTTTGTACAATGTTCAGTTTAACTGATTTCTGTGACCTTAATTGCTTTTTTAAATTATAAGGATAGAGGTTTAAAATTTTGTCTTAATTTGGAAATAGGACAAAACAATTATTTTCTGTATTTAAAAATTGTTAATTAAGCTCTGATATTTAAAACTAACTTACCAAAGGAGAGAAAAAGGCACTATGCCTTTGAGAGCCCCAAATGGATACAGCTAAGAAGTAATATAGATTTGCCCTGGAAATAAGAGCATGAGGTTATGAAAAGATTGTAACCAGTAGATTAAGCATTTATTGGAATGGAAGTCAGGCTAGATGAATGAGCTTTTTGGTGTCAGTATATTTCTGATAGGGGACCACTGACATAGAAGAGAAGGGCACAGGGGCTCCATGTTGCTTGAGTTTTAGTTTTAGCCAGGGAGTGAAGATAGAGGTGTTGGTACTGCTGGAATAGTTGTGAGGTAAAATGAAACACTAAGTATAGTAACTTGAGTGATAAAGGCTTTCCACACTTAGAGGCCAGCTACCAGTAAGTCTCTTCTCTAGGGCTCTCAGTGGAGCCAGCAGGTAGAAATGGCAGGGCTATGGCTTCCCTCTTATGTTCCATCAGTGAGGAAATAGAGTACAATAAACCCAGATTGAGTGAAAGAACAATTGAGCACAGCTGGAGTAGTAGAAGTTAGTGTTTAGAAAGTTTTCTTTTTACTCTTAAAAAATAGTTCTTATCCTTATATGTTCAGAGTAAAATTTTTAGAGACTATTGACTAATAAAAAAGATGATAATAAAAGTAATTACAAGCCCATTAATCAAAGAGAGTATTGATTACCATTTTGAGTACATTTTCTTGGTAACTGTTTTGCATATATTTACATATGCACATATAACCCATACTCCTTTAATAGCCCCATTTTTATACTTATATAAGCCAATTTATGAATCTTTCCATGTTTATCTGGATAGCTTTATGACAACATAGCTAATGACAGCATGGGTGTCTATGTCATGTATGTATCATAATTTATTTAATTTATTTCTATTATTGGATATCTAGGTTATTTTCAATTTTTACTACTATAAACATCACTGGAATGGACTTCCTTCTACCTAAATCCTTGTCCATGTCCATAATTATATCCTTTGGACTAATTCCAGGATGTAGAATTGTTCATTTAAAGATAATGATGTTTATACATGTTGCCAAATTGACCTACAGAAGTGTTGAACCAAGTTTTATTACTTCTTCCTAAAAAAAAAGTCACTACTGTTTATCATTGAAAACATTCACCAGTATGATAGACAAAAGTGGTATTTCCTTGTCTTAATTTGCATTTGTTGATTATTATTGAGGTTGATATTTAAGTGTTTAAAAATGATTTTTAAAATGTTTGTTGGTCTTAGAGGAAATGCTTTCAGTTTTTCACCACTGAGAATGATGTTGGCTGTGGGTTTGTCATATATGGCTTTTATTATTTTGAGGTAGGTTCCCTCTATGCCCACTTTCTGGAGAGTTTTTATCATAAATGGGTGGTGAATTTTGTCAAAGGCTTTTTCTGCATCAATTGAGGTTATCATATGGTTTTTATTTTTATTTTTTTAGCCTTTCACAGTGTTTTATTACACAATCACATGAGACTTTTCATGATAAAAAAATGGTATTGAAATACTGACTATGTTAAAATTTACTAGTTGTTGAATATATCCCCAAAGTTTTCCTAATATTGTATCATATGGGTTTTTTTTTAACATCTTTATTGGAGTATAATTGCTTTACAATGGTGTGTTAGTTTCTGCTTTACAACAAAATGAATCAGCTATACATATACATATGTTCCCGTATCTCTTCCCTCTTGCGTCTCCCTCCCTCTCACCCTCCCTATCCCACCCCTCCAGGCAGTCACAAAGCACCGAGCTGATCTCCCTGTGCTATGCGGCTGTTTCCCACTAGCTATGTACCTTATGTTTGGTAGTGTATATATGTCCATACCTCTCTCTCGCTTTTATCATATGGTTTTTATCCTTCAGTTTGTTAATATGGTGTATCATATTGATTGATTTGCATATATTGAAGAATTCTTGCATTCCTGGGATAAATCCCACTTGATCATGGTGTATGATCTTTTTAATGTGCTGTTGGATTCTGTTTGCTAGTGTTCTGTTGAGGATTTTTGCATCTATGTTTATCAGTGATACAAGCCTGTAATTTTCTTTTTTTTGTGTGTGACATCTTTGTCTGGTTTTGGTATCAGGGTGATGGTGGCCTTGTAGAATGAGTTTGGGAGTGGACATGGAAGCAACCTAAATGTCCATTGACAGATGAATGGATAAAGAAGATGTGGCACATATATACAGTGGAATATTACTCAGCCATGAAAAGGAACCAAACGGAGTTATTTGTAATGAGATGGATGGACCTAGAGTCTGTCATACAGAGTGAAGTAAGTCAGAAAGATAAAAACAAATTCCGTATGCTAATGCACATATATGGACTCTAAAAAATGGTACTTGATGAACCTAGTGGCAGGGCAGGAATAAAGATGCAGACGTAGAGAATGGCCTTGAGGACATGGGGGAAGGGAGGGGAAGCTGAGATGAAGTGAGAGAGTAGCCTTGACATATAAACACTACCAAATGTAAAATAGATGGCTAGTGGGAAGCTGCTGCATAGCACAGGGAGATCAGCTCAATGCTTTGTGATGACCTAGAGGGGTGGGATAGGGAGGGGGGAAGGGAGGTTCAAGAGGGAGAGAGGATATGGGGACATACATATGTGTGTAGCTGATTCACTTTGTTGTACAGCAGAAACTAACACAACATTGGAAAGCAGTTATATGCCAATAAAGATAAAAAAAAGTAATGAAGTAAATAATAAAAGTGTTTATTGGCCATTTGTATTTCTCTCAATTGATTTTGTGTCCTTTGCCATTTTTCTATTGGAGTGTTCATCGTTTTATTGATTTGTAGGAACGCTTTATATATTATCATTGTCACATTATAAGTAACCCCTTAATTCTTTAAAAGCTCTTTTGTTCTTAATTAACATAATTATAATAGGAAGAGTGACCATGTAGTTCTAGTTTTTTCTCCTTCAGTTTTTCATGCTGTTGACAGAAACCTGAGTGTCTGGCTTGGTAAGGAAGCAGCTCCAATTAGCAGAAAGCTTAGAATCTTCAGAGGTTACTGCTGGTGATTAGATGGTATGCTCTTCTGAATTACCAAATCATTTAACCTTATCTGAGGGCAGTGTTTTCAGTGTATCGAATTCTTCCTTTGTTCATATTTTCAGATAAGGACAAGTTTCAGAGTTTAGATTATCTTTAGGAACTGACAAGTTGTCTTCTTTCAGAATAAAGGCCAGGATAAACATAAACTTTTAAATTTGGTGGTTTGGCTGATTCCACTCAATATGAACTCTTGCCAGAAGTAAGAATAATTTACTGGTTCTCCCAATGTTGAATTTGTAAAAAAAATTAGTCAATCAGTTCCAACACTGTAACTCAAGAACCCAGTTTTCCACAGGTATTTTGTTTTCAGTATTTTGACACTCATAAACATTATGCCAATGTATTTTACCCAACTTTCCCACATTTCCCCCTGGCATTTTAAAACATTTTAAAGCAAACCTCTGACACCATTTTATTTCACTTGTAAAAACTTTAGTATGCATCTCTAACTGCTTAGAATCTTTTAAAACATCACCAGCTAATATTATCATACTGAACACAAATAATAATTTTGTATCATCTATTTCTCAGTTACGTTAAATTTCTTCTTTCTCAAAGATGTTGTTTTACATTTGATTGTTCAACTCAGAATCAAAAAAGGTCTACCCATTGTATTTGACTGTTATGTCTCTTAAGGCCCTTTTATTCTAAAGCAGCTCTCCTCCCTGATTTATTTTCACATTATTGATTTGTTGGAGAAACTGGGTCATTTGTCTTTAAAATGTCCCAATTTTTGGATTTTGCATTTTTTCAAAACGACTTCCTCTATTCCTTATAGTTAGAACTAGAGGGTTGATTAGATTCAGGTTCAGTCATCATTCCTAGGCAACACTATTTCATAGGCGATGGGTGTACTTCCCATTGCATTACATCATGAGGTACCTCAGGTCTGATTGTCCCATCTTTAATGATGTTTTGATTGATTAGTGAGTTCAGATGTTGTCAACATAGTCTCTCCTTCAAGTTCTGCACCAACATTTCACCTAATAGTTTTGGCATTCATTGATATATGTTGTTTAGATCCATCATTTCATTAAGAGTTGAAAAGTGGTGATTTTTAATCCTATTATTTCTTCTGCAGTTATTATCTGGAATTGTTTTTTAAAACATTTTTATTGGGGTGGGATAGGGAGGGTGGGAGGGAGGGAGACGCAAGAGGGAAGAGATACGGGAACATATGTATATGTATAACTGATTCACTTTGTTATAAAGCAGAAACTAACACACCATTGTAAAGCAATTATACCCCAATAAAGATGTTAAAAAAAAAACATTTTTATCAGCAATTTGGTTATATAGAAATACAATTCATGCAGGAAAGGCAAGACATATGCTTCATTCTTTCCTGTTATTTGTTAAATTTCAGTAATGAGTTGGTGGCCTTAGCAACTCCTGATAGAGGTCAATGAGGTATTTTTTTTTTTTTTTCAGTATCATTATGAACTCATGGACTTTTCTATTTTTGATGTATTTGAATCCATGTCATAATTACTCTTTTTCAGGTTCAAATTGTCCCATCTTAGGCTAGAGAGCGCTTTGATTTGACTCTTGTATCCTTTAGACATGACCCCATTAGCCTTTGATATTATATAAATATATATTTTTAAACATTTTATTGACGTATAGTTGATTTACAATGTTGTGTTAATTTCTGCTGTACAGCAATGTGACTCAGTTATACATATATATATATATTCTTTTTCATATTCTTTTCCATTATGGTTTATCACAGGATATTGAATATAGTTCCCTGTGCTATACAGTAGGACCTTGTTGTTTATACATTCTCTATATAATAGTTTGCATCTGCTAATCGCAAACTCCCAATCCTTCCCTCCTCCACCCGCCTTCCCCTTGGCAACCACAGGTCTGTTCTCTATGTCTGTTTCTGTTTCATAGATGTGTTCATTTGTGTCATATTTTAGATTCCACATATGTGATATCATATGATATTTGTCTTTCTTTCTCTGACTTCACTTAGTATGATAATCTCTAGGTCCATCCATGTTGTGGCAAATGACATTATTTCATTCTTTTTAATGGCTGAGTAGTATTCCATTGTGTGTGTGTGTGTGTGTGTGTGTGTGTGTGTGTGTATATATATATATATATACACATATACCACATCTTTATCCATTCATCTGTCGATGGACATTTACGTTGTTTCCATGTCTTGGCTACTGTGAATAGTGCTTCTATGAACATAGGGGTTCATGTATCTTTTTGAATTATAGTTATGTCTGCGTATATGCCCAGGAGTGGGATTGCTGGATAGCCTATATATTTTTAATACAACAGCCTCACTCCACCTAGCCAACACTCCCATGTACAAGAATTGAAGTTTCTCTACCTCACTGAGTCTGGACTCTTTGGAAGACATGTTAAGCGTCACTTTCTTTAGAGTTTAATTCTTCTCAGACTCAAATGTTACACTGAAAAATAAATTCAGGTACCAAGGAGGCACTCAGTCAATGTGTATCATTATATTAAATTCTGGTTTGTAGAGCCACATGTTTCATATACTAATGTAAATGATGTGTGGACCCAGGGTAATTTAGCTCATTTCCATGAACACCTCTAAGCCCACACATATCGTTGTATGTTTATAAAGGAGCTTAAACACACACCTATCAAGCTTAAAAATACCTTTGTACAATTGTTTCTGTCATTTGGTCTATTAGCATTCTCCTCACAGTGCTTCGCTTATATAAATTTAACAAGATGAAAGGTTGATGCTGAGAGAAGTCTTTGGACAGATGTGTTACCTTAGCAATCTTGCCCCAGACTTCCATGGCCCTGACCCAGCTACAAAGTCCTTCACTGGCTAGCGAGACACTCTTAATGACAGCTGGATGGAACTTAGGTCTGATGATAAAATGACTTGTAATCTGGACAGTAACCTTTGGAGGAATATTATCTTTATCAGATTTCCAAAAGAATCCAAATACCGAACATAGTTCCACTGATAACTATATTCATAAGGCCATATCATGCTTAAGTACTTCTGGGAAAGCATTAATAACAGGAAATTAAGTGTTACAGAATAATTGCTAACCTTGCTGCATAAAGTAGAAGCTGGCTGCCCAGTGATTTTGTGTTGGTAGAAGTCATGAGATGCCACTGTCCTGCATAATTGTAAAATTGTTTGTATAAAGGAAATATTGTCACTGCCTTATTAGTTCCAACATTCAATCATGTTGGGGAAATCTGAATGCTTTTCTGAGGTTCAAATTACACATATAAATTTGTTGGCTAGGTGGTTTCAATTGTGAAAAAAGTATCAGTTTTTACCTGAGCAAAGACCTTAGATTATCATAAGAATGTTCTTACAGCTGCTACTTCTAGAAAGTTCTGTATGAATAAAATCACAACTAATTAATTGCTAATTTAGTTACTCACCATCTATTGAGTACTTTGAGTTTTAAATCCATTGATAACCCACAGATATTTCCCTGGCACACGCCCAGATGATCATAGCACTTGTTTACAGCTGGTATCCATTCTGATTAGTCAGTGTCCATGCTGTGTCATTAACAAAAGTTTGAAAATGGGTTATTTACACAATCAAACATTGGATTCAAGATTGAGCTTTATTTCTAAGATACTTAGGTACTTTTGCCCTGACTCAACAAATCTTATTTTGTAACTGAACCAAAGATCCATCATTTAAAAAAGGATCTAGAAATGTAGGGAGACTTTTGTAGCCCTAGTGCAAAATAAGGAAACATTTTTACATATCTAGAGAAGAAATTGTAGATATAATAGGCTTTGGCTTCTTTTCAGTGTATGGTAAGGAAGCTATGTGCTTAGGAGAGTTTAGGTGTTTTAGATTTTTATCAATCATTCAAATTAGATCCTGTTATGTACTGTTCAAGTTAGATCCTGTTATGGACTGAATGTTTGTGTCCCCCTAGTATTCATAGGTTGAAGCCCTAACCCCCAGTGTGATGGTGTTAGGAGGTGGGGCCTTTGGAAGGTGATTAGGTTTAGATGAGATCATGAGGGTGGAACCCCTGTGATAGGATTAGCACCCCTATAGAAGAGGAAGAGACAGCAGAGCTTCTCTCTCCATCATGTGAATTTACAGTGAGAAATTAGCTAGGAAGAGGGCCCTCCCCAAGAACTGAATTTGCTGGCACCTTGAACTTGTACTTCCCAGCCTGTGGTACTGTGGGAAATAAATGTCTGTTCTTTAAGTTATCCAGTCTATGGTATTTTGTTATAGCAGCCCAAGCTGACTGAGATCCTGAAAGTTAACATATCTGGAGCTGATTAGCTTAGGTCAGTACCCTCTCTCCATCAAAAGTAATTCCACTGCATTACTTACTTTTGGTTAAGCACACATTTGTGAAGCCCTTGCATGTGCCACTGTGCTAGGAACTTGGTTTCTGTAATAAGTCAGAGACCTTATCCTGGCAGAAAACCTGATCCAACAGAAAAGATGAGTACATAAACACAGCAAAGATGAATAATAATATTAAGATACAAAGTTTTATTAAGAGTTGAAACAAGAAAAAGATGGAAATTCCACTTTTATTTTTTACAAAACTGTCAGAGGAAGTATTGTGTCTTACGTTGAGCAGTATCCATGGAATAAAGGCAAAAATAATATATTTCTTTAAATGTTTATTGGTGTCTAGAAGAACTGTCATATATAGCTTTTCTTAAAAGATGTGAATCACATAATTTACTCATATTTCACCTTTCTTTTGGGTGTCAGGAAGCCCAGAGATAAAAACTCAAAGCTCAATCTTGGGATCGCAGTTAAGAACTCCAGCCCAAGCATTTATCTGCACCAATTGCAGGATCCATGTGTCATCCTTGGGATTGCCCTTTCTGGTCGTCATTTTGGGCTGCTATAACCGAATACCATAGACTGGGAGGCTTAAACAGCAAACATTTATTTCTCACAGTTCTGCAGGCTAGAAGTCTGAGAACAGGATGCCAACAGGGTCAGCTTCTTGGTGAAAATCCTCTTCCTGGTTGATAGGTGGCTGCTTTCTTGGTGTATCCTCACATGGAGGAGAGAGCTCTAGTCTTTTTCTTCTTTCAAGGGCGCAAATTCCATTATCAGGGTTTTACCCTCATGACCTCATCTAAACCTAATTACCTCCCAAAGGCTCTACCTTCTAATACTATACTGTTGGTGGTTAAGCTTTCAATATATGAATTTGGGGGGGGCGGGGACACAAACATCCAGTCCATAATACCCTTCCCCATCCAGAAGGAGGTTCAGAAATCCAAGGTTTTTAAAAATTAGTGATCCTGCTCCTCTGGGTACCTTCCTGGGTCTCAAGAAATTTCCCTAATTTCTTACCAGGCTGCCTTCACCTTCTCTTCTTTCCTCCTGCCAACCTGTCCATATCTGCCCAGGAGATTTAAAGCATTCTCCCGTATGTAGCAGGTACAACCCCTAGTCCACTATTTAGGTGGGTAAGAAATAGGACCTTTGTTTTCCTATGTCTCAACTTATTGTGCCAAGTCTCCATTCTGCCAGGGTGGTAGAAACTCAGTCAATATAATATCACCTCCTAGCTTCTGAGTGACTTCACATAACTCCAAAGTATTTAGGGAGTATTTGGTCTCTAATTTTATCTGTGCATGGAAGAATCCACTGAGATGACTGTTGTCCTGTGGGGACTTGGGTCCACACTTTTGCTGCTGAGATGTGCTTGGTTCTTGTCCATTTAGCTCCTTCAGGCTGGTTGCTCTGTTACCTAGGAGCCAAAAACTATTTTGTTTTGGCCAAAATAGTCATTTTACTGTTCCCAGGCCATGTTGGATATGGGAATCCCTGGAGGCTGTTCACAGCCCATCTGCCTGTATTTGATCTGCAGACATTTGCTCTTTTTAGAAAAATGGGCAAGGAAGGAGGCGGCTAGAAACATCTCCTAAGGTCTAATAACTTCCTTCAGCAAGACTTTCTTCCTTCAGGAAGTTGTTTTCTTCTAACCCAGTCCCTACCTCCCCTCTTCAACTCAAGCTTGTTTACTTGATTTTCATTTTCCAACAGAACTCTGCAGCATAGACCATTTATTTGCTGATTGATTTTCAGTGGTTTTCCCCTTATCTCATGCCAGGAAAAGTTATTTTCCTTTAAAAAGTTTGCTGCTGTGGCTAAATAGTCCGTTAAATGAATTCATAAATTACATGAATCATGATTTGAATGGTTATGCCCATTTTCAAACAGGGTACTAATTCCAAAACTCCTTATAAGATTTGGAAATACTAATATGATTTTAGCAAGAATTAAAAAAATAAAAAGGGTTTACGTCTGCTCTCCTGGAGTTTTATTACAATTTTGTTTACTGGCACTGCTTAATCTTATTTGTTTTATTAGCTCATTTGTTACTGGTCTATGAGATTTCAATAAACTCTTTAATAAACATCAAAACCTGAGAGCTCATCATTCCCTGTTACCTCCCCAGAAACACTTGTTAACCCCATCGTGCCATCACTTTTGTGCCAAGCAGATCACCTAGACATTAGTTTATGATTTATTTTTTTTCTTTATGTAGGTAATAGACATTATGTGAAGAAACCAGTTGTAATGCAGTTCAACACAGTACCGCTAATCAAATTACTCCTTCCAAAGACGGCAGCTGGGAATATTTACTATAGAAATATCTGTCTTTAGGATGATTTCTAAAATCAAATTGCTGTAAACATAACCAAGAATTATAAGGACTGTCTCTTTCAGGAATTCCTCTTGAGGTTGGAAAAGACAGTTTTCCAGAAAAGAGAATTCTAGCCCTTTCTTAAGGCTAAATTATTCTCTAATTGTGTGGATGTGATATATTCTGGTCATAAACTATACTTGCCAAATGTATCACTGGTCAGGTTAGGCATAATTTTGTCAGCCTCAAACATTCATAAATTCAGTTTGGGAATCTGTCCTAAGGCACCCCTGTTGATTACAATAGTTTCCTTTGAGTTAGAAAAAGAATGTGGCACTTGGGAACAAATGCAAAGGGAAAATGGGCATCTTTGATTCCTTTCTCTCCTCTACTCTTTGTATCCAAATGATCAGCAAGTCCTACTGATTTTACCTCCTAAATACAGGTTTCCCCACATCCTCTGTTGCCTTATTTAAGCCCACTTTCATCTCTTGCCTGGGTAACAGCAATGTAGCTGCCCAACTAGTCACCCTAGTTAGGGTTTGTCCCTCTCAAAGATGGTATGTATCCTGTTCTAGAATGATGAATCTAGAACTCAACCCTGTCCATCTCATTTCCTTGCTTAGAACCCTTACAGGTGCCCCAATGTCTTTGGTGTCAAGTCTGAGTTCTGTAGCATATACTACAAAGCCTTCAAAATGGTATCCCAGCTGATCCTCCTTAGAACATATCCCTGCTCCAGACTTTGTGCTCTTGTAACAGTGCACCATCCATTCCAAGCTGTTTCTCACTTCCATCTTTGTCCTGACACATAAAAGGTGCCAATGTATGATTCCTGGTTGGAACCCAAAACAGAGGAAAGCTATCAGTCCACGACTCTAGGCTCAAGCAGCAGCACAGGTGTAGCCAGTGTAGTGGACAGAGCATTGGGCTTTGCTGTTGGCTTACTAGCATCTCCACTTCTTGTAGCCATATGACTTTTTTACCTTGGGCAAGTATTCTAGCTTTTCATTGACTAAAACGAGTGTGACATTTAGCTTATGTCTGGCACAAAGTAAAAACTTGGCAAATGTTAATTTCCTTTATTTTTCTAAAATGCCATCAAATTCTGCTTTTTTTTCAACTTCAGGAAATTTAATATTGATACAATATTTTTATCCAAGCAAACAACCATATGCCAGTTTTTTAGTTGACCTAGCCATCAAATTCTTGTTTAAGAGAGCAGCCAACTCTGCTTACAAGTGCCTCAAATCAGTTACAGCTGGTTACTTTTCTGGGTCTGCCTCACATGCCTGTAATTACAACAACATAGAAGCAAAGATCTTGAAACTCATTCTATAGAAGATGAAAACTTTTTATTGTCTATGAGTAATATTTTGATGGGTTTTCCTAGTGAATTTCTCCTAGAAGTGAGGTAATGGGGAAAAGGGACATTGGATGTGTACTTTTTGAAGGATGGGAGTTAAAAGGACAAAACTGGAAGGTCTAGAA
This sequence comes from Leucopleurus acutus, assembly GCF_964270905.1. Classification (NCBI taxonomy): domain Eukaryota; kingdom Metazoa; phylum Chordata; class Mammalia; order Artiodactyla; family Delphinidae; genus Leucopleurus; species Leucopleurus acutus. Next base: position 80,931,197 of record NC_139152.1, on the reverse strand, counting down.
TGCGGGGTACCTCTGCAGGAGCGTGACAAACATGAATGAGAAAGTACTTAAGGTGGGCGTGGTGGCACTCACATAGCTGACCTACTTTACAAATTTGCCTGGGTCCAGCTTTTTCAGAGAGAGAGTCTGAAAGGATAATGGACTTTGTGTCAGTCGTTAAGAAATGGAAAATAAAGGGTGTCTGGCCAATGTCTCTAACCTAGAGCCAGGCCTCGTGATGAGAAAGTAAAGAGGAAGAGAAGCAGATGGAAGAATAAAGAGCAGATGCAAGATATTTAAAAGTAATACAATAATTCAGCAGGAATGGAGTGGAAATTCAGCAACTTACCGGGTATGACATTTGGATAAATTAAACTGAGCAGAACTAGGAAACACCAGATAGGAAAAGCAAAATGAGGGTGAAAGCTAGCAGACAAGGAAAAGAAAAGGAGTAAATGAAAAAAAGAGTTTAAGGCAAAGGCAAAGTCATTCACAATTGCTATATATGTTCATATCCAGATTTTCATTTTTTAAATAAAAAAATTAATCATACGTACTTGCAAGTAACTAGATGTTTAGTGCCAGGTAGATAAAAAATGGTCTGATTTACTGATTTTCCTCGTTACCTCTTCATGGCAGACACAAATACACGTAACACGCACTTGCATACTCACACACAGACACATTTAGAAATATTCACATACTCATACACACACAGTTACACCTACATATGCACAGACACACCCATGCACATGCATCAGTTTGTCTCTTAATGTTTTTGTGAGATGAAATTATCAGATTTAGTTTAGTTCATTGCAAAGGCAATAAAAACTTTATAAAATATACATGTTCCCATTTAGCAGAGATCTATCTCTTATTTTAATTGTTCATTTTTGCTCTGTAGATGCTCCAGGGGTTATAGGATAGTCAGGGTAGAATTATAGATGGACTAAAGAGTAAGGCGATATCAGGGGAAGACAGGCAGGTGAAAGATAAATCAAACCAGGATGAGCTCCAAGGAAAGAGGGCCTGTAAACAGCTAGATCTGAAACACAAAAATGCTTACTAAATAGAGATAGGAACACCTACTTGTCAAAATTTCTAATACTGATTGTTGATCTTTCAGCATGAGAATCATACTATGATCATTCTTACTGATTTATTAAATAGATATCTTGCTTTGGAGATCTTTAAGGAGCATGGGCTTGCTTCCAATATATGTATACATAGAGCTGATTCACTTTATTGTACAGCAGAAACTAACACAATATTGTAAAGCAATTATACTCCAATAAAGATGTAAAAAAAAAAACAAGCCAAGCAGAATTCTGAATTTCACTTACTAGTGAGTTTGTTTCAAGATAGAGACCGAGTTCATTTGTCAAGTTTGGCCTTGCAGAGCAATACTCTCACTCATGCCTTCAAAGTAAATTTGACTCAGTCTATTGGACACTGAACCAAGTTTCTAAATAAAGGAAGCTGTTTTCTCTGCATTTCTATGTTCTGCAAGTCACATTTCTATTTAGGTGCCTGTGTAAATGTCATTATTTTTCATCTTCAAAGATATTACACCCTGGAGACTAAAAAAAAAATCAGGTCTTCATCCAGTCTTTTTCTTTTTCCCCCTCCTTTGCACCTGTCTGCCTCTTCCACTGTAACATGGCTGTGATACTTTCCCTATTCATTTCCTCACTATTGGGTCAGGCCTCAGTGTACAAGGCTAGACAAAAAGACTAAGATGATAATAAAAACTCCCATGGAAATAAAACAAAAGGGAGAAAACATGCAAAGAACTTGAAAATAAAAGGATACAAAAGCACAGTGAATAAAGGATGAGGGAGTTGAAAAGAAGATGGAATTAAGAAAAATGTGATGGTCATTTTTTAAAAAAGTGAAATGTTTTAAATAAAAAGTCATAGGGAAGTAGATTAAAAAGGAAAAGCAAAACGTGGAAAGGAGAATTCTTTTTAGAAAGTTTCATCACCTAAGAGAAGGATTTTCAGGCAAACCTATTATATTTTACCACAATTGTGTAACAAAATTTATTACTAAAGACAGAGCACCATAAAAATAAACAATAGGAGAGACAAAATACAGTTCCTCTTTCTCTTCATAAAGTGTGAGTTTGGAACTGGCCACAAACTCAACTTTAGTGGATGTCATAATAGTAAATGATGCCAACCGCTTAGATAAGTGAATCTGCTGCCTATTCCATAGAACAAAGCTGTCTTTCCAGAGCAATGTAAAAAAATGACATGAACATGTTTTTCCAACAACTGTGTGGGCTATGGAAGGTGAATAGCATTCTGCATTGTTTGAACTTGGGCAGGTTTTTAATCTATAAATTAGAGATGATGACATTTTCTCTACTTACCTTGAATGAGCCACACTGTGCATGTGACAGAATGTGGTTAACTATAAAGAACCAGACATATGCAAAGTAGTGCTATGTTACAACGCATGTACGTCCACTGCAATTTCAGGACATTGAACAGTAGAAATTATGGTTATGAAAATCTGATGGTATTTGGTTCTGAGATGATAATATCAAAACTACTTGGAATGTTAAGATTTATTGGTCATTGGATTCCCCTCCCCCCCCGAATTAAGGGGAACATGTATATAGTTCAAAATTCAACGTATATACAAAAGGATAATTAGTGAAGTGCTTATCAGCTAATTTTCCCTCTTGATTGGTTCATTCATTCATTCATCACAGACTTATTTATTGAGTACTTACTGTGTGTCTGACAACTCTTCTGGTCCTAGGGGTGTTTCAGTGAACTAAATAGTCTTTAAAGATTTCATTTTCTAGATGCAGTTGTTGCTACTGGTTTCTTGTGTATCATTCTAGAGATAATACACACCCAGCCACACACAAACACTTATATGTCCTTTAAAAATTATACATATAAGGTATTCAGCAAGTGTCACATTGATAGATATTAAGAATCTCATATTTTTTTCTATTATGTGCAGTGCTGCACTCAGCCCCTCTCATAACATTTGTGGAGCTCAGGGCATTAGTACAAGTGGAGCCTCCACATAATGTGTCTAAATATTTAAAAGTTATAAATCAAGCTCACAAACTATTAACTAAAATATGTCTACCCCTATTACTTTGACAAGTAACATGAAATAGAAAAATGTGAAGAAAGCTATGTTTCTTATGTAACTGAAACTTGGCAAAATATAAAAAGTGGAATTCAATTATTGCACATGCCATGGTATTCTGGTGATACACTGATATTTGGATTGATAATAAAAATAAAGCATATAATTTATTATCTATGTATTCTATAAAATTTATTTTTCTTTCATTTTAGCAAAATGAATAAGTATGATATATATATATTTTTAATTAATTAATTTATTATTTATTTTTGACTGTGTTGGGTCTTTGTTGCTGTTCACGGGCTTTCTCTAGTTGTGGAGAGCGGGGTCCACTCTTCATTGTGGTGTGCGGGCTTCTCATTGCGGTGGCTTCTCTTGTTGCAGAGACAGGCTTTAGGCACGCAGGCTTCAGTAGTTGTGGCTCACGGGCTTAGTTGCTCCATGGCATGTGGGATCTTCCCGGAGCAGGGATCGAACCCGTGTTCCCTGCATTGGCAGGCGGATTCTTAACCACTGCGCCGCAAGGGAAGCCCAAGTATGATATTTTAATCAAGGTTTTCAATAATGATTTTAGGATTGAACATGTAATTCAAAGTGTACAAAATTTGGATATGTTTGCATCGAAATATAAAGTATAAAATATCAATCAATTAAAATTAATTTTTATGTCTTTGAAAAGTTATTTTTCTTTTAAAATAACCACTAAATGTAAAGGCAAAAGGAAAATTTAATGATTGAATATAAAAAATAAAAATTTGAATATAGCTAAATTTCTTGCATATTTACTTTTTGAAATCTAATTAAATCTCATTTAATTACATATGTAATTAATAAAACGATAATTTTTGTGTTAGTAAAATATATCAACTTAAATTAAACTTCATTTAATATAAAAGTAAAGCTTTTCAGTTCTGGTGTTCAGAATCCCTCCAGTAGCCAAGTTGTAAGGAATCTACATCATGCCACAATTAGAATTAGAATTATTAGTTGTCTACATTGGATAACGTTCCTCAACCAATTGTTATTCAGCAACTTCTGTGGATACTGTCACAATTCAAACATTAAAATAAATAAAACACATGAAGCAAGAAAATGTATGATCAGCTTTATTGTAAAAAAAAAAGAATGCAAGAATCTACCGCGTTCCTGCTATCTGAGAGGAACATTTAAGAAGTTAATTGGTCTTTGCTCTTAGTAAATGCTTCTGTAGCCCACACCTTTCCTGTTCCCCAAAGCAGTGGTCATTTCTGATGCTGGCAGTGGCACAACCCACAAATTTCTAGCATATTTGGTTAGAGTTGCCTTTCATTTTGAAGACACAGGGCAAAAAATGTGGAGCTTTTCCTTGGGACCTGAATAGTGTTAAGAATATGAACAGATGTTCAGGGTTATAATTTGCATTATGCTGTGCTGAGTGCCAGGTGCTGTGTGATAAAGGTGCTCTTGCACTCTTTAGTAAATCCATTGTGTGGATGTGATAAATAGAGCCTTCTCAAACCATCAAAAGGGACCTTTTTTGCCCATGTCAAAGATTTCATACTGAAGGGACTATCTCTGAACATACTTTAGTCTTCAGGGTGAATTCCTTGGAAATCTAATTGTATCGAAGGGTATAGCAGGCATTTTAATTTTTGACAGATATTGCCAAATTGCCCTCAGTGATTGTGGCAATTTACAATCTCATCAGAAATGTAAAAAAAAAAAGGCTGTTTCCCCACGTCCTCATTATCAGAGTGATATAGCAAACATTAGTGATCTTTGCCAATATGTTAGGTGAAAAATAATATCTAGTTGTAGTTTGAATTTACATTTCTCTTATTATGGGTTAGGTGAACAGCCCTTCGTATATTTACATTGCTATTCTTATTTTCTGTCTAGTAAAAACTGTTCTTATCCTTTGCCCATTTTTCTACTGGGTTATTCATATTTTGCTTATTGATTTGTAGATGCTTTTCATATATTAGGAAAATTATCCTTTTGTTTTATTGTGAATTGCAAAAGTTTTCCCCAGGTTATTTTTTGGCTTTGTTTTTTTGTGCTATTCCATACAGAGATTTAAAATATTCTTATGTAGTCAAATTTATTAATAATTTATTTATGACTCCTGGGACTCAAAGGTCTTCCCCACTTGAAGATAATAAAAAATAATTACTTCCCCATCTTTTCTTCTAATTCTTTTAAGGTTTTTTTTTTTTCACCTTTAAATCTTTGATCTATTTGGGATTTATTTTTGCGGATATTGTGAGGTAAGTAGTCAATATCTTCTCTAACAGATAGTCTGTTGTCGCAGGAGTATAGCTTAATATTTTATCTTTAAAATAAGATTTGAACTATCTGATTTGAAATATCATCTTCAGTGTATCTAAATTTCAATATGCATTTGAGTCTTTTTCAGGGATTTCTAGTCTGTTTTATGTTGTCTATCTGCATATTATGGTTTATATCATATTATTTAATTATTGTAGATTTATTGTACATTTTAATATTGGTAAGGCTAATCTCACATTACAATTTTTATCCACCAAACTTTTGTACTATTGTTGCTTTTTTTCCTTTCATGAACTTTAGAATAAATTATTTTAGTTCCAAAAGAAGTCTCCTTGGTAGATTTTTGGGTTTGTGCAAATTTTTAAACTAACTTGATGAAAATTTACAACTTTATGATGATAAGACTTTCTACAAGAATGTGGAATGTCTTTCCATTAGCTTAAATCATTTTTTTGTGGGATTTTTTAAAAGCACTTTAAAATTGTTTTGTATAGCTTCTGCACTTTTCTTGTTAAGTTTATCGATAGGTATCTTACATTTTTTTTGCCACTTATGTAAATAAGGGTCTTTCCTTCCAGTATTTCTTCTAATTGTTATGTGTATACATGAAGACTGTTTCTTTCCATATATTACTTTTTTTGAGCACTACCTTGTTTCTTTTTGTTACAAACATTAAGACTAGTTTCTCAGTTGATTTTCTTGAGCTTTTAGGCAATCATCATTTTTTACAAATTATGACAATTTTACTTTCTCCTTTATGATTTTTCTCTCTTTTTTTAGGTACCAAATTTTATGAACTATCTAGGTGCTCCAGGGTAATGTGAAATATTAGCAGCACAAGTGAACATTGTTCCAGACTTTAATGGGAATCTTCTAGTATTTCCCCATTAATTGTGATAACTTTTATGTTGATGCATATATTTATATATTTGCCATATTGATATATCTATTCACATTTTATCTTTTTTTCTTTTAAACTTAGGAATAGATACTACATTTTATTAAATGACTTTAGCACCCGTGGAAATGACAATATATTTCTCTTCTTATCCTCTTAAAGTAATTTTATAAATAAATTTCCTAGTACTTAATCCCCAAATTCCTTGCAATTCCAGGGTAAACTCCATTGATTTGGATTATATTATTCCTTTATTATGCTTCTGAATTCTGTTTCCCAATGTACTATAGCATTTTTTACTTCAGTATTTATAGGAAAAATTTTTAGTCTTTTGTTTGAAATTAAAAAAAATTATGGTATAAATATTATGCTGACTTTTTGAAGCTCTTCCTTTTTCTGTGTTCTGGAAGAACTGCCCTTCTTTGCCATGTGTAGGTCCTTTGTCCTGGGCACCATTGGAGTTTTGAGTACATGGGTTGGTATTTTGGAGGCTATGTGTGTTAAATTACCGATTTGTCTAGAGTGAATCTCTAAGTCAAGTGTTTTCACAAAAATTCTTTTGTGAAATTTGTTTTCACAAAATTCTTAGCCTTCTAAGAATCCAATGTCATATCTCAGCACAGCTCTGTTCTTCACCTCATCTCTACCAGCCAAAGTGGATGACATACTGACAAATCCCTACCTATCCTCCAAGGTCCTGTTCAAATGATACTTCTTCATGAAGACTTCCTGGTCCCTCCAACTTCAAGATGAGCTCTTTCTTTGAGGATGACCTTATGTCTTTCTTTTTAAAAAACCTTCTGACATACCCCAGCTTTCTGACTCATATTATTGAGCAGATTCATTAGACGTTTGTAGGCACTAGACAGAATGCTTTCATGATATTATATTATTTAATCCTTACCACAGCCCTGTGATTTGAACAGTTTACAGATAAAGGAAAGTTAACCTAGAGAGAGTCAATAATTCTTTTTTAGGTCACAGAGCTGGTAGGCTACAAAGTAGGAATTCAGCTCAAGTCTGTCTGATTCAAAACTATTTCTTCCACCAGATCATGCTGATAAGACAGCAGATCATCTTTACATTTACTTTGTATGTCTTCCTCTCCTATATGAGATTCCAAGATTCTTCATGGTCTGGCTATGTTTTATTTCTCTTCGAATCCTCTATACCTTCTTGCACATGGGAGAAACGAAACAAAAGCTAATCAAATTGGTAGAGGTAAATAGAGCGAGTAACTCAAATTTGGTTCCAATAAAATTTCAAAATGAATTATGGAGTTTTACTCATGCATTTAATCCCTATTTATAGTTCATTAATCCACACGTTTGTGTGTCCTTGGCAAAAGACTTTTTTTTTTGGCGGTACGTGGGCCTCTCACTGTTGTGGCCTCTCCCGTTGCGGAGCACAGGCTCCGGACGCGCAAGCTCAGCGGCCATGGCTCACGGGCCTAGCCGCTCTGTGGCATGTGGGGTCTTCCCGGACCAGGGCACGAATTCGTGTCCCCTGCATCGGCAGGCGGACTCCCAACCACTGCGTCACCAGGGAAGCCCCAAAAGAGTTTTCAGAAGGATTTCTGGAGCCGTGGGATATGGGTTTGCTTTCATGGTCATCCAGTTATGGAGCATTCTGGTGGATATTTTCTGGGGCCAGGTCAATGGGCAGAATTTCCAGTGTTAATTAGCTGCAGTTTATCTTGATGCTGGAAAACTGTGGAGTGCTCCTTACTCATCACCTCCTGGGTGTCTGATTGACTTCTGGGCAGTCCAGAGCTTCATCATAGCTTTGTCTAGAAGTGATAGCTTCCTCTTTTCAATCCCCATAGAACTCTATCTGTACCCCTCTTTTGTCATCTCTCACTTCCTATCTGGTATTACACTGATATATGTGCATACCTTATTTCCTTTATTACATGGTAAGCATCTTGAGATTAGAGGCTATGTTGGATTCATGCCCTGCTGTGCTCATATGGTGCTTAGCACATAGTAGGAACTCAATACTTTAAAAAAAGTGATTAAAGTAGGTTCTAAATTCAGCAAATATTGCTCCTTATATTTTACTAGTGCCATTTCAGCATTTTTGCTTCTGCCCACTATTCATGTGGGTGGTATGAGCTGAAATTGCTGAAAAGGGATGTAATTTCCCTTGTTAATATAATTACTACCATATATTATCACAGCACTAAAGTCATAACATTCTCATTTTCAGTGGCCTATACACATCACCGGAATTATCTCTGGAGGAGAAATTTATCATGTTTGTTTTCAGTCTCAGAGTGAAATGCTGCCAAGTTTGGTGACTATATGCTCAGTCCCCTTTGAGTGACAAGTGTGTGACTAAAGGGGGGCATCAGTTCGCCTCTTACGAAAAAAATTGTGAGGCTCTTAATTATAACCAGATAATTTATTAACTGCTTGAATTCCTAATTCAGAGCAGGGTGGGTAGTGAGCGTGCTTTCCTCTGTGGGTCTTTCATAGTTTGGGAAAACCGTGAATGAGGAACTGAAGGATCTGGAGAGGGAGTAGGGGAGGGAATATTTGAATCCTGCATTATGAGGGCAGCAGGTCCATCTGGGGCAGGGGAATGGCCTTGTCAGCTGAACTCAGGGTGGACGAGGACAGGATTTTGAATTGTGAGTGTGTGATCATCCTGCAGTAGTCATCAACAAAATCTAATATGTGTTTATTTTTGCTTTTGGGGAAAGAGACCCTGGTTCTAGGAGTCTTGTCTCAGCTCAGGATTTAAAGGGGACTAGTTGAAGCAAGATCGAGCTGGTCCTTGTCATACTTGTGGGGTGGATAGAAGTGGGACACCTTCCTGCCTGCTTGGGCTGATACTGGAAGGTCATCCATGGTGGTGGAGGGCATGGCATCTGAGGGCTGCCTCAGCCTCTAAAGGGGGCTGGCTGAAGACAGCATCAAGGAAAGGGTCATGTCCCAGTGGTCATCAGGGCCTCATGTCAGGGAATCTAGGCTGTGGGAAGATGGGCCCTGGGGGCAGAGTCAAGCTCAGGGTCCAGGGCCTGAGTATGGCTAGGATTTTTACTAGTAAGCCAAGAGAGGGCTCCTATAAAGAGGGAGAGTCTAAAATGGAGGAGTGAAAGAACAGATTCTGAACTTGGAACCTTGCCAAGTGGGCACTAGAACTTTTAATTTCTAGTTAACTTTTAATTTCTTGCTCAGAAACATCCATTTCCTTGTTGCTTCAACTCCAGAACGTCATTGGCCTTTTCTATCAGTTCTTCGTTTGCTGTGGCACTTAACCCTGCTGTACATTAGAGTCACTTGGGTGACTCTAAAAAATAAATGTCCAGGCCCCACCCCTGGACATGTATTTATATATACACACATACATATGTATACATATTTACACAGATGTGCACACCTATGCATATATAAAGAAACATGCACATGTGTGTATGTATTTATCCCTGGGAGATTTAAATGCACAGTCAGGCTGAGAACACTGACAGCTTCAGGGCGTGAGGCAGGGAGTGGAGGCTTGAGCGACCCCTAAAGTCCAAGAGGAACATTACCAGAACAAAGAAGCCTAGGCAGGGAGTTTATGCCTTTATAGCTGCTCTTTGCGGAGTATTTACCCTGGCCACTTTCTTCATGAACTCGTCTGATCCTCACTTGATCTCACGTGAGATTTTATTAACTCTATTTTACAGATGAGGACACTAAGGTCCAAGCTTCCTCAGTTGAACTGGACCTTGAATCTAGGTTAGAATGGGACCATTGCTTCTTAGGTCTGTCTAATAGGGCTATTGTAATAATTTCAGCCTAAGTTATGGGGCATTATAGTAATGAGATTAAGAACTTCGGGTCTGGAGTTGGACTTAAGTTTAAAATCCTGGTTTTGCGATTTAAAGCTAGGTGATCATAAAAAGTTACTTAACTTCTTTGACCCCCCCCCCCCCCGCCTTTTCTCACCTGTATGGTAGGAATAGAATGGTTTGTGAGGCTTACAGGAGATAATTCTTGTAAAGCTCTTAGGATACTGGCCAGCACAGGTGAAACACCCAGTGAGCATGGCCTGTTATTATTAGAACTGGCTCAGGTGTTGAGCCCAGAAACCCAGTGACGAGGAACTGGAGAAGGCATTTCAGAGGATGTGGTGGTGGAGGGGGTGTTGATGCAGTCCTGTATGAATATTCTGTGCCTTCTCAAGTGGTTAGGACACAGGAAAAATGAGGAAATTGCAAATGAAGTGAATCAAGGATGCTCTCAGGTGCCTCCTTTCTCTGTGTCTTCAGTACTGAAACCTTTCCCCCATTGCTCCTCCATCCTCTATCTATAGCATGCTCTCGGCTAGCTGAGATCCAATGCTCGGGCCCAGTCTCAGGTGATAATGGCCTAAGAAGGTACTCATCCCAGGAGTATTTAACCTTTATTAAGAGACTCAATTAACCTTCAAGGTCTGAAGGAATTAATCTTCAATGGTGAAATATAAGGCCCTGTGAGGGATAACGGGGATATAGAGTTGGGCAGGGGCTGCTCCTTTGGGATTGCTTGAGGGAATGTCACCAGGTGGTCATCCCGATGTCAGGGACCACCTCCAGTCTGCCTCAGTATCCCCCCATAGTCTTGGGGACACAGTAAATTCACAAAATCCTTTTGTTGAGCAGAATTTAAAGAACATGTCTAGTTGTCATCTTCCTATTCCTTCTGTCTAGGTATGTATGAATTCTTAATAAACTTTATTGCAAGATTTTGAAACGTGTTACTGGAGGAACTGATTATTTTATGCACATTAAAGTTTATAATTTAATTTATATTAAAAATTTAAATTTAAAATTTTTAAACTTAATTTATAAAATTAAAATACATTTCATTTTCTTTTAACTGTAAATTCATTTGTTCATTCAGCAAACATATATTGAGTGTCTAATCTGTGCCAGCTGCTGGGGAAACTTTTTGTGTTGAGGATATTTTTTCAAGAATCCCTGGGCTGGTCTCCTTTACAGTTTACACGAAGTTGACCCATCTCTCCTTCAGGCACATTTTTAGCCAAGTAAATGCCTGATCTTTTGAATCTAACTGTTCGTTAGCCCCCATTCTTTATCTCTTGACTCTTTGCCATTCACGTTTAGGTGCTTTTTGGGTGGGTGTTTAAATTATGTATTTCAAAAAGGCACCCAATTAAAAAAATAAAATAATCCACCACCTCTCAGTTAGTGGTCAAGGCCTATAGAGATTTCACCAGGTGGCTATGGCGTCCATCTCTCACTTTTATTACTCGGAACCTAGTCTTGTTCTGACTCTATTGATGACTTCGAAGCGCTGATGTTAAGATTAACATCAGTTGCTTCTTTGGCTTCCAAGAGCAATTGTTTGCAGAACGTTCCTGCCCATTTTAGTGTGTGTTGAGACCAGTACCACATTTAGAATTAAGGCAAAAAATTTAGTCATAGAATCCTCAACGATAGCAGACTTGGGAACAGTAATTTTGCATTTCTGACTGTTGTCATATGGGGAGTTTTCACTGTTGGCTTGCATTCTCATTTTGGTTTATTGTTTCAATTTTGTATCTCGGATGATTTTGACAGTTTTTGAGAAGGCAGAGACTCTGGGGACTGACTCTGTAAGTGCTGAAATATGAAAGGGGGAAGGAACAATTTCACGTTAACAGAGAGCAGAACGAGAGTTGTGAAGCCAACTCAGGAGGGTGGAGGATGGGTCAGGAAGGTGGAAGAGAGAACACAGGGGAAAATGTCCAGCATGAAAATAGATACCACTTCTCCTGGGGTCCGGCGAGCCTTGTATGAATCTCCATGATGCCCTTTCTGCAGCAACAATGTTCGTTCAACATTTACTTACTGTGGTTGGGCTCCAATAGCTCTGTCCACACTGCCCTAAGAAGTAGATCCCATGGGAAGGAGCAGGTCCTCTCTTAGCTGTTTTCCTGATTTTTCCTTTGGACTGCTTTGTGAAGTGAGGTAGCAGGGGTAGCCTTTTTGTGCTAAGACTTAGTAGACGGGATGGCAGGGGCACAGACTTTGGAGCCACCCAGACTCAGGTTTGAGTCCCTCACTAGCTGTGCTGCTCACTAGGTGTGTGGCTTAGGTCAAGTGACTTCACCTCTATGATTCTTCAATTCATAATCTGTTTAAATGTGACAATAATAATACATATCTTGTAGGGTTGTTGGTGAGGATTAGCATTGACCTACATAAAAAACACTGTGATGATTAATTCTGTGTGTCAACTTGACTAAATCACGGGGTGCACAAGTAGTTGGCACAGGTATTTCTGGGTGTGACTGTGAGGGTGTTTTTGGATGAGGTTCGCATTTGAATCGGTAGAGTGAGTAAGGCAGGTGACCCTCCCCAACGTGGGTGGGTCTCATCCAATCTGTTGAGGGCCTGAATAGAACAAGAAAGTAGAGGAAGGGAGAATTCACTCTCCCTCTTTCTGACAGCTGGAGCTGGACATTGGTCTTCTCCAGCCTTTGGGCTTTGACTTACAGCATGGGTGCTCCTAGTTGTCAGACCTTCAGACTTGGACTGGAACCATCAGCTCTCAGTTATCAGGCCTCTGGCTTCAGCCTGGAACGACACCGCTGGCTTTCCTGGGTCTCTAGCTTACAGATGGCAGATTGTGGGGCTTCTCAGCCTCCATAATTGCGTGAGTCAGTTCCTTATGATAAATCTCTTTTTCAGATATATACATACACGTCCTCTGTTGGTTCTGTTTCTCTGGAGCACCCTCACTAGCTAATCTACATGGATGGTAATTGATTGGTAAACAGTAGCCAGTTTTTGAATGGGAGACCTACAGAATAGGAGCCAATTTACTTAGTTTTACACGGGCTGGCTCTAATTGTGTGTGTGTATGACTTGGCAAAATTTATGGTCACCTATTTTTACATATCCTGTGCAGGCTCATTTTGAGGGTAAATTCCATTCAATAAGGATTTATTTAGTCCCTGTGATGTTATGAGCACAGTGTGTATAAAGATGGGTAAAACCCTGGCTCATGGATTCTAAGGGTCACAAAGATGCAAAGGAAACAGATCTGCATATAATTGACCAACCAACCAATCTGCCAACCAACCAACATCATGACAAGTGCTAAGTTAGACAAAAGCTGAGGACAGTTTGAAAATGGAGGTGAATAACTTTGTGTGATTAGAAAAGGATAAAAAGTAAAGTTTTACTGGGATTGAAGAGGTTGGGTTATCTAGCCAGAGATGATAGCTTGAGAAAAGACTTGGAGGAGTGACTTGATGTGATTTTTTTGGGGGGAGTGGATGTGGTGGGATTGCTGAGCACTTGGAAAGGAGAAGTGGAAAGTAAGGCTAAAGAGATAAGTTGGGGCTAGAGTATGAAGGTAAAGATGGGTTGCAAAGGTGAATGGGTGCCATACTGGATGATATCTCCAAAAGTACAGGACTGATGGAGAGAGTAAAGGGAGATTTAATTGTTCAAGTTCATGACATTACTTGTTCTTCATCTTGTCAGAAAACAGAAGTCCAGACTGAGAATGTGTATAACGAAAACACTTAGAATTGTATTCTGACTGTGAGCCTGGGCATCCCAGTGTTTTCTGAAGGAAGCTGGGTGGAGGATGCCCTGAGGCAAGCCCCTGAAAGCAAGGGGTCCACAAGCACCAGCTACGCTGCCCTCCCCAAAACAGCTTGGGCAGCTGTGACTGCGACCTGTCTCACTGAGACTTCAGCGGCCCCAACCAGGGCAGGAAGGGAGCAGCTAGTGCTGAGTCTGTTTGGGGCTGTAGACATTCCCAGATTATTAGCCAGTCTAGGTTACATGAACTGGGCCATCACGGAGGTGTTAGGAGAAAGATGCAACCCTGTGAATAAGCCCACAGTTCATTCCATGTATGTCAGCCCTGGGTCCCAGGCAGCTTGTCAAATCCCAGACATCTTCGTGGGTGGAGTGCCAGCATTCCTAATGTGGTCCTTCTTTTGGTCTGAATGATTCAGAGTGGGTTAGGATGAGCCTTTCTTTTTGCAGTCATCTCCTTTCCCCTTTTTAAAATGCCTGTAGAATAGGAACACTGTTATGGAAATTAGTAAGCAGCTGCTGTACACGAATGTTTAGAAAATTAATATTACTCACATTATGCAGTACAAAAGCAGAATTTTAATGAAGCACGGAAACTACAGGCACATTGACCCCTTCCCCTTATCACAGAAATCTCAGAATGCATAACTTTCTTTGAGGAAGCTTCTCATTTCCACAAGGCTTCTATAGGCTTATTAGTGACAAAAATAGCACATTCACAACCGAAAGGAGCAAATATTTCAGAACATAGTGTATATGACAGTGTCAGCTAAACCATTATCTATACTTGTTTCTCATTATTAATTCTTAACAATTAGCTGTTCTTTGTTGCATGGTAATGGGATTTGCTGTACTATAAAAACGCCTTGAAGTCGTTAAGTGTCAGATTTTGTTCATGCTGATTCTGCCAGCAATAATTGTTATTTGCACTACAGAATGCTAGGGATGTGGCCTGCATGGGGCAAGAGTATGGCAGGGGGTGGGATTTTGGGTGAGAGGTGGGATGAGGTAGGGAAGGAGGAAATGATTAAGGGATTCAATTTGGAAAAGCCTGTCTGTAGAGCTGAACTGACCTACCAAAGTCGGTGCAAGGAGCTCAGCCAGGTCTGGAAGACAGGGGGCTTTAGGTGATGGGATCAGGTATGTTATCTTATGTGTGTGAGGCCCCTGGGGAAAGGCTGCAGAGGGAAAGAAGAAGGTAGAGAGCAGTCAGGGTGAGGAGAAGCAGGGAGATAAAAAGAACTAGGCTTTCAGGTGGCATGATGGCATGATGAAAAGAAACAGGCAGAACCTCGACTGGGGCAGCTCTGGGAAATGCTTTGAAGGTGAGCGAATGTTTCAGCCAAGAAAGGAAGCTCAAGGAGGAGGAGGGAAAGGCAAGCTTCTGAAGGCAGAGTGTCTGTCTTTTATGTGATTTATAACCTCAACCCACGTAAAATATGGTGTTCTCTGATATCAGGCACAGCATGAGTGTTCTTGCCCGAGAAGAGCCTGGCCAGCAGCGCAGGGAGGAGCAGGGATGGTGAAAAGGGGAAAAGCAGGGACAGTGGACCGAGGGCTAGAAATTACATGGAGAAAGGGGTTCAGTTACTTTCTGTGGAGAAGTTTGCTTATACAAGTGTGTTATATATAGTGTCCTGTATTCATTATTCAGATGCACTTTCATCTACCCTGGGAAGAAAATGTGTGTGTGCATATGTGTGAGCAGATGTGTGATGCTGGACATGGGCTTGGGTGGAAAGGTGCAGATCTCTATCCTCACCACCACCACTTGTATTTACTGAGCACTGGGTACAGGCACTGGGCTCTGATCCTGAATCTGATGCTGGTCATAAGGGCCAGTGGTTCTTGTCATCCACAGTGTAAGGCTGAAAAACTGCAATGCTCTGCTGGAGCCGGCTTGCACCAGCTCACAAGAGCTTGCCACCTGATGTTGGGTTGGTGGCTTAAGATCACCATGGTAGGAGTATTTATATCTCAGGAACTGGCAAATGTTGCAAGCTGGGGTTTCCCCTTTCTCTCCACCCCCCCATCCAAAGAGCTGATTGGTAAACATTCACCAGCAAATCACTGGATCTCCACCTTTCAGATGCATAGGAAATAGGGAAGGGGAAACAGTTCCCTGCAGAGAAGAGCAGAGCTACTTATCAACTCCTTGTCTGTTCTTCAGCATTAATCTGTTGGCCAAGAGCAGCAAGTGTGTTATTAGTGGAAAAGATGTGAGCGCTGGCCTTGAGCAGACCTGGACTAGAATCACCGAGCCAGTGCCTGTGTTATTGCCTTAGCTGAGATATTCAACCTCTGAGTCTCTGGCTCCTCTTCTGTAACATGGGGCTATAGCATCCACCTTGCAAGGCTGTTGTCGGGTTTAGAAACAATATCTGTATAATGACTGTTAAATGTCTGTAATTTACTTTGAGATGCATTAACAAGATGGCTTGATAGATGGGTCAAAGGCTAGATGTGTGGAAAAGCAAGCATAGCAAAATGGTAGAATTCAGGTGGTGAGTACATGGGTGTTCACTGAAAAATCTTCCAACCTTTCTGTAATTTTCATAAGAAAATGTGGAAGCAAAAGAAACCTATTAAGCAGTGGTACTGACAACAAATGGCAACAATAACAAAAATGACTCATCTCCTGTCACCTTCTCCTTCCTAACTCTGCTCCAGCCCCAGAGGCCCTGCTTGTTCTGGAACATTTCAGGCCTGGCCCCCTCTGTACCTGTTTCCTCCTGCCTAGGCTAGCACTCTTCCTTCCTCTCTTGCTCCCCACCCGCTTCTGGTCTTTATTCACATTTCACCCTCCTGTCAGGGCTTCACTGCCCACATTTTCACAATTGGACACGTCAATGGCTGGCACTCCCTATTCCACTCCTTGGCTTTGTTTTCCTCCATAGCACTTATCATAATCTGCCTTACAATATATTTTTATTTTGGTTATTATTTTCCCCCACAAGGATGTAAATTCCATGAGGACAGAGATTTTTGTTTATCTGATCTCTGCTGGATCCCCAGTGACAAAAACAATGCCTGGAACAAGGTAAGTACTCAATAAATATTTGCTGAAGAAGGAAGTGATATATTATTATTATTCCCTAGACCTACAGCTAAGCCCCAAATGAAGGAAGCTGTATTAGTCTGGGTTCCCCCAGAAGCAGATTCAAATGCAAGTAAATTACTTGGGAGATAGTCCCAGGAAACAGTGGTTAGGGAGTAGAGAAATGAGATAGGAAAAGGAAGGCACAAATAAAGAACATATGGTAAGGCAGGTGACCACTGGAGCTTCACTGGGCTACACTAGGAGCCAGTGTAGCAGAGGCACCCCAAAGTCGTCCTATGGATTGAGGGAGCTAGGGTCTTTATATACTAATCCCCAGTAACTGAGAGCTGTTCCCAGGGGTATACACTTCTTGACACTCTGGCCTGTGTGCTTGGACAGAAGAGGGTTAGGAGGCCTAAGAAACTTCTCAAGCAAAAGATATGGATGCTGGCCTTTAGAAATCAGGCTGTATGTAGGACGTGAGATGGCTCAGAAGGATATGGTGGGGCACCCACAGAGTCTGCTTTGTTACCCACGCAGTGAGGTCTCCAAATCAGTGTTGAGAGTGTGGGATTAACTTTAACATCACTGATCCTAGAAGAGTTCTAAAAAAATCAGTGAGGGTGTTTCCTCCTTAAAACGTTCCAATTTAATTTTACCACCTAGATTCTAGATATTTTACCAGTTTTTTTTTTTAAACCAGAACTCATTTAGTTTATGGGAGAGAAATTATTTACTGACATATTATACTAAATTTTAAAGAGTCTTTTTTTTAGCAATGTCCTGACTAAATTAATCTCACTCATGAAACAGGAGCATGTAGAACAATATCATATTTGTAAATCCAAAAGCAAATTTCCTAACATTAAAAATTTTCCAGAATACCAAAGAATATCACATTGGAATGAACTATCTCATAAAAAACCCTCATATTCCACTGATTGCTGTTTATGACTAATGCTAACAGTTGGGCAAGAGGGAGAGATACAGTCCCTCACAGTAAAAATAAACAAACCAAAACACCACTCCCAGAAGTAAAATGTGATTTGCAACTTAATATTGATAAAGTCACAAAGCTTGAAGGAAACTTAAAGACTCATGACCTCGTCCATCATCTTACCCAGGACCACACTTAATTTTTATATATACAAAGTTAAAGCATGTTCAGTTTAGTGACGTTCATCTAAATAGTAGGTATTATGGAAACCTAAAAAAGGATGGAACAAGAAGTTGAGTGGATATGTAGCTTTTTAATTGGTTGGGCTGTGATCGGAGAAGCAATAAGGCAAAGTGGTTAAGATCTCCCATTTAGCAGGTGGACACACTTGCAAGCAAATCTTCTTCCCCTCCCCTGATTCATTCTGCTGCTTATTAGAGTATAACCTTCGTGGGTTAACCTTCTGGTTTTCCATTTTCTTCAGCTACAGAATGGGAATTATAATACCTTACCCTCTCTTCTGCCCTTCCTGCTTTCCCTCGAATCGATGTAAGGATTAAATGACAATATATATGAAGTGCTTAGTTCAGTGCTTATAAGGAGATCAGTGCTTGGTAAATCATTTTTATTATGAACATAATTTTATTCTGTCCATTCATTCATTTGTTCAGCAAATATATGAGCATCTACTCTGTGCCAGGTACTATTCAAGGTTCTTGGGATACACTGGTGAGCAAAACAGGCAAAGATCCTTGCCCTTTTGGTGTTTACATTCTAGTGGGGAGAGGGGTAGGTAGACAGTACGCAACTGATAAGCAGCAGATAAATAAATTATGTGGTAGATTAGAAGATAAGTGCTATGGTGGAAAGAAAAAGGACAGCAAGGAAAATGGAAGTAGAAATGCCAGGGGGATGACCCTTTGCTGTTTTTACACATTGTGGTCAAGGTGGGCCTTATTGAGAAGGTAGTATTTGAACAAAGAGTTGAAGGAGGTGAGGGAGTGAACATGTGGGTGTCTGGGGAAGAGTTTTCCAGAGAGAACAGCCAGTGCAAAGGCCCTGAGGACTCTGCTTGATTGAGGAAAAGAGAGAAAGTCAGGCTAAAGCAGGGTGAGTAAGGGTTGGAGGGGGGCAGGTAGAAGAATATGAAGTCATAGAAGTAATTGTTGGGGTGGAGGGAATGAGTTGATCAGGTAGGACCTCACGCCATTGTGAGGACTTTGTCTTTTATGCTGAGTAAAATGGGAAGTCACTATAAAGTTTTGATATAGAGACTTGATCTGAATTACATTTGAAAAGATCACTTTGGCTGCTGTGTTCATAATAGACTTTTTGGAGACAAGGTAGAAGCGGGAGACCTGTTAGGAGGTTACTGCAGTCATTTAAATGAGAGATGGTGATGCCTTGAATCAGGGTGGGAGCATGGGAGGTAGTGAGAAGTGGTTGGATTCTGGTCATAGTTTGAAATGAGTCCAAGAAGATGTCTTGATAAGTTGGATGTGGAGTTAACGGCACAGCACGAAGAACTTACTAGGTCAGTATGTCTGGTAGCTCATTCTTTTTTAGTGACTGCATTGTACACGATTATGCAGGTATACCAATTTATTTAAGCATTCCTCTTTTATTTATTTTTGAGGATTGGATGGTTTATTTTTATTCACCAGTTTAACCCCACTTAAGCTAGCAATTAGAACATTGTCTTGCACATGGTACAGACCTCAGTAAGTATTTGTTAACTGACTACAAGAATAAATGAATGAATTGTTGGATAAATCATCTGAAAAATTATCTCAACAAACAAAATCAAAAAGTATTTATTGGTTATAATTACTAAACTGGCAAGAGCAAATTTCTAATTAATATGTATTAATTGCCTACCATGAAACAGATACTACAGTGGGATAGGTGCCATGACAGTGTATTCAGAGGTGAAAATGAATACTGTTACTAAAGGCATTCCTCTTTTAAAGTAAATTTAAGTTGTTTACAATTTTGGATATGGTTGATATTACCAACAGTGCTGTAATGAACAGTCTTTTGTGCCCATGTATAAACATTTCTGTAGACTAGGGTTCTAAAAGTAGAATGGTTGAGTAGAAAGAGACGTACATTTGAAATCTTGCTGGATTCAGCCAGTGGACACCCCCAGTGCTGGCACCAACATACTTACCCACCAGGAGGGGAAGGCTGTGAGCGGGTCTCCCCGTGAACACAATGTATATCGTGGTTCTATGGCTTTTTGACTACCCAATCTCTCTCATGTGGTAAATTATGATAGGATTATTTTAAAAATTGCTTTTGACAAAGTTGCCTGGTATGGGTCTTTTATACTTCTCTAGATTCGTTACCAGATATTAAACATTAGCAAACTTTGGAGGCAGTTCAAAATGAAGCATTTAGGTATCATTTCTTTCAGAGAGAAGGCAGATGACTTTCTAATGACAAACCTGTGAAGTGTTACAACATTACTTAAAGGTCACCAGATGTGGGATTAAATTGTCACTGATCTATTTTTATGCCAGTGTGAAATTGATAATTCAAGGGAAGTGGGTATCTTTATCAGCTAATGTCACAGTGTTCAATAATTATTGTATTTATTAGTTCCCTACCCAAAATTAAAATCCTGATTGGCGAGGAAGCACTTTATGAGTCTAGGGAGCTCTGACATTTAATATAATCTTCCAATAAGTCAGATGGATAGTTGTTTTGATGAAAGCTGTGGGCAAAGTGCTGTTAAACCAAATGCAAGGAAGACATTATCTTGTAAATAATATGGTGATTAAAGCTTTGTTCCACATCATTAAAAATGTGCTACGTGGTCCAACATTGCCTCTCCCTAGCACTGTTCAGCAGGAGATGCCTCAGTTTGAAGACGCATTTACATTTAGAGGAACCCAAAGAGAACCCAGAAATCTGGTAAGCACATCAGAGAAGGCTGAGCTACAAATGCCTGCAGGTCCTTTAATAGTGCTATTGTGCCCTTAGCTATCATGGTGCTTCCAGAGCTTTCTCATGGAATCTGCTCTGTGGGCTGAGGATTTATGTAAATGGACCAGTCAGGTCTTACTGACCAAGAGAGAAGTTTAAAAACTCAGTGCAGTCTCATTTAAGCAACATTCGACTTCTGCCAAGCCTCCAGCCCCCGCAGTGTCAGCGTTATTGCTCATACAATTAGAGATGGCTGCCTGTGAGCAGCTCCCTGCAGCAGCCACTCTCCCAAGTTCATCCATTTCTCCTTGCCCAGCATGCCGGCTCCTGGCTCATTTCAGCTTTCATTAGCTTCTGCAGCTTCTGGGTGTGAAGGTGCAGCTCACCTAATCTCCACCGTTCTGGAGTGCAAAATAAAACACCCCTGTCTGTGGGCCCTTGTTCTTGCCACTCAAGTATTTAACTGGAGGGCAAAAAACTTGCTTCTTAAATGCAGGTCAGTTTCATCAGGAGGGAATTGTCAAAATCCTGATGTTCTCTGCACTACATTTCTCTCTCTGAAAGGGGATGGGATCTATTCCACGCCACCCCCCACATGTTTATGGATAATGAATGAAGATACTTACAGTAGCCTGTTTTGGGGTCAATTTGGACTGATCACTTGGGTGCATGCCTGGCAGATCTGACTGTGAAGACAATGGCAGGACTGGTCTGGGCCAAGTTGTTGCATTATTATGGAAGTCACTACCCTCCAATTGATTTAAATCATTGCTTTAGACTATTATGAATGACTGTCTCATATATCACATATTGGCTTCAGTGAAAACAAATTGGTTTATGTAACTGCAAAGTCCAACTTCTGGCATAGATGGCTCCAGAAGTGCACCTAAGGTGTTCTAGAATCTTTCTGCCCCAGCTCCAGGTCTACTTTCTGCAAGCAGGGTCTTCCTGCATGAAAGCAAAGTGACCATTCAGTAACTCCCAGCTGATGGCCATCCTTTGCAGAGAAGGAATAATTTCTCCAGCTAATGTTCTGGGTCTGTATTCCATCACTCTGGCTTTCACTGCATGTCCACACATGGGCAGTCGCAGGGGCTAAGATGTGCATCATTCAGATTGGCTAAATCTATGACCCGTACCCATCTTTGAAACCAAAGGAGCGAGTTCCACCCCGTGCATATGATCTGAGAGAGGAGGAGAGGTGGTTTCTAAAAGAAAATTGGGGCAGTGTTTCCAGAAACAGGGGCATGGATGCTGGGTAGGAAAAAACGATAGATGTCCACTGCAGTGTGTATAACTAAGTCAGGCCCTGGGTTCCTCAGAGCTTCAGCAACCCGAGTAGCACTGCAATGGGTGCCTTCAAATTTAAATAAGGTAACTTAAATCAGTTCACATGGCACATTTTATAGAAGAGAAAACTGAGTTAATTAGTAGCATGATAAAGTGAAAGAAGTTTGGGCACATAATAAATGCACAACAAATGGTTGAGATTTTAGTGGTATGTCATCATCTGGATGCTTTTTCATATACACATTTTTTTTTTTTTTCTTTTTTGCGGTACGCGGGCCTCTCACTGTTGTGGCCTCTCCCGTTGAGGAGCACAGGCTCCAGACGCGCAGGCTCAGCGGCCATGGCTCACGGGCCCAGCCGCTCCGCGGCATGTGGGATCTTCCCGGACCGGGGCACGAACCCGCGTCCCCTGCCTCGGCAGGCGGACTCTCAACCACTGCGCCACTAGGGAAGCCCTCATATACACATATTTTATCACGTGCATTTTGCTTATGATAAAATTCTGAACATATTTAGTGCGTGGTCTTACTCCATAAACAAATTCCACAGCTGCAGTTTAGTGTCCAGGAGTAGATGAGCTCACTAAAATGAGAAGCGGGAAGGATGGATTAGACAACTTATGGCTTCAACGGCAGAAAGATTGTGCAGTTGAAGGCAGAGGCTGGAATTGAATGAGAGGTTACAGTCAAAGGGAAATAATTTTTTTTTCCTATGGAAAGGTGTCGGTTGTGCAAGAAATAGTCCTGGGGGACAGAGAGTAAAATCCCACAGAGGTTGTAGACCTGCCTGACTCTTCCTGGAAATTGTTTGAGGGGGCAGGAGGACGCAGGCTTTGTAAATTAATAAATGGGGAGCTAAGGCTCCTGGGACCTGTTTTCTTTCAGTTCCTTGGTTAGCCTTTTCCTAGAGGGCAGCAGGTGTTTCTGGTTGGACTTGAATTTTGTAATTAATTCTGAACCAATAACTCCATGATGTTTAGAGGAAGAACTCTTTGCAGGTAAGATAAACCTGGGACTGCTGTTTAGATTTTTAAAAATGGGTACTTTTGCATTTCTTATTGGTAGAGCAGATTTCTAAAAGTTTTTTGTCTCAAAATCTTCTCTTCCCACGTATATCCAGGCCAGCAAATGAGCACTAGCATCTGGGGGCCCAGGGCTGGGAGTTTGCATTATAGAACAGTTGGGAGATCCTTTTCTTATCATTCATCTGTTCATGTCATCTTGATAAAGCATCTCTTCTAGGCAGAGCCAGGACTCTGGTGACACAAGTGAGGCTTCTAGGGCACAACATTTAAGGAGGTGCTCATTCTCAGTGTAGTGAGAGTGAAAGTGTAGAGCTGATGCCTGAGAGTAGTAACAGCTTTAGGTTTTATGCCCAAGGAACCTCCCTTGCTTCACCCCAGTTCTGGCCCTGCTTTTAAGGGCCAAGGTCTGTGTAAGATGTCAAGAGATCCAAAGATAAATTGGACGTGATCTCTGATTCCAGCACGTCCCCTGCCTGGGAAGTCCACAAAAGGTGAGGATAGGTCTTGAGAATTATCACGTCCACCTGAAGCTCACAGGGAAAAGATGTAAAAATGAGAAACTTGAAGTTCAAGGGTTCTGAAAACCTCTAGATTGGAGCTGGGGTTGGTAGAGAGAAGCACAGATGTGCTGAGGCTGCTTTCTGATACTTGTCTTGGAGTTGTCCTGGCCAGTTACTGTTTTTAAAGTAAAAAATTAGATGTCATGCTCCTATTGGTATTAGTAGTATGAGTATTCTTGTCTAATAGGACAAACCATATTATAATAAGGGCAACAATAAACATATAACAGTAATAGTACTGAAAAATATATATGATATTAGCTGAATGCCTAATTAATGCATTATCCGTTTCGTCCTCACAGCAACCCTTTGAGGTATGTAGTCTCATGACTTCTATTTTATGATTTCTATTTCTTCAACTGAAGTGCAGAGATGTCACGTCATCTGCCCAAGGTCAGATAGTGCAGAGTGTCAAGGTCAGGATTCAAACCCAGGCTTGTCCACCATGCCGCCTCGAAGGGTGAGGTAGGCTGGTGGTGGTGGGAGATACTACTGGCATTTTCTCTAAACTCCTAATCCTGAATGAACTTAAAAAAATGGCTTATTTAGACTGTGGGAAAACCAAATTTCTTTAAAAAGTTTCTCAGCTTTCTGAAGTGACAACTGAGAAGAGAAGTGCAGCCATCTGTACCCTGAAATCCCTCTGCCCGCTTTGCCACAGCCTGCCGCTCACCCCTTCCTCTCTCTTCCGCTGCGGCACAGCCGGCCAGGGAGAGAAAATGGAAAGACAGTGGAAATTGCTGTCACTCCCGCCCTGCCCTCAGGGAACAGGAGAGCAGTTATTGCCACGCTGGGTCAGCCAGACAGGCCCTGGATTTCTGTGCTTCTATGATAATTAGAAAGCAGAATCTTAAGAGCCAATTCTGACTAAGAACTCTGTGTCCAATTTTCTCCTGGCCCTGATTGTGAATGGCCTGATCAATATTAAATCTAATTTACAATGATGGCCCCTGTGAAGCTGGCAAATGTTATGTCAACACACCGTAATGACTTCGGCTTCCTGAGCACACTTGTTAGCGTGGCCCCATCTGCCACGACCACTCTCTTAGCCGCTCCCACCTCTAAAGCCACATCTGTGATAACGTCCCACAGGCTCTCTTGCCTTCTTTCCATCAGCAGAGGCCCCAGACCTGTCAATCCTTGTTGCCTCTTTCCTATCTGATGAACTCCAGAAAAGAAGGAGAAAGCAATTAATGTTCTTCCCACAACTGATGAACCAAATAAAGAAATAATTGGCACTCAGTTCTAATAATGGCAAATTTTATGAAATTTCCATAAAGACAATTCAGAAAGGAGCATGGGGATTATTTCTCCACAGGGGGCCCAACTGGTTTGCATTGTTTCATAATGTTTATGTGATTACAATTCCACATCGCCTGCATTTACATCCTGTTGTCTCCAGGGCAGGTTCTTGCAACTGATTTTCGAGGAGCCCAATAAAAGAGCTGTAACAGGAGCAAACTTCCCATTCTGAAGTTTCCGGGCTTTCCTCATCTCAGGGGAGACAGGGGAGCCACTCGGCTGGAGAGAGAGGCACAAAGGAAGGTTCCCAAGGCGTTTCTGAAAGCCAGGAGGCGGATATCAGTCACGCCACCTGCCCTCCTGCCTAAAGCACATCTTGGGCTTGCATTGTTTGTGATAAGAAGTCAAAACTCCTAAGCTCTTTCCTCTTGGGCTCCTTCAGACAGCGCTCACCAGTCCCCCACAGTCTGCTCCAGCCAGCAGGCTTCCTTTAGTCCCTCACATTTGCCACACTTCCCCCAGCCCAGGGACTCGGCATATACCTTCCGTCCGCTCTGCCTGGGAGATTTTTCCCTCTCCTTCTTCCCAAAGAAAGGCTTCTTCACCTTTCGCACATCAGCCCTCCCAGCAGGTCAGGTCTTCCCTACATTGGCTCCCATTGCCACCTCTCATTTGTCTCACTTGCTTGCAACTTGTTATTTGTTGGTGCGATTATGTGATTAGTGCCTTCCTCTTTATTCAGATGTAAACTTTGTGAGGGGAGGGCCCTGTCTGTCTTAGTCACCAGTGTATCCCCTTTCAGAAGAGCACCCCCTGGAAGTTGAGGATGATCCTGTAGTGGGGCATCATTTCACCTCTGCTGAAGAGAGAATCACTATCCCTGCATTAGTTGAGTATTGGTTTGGCTGCTGTAACAAAGGGAGAACGTAAAAAGGAACTTAAAACAGTGGTTCTCTCTGAGCTTGAGGTGATATGTCTGCTCCATAAGGTCAGGGATCCGAGGTCCTTCTGTCCCTTTCCTTCATTCAACAAAGATCCATTAGGCACCTACTATGTTCCAGGCATCATTCCAGGCCTTGAAGACATAGCAGTGAACAAAACAGAGGCAATCCCTCTCCTCATGAATCTAATATTCTATTGGGTGTGACCAGGCAGTTGAACATGATGAAAAGTAACATGTTTAACATGCTATATAGTGATACGTGCTATGGGGGAAAAATCAAGCAAGGATGCGGGTAGGAAAAGTTGGGGGGAGTGAGTGCTATTGAAATTCTAGAGAAGGTGGTCAGAGAACATCTCACTGGAAAGGTGGTATTTGAGTAAAGACCTGGAGAGGGTGAGGGAGTGAGCCACGTGGAGATCTGGGGAAAGGGTGTCAGTAAGTACAAAGGCCCTGTGGCAAGAGAGTGTCTGGATTGTCCAGGCACAGCAAAGAGGCCAGTGTGGCTACAGTAGAGAGATGGATGGGAGAGTAGTGGGAGCTGAGGTCAGAGAGCTTATGCGTGGCCAGATCACGTAGGACCTTGTAGTCATTGTACGGACGTTGGCTTTTTGTTCTTGTAGGGGAGAAAAATTTGCCACCCCAAAATCTATCTCTTTGGCATGTGGATTATTTCAAGCTAAAAACAATCAAGCCCCAAAAGACTTAGGCAGAACTTTGGACCTTCCTCTTAACTGCATAAAAGAATTTAGGTAGATGACCTGTTCCATGAAGGGAGCTATCACCACAAGGCCCTTCTTTGTTTTTCTTTTTGTTTCTTAAACCATTTTAAAAAATTGAAGTATAGTTAATTGACAATGTTGTGTTAGTTTCAGGTGTATAGCAAAGTGATTCAGCTTTATACCATGGTTTCCCCTCTATAGTGGTTTAAAAAAAGTGCTTTTGACATCTCCAAATCAAACCACGACTTGGAGCCATGCTGTATTCTTTGATAGCTAATGTTGAATGAATCAGTAGACTCTGAGCAGCTGCCTTGTTTCCTAATCTTTAGACTCTCAGGGTCAGGCTGTCGGTTCTTAACCCTTTACAACATCTGTCCTAGCTTGAACATCTTCAGTGGTAAGGGACTCATCATCTTATGCAATGATCTGTTCCATTGTCATATACCACAGATGATTAGAATAATTTTTTCTTGAGTCACTTTTTGTTTCTTCCAATAGATCCAGGTTTTCCTCAGTATAACCAATACAGCGTAAGTTTAATTACTCTCCCCCATGATCACTTTTCTCCTGGGAAAGGGAAGAGAGACCCAGAGTTGGCCCCTCCAAAGTCCCTGTTGTGCCATGGTGATCAGAGAGCTCCAGGATGGAGAGATTTCTACTTGGGACACCGATCCACACCATTAGGTCAGCTCTGAAAGTGAAGCAGGGCAAGTGAGTGGCTTAAACTGATGTCACCCGCTTGCTCTTTGTCTTTGGGCATGTCACCTAATAATAATAGTTAATAATTTCTACAGATTAGGGAATACTTAGTATAATAGAAACTGTGATCAGACATTTACATACATTTTCTTATTTAATCCTCATATAACACTAATGGTATTATTATTCTCATTTTACAAATGAAGCTAAAGTTCAGAGAAATTAGATAGCCTACTCAAGGTCCCTGTGATATTATATCTGTGTTTTGAACTCCTACACTGATCCTCCTCCCTTAACCTGCTCATGAAACACTGAATAACCCTTATAACCAAGGCCGCCCAAGGTAAAATGGCCAGTGTGGGTCCTGAAAATCCAACAGACCTCCAAGGACAAAGCAAAGGTTGAGACCATAGTCATCAGCAGGAAACAGGAGAAAACCCAAGCCAAGGTCAGTGAGGGCTGCTGCGGCCATGATGTAGGTAATGGTGAGTGCCCCAAGAAACGGGTAGCTTGAGATGCCATGAAGCTCTGGTAATAAGCAAAAGAAAGGGGGTAAGACCTATATTCTTAAAAGGACATAAGTGCTATAGAGATTATAATACCCTCTGCCCAATCAGTTCAAAGTGAAAACAAGAGAAATACCAAAAATAAATGTAAACATTGCAAAGTTCAATAAGGTCTTTTTTTTTTTTCTGTGCCTGAAAACACATTGTAGAACACTGGTGGATACTCAGCAGAGATGACATGCATTTGTTGACTTATAGGAGCCACAGAACAAGCAGGTTGTGGTGGGACAACGTCGCTAAAGGAAGCGAGACAAGATAAGAGCTCAGTTACCATTACTGGGATGTAAGGATGGCTTGTGTTTGTTAAGATTTGGGAGATAAGGGGAACTGGATTGGCCACAGGGTCCAAAAGTGAGGCTGAATTTACAGAATGTTTGAGTGACTTCATCATTGAAGCATGGGGGGCTTAGGAATCCTGGGAGATAAGTATACCTTTGGGTGTTGATCTAGATTGCTCTGAAGTTACCCAGCAGAAGAACCTGATTTCAGTGATTTTAGGATGACATAGATTATTAGACACTTCTTGATTTAATAATAGCATTTTAGAAAAAAGGAAATACTACAGTCATTGTACACGTTGCTTTTTTAGGCATGTCAAGAATTCAAACATGTTAAAATATAAAAACAAAAGTTTAATAAGTACTATAGTAAATGTAGTAAATAGAAGTCTAGCTCAGCTACATGGTGAAAGATTAAGACGAGAATTTTTTTAAAAAGTGGGGTGAGGAGAAGCCTAATTATTGAATACAGTAGGGAAAAGAAGCAGACGGCACCAACTCTTTCTTTTTCATTGTTTCATTTATGTTTCCAGTCAGAACATTCTTCTTAGGGCAGATGTGTTTGATGGTGGACAGGATGGTAGAGCCTTCTCTTGAGCATCATGGTTAATGGCCCTGTGTTTTGGGTTGGATGTCAAGACATCATCTGAACCAGATGGATGTGTCAAGTTTGGAGGTCTAACAGAGCAGGACAGGCCCACGGGATTCTGGGCTTTATTCAGAAGTGCGGTTATATCCTCAGCTCCGCTCAGAAAACTGGGGGGCTTAATCACTGCAGGCTCATTGCTTTAGGTTGCTTATGGTGACAAAACTGAGCTAATGCTTGGAGGGCATCTGGGTTTTCTACCCGGTGTAATAAGTCTGAAGCCTTCCAAAAAGCTTGGAGCTTACTGAGTGGAAACCACTGACATGGATTTTCCGTTTTTGAAGATTCCAAAGGGGAGAGGGAGAGAGAGTGACATGAGAACAGGAGATGAAATGGGAAAGTAAAGCTTTACCAGGCAGGCATGGCAGTCACCACCACTTCCATTTTATCTCAAACCTGAGATAAACACACTCTAATCAAACAGAAAGTATGTCAGTGGAAGTACCACTCTGACACTATTCCCTTCCTAAGGTTACTTCAGAGATAGAAAAGTTCCAAGCAGATTATTGGTATGTGGCCCTGAGGACCTTAAACTACAAACAGAAAACTTAACTAGTACAATAATACCGTATTATATTTTCATTTCACATGGTTCAATTTTCTTAATATCAATAGCATAAATTTCAATTATCATAAAATTAGTGACTGAGTGGGCAGGAAACATATCTCTGCAAGAAAATGTTGTTGCAATAATTGTTAATATAAGGGGCGCGGTGGTCTCAAGCTCTTCCGTGGGGCTAGAAGTGGCCTTCCCTTCAGTGATGTACATGCTAAGCAGATTTCCTTCTTTTCTTTTTTTTTTTTTTTAACATCTTTATTGGGGTATGATTGCTTTACAATGGTGTGTTAGTTTCTGCTTTATAACAAAGTGAATCAGTTATACATATACATATGTTCCCATATCTCTTCCCTCTTGCGTCTCCCTCCCTCCCACCCTCCCTATCCCACCCCTCCAGGCGGTCACAAAGCACCGAGCCGATATCCCTGTGCCTCCTTCTTTTCTAATGAGATAAATTTAAACCTAATTAAAATAGGGAAACTTCACTTCATGTCATGGTTGAGACACTGAGCATGTGTGAGGAGTGCCGTGGAGGGGGTGGGCTGCTTTTTTACAGTAGAGGAGTCGAGATTTGCTGGATGAAGTTGAGTGTTTTAGTCTATTTTTAGTGTTTTGATGAACATTCTCATCAAATGGGTCTCTGAGAGTCTGCGGCAAAGTTACCTCAAAGCCAAAATGCCGAGGTAAGGCATGGGATTATGGAGAGGGTGCTTTGAGGTCCTGGCATTATAATCGTCACAGAAAAACAAGCAAGACTTTCAGTAACAAACCAATAACTTTCTGGAACCTTCAACGTTTTAATTAAGAGAGAGAAATAAAGGAGCACAAGGTACTGAAGGAAGAAGAGAGCGTGGAAAGAATAGGGAATATATATGTGAGCTGAGCAAAGAACAGATAAAAATAATTCTTAGGTTTTCCTACTTTTAAGTTAGGAGCAAAATCTGTAAAATGACAAAATTTCTTTCTTGTTCTTTTTGGAAGTGCAATCAGATGTCTGTTTTTGCTGACTAACATCACAAGCATCTCATTATATATTTCACAAGGTCTCTAAAATTCTTCTCTAATTCAAGGTAAGACGTAGGAGACCCACAAGCTGTTCTTGATGGGGATTCAAAGAAGCTGTGCACCTATTCAAAATACAACGAGCTTGGGCAGAACCCTGTGCTACAATATCAATTATACTCACTGAAAAGCATTTCTGCCCCCTTTTTGTGTGTCTTTTTGGAATAAGAATGTACGTTGCCCTTATTAATCCTACGGAATTACATTTTCCCTGCTCCTTAGGAAATCAAGCAAATGCAGACAGTTTCAGCAAGTTAACAAAAAAAATCTAATTTCCACTTGAGCAGCTTTGAGGTTAGGTCAGCAGAAAAAAAAAAAAAAAACTGCAGTAGCTTGTGTTGATGAATATTTTATAAGCTCTACCATCTAATAAAAGATGTATTTAAAAATGGGCAGGATGCTGGTTAAGAAAATGTCCTATTATCTAATTATTATGAAGATAAATTTGGGTATTGGGTGTGATGAAAGAATAAACCAGACCACAGACAAGTTCAGTTTTGGGTCTTTAGACACTTTTTGTTCTGCTTCACCACACATCTTCCATCATGGCTGTAACTGCCGACTTGTACAATCAGTGAGACAACGGGGGTGGTTACAGAGCTTGACCCATGTGGCGATTATTTAGTGGCCTCAGTGGACAAGAGAAATCTTTAAAAAGCTTCTAATTAGCACACCCGGTCTATGAAATTGCAAACCTCATTATTTGAGTCAGGGTCAGAAAAGTACAGGCCAATATAATCCCCATATGACATCTTGGCAGTATTTGGAGAGTCTTACCCCCAGAGTTCAGAATTACACTCTTCATGATCTATAATAATAATAATGACAATGATGGTGACAACAACAACAACCCTAAAATAGCAGCAATCATTTATTGAGCACTTACTATGTACCAGGCATGATGCTAAGTGCCTTACCTGCACCATCTCTTCCAATCCTCACAATAACTCCATGAGCTAGGTACTATTATCATGCTTATTTGATAGCTAAGGAAAATGAGACTTATAGATGCTTAGTTAGCAAGTGATTGAGTTGACTCCAAAGCCAACAGGCTTTGTTGGAATGGATGCCCACAATCCCACCCCTTGTCTCAAACCATAGTTTTTTGAAGGGTCCAGTGGAAAGATAACGAATGCTCATAAAAGAAACTATTACACTAACTTTGCCATCAGCTGCACACTCCTTAGGTCTTTAAGAGAAGCCACGCCGGATCTTCCTAGCCAGTGGTGTTTAGGTGTCCTGAGTTCCAGCACCAGCTCCATCCATAACAAGCTGTGTGACCTTGTCAAATCACTTCACCTCTCTCATTCTTAGTGGCTTATTCTTGAAAGTGATGATTGTAATATTTGCTCTTTCTCTTTTCAGGGTTGTGCTGAGGAACAAATGTGATAATGTACCTGAAAGCTCTTGGAAGAGCTTCAAGTGTTATGCAAATGAAAGGTAGTAATTAAAAATCTCCAGAGAAGGGCAGCCTATCTTAGTCATCAATTATCATGTTTTCTTCCTTGTCAGGAAACCTGAATTTTTCATGCTTCTTGGGGGTATAGATAGCTCTGTGCAAAATTTTTGTTTGGGAAATGTGTGAAGAAAAGGATCATCCTGACAGCTCAAAACCTATTTATGATAAGAAATAACCACATGTAGGGCTTCCCTGGTGGCGCAGTGGTTGAGAGTCCGCCTGCCGATGCAGGGGACACAGGTTCGTGCCCTGGTCCGGGAAGATCCCACATGCTGCAGAGCGGCTAAGGCCCGTGATCCATGGCCGTTGAGCCTGTGTGTCCGGAGCCTGTGCTCCGCAATGGGAGAGGCCACAACAGTGAGAGGCCCACATACCGCAAAAAAAAAAAAAAAAAAAAAAAAGAAATAACTACATGTAAATTGATGAAACCAAAGACAGATGCATTCTCATGTGAAATTATGAAAATTCATACCTCAATTTATTGGTTTTTCATTATAAGAATACTGAATATTTAACTGTCATAACACATGTAAAACCCAACTCCTTAAATAAGAAAGTGGTACAGGAATTGAATTCTTATTGAGAAAAACAGAAAAAGACTTTGGGGGAAAAGCATGAAAAATATGAACAACAGAAAGCTTGGCAAGTTCCTAAGCTCTGGAAACTTGGATGTGAGGATGTACCTGAGAAGTTTGAATCCACTCTTTGCTCATGTTAGATTTTTGATGAAATTCAGTTATATTCCTGAATGGAAACCAAAACTAAACTAAGAAGGAGTATTACTTCCAAGATGGTGGAATGGCATTGTAGAACATCTCAGGCTAAAGCTTCAGGAAGATCTGGGCAATAATTCCAACTCTGCTGCTTACAAGCTGCTAATTAACCTCTCTGAGCTTCTGTTTCTACACAGCCACTGCATGTAAACCACCTAATGTCCTAGGCATTATGTTACTAGACAGACCAACACTATAACCTGAGTAATGAAGACTTAGCCAATGTAGTATTCATGTCTAAGTGCCATGGAGGTTCTGAATTCTTCCTCACTTAACTTTGCTCAGCACAGAGAAATAGGGGCATATACTAGTCTGAGCTTTATCTCATGTTTTTCTTGCCAAAAGTACTCAAGGAAAGCAAATTGGACTGATTGGGTTCTTGAGAAGTTGAAATCAGATAAAGGCAAGACAACACCTGGCAAATCAGGATATGACAGGGAAGGAACTCCAGAGTTCATCATTTTAAATGTGTTGAGGCATACTGAATAAGTCTCAAATGACTGGGAAGGTTAGATCTTTCATAGATAGCATGGTACTGAAATTAAAGCATATGCATGTCCTTAATGGGCTTAGTGTAAACTGTGTACCAGGGAAGTGCCAGGGAGGATATAATCTTTGATTTACAGCTGTCCAAAACTTACCAAAAACTTGACTTAAATAATGTTTATGTGATTGGAAAGTCTAAATTCTACAATTTATTCTCAGATTTAAGCTGGACCATCAGAGAGCCTTAACTTAGACCAGTTGGCCTCCTCATAAAGTTTGGTTTTAGTTTAGCATCATGCTATAGACATCTAATGGAGAGTGTTAACAGACATAGCCCTTGAAATACACCACTATATTGGTGGTAGGAATCCTGTCCTTCCCAGAGGTCAGCCTGACTGTATTCTTGCAACTCTCAGATCTCTTTTCTGTACTGTGAGCAGAGAGATTTTTCTAATAATTGGGTATAATCTTGTTATTCCCCTACACAATAATCTTAGCTGGTTCTAGACTAACTGCAGAACCAAATCCAAGTTTCTTTTCAAAGCATTCAAGGTCCTTCTTGAAGTGGCTTCATGTTACCTGCCTAGCCTCACCCCTTCCCTCTAGCGTCTTGAACCTCTGCTCTGGCAATACTGAATGTGCAAACACTGTTCCTTCAGCTTGCAGTTTCCTCCCATGTTTGTCCTCTAAATTACTCATTCTTGAAGCCTCAACTCAGCATCCTCTGTAGGTTGTTGACTCCCCCAAGTTGACTTTAGAGCTTCTTGTCTTGCTTCAGTCTCAATTAAAGCAATGCTTTTACTGTTTTGTAATTGCGTTTTTGTTTCGTTTCACTTTGTTGATCTGTCTCCCTTCTAAACGGTAAACCCTTGGAAAGCAGGATTGGTTTCCCATTCACGTCCATAACTCCAGTGCCCATTGTTACTGCCTGTTTTCTCCCTGTCACAAGCAAGCTGCCACCTTGCCCTCTTTCTTTTTTCTTCTGGTCCTCATCTTAAAATGGCTTGTTAATATTCTCAGTCGAGGGGTGGGAACAGTTGAAAGACCAGATTTGACACATTCTGAACTATTTTTTGGAAGAGGGTGCAGTCCTCTGATGGAAGTACTTGTCCAAAATTCACCTCCATTCTGATATTGTGTGACACTTCCTATCATGTAGAACATGATTAGCTGTCTTTTCAAGTGCTTCTTTAGGCCAAGTCTATTAATGAAATTTTGTTTAGTCCAGTGAGACAGAGCCAAGCATGTTTGCTCACAGATGCGCATTAAAAGAACAGGGTTTGACTGGTATGTGGCAGCCCAATCTTTAGGGCTGAGGTAATTTTCCAAAGCCGATTTTCTTAGTGTTCAACAAAGTGGAATGTAATTTTAATTTGCAAGGAGAACTTTGGCTTCCATAAAACATAGCTATCAGCTTTTTCTCAAAGCATTTCTTCACATTGATGCCAGGGAGGTCAGAATGGAATAGTTAGAGATACAAACCAATTTAATAAAAAGGAGGCTTTGAACAAATTAAAAAGTCTGTCCTGAAATTTCATTTTACAAAAGGGGGAGCAAAAATTCAGCAAGTGTTCTTGTTTAATGATGTCCAAATACTCATTTACTATGAATGTAAGAGCAAAACATCACAAGCATATATATTTTAAGATATTACCAAGCCAATTTGAATAAAATTTTAGCTCACCAAGAAGTCAAAGGCATCAAAGATGTTTATCTCCTTGCTGAAGATACTTTAAGTGGAGGGTTCAAATGGGTAAAACTTTTTAATTGGTTCACTTCCACAGCAGAACCCATGAAAAGTTTATGGGGGCAACAATTCAATAAGCACAGCTGCATCAGACTAGAGCATCAGCTGTTTATGATTCAGCTTGCCAGCCAGATATGCAGACACGTCAGAATGAGATAGGAAAGTTCACCAACTGGGTAGATTTTCATTAACCATTCATTTCTTTTTGTAAAGGTGAGGGCCATATAAATAATTCTCTCACCTCAGTCTTCCTTCGTAAAAAATAACGTGTAAGTCAGTGTACTATTTAGGTACCCAATGTAATAGAAAGCTGATTGATTCCAATGCAAATGAATGTACTATACAGTAAACTCATGGATGATACGATTCTCCATTCCCTGCCCTTTTTTTTCCTTCCTCCAATCCTATGGTTCTTCTGAAATGTCAGTAGAAGGGATCACAGGGATAGAAGAGGGCATAGAGTTCTCATTTCTAATTCTTCCCTGGGACATTTATTTGTAAGGACAGCGTTGGGAGGAATAGTTTAGGGATACTTAGCAATGTAAACAAAAAGGATCAAGGGCCGGGCCTCCTGATGGAAGGGCCTCCTGACTTTACAAATGGTAGTAGAACTCAGATCCAGGGAGACATTGTTTTCCTACAGAATAACCTTGGGAACATGAGTTGTTGATTTTTTTCTACTATTTTTTTTTTAAACAGAGAGGGAGAACAAAGTAATAGAACTAGAATATGAAAAGCTTGGCATTATAAAAATCAACAGACATTAGGTAGAACTTGGGAGCAGTATTCCTTCTAACAGTTAGGACTACCTGAAGACAGCTATTGTTATGTCTCCTTCACCTTGGAGGTCCAGCTGTTTAGGGGTTGGGACAAAGGTGACTTTGACCTGCTGGTACCATTAGCCCAAGAGGATTGGAGCTTTGCTGGAAGGATAGGGGCAAGAGTGGGTCTCAGTGTTGTGGATGAAAAATGTTGCCTGCCATGTCAGTTAATAAATGATGCTGCTGCCATCAGACCATCAGCCACTGCAGCCATCCCCGACTGTGCACCCTGAGGAGATCCAGGATGGAGAAAAACAGGGTAGTAGCCCTAGATTGTTTAGGTGCATATCAAAGGAATGATTTCAGTGAGCCCAGACTCTTGTATCTTCTCATATACAGAAAAGTACTAAATTCGTTAACTTGAGATGTCTGGCTTTTCTTTAATTAACAATAATCTTTTGATGTTCAGACTACCTCTTTTTTGTTGCAGACTCCAATGTATCCTGTCTCCTTCCTTACCTCTTCAGAACAGTCCCTCAGCGGCTGAGGGCCTGTCTCCCGAGCTTAAATCCTCAATATGTTGGCCGAATAAAATGTAATTCTCAACTTTTACGTTGTTCATTTTTTTCAGTCAACAGTTTTAAGGTTAATAGATATCAGAATCAGTATCTCCCTTAGATTACATCAATATCCACAGCCCACAGACTTTATCACATGACTTTTTTCTTTTGAGTGTAATAAGGGATTCTGATGAGTATTATGAGAAGTTTAGATGAGGATTGATTTCTCTGTCTCACACCCTGCTCGGCTGCTGGGGTTTCTCAGAGAATTGCCTACCTGTGTCCAGCACACAATGTCACAAAATGTGTTATGTTTGAGAAATGTGCTAAGAAGTGATGCAGTGGAGATTAAGAGACTCCTGCTGCTTCCTATCCTAGACCACCTGCCGTGGGGGTGAGGTGAGCACGGCAGGACTATCCTACTCTGCAAGGAGAGGCCGAGGTTTGGATGATATTTATTGTGCATTATAATTAATAAAGATTATAATCATCACAACCCAAATAATTAGCATTTATTGAACACCTATGGTGTGCTTAGCTCTTTGCTGGGAGTTTACATATAACATCACATAATTATATTGAATCCTTATGATCACCCCGAGAGGTCAGCATCACAAACCTCACTGTATAGAAAAGTGAGGTTCAGAGATCTTAAGTACTGTGTCCAAATCACACCTGAGTAGAGGGGAAGCAGGGATTTGTCAGGGAAGAAGACATTTTCCTCTACTTTTCTAGCTTCTTCTGGCTGGGCCCTGTGGAGACAATGGGATACAGAGAGGACTCTGACCATCTTTTTTTAAAGATGTTCTACTGTTTATTTAATCACTCTCTTTTTTTGCGTTTCTTTTTTTAAATTAAATTTAACTGTTTATTTTATATTGGAGTAAATATAGTTGATTTACAGTGTTTTAGTTTCAGGTGTACGGCAAAGTGATTCAGTTATACATATACATATATCCATTCTTTTTCAGATTCTTTTCGCATATAGGTTACTACAGAATATTGTATAGAGTTCCCTGTGCTATACAGTAGTAGGTCCTTGTTGATTATCTGTTTTGTATGTAGTAGTGGGTATATGTTAATCCCAAACTCCTATTATCCCCCCCATTTCCCCTTTGGTAACCATAAGTTTGTTTTCGAAGTCTGTGAGTCTGTTTTTGTTTTGTAAATAAGTTCATTTATATAATTTTTTTTGATTCCACATATAAGTGATGTCATGATATTTGTCTTTGTCTGAGTTAGTTCACTTAGTATGATAATCTCTGCGTCTGTCCATGTTGCTGCAAATGGCATTATTTCATTCTTTTTATGGCTGAGTAATATTCCATTGTATATATGTACCACATCTTCTTTATCCACTGAGGGGACTCTGATCTTTAGGCCCTGTTTCCTCCACCACACTAGCCCATATTCTTTGTAGGTATCTCTGGTGATAGCTCTATTCCAGCAATAGGCCTGTTACGGAGCAAGGCTCCCTGCCCAATGAAGCACATAGAAGCCAATACTACGGCACAGGCTTTTGAGAAAAGAAAGAGCTTTATTAAGAGGTTGATGGGCCTTAGGAGGCATGGCTCAAATCTGTCTCCCCAGTTCAGGGTTTGGAGCAGAAATTTAAGGGGTAAGGGATTTTCAAACTTGGAAGCTGATTCGCTAGTCTAGAATCAGTCCATATAATCTACTCGTGCTGCTAGAAGCCACATTTTCCTTATTGAAGGACTTCTCTCTTTGTAAAAGGCCCAGGTGGCAACATTTCTATTCTTTGAGTTCTGTATACTGGAGATTCTTGATTCCGGCTTTATCTGGGAGACGTGGGTTCCCATCTTGCACATGTGCAGTGCCGTCTTTGTAAAATAACTCTAGGTTTGGTTAATCAACAACCTATTTAAGGAGGCAAAACCAGTTTTAGCTGGTCAGTGTTTTATGTGAAGTTTCAGGCCCTGTATCTAAATTTTTTTTGGCAGTTTTGGGGAAGGTCAGAGTTCCTTCCTGAGTCATTTGGGCCTTGATTGTTTTCAGCTAAAATAATTTGCATGCTAAAGAGACGCGTTTTAGGGAGGTAAGTTCTGCTTCCCTACAGATTCAAGCCGAGCCTGTCAGCATCCTGCCTCACAGTGCTGCAGGGAGCCCATGCTCCCTTGGCTCTCTTGGAGGCACCAGCACGGAAGTTACTTGACCTGCTGGTGGCTTCCTGCAGCGCTGTGTCCTCGGGTGTTCTCCGGCTGCTGAAATGTGTTTGGTTAGGACACTGGGCAGGCCAGAAGTGCTAAGGGGTTCATGCCTCAGGAGCAACCCTTAACCACTGAGGTTTAGAAACGGACAGATTAATACCCTGTTTCCTTGTCCTTCAGCAATTTTCAGGTCTTTTCTACACAACTGCTCAGAGAGTTCCCCGTAGGATAGAGTCTGGGTTGCCCACAGAGTAATCCCTCATTAACCCACCTTTCACAGTCTTCCTAGCTTCCCCTTCTTGCTCATGGTGTTTCCTGAGATCACCTCCCCAATATTCCCTTCACCCAAGATCCAAATTAAGACAACTAGGGTACCCCTCAGGGGGGTCTTCTGTCTGCTGGTTAATGACAGAATCATGCATTATTTAGAATGAAAAATTAAGACGGATGAGAAAGACTCATTGTATATGTCTAAAGACACTGGGAACTCTGAAACATAGCTGTCACTTTTGTGCACAGACAGGACAGAGTTTTAGAACAGCTCAGACGTTTCCCCGCTTTCAGTGCAGTGGCTGCATGAAAAAAATATATTTTCCCAAGTGTTTACGCATGTCTCTAAGCCAACAGATTTCAGAATTAGGCCTTCAAGTTGGCTAATAATGTGGGAGTAGCTTAGTAATAAAGTTTAAACATAACCATGTGCCACAGAAATTCTGCCCCAAACCAAAGAAACTGAATTAGAAATATGAAGAAAAATGAGCTTGCTACGTCTCATTAAGGATGTATACTGCTAGATTTGCATTTTTGTTTAATACTCAAATGCTGCCACATTATAGCTGAGTCATGACTTTAACTTCCTTTAACAAATTAAAACGAGACTGGGTAAACAGACATCTAGAATACCAGGCAAGCATTAATGAGAGTCTGAAAATGGTGCCGGCGATCAGTTAAACCTTGCCTATGGAGCACTGTGCTGTGAACATCCAGTTTCCTTCTGATTCTTTGAATTTGTCATTTTTATCAAGTAGCGTAAATTTAAGTGATATTTCATTAGTTGGGATAGATGGGTATATATGTAGGGAAGAAAAATTGGTTAAAAAAGATCACAGGTATATAGAAATGACACCAGTGTCCCGCTGATAATGAAAAAAGAAATAACTTCTTCCGTGATTCCTAGTTTCCTATCATTATCAGAGAAGGAATATTGCCAGCATTCAGCATCGTATTCCAAATAGGACTTAATCCTCTACTGATGAGATAATAGTTCATTTACATCCAAGATTATAATGCAGTTTAGAATCATCCTTTTCCTTTCAATTTGCTTTCCCCTTCCAATATCATCAGATTCACAGTTAGTTATAAAGGAGATTTATGATTTTAAAACATCATCTTATTTTCTTTCTTTCTGCTAACGAGTTGTATAAAATAAGTATGATTTTCCTAATATTCGTTTTGAGTGTCAGAACTATACGATTTAGCAAGGAGCATCAAAGCACTATTAATGCTGCAATTTAGTGACAAAACACCTCTCAATTTTCAAGTGCCTCTTGCTATATTTCTTCATTTCAAAGGTTTTATTGTGTTATTTCCTTGGCTGTAATGGTTGGGTCCTAGTGTAATAGGCTTATTTTGATATTTTCTCCACAGTTTATTTCAGTAATGGCTAACTCTACCTTTGAATGATGGTCAGCAAACAGGAAAAAAGTGGGTATCCCATTTCGCCTTTTCCTTCTCAGCACCTTCAAGGGATCATTTCATCATTGATGAGAACATGCAGTATCTGAATACTGACTTGGAAGAGAGTCCTTCCTTCCTCCATTTGAGGAAAACTGTGACTCCCTGGCTGTCCACTCTAGTTTTTAAAAATGTTCAAACAACCCCAAAGCAAACTACAAAAGCCTGAACTTCTAAGATGTAAATTTCAGTAATGACATGGATCAGAAACAAGTGGTGGACACACAAGCCTACCTCTCACACTTAGGCAATTAAGCAAATCCAGTGCGTGGGGTGCTGTGATTGCTCTCTAATTACTGGCTAAATTGGAATTTGCGTATAAGTGAAGGATAAACACCACGTGCTAGAATTCCTACTTCTTCATAGTTTTCCAAGAACACTATTCCCGGCCCTGTGAATCTCTTAGGATTTTACTAGAATGTGATCACACCGTAGGCAGAGATGCAATAAATAATGCAGGCCTTTGTAACTGGAAAACAGATGCAGTATGTCCATGGAGGAACATATGTTCTAGACTTACTTGAGGGTAGGACAGAGAGATGTTAAACTGAAGCATTGAAGGTGGTGTTTCCTACTACCTGGCTTTATGAGCTTTATGCTTATGCCCTGGGGAGTTTCAGTGAACTGTATATGTCTATCTCAGGAAGGCCAAGTATAAATCTCTCAGCCCTGTTGCAGTTGGCAGACCCCTAAATATTACCTCTCTTTTCATACACCCAAATTTTAGAGAAGTCATGATTCTACAAGCAACAAAATTAGGTATTTAAGGATTCTTTAAATAAATTGGACATCTGTGTCCAATTATTTAATTGAACATCCATTTCTTTTTAATATAAATAAGATCATAAGAAAGAAAATCAAGACCATCTGAAAGAATATGTTAACAAAGAAAAAACTGAATGCTCAGATGCAAGTCATTTATCCACATTCAATTTGTTTTTGAAATGTCATTGATCAGAAATAATAGTGTTCTCAGAACCAATGGTAGTAACTTCATCTGGCCTGGTGGCTCAGAAACAGTCTTTAGGAGAACCAAGCATCATCGGGATGCAGGAGGAGAGTCTTCATCCTATGAATTCACTCTTTGTGGTCAGTGGAAGTAGCCTCCTAACTGGTTGTCCATCTTCTACCCTTGACCCCCAGCCTAGTCTCAACAAAGCAGCCAGCGGTGATCCATTTAATAACATCAGACCATGTCATCCTGCTACTCAAAACATCCAAATGGCAGCCCATTTCATTTGGAGTGAAAGCCAGTAGGCATGTGAGCTCCTTTCCAAGTTACTGCAGGGAAAATTTTAACAAATGTTTTGTGGATACATATCACATGATCTCCAGCTTTCCAACCTGAGTTAGTTGTTTATTTCTCTTCTATTCAAAATCCAACTGTTAATCAATGACATATATTTTAAGTTTTTGATGACAACGTTCAACTTTTATCCTATATTATCAATAGTTAATGTAACAGTAGTTGCTATAAGAGATAAATTTGAAATCTCTGTGACTCAGCACAGTACAATCTTACTTTTTTTTTTTTTTTTGGTCATGCTTCACGGCTTGCAGGATCTCAGTCCCTGACCTGGGCTTGAACCCAGGACACAGCAGTGAAAACCCAGAATCCTGACCACTAGGCCACCAGGGAAATCCCCAAGCTTACTTCTTATTGCCATAATCCTTTGGGCCTGTTCCTGGTTGGTCAGCCTTCCACATGGTCAATCAGGAACCCAGGCTCCTCCACTCTTGTGGCTCCTCCCTGCTCTAGGTTCTTGGAGCCTCTCCATTTAGTCAGGCTATGAGGAAAGAAAGTTGGAGGATTTTGCTGCAATATTTTGGCCAAAACTCACTGACTAAAACTCAGGCACTTGGTTACGCTTGGCTACAAAGGATGTTGGAAAATGCACTGTGTGCCCAAGAGGAAGAGGAAATAGGTTTGTTGATTAGCTAGTAGGCTCCGCCATACCTATCTGCCACTCTTTCCCTTAGTTAGTAAACCATATAGACTATATATTATTTTTTATTTCTGGTTGTTTAGGTCTTGCTCATAAATGCTCATCATGATTGGATATTGTGATATATTCTTCTTGGGTAGGCAGCAGAGGGGAAGGAGCAAGTCTCTGGAGTCAGAAATACCTGGGTTTACATTAATCTGGGCACTTACTAGCTGTGTGCCTTTGGCTAAGTTATTTAAGCTCTGTGATCATTAGCTTCACCTGTCCAAGAAGATATAAAATGCCAGCTTCATGAGATGACTGAAAAAGAAATATATCAGAGAGCAGAACAGCAGAGATTAAGAGCACAGATCCTGGAGCCAGCCTGCTTGGGTTTGAATCCTAGCTGTGTCAGCTTCAGTTTCCTCATCTGTAAAATGGGGATCATAATATCACCTGCCTTACAGAGGTTTTGGAGGAAATTAAATGAGTTAATATATGTAAGGCACTTAGAATGGTGCATGAAACATAGAGTGTTAGCTCTCATTTGAGAGTATTTGGTGTGTCTTATAGGCTCTTGTTAAATGGTATCCTCTCCAGATTTTTGCTTGATACAGCTTGCTCTCTTCAGAAATGATTGAAGACTGAAACCCCCCAAAGATCTCCCAAAAGGGCTCTTCAAGAGTAGGATTTCAGGCATATCAGTGAGATGTCAAGGAGCTGTTTGTGTAGAGAGCCCTTCCAAATGACCACCTGCTTTGATTACTGCAATGTTGGTTCTGGGTCCTGGAGGTAATTGCACAGAGAGTATATTGACTCAGGGCTCTTTGGAATGATTTTTAAAAAATTGTGTGATGTGAGGTTAAATAGCACAGGACTCATTACCAACTTGGGTGGACAATGGCGAGGGGAGGTTATTCAGGGTATTAGGCTCATCTAAGTAGGAAATTGCAATCTGAAAAATTGTTTAAAGAGAAACATAATTAGAATAATGGGACAACATAATGGGAAATCAACGATATTAATGTAATTGCTAATTACTACATTAGAACATTCATCCAAATCTCTTCTCCTTAAAACTAAAAACATGAAATTAAGTCACCACAGTAGACAATTTGTGTAGAGGGACTCAGGGACTTTGGATTACTTTGGAAAATCTGCCTAGAACAATTTGTCATTGTACCAAACATCAAGCTGGACCGTCTCAGTTTCAAGAAGAGAATGTGCATGAGAGGACTCATGTTTTCACTCTATTCATCTTGGTCATTTTAGGTCTCATGGGTTCTGGGTATTAAGAGTTTTCTGTTTGAAATGGACTTTTTCCCTCCTGTGTTTGTTGGCTATCTGTATGTCATCTTTGGAGAAATGTCTGTTTAGGTCTTCTAAACAGACATTTTTGTTTGGGTTTTTGATTGGGTTGTTTGTTTTTTTGATACTGAGCTGCATGAGCTACTTATATATTTTGGAGATTAATCCTTTGCAGTTGCTTTGTTTGCAAATATTTTCTCCCATTCTGAGGGTTATCTTTTTGTCTTGTTTATGGGTTCATTTGCTGTGCAAAATCTTTTAAGCTTAAATAGGTCCCATTTGTTTATTTTTGTTTTTATTTTCATTACTCTAGGAGGTGGGTCAAAAAAGATCTTGTTGTGATTTATATCAAAGAGTGTCCTGCCTATGTTCTCCTCTAATAGTTTTATAGTGTCTGGCCTTACATTTAGGTCTTTAATCAATTTTGAGTTTATTTTTGTGTATGGTGTTAGGGAGTGTTCTAATTTTATTCTTTTACATGTAGCTGTCCAGTTTTCCCAGCACCACTTATTGAAGAGTCTGTCCCTTCTCCATTGTATATTTTTGCCTCCTTTGTCATAGAGTAGGTGACCATAGGTGTGTGGGTTTCTCTCTGGGCTTTCTATCCTGTTCCATTGATCTTATATTTCTGTTTTTGTGCCAGTACCATACTAT
This sequence comes from Leucopleurus acutus, assembly GCF_964270905.1. NCBI lineage: Eukaryota > Metazoa > Chordata > Mammalia > Artiodactyla > Delphinidae > Leucopleurus > Leucopleurus acutus. Next base: position 80,887,342 of record NC_139152.1, on the reverse strand, counting down.
CTTGATTGCTGTAGCTTTGTAGTAGTCTGAAGTCAGGGAGCCTGATTCCTCCAGCTCCATTTTTCTTTCTCAAGATTGCTTTGGCTATTCGGGGTCTTTTTTGTTTCCATATAAATTGTAAAGTTTTTTGTTCTAGTTCTGTGAAAAATGCCATTGGTAGTTTGATAGGGATTGCATTGAATCTGTAGATTGCTTTGGGTAGTATAGTCATTTTCACAATATTGATTCTTCCCATCCAAGAACATGCTATATCTCTCCATCTGTTTGTATCATCTTTAATTTCCTTCATCAGTGTCTTATAGCTGTCTGCATACAGGTCTTTTGTCTCCTTAGGTAGGTTTACTCCTAGGTATTTTATTCTTTTTGTTGCAGTGGTAAATGAGATTTTTCCCTTAATTTCTCTTTCTGATCTTTTGTTGTTAGTGTACAGGAATGCAAGAGATTTCTGTGTATTAATTTTTTATTCTATGACTTTACTAAATTCATTGATTAGCTCTAGTAGTTTTCTGGTGCCCTGTTTAGGATTTGCTATGTATGGTATCATGTCATGTGCAAACAGTGACAGTTTTACTTCTTTTCCAATTTAGATTCTTTGTATTTCTTTTTCTTCTCTAATTGCTGTGGCTAAACCTTCCAAAACTATGTTGAATAATAGTGGTGAGAGTGGACAACGTTGTCTTGTTCCTGATCTTAATGGAAATGCTTTCAGTTTTTCACCACTGAGAATAATGTTTGCTGTGAGTTTGTCATATATGGCCTTTATTATGTTGAGGTAGGTTCCCTCTGTGCCCACTTTCTGGAGGGTTCTTATCATAAACTGGTGTTGAATTTTGTCAAAAGCTTTTTCTGCATCTATTGAGATGATCATATGGTTTTTATTCTTCTGTTTGTTAATATGGTGTATCACATTGATTGATTTGCGTATATTGAAGAATCCTTGCATCCCTGGGACAAATCCCACTTGATTGTGGTGCGTGATCCTTTTAATGTGTTGTTTGATTTGGTTTGCTCATATTTTGTTGAAGATTTTTGCATCTATGTTCATCAGTGATATTGGCCTGTAATTTTCTGTTTTGGTGATGTCTTTGGTATCAGTGTGTTGGTGGCCTTGTAGAATGAATTTGGGTGTTCCACCCTCTACAGCTTTTTGGAAGAGCTTGAGAAGGATAGGTGTTAGCTCTTCTCTAAATATTTGATAGAATTCACCTATGAAGCCATCTGGTCCTGGACTTCTGTTTGTTGGAAGACTTATTTAATGAAGTTTCAATTTCATTACTTGTGATTGGTCTGTTCATATTTTCTGTTTCTTCCTGGTCCAGTCTTGGAAGGTTGTACTTTTCTAAGAATTGTCCATTTCTTCCAGGTGGTCCATTTTATTGGAATATAGTTGCTTGTAGTAGTCTCTTATGAACCTTTGTATTTCTGTGGTGTCAGTTGTAACGTCTCCTTTTTCATTTCTAATTTTATTGATTTGAGACTTCTCCCTTTTTTTCTTGATGAGTCTGCCTAAAGGTTTATCAGTTTTGTTTATCTTCTCAAAGAACCAGCTTTTAGTTTTATTGATCTTTGTTATTGTTTTCTTCATTTATTTTTCATTTATTTCTGCTCTGATTTTTATGATTTCTTTCCTTCTACTAACTTTGGGTTTTGTTTGTTCTTCTTTCTCTATTTGCTTTAGGTGTAAGGTTAGGTCGTTTATTTGAGATTTTTCTTGTTTCTTGAGATAGGATTGTATTGCTCTAAACTTCCCTCTTAGAACTGCTTTTGCTGCATCCCATAGGTTTTGTGTCGTGTTTTTGTTGTCATTTGTTTCTAGGTATTTTTTGATTTCCTCTTTGATTTCTCCAGTGGTCTCTTGGTTATTTAGTAGCGTATTTTTTAACCTTCATGTGTTTGTATATTTTACAGTTGTTTTTTTTTTCCCGTAATTGATTTCTAATCTCATAGTGTTGTGGTCGGAAAAGATGCTTGATATGATTTCAATTTTCTTAAATTTACTGAGGCTTGATTTGTGACCTCTGCTTTCAATTCTTTTGGGTATATACCTAGGAGTGGAATTGCTGGGTCATATAGTAATTCATGTGTAGCTTCTTGAGGAACAGCCAAACTGTTTTCCTGGAGTTGTTCTTGACACCTGTGAACATGGTGACAGGTTGCAGAGATGGGGATGAGGTCTGACACTAGAACACAGAGTGAAAGGGAAGAAACTGGACCTCAGGAAAACAGCAGAAGCCCCAGTGAGTGGTCTGGCCATGTGCAGTGTTGGCATTTCTAACACATTCTCAAGTGTGGTTTGTGGACCTGTGTTGGCTTCACCTGGGTGCTGATTAGACCTGAATCATCTCAGGGCCTGTCCCAGAAGCATCTGTTTGTACTTCTCTAACTTAAATGTTCATGGGCATATTTCCTGGTCATCTTGTTAATGTGCATATTCTGAGAGGAGTGGTCTGAGAATTTGTATTTCCAACATGCTCTCAGGTGATGCTGGGCCTGCTGGCCCCTGGACTATACCTTGAAGAATAAGCGAGGATCAGTACTATCTGTGTATTGGAATCACCTGGTGAACTTTTCAAACATCCCAATGCCTGGGCCCAACCACAGAGGTTCTGATGTTATTGGTTTGGGGTGGGCCCTGGCATTCAGTATTTCAATAATGTTACCCATGAGAGTCTACCATGCAGCCAGGGTTGAGAACTTCTATTCTGGGTTGGGACATTGTCCTGTCTCTTGCACATGTGTCCTCCTTCCCGCCTTCCTGCTTTCTTTCCAAACTCTCCTGCTTAAAACTCAGTCAGATGCCCAACAGATTGATATCTCTGGCTCCTGTTTGTCATTCACATTGCCTCCAGATGAATCCTCCTTAAGCTAGTGCTGAACAGACTGCTCCCTTGCAAAAACTTTCAATGACTCTCATTGCCCTCCATGAATAAAAAAGACCATGTACCTATCCTGTAAGCCTCTCCTTGGGGTAGCTGCAAACCTATTTTTCCAGCCGTGTCTCCCTCTTTAGGAAGCCCTGTATCTCAGAAAAGCTAATTTCTGTCCTCTGAATATACCATGGATTTTCCTATCTTTATGATTTTACTTGGGTTGACTGTCCATCTGGTTAATCTTTTCTGCATATCTGTCAGTCAAGGACCACCCCTATTTTTACTTCCTCTGGGAAAGCCTTTCTTGATCTTTGCAATTGAAGTAATCCTTTTTCCTCCAGCACTTTGTTTCTTTCTTCCTTATAGCATTTTCCCCTTTGTATTTCTGGGGTTTGCCTTCTGCTCTCATTCTTCTTACTGGATTGCAAACTCTCTGGCGGCCTTAGCCTCTTCTTTCTTAGTTTTGATCCCTTGCTGGGCCTGCTAAAGTGTCAGGCACATGATGGGTGTCCACAAAGATTGGTTAAATTGTATCCAATTGAGTAATTTGCCTCCATGCTATTAATTCAGTTTTGACCTTGCTGCAGTATACTGACATTTTAATTTCTCTGCCTGACATTTAGTAAATCTTTAGGGATTTTACTTAAATAAATGATTTCCTGAAAGTTCCAAATGTTCTTCATAAACATGGACTATAGCTTCTGCAGTGTCTTCAAAAGTTTACAATGTTTTAATTTTTTACTCTGTACTAGTTTGTTAGCATTATTGGCTTCCTGGTGTCCTGAGACAGTGTGGGATCTGGTAGAAAGTCAGAGGCCACGTTCATTCCACTTGCAAAGACTTACTATGTTCCTAAAAACTTTGGAGTGCGGTGGTGACGAGCCACGATTCTAGGAAAACCCATCCAGCTCTGACTCCTCCTCACTGTTCGGGTGGGAACCTCTTCAGTAGTTAAGTGGGTGATGGGACTTGGAAGGTAATGACGTTTCCTGCAATTAGCTCGTGTCCTCAGTAGTTGCGTGCAATCCTATAGGAACAATGATAAGGAATCCCCTCTTATTTGGCACAATGAGATATGCACATTTTCTAATGGGCTAATTAGTGTAGTTACCATTTTTTAGCCAAAAATGTCAATGTGTAGGATTTAATTAGTCTGCCCTAGGATTATAAGATAACTTCTTAGTTTAGTCAGTCTGTCAGCACTTTCAGGATTTGGAAGGATGCTGGGAACTATCACCTACATATTTGCATAAACTTCTAAGACTTCTAGAAAAATTACTGTGACAAGCAGGTAAAGTCTCCAGAAATAAAATATTCTAAGTTAGATGGGTGGAAGAGTTGTGATCAAAGGACTGTTTAGTTAGTGGAAAGTGTAAAAAACAGGCCTTGACATCAGTTATTCTTATTTCTACATTTCAGGACTGAGGTGGTTCAGACATTGTAGTCTCTGCTTTAGACTCCTTTGGTTTCTCGTAGCAGAACCTGATTCCACCTGGTTAAGCTACATGGGAATTTATTGCCAGGATATTGGGTAATGCACAGAATGAAGGAGACCCTGAATAACTCAGCCATGCAACGTAGGAGACCAGAGAAGCTTCTGGGACATAGGTAACAGGAACTAGTGGGCAGTCTCTTCAGGATTCTGCTGGTAAAACAAACGTGTTGCAAATAATTTTAGTTCTTTTGGTTTTCCAGGGAAAGAGAGTTGGATTGGCCTGTCTTGGGTCATGGAATGGGTCGAATAGCATCCCCTCAAAATTCATGTCCACCCAGAACTTCAAAACATGGGACCTTATTTAGAATAAGGCTTTTTACAGATGTAACTAAGGTAAGGGTAGAAATGAGGCCATACTTGATAAGGGTGGGTCCTGCATCTGATGAGAATGTCCTAATGAGAGGCAGAAAAGAAAGAGGCCCAGAGACACGGAGAAGGAGGTGAGATAGGAGTGATGTGTCTACAAGCTGAGGAATACCAAGGATTGACAACATCCACTGTAGGTTAGAAGGGAGACAGGGGACAGTTTATCCCTCAGAGCCTCCAGAAATAACCAGCCCTGATGGCAGCTTGATTTTGGACTGGGGTCCTCCTAAACTGTGAGAGAGTAAGTTTTTGTTGTTTTGAGCCAGGAAGTTTGTTTTAATTTGTTTTGGTACCCTTAGGAAACAAATACAGGTCATATGTCCAGTCTTTGTCCAGGAGAAGTAGGTACCTTAACTGACAACCTCGCTGTAACTGTGTGCAGTGGTCTAAAGGGACTTCCCCAAAGCAAATCCAGTAGTGTCATCAAAAAAAAGAATATGGATGGGTGCAGAAACCACAGGTATGTCCATTACATATCATACAGTCCTATTTTCCCTGGAGGGCTGGGGGACGAGGATGGGAAATGCGCTGTCTGGTACCTGCCTCAAGTATAATGTGAAGCATATCCTCAGATTTTGCAAAATTACAGCTAGTAATGCTACAAGTCTTTTGGAGGAGAATTGGTGGCATGGCGGGGGCTGGGGGTGAAAGATACAGAAAGGCAATGTATAGGACAAAGGCTTTGTTTATATGGTTAGGATATGATATATGATCAAATATGATAGATATGGGTCAGGAAGGAAAACTCTGAAATGAATGAAAATTTACTGCTGTATTAATTAAAAGCATCTCGGAATAATGATCCCACTTCATTCTTTGACTGGGACATTGTGACAAATGTGGGTTGATAATCAAAAGAATAAATTCTAGCCTATGTGCAGAGAGGTCACAATGGGCTAAGTGGAAATGGTCAGTCTCGTATTCCATTCCCCTTAAGTTATTAGGTATCTGGTGGCCAGAGAGGTATCTTTGTGTTTATTTCCTTTGCAACTCTAAAAACAACAACAACAACAGCAACAAGAGCTAGTATTTACTGAGGGCTTTCTATGAGCCAAGAACCATGCCATATGTGTCACACATGCATCATTTTATTTAATCCTCAAACAACTCAATATTGTTGATATTGCTAGTGGCTCTGATTTTGCGGTGTGGAAACGAAGGTCTAGACAAGTTCAGTAACTTGCCTAGAGTCACATACTGGTAAGTGGTGATGCTAAGATTCAAACCCCAGAGTGTTGACCCCAGAGACTAAATTCTTAAGTAACTGTTTAACTGTTATGTGTACCCTCACCGTATCTATGTCATTTCATTAAAGAATTAACTACTTTTTTTGGTTGTTGCTATAATCTTTCCTTCAAAAGCCCAGAAGCCTTGCTCATGTGGCATGTCCCTTGAAAACTTTCAAATGTCAGTGGAATGAGCTAGAACTTTCTTTGTGCCATGAAGTGTACTATCTGCTAAGATAATCTCTTTCCTACTGGGAAATATGTATAATACGAACTCGTTTAGCTAGATTGAAAATCAATCATCAAGGCCACTGACGATGCTAAAAAAAATAATCAAAAGCAGTTAGCATACAAATGAAAGTGATTCCCTATAACACTATGTGGGATAAATTTCCTGAACTACACCAATAAATCAAGGTTGTGGAAGCTCAGTTATAAAGGAAGATAGATTGAACAGTTTTCCTGTTACAAACAAGCTGTTTGTACTATGTGTCTATCAGCTAGTTAGTCAGGTCTAATTTAGGAATGTGCAAGTAAACATGGCCAAATATATTTAAATATACTTGCACTCAAAGTTGCCAAGTAATGCTCTGCATTGACATAACTAAATTATTTCTGGAATCTTTGAAGTTCCTTTTGCGTAACTGTAATAAGAAATTCTTTGCTATAAGAAAAGTAGTTTGTAAATACCCCCCTCCTTTTTTTCCCATTCTTTGAGGTTAAATTTTTGTTGTTGTTTATTAATGGAGGGCTTTTTGAATTCATGGGACCCACTGTTGGAGCATACTCTCTCAGTTGTGTTGAGAGACTTCCCTGCTGGTATTTTAGAGGTACAGCTGAAGCCAGACAGATCAAGCTGCTTCTCATTCTTATCCCAAGAAGCTGGCTGACTGCAGGGCATCCGGACTCTGTCAGGTACTGCAGTAATTTGTATCAGGACTTTGGGGCTTTAAATCAACAGACAGGACGCTTTTCTTGACTGGCCTTAGGCTCTTTCTTCTAATCCACTCCAAACCTCTCCCGTGTTGTTCCAAGAGATCTAACCAAATGTGCTTGCCATAGCCTGCATGGGATGTTCCCCTAGGTAAGAGCTAAGAGCATGTGTTCTGGAATCTGACTGCCTGGCTTCCAGTCTTGAATTTTTCATGCCCTGGCTTGTGAATGGGGAAGTGACTTAATTTTCTATGTACCTGAGCTACCTCATCTATAGTATGCATATAATAAAGTATCTAGCTTGTATAATTGTTTTGAAGTTTAAATGGGGTAATCGAGATAGAGTCATTAACATGGATCCTGGCACATAAGGATCTTACCAAAAAAATGTTTATTAGCTAAACACAAGTCCTGGAGTTAGTGGACATTATTGATCTTACCTGGCCAGTATAATTCCCCTTCTTGCAAATTTATGTCTTGCTTTTCCATTGGGGAATCATACCTTGATTAAGCTTGGTCCATGTGGTTTGGGTGGTTGACTCGTCCTGTCTCTTATCCTCAAGTCCAGAAGTGGCCTTATGATACAGATTTGACAAATCAGCCTATTCCATTCCCTCATGGCCACAGTGACTGGGTCAAAGATGGGCTTGAGACCCAAGTGGACCAATGAAACTTTTCTTGGACTTTAGTAGAGTGTTGGGAAACAGAAGCTGATGTTGCTAAGATGCAGGATGTAAGCCTGGAGGTGCCAGGGGCCACTACGGGGACTGGGCGTGCCTGAGAGAGGGAAAACAGAACAGAGAGATGGAGTGAGAGAGACTGAGTCTTGGTAACTGGCATCCTTGACGCTAGACTTACCACTGGACTTTTAAAACACTGAGCCCAATAAATGTCATTTTGTTGAAGCCAGTTCGATTAGATTTCCAACACTTAAAACTAAGGTGACCATGTGTCCTCATTTTGGGACAGTCCTGCTTTATACCGGTTCTCCCAGCATAGTTATTAATAGTGTTTTATTTCACTCTTGGAAGTGTCCTAATTGAGAGGATAAATTTAAAACTCGAAAGTCCAGACCAATACAGCCACACTGAAGAAATACCCCTGTGGAGTCCCAATTCCCAACAGCTTCTTAAATCATTCAGCACATACTGTGTTCTGACTGGAGAGAGTTCTGGTGAACACACTTGTCTCCATCTCTAATGAGGGTCTAGGGCTCCTTCTAGGTTGGCAACTGCCACTGTGACTCCCTTATTCCAGCTCTGACATTTAGGCTATGGCTACTTAACAGTACCTAGGAGCCTTGCCCTGGTAGAAACAAGGTGTACTTTTCTGGTTAAGCAGTTAGCCTCACTAGTCAATCTCTCTCTCACCCTCTATGTCTCCCTCCTCCCTCCTCCTTGAGTACTCACATGCATCGCCCACCCCCCGACATGTACACATGCAACATTGGCCTAGATAAACACCACCAGCTCCCTTCGCTTATTCCATCACCATGTTTGCTCACTTTCCAGTTGTGCTAAAGGGCACAGATGTGTGTTGGGAGTTGGATGGGCAGACAAATAAGGTCACTAGGATCATTTTACAGGCCGTTGAAGACACATTGGATATTATTTGCCCTGTAGTAAGTTATGTTGTCTTCTTTGAATCTCTTGTTTTTCCCTGTTGATGAAGCAATACACTGATCTTGAGTCCAAGTTTCATCCTTACCAACTGTGTATATATATATAACTTTATATATATATATATATATAACTATATGTATAGTTTGTGTTTTTTTTGGAGGAGAGTGGGAGACAAAGGTTACTTATATGAACAAAAATTGTTGTCTAGGCAACATGAGTTAATATCCATTGTTAATATTTATTATTTACTCTTTGCCAGGCCTATGATTAAGTACTTTCTGTGTATCGTATCACTTAATCCTCACAGTAACATGCCTAGTATGTATCATTAGCTTATACCTTTTTCAGATGAAGAAATTAAAGCAAAGAATTGGCAGAATCAGAATTCAGACCCAGGTCTGTGTGATCCTAGGTCTGTGCTTCTCCAGCTGATGTTATTCTGCTCATTTTTGTGTATGCGGACGAACACTCAACCTGAAGTCAGGAGCTCTGGTTTCCATTTCCCTCTCTGCCTTTAACCAGCTGGGTGACCTTCGGCAACTCCTGAAGTCCCATGGGCCCGATGATTTTGTGATTCTAGGTGTTGGGGTTTGGGGTCAGGAGTTCAGTTTTTCTTTAATGTTGTAAAGTCTAGCTTTTTATCAGTCACCAAGGCTTCCAGCTGCAAATCTGGAATAAAGGAGTGGGGGTGGTTGGTGACTGTGATGAAGGAGAAGAATTTCCTGCTGCCAGATATTTAGAAAATGGTGAAATTTGCATTGAAAGTATATTATTATTAGTAGAAAATAATGATTAATACCATTTCATGTTCTTTTCACAAGTCATATTAGGTAATGAACAATGATAACACTATGCATGATCGCTGATCCTTGTGACATTCAAAACAGATTCAAAATTCCCATTCCACATACAGGACTCAGTTAGGGCACAATATTAAATTCAAACTTAGGGGTCAGATTCAAAATTTAAATGCATATCTTTTTTTTTTTTTTTTTTTTTTTTTGCGGTACGCGGGCCTCTCACTGTTGTGGCCTCTCCCGTTGCGGAGCACAGGCTCCGGACGCGCAGGCTCAGCGGCCATGGCTCACGGGCCCAGCCGCTCCGTGGCATGTGGGATCTTCCCGGACAGGGGCACGAACCCGTGTCCCCTGCATCGGCAGGGGGACTCTCAACCACTGCGCCACCAGGGAAGCCCTGCATATTTATTTTGACATAGCATTACAAATTACTCACTGTAATATGAATTAAAGATGGACTTTAGTACGATGGGGGAAATATTAAAGAAATTCTGTATAAATTTAAATCCCCTTTTCCCCTTTTCAGATTTTCTCCCCCATATTTATCCCTCAATGTATCTGCTGATTATCAAAAGTATTGCTGTTTAAACAGTAATTTGTTCATTTACATTTTATTGTCTTTTGCTGGTAGCAACTGCCAAGAAGTAGTGTTGATATCTTGAATCACAATTAGTTCATTGTGATGTTCCTAAATGAGAGAATTTTAAAAGTACTCTTTCCTATCTACATTTTAGTATTTACCTAATGTACATAGTGTAGGGAGAACTGATGTCAAAAAAGGACAGAGTGGCAAATGTGCTTCTAAGTCTGTTACAATAGAGCCAGTGAAATGTGCAAAATGACAAATTAAATTTAATATTCAGGTGCATTGCCAATTTGTTTGGGGGGTAAAAAGCACCATCCTTTGCTAACCCGATAAGAATTAATCAGATTTTAATTACATGATGTGCAACCTGGACTGTTTAGCACATTTATGCCGAGTAATCCCTGGGGCATCTCAAACCAAATAAAACTTCTGTCTTCTAAACCATGGGTTTGGTTTTGTGTTAATCATTTTTGGACCTTCTAATTTGTTTTTTTGTTTTGACAATCTCATTTCTTCTATGACACTAATAATTTCCTTTGGGTTTTTCTTTCTTACGGAAGGGAACAATTTGCTATTTTGTGTAAAGTGAAGGCAATGCCAGTCTCCGTGTCAGGGCCTGAAATGGTTTTCCCTGTATTTGCAAATATCCTCCCTGTTTTCATCTACCAGGGAAGCTCCCTGAGGTTAGGGGCGCAGTTTGTCACTACAGAGATGGAGCCTGACATTTTGGCCTCATTAACGTGGTGTTATAACAAAGCGAGTGAACCTCAAACTTAATTTAGCAAAACAACCAAGCCCATAAAAAAGGGCAGGAAAAGAAAATCAGAGGTGCTTCCAGTAAACTGTTATTATTGAACCTAAACATTTTTCTTAAAATTGCCATAAGCTTCCTAGCTCTGTGCTGGTACTTAGGAAGTTTCACTCACGGATGCTAGCAAAAAGTTTCCACATGAGACTCAGCAGATAGAAAGAAATTCCCAGTTGCATTCATTTTTGAGCTTCTTCAGTTCCTGGAGGTCCTCGTTTAGCCTTTGATAAAATCAATCCTGAACTAATCAATGAGAAATTGCTGGGACTATGAATCCTGCAAAATCAATAAATTTGTATAATAATTACACAAGCATATTAGAGAAGCATAATAATACATAGGCAAGCAAACCCCAGGAAACATGCTCTTGAAATCTTTAAAACTCAGCCAGATGTGATGAAGTTTTACATACTTTGCTCTAGTATAGGATAATCCTGGCACTTAAGAGAAAGAATATTGTAAGACTCTCCTCTAATTTATGCAAGTTAAAAAATTAACATATGTAACTCCTTTAAAAGCCCAAGTTATTAGTGAGTAGAAAAGTTTAAATTTTGAAAGAAAAGAGACCGGTTCGTCCTGGATGCAGGGTCCTATCATCTGTCTGAAATGCCAAGTCCGTTCTCTTCCCCAACACCGTTCATATAGGCAAATCCAGTAACTGCTCACGGCTGCATTCTCATGATCTGCCCCAAGATGATGACTCCTTCTACCAGCCCAGGTCACTAATCTTGTTGTTCCTCTCAACCCAAAATTGTGGTGTCATGAAGAGAAAGCTGAATTGGAAACACACTTGAGTTCTAGTTACGACTATACCAGAAGCCCTTTAAATCTCTCTCAGCCTCAGTTTCCTTATCTCTAAAATGATTACAATAATGCTGAGTATATAAGGTGAAGTGTTGGAAAAAGCACTGTCTAAGTTGTTTACATTCTGTAGTTCCTGGATAACTTCCTGATGTGGAATAACTTCATCTCTGAGTAGAGGAGTCACAGTATGTGACTGTGACGGTTAGTTTTTTGTTTTTTGTTTTTAAACATCTTTATTGGAGTATAATTGCCTTACAATGGTGTGTTAGTTTCTGCTGTATAACAAAGTGAATCAGCTATACATATACATATATCCCCATATCTCCTCCATCTTGCATCTCCCTCCCACCCTCCCTATCCCACCCCTCTAGGTGGTCACAAAGCACCAAGCTGATCTCTCTGTGCTATGTGGCTGTTTCCCACTAGCTATTTTACATTTGGTAGTGTATATATGTCCATGCCACTCTCTCACTTCATCCCAGCTTACCCTTCCCCCTCCCTGTGTCCTCAAGTCCATTCTCTACGTCTGCATCTTTATTCTTGTCCTGCCCCTAGGTTCTTCAGAAACCTTTTTTTTTTTTTTAAGATTCCATATATATGTGTTAGCATACGGTATTTGTTTTTCTCTTTCTGACTTACTTCACTCTGTATGACAGTCTCTAGGTCCATCCACCTCGCTACAAATAACTCAGTTTCGTTTCTTTTTATGACTGAGTAGTATTCCATTGTATATATGTGCCACATCTTCTTTATCCATTCAGCTGTTGATGGACACTTAGGTTGCTTCCAAGTCCTGCCTATTGTAAATAGAGCTGCAGTGAACATTGTGGTACATGACTCTTTTTGAATTATGCTTTTCTCAGGGTATATGCCCAGTAGTGGGATTGCTGGGTCGTATGGAAGTTCTATTATTAGTTTTTTAAGGAACCTCCATACTGTTCTCCATAGTGGCCGTATCGATTTACATTCCCACCAAGAGTGCAAGAGGGTTCCCTTTTCTCCACACCCTCTCCAGCATTTATTGTTTGTAGATATTTTGACGATGGCGATTCGGACCGGTGTGAGGTGATACCCCGTTGTAGTTTTGATTTGCATTTCTCAAATGATTAGTGATGTTGAGCATCCTTTCGTGTGTTTGTTGGCAATCTGTATATCTTCTTTGGAGAAATGTCTCTTTAGATCTTCTGCCCATTTTTGGATTGGTTTGTTTGTTTTTTTGATATTGAGCTGCCAGAGCTGCTTGTATATCTTGGAGATTAATCCTTTGTCAGTTGCTTCGTTTGCAAATATTTTCATCCATTCTGAGGGTTGTCTTTTCATCTTGGTTATGGTTTCCTTTGCTGTGAAAAAGCTTTTAAGTTTCATTAGGTCTCATTTTTCATTTTAGTTTTTATTGCCATTTCTCTAGGAGGTGGGTCAAAAAGGATCTTGCTGTGATTTATGTCATAGAGTGTTCTGCCTATGTTTTCCTCTAAGAATTTTATAGCGTCTGGTCTTACATTTAGACCTTTAAACCATTTTGAGTTTATTTTTGTGTATGGTGTTAGGGAGTGTTCTAATTTCATTCTTTGCCATGTAGCTGTCCAGTTTTCCCAGCACGACTCGTTTGAAGAGGCTGTCTTTTCTCCATTGTATATTCTTGCCTCCTTTATCAAAGATAAGGTGACCATATATGCGTGGGTTTGTCTCTGGGCTTTCTATCCTGTTCCATTGATCTGTATTTCTGTTTTTGTTCCAGTACCATACTGTCTTGATTACTGTAGCTTTGTAGTATAGTCTGAAGTCCAGGAACCTGATTCCTCCAGCTCCATTTTTCTTTCTCAAGATTGCATTGGCTATTCAGGGTCTTTTGTGTTTCCATACAAATTGCGAAATTCTTTGTTCTAGTTCTGTGAAAAATGCCTGTGGTAGTTTGATAGGGATTGCATTGAATCTGTAGATTGCTTTGGGTAGTATAGTCATTTTCACAATGTTGATTCTTCCAATCCAAGAGCATGCTTTATCTCTCCATCTGTTTGAATCATCTTTAATTTCTATCATCAGTGTCATAGTCTTCTGCATACAGGTCTATTGTCTCCTTAGGTAGGTTTATTCCTAGGTATTTTATTCTTTTTGTTGCAGTGGTAAGTGGGAGTGTTTCCTTAATTTCTCTTTCAGATTTCTCATCATTAGTGTATAGGAATACAAGGGATTTCTTTGCATTAATTTTGTATCCTGCTACTTTACCAAATTCATTGATTAGCTCTTGTAGTTTTCTGGTAGCCTCTTCAGGATTCTCTATGTATAGTATCATGTCATCTGCAAACAGTGACAGCTTTACTTCTTCTTTTCCTATTTGGATTCCTTTTATTTCTTTTTCTTCTCTGATTGCTGTGGCTAAAACTTCCAAAACTATGTTGAATAATAGTGGTTACAGTGGACAACCTTGTCCTGTTCCTGATCTTAGAGGAAATGGTTTCAGTTTTTCACCATTGAGAATGATGTTGGTTGTGGGTTTGACATATATGACCTTTATTATGTTGAAGTAAGTTCCTTCGATGTGTACTTTCTGGAGAGTTTTTATCATAAATGGGTATTGAATTTTGTCGAAAGCTTTTTCTGCATCTATTGTGGTGATCATATGATTTTTATCCTTCAGTTTTTTAATATGGTGTATCACTCTGATTGATTTGCGTATATTGAAGCATCCTTGCTTTCCGGGGATAAACCCCACTTGGTCATGGTGTATGATCCTTTTAATGTGCTGTTAGATTCTGTTTGCTAATATTTTTTTGAGGATTTTTGTATCTGTGTTCATCAGTCATATTGGCCTGTAGTTTTCTTTCTTTGTGACATCTTTGTTTGGATTTGGTATCAGGGTGATGGTGGCCTTGTACAATGAGTTTGGGAGTGTTCCTCCCTCTGCTGTATTTTGGAAGAGTTTGAGAAGGATAGGTGTTAGCTCTTCTCTAAATGTTTGATAGAATTCACCTGTGAAGCCATCTGGTCCAGGACATTTGTTTGTTGGAAGATTTTTTTTTTTTTTTTTTTTTTGTGGTACGTGGGCCTTTCACTGTTGTGGCCTCTCCTGTTGTGGAGCACAGGCTCCGGACATGCAGGTTCAGCAGCCATGGCTCACGGGCCCAGCCGCTGCGCGGCATGTGGGATCTTCCCGGACCGGGGCACAAACCCGTGTCCCCTGCATCGGCAGGCGGACTCTCAACCACTGCGCCACCAGGGAAGCCCTTGTTGGAAGATTTTTAATCACAGTTTCAATTTCAGTGCTTGTGATTGGTCTGTTTATATTTTCTATTTCTTCCTGGTTCAGTCTCGGAAGGTTGTGCTTTTCCAAGAATTTGTCCATTATTTCCAGGTTGTCCATTTTATTGGCATATAGTTGCTTGTAGTAATCTCTCATATCCTTTGTAGTTCTGCATTGTCAGTTGTTACTTCTCCTTTTTCCTTTGTAATTATATTGATTTGAGTCTTCTCCCTTTTTTTGTTGATGAGTCTGGCTAATGGTTTATCGATTTTGTTTATCTTCTCAAAGAACAAGCTTTTAGTTTTATTGATCTTTGCTATTGTTTTCTTCATTTATTTTTCATTTATTTCTGATCTGATCTTTAAGATTTCTTTCCTTCTGTTAACTTAGGGGTTGTTTTGTTCTTCTTTCTCAAATTTCTTTAGGTGTAAGGTTAGGTTGTTTGAGATGTTTCTTGTTTCTTGAGGTAGGATTGTATTGCTCTAAACTTCCCTCTTAGAACTGCTTTTGCTGCATCCCATAGGTTTTGGGTCATCCTGTTTTCATTGTCATTTGTTTCTAGGTATCTTTTTATTTCCTCTTTGATTTCTGAAGTCATCTCTTGGTTATTTAGTAGTATATTGTTTAGCCTCCATGTGTTTGTGTTTTTTACAGTTTTTTCCTGTAATTGATATCTAGTCTCATAGCGTTGTGGTTGGGAAAGATACTTGATATGATTTCAATTTTATTAAATTTACCAAGGTTTGATTTGTGACCCATGATATGATCTATCCTGGAGAATATTCCATGAGCACTTGAGAAGAAAGTGTATTCTGTTGTTTTAGATGGAATGTCCTATAAATATCAATTAAGTCCATCTTGTTTAATGTATCATTTAAAGCTTGTGTTTCCTTATTTATTTTCATTTTGGATGATCTGTCCATTGGTGAAAGCAGGGTGTTAAAGTCCCCTACTATGATTGTGTTACAGTCAATTTCCCCTTTTATGGCTGTTAGCATTTGCCTTATGTATTGAGGTGCTCTTATGTTGGGTGCATAGAGATTTACAATTGTTATATCTTCTTTTTGGATTGATCCCTTGATCATTATGTAGTGTCCTTTTTTGTCTCTTTTAATAGTCTTTATTTTAAAGTCTATTTTGTCTGATATGAGAATTGCTACTCCAGCTTTCTTTTGATTTCCATTTGCATGGAATATCTTTTTCTATCCCCTCACTTTCAGTCTGTATGTGTCCCTAGGTCTGAAGTGGGTCTCTTGTAGACAGCATATGTGCAGGTCTTGTCTTTGTATCCATTCAGCCAGTCTGTGTCTTTTGGCTGAAGTATTTAATCCATTTACATTTAAGGAAATTATCAATATGTATGTTCCTATTACAATTTTTTTTTTTTTTTTTTTGGCGGTACGTGGGCCTCTCACTGCTGTGGCCTCTCCCACTGCGGAGCACAGGCTCCGGATGCACAGGCTCAGTGGCCATGGCTCACGGGCCCAGGCGCTCCACGGCACGTGGGATCCTCCCAGACCGGGGCACAAACCCGCGTCCCTCGCATCAGCAGGCTGACTCTCAACCACTGCGCCACCAGGGAAGCCCCCATTACCATTTTCTTAATTTTTTGGGGTTTGTTATTGTAAGTTTTTTCCTTCTCTTGTGTTTCCTGCCTAGAGAAGTTCCTTTCGCATTTGTTGTAAAGCTGGTTTTGTGGTGCTGAATTCTCTTAGCCTTTGCTTGACTGTAAAGGTTTTAATTTCTCTGTCAAATCTGAATGTGATCCTTGCCAGGTAGAGAAATCTTGGTTGTAGGTTATTCTGTTTCATCACTTTAAATATGTCCTGCCACCCCCTTCTGGCTTGCAGAGTTTCTGCTGAAAGATCAGCTGTTAACCTCATGGGGATTCCCTTGTATATTATTTGTTGCTTTTCCGTTGCTGCTTTTAATATTTTTTCTTTGTATTTAATTTTTGATAGTTTGATCAATATGTGTCTTGGTGTGTTTCTCCTTGGATTTATCCTGTATGGGACTCTGCACTTCCTGGACTTGACTATTTCCTTTCCCTTGTTAGGGAAGTTTTCAATTATAATCTCTTCAAATATTTTCTCAGTCCCTTTCTTTTTCTCTTCTTCTTCTGGGACCCATATAATTCAAATGTTGATGCTTTAATGTTGTCCCAGAGGTCTCTGAAACTGTCTTCAATTCTTTTCATTCTTTTTTCTTTACTCTGCTCTGAGGTAGTTATTTCCACTCTTTTATCTTCCAGGTCCCTTATCCATTCTTCTGACTCAGTTATGCTGCTATTGATTCCTTCTAGAGATTTTAAATTTCATTTATTGTGTTGTTCATCATTTGTTTGCTCTTTAGTTCTTCTAGGTCCTTGTTTAACATTTCTTGTATTTTCTCCCTTCTATTTCCAAGATTTTGGATCATCTTTACTATCATTACTCTGAATTCTTTTCCAGGTAGACTGCCTATTTCCTCTTCATTTGTTTGGTCTGGTGGGTTTTTACCTTGCTTTTTCATCTGCTGTGTGTTTTTCTGTCTTCTCATTTTGCTTAACTTACTGTGTTTGGGGTCTCCTTTTTGCAGGCCGCAGGTTCTTAGTTCCCATTGTTTTTGGTGTCTGCCAACAGTGGCTAAAGTTGTTTCAGTGGGTTGTGTAGGCTTCCTGCTTGAGGGGAATGGTACCTGTGTTCTGGTGGATGAGGCTGGATCTTGTCTTTCTGGTGGGCAGGACCGTGTGCAGTGGTTTGTTTTGGGGTGTCTGTGACCTTATTATGATTTTAGGCAGCCTCTCTGCTAATGTGTGGGGTTGTGTTCCTGTCTTGTTAGTTGTTTGGCATGCGGTGACCAGCACTGGAGCTTGCTGGCTGTTGGGTGGAGCTGGGTCTTAGCGTTGAGATGGAGATCTCTGGGAGAGCTTTCGCCGTTTGATATTACGTGGAGCCGGGAGGTCTCTGGTGGACCAATGTCCTGAACTCGGCTCTCACACCTCAGAGGCACAGGCGTGATACCCAGCTGGAGCACCAAGACCCTGTCAGCCACATGGCTTTTCTCTTTTCCAGTCTGTTTTGGACTCAGCCAGTGAGGGATGGATGATTCTCAGTGCACAGATGAAGGACACACACTTTGCCCTTAGGGTCTAAGGCCCCTGTCTTCTGTCCCCATAAGTTCTAGATCACCAGCTCATTATGAAAGGTAAAACTCAGGAACAGCCAGGTGGGAGAGATGCAGAGGGCAAAGTATGGGGAGAGGGCTCGGAGCTCCCATGCCCTTTCCAGCCTGCCATTCTCCCCAAATCTCTGCGTGTTTGCCAACCCAGAAATTCACTGAACTCCCTCCTTTTTTGGGTTTTTCTGGATGCTTCACCTTCTTTATTTTGACTTAGGAAAAGGCACAGAGAGCATCATAGCCCCTTCGGAGGCTTTGCTTCCACAGCTGTGGAGATGGCTTCATTCTTAGGCAGTCAGGACCAAGCACCATGTGAACAGACATCCTTTGTGCAGCTCTGGAAGAAAGGACTGCCATAGGTGTTTGTAATGGCGGGGAATGCCAGCATGGGCAGATCTTCAAAGAGAATTGGAAAGTACCAAGACATATTGCAAACAAAAATAGAGAAATAAAACAGTTTGGTACTAGAACCATGTAAGTACTAAACTGTACTTTATTATAGTTAAAAATTTTTCCCTTCGAAGTTTAATTTTATTTTTAAAGTAATAGAGCAATTCTGCATAAATTGCTTTATGGAATGATTTTGTCAGATTCTTGAATGTGAGAAGGTAGACTGTAGATCTAGTGCTGTTATAATGGGTAATATTGCTGCCTGTGGTCTGTAAGCAAGCTACAGATTCCTAGGGCTTAGTAAAGGAAAGAGGAGACAGCACAGACCCAAAGTACCTAAACCTACACAAAATGGTAATAAAAGACAAAGGTTGGAATTACTTATTGTATTACCTTTGATCTTTAGAAGGTTTCTTCCACTTAAAACAGTCTTCTCAATGCTGGATATTAGCTTTATTTCTTCTGTTTTTGAATTCCAAATGATATTTTTGGAGTGAATAGTTATTTTGCATGGAATTTTAAAGACTATTCTTATGTACCAAGTAAGGCTTAAATTTTAGAAATCTGCTTTTGAAGCCAGAATTCTTTAGGAAAGCCAAAAGCTTTTGAATAGAGTTTTTGATAGGCAATTCTTATTCTTTGAGCAACTAAGGGCTACTTTATTCAGGCTATATATGAAAATTAAATTTCAAAATCCAAACCTTCCTCCCCCATACAATAATTGTTTTCTTTGGTGCTCCAGTTGGGCTCATTCCTCAAGCCCCCCTCCAATGATTTGATAACACCTAATTATCTGAACTAAAATAAAATCTACTTGAAATACCTAGACTGGTTTCCATTTTCCTGCACAAACCCTGACGAACAGTGAGTATATGAGCATAATATAGCAGGGTATAGAAAGAGGAGGCTAGATATTTAAGACAGACTTGTCTTGATTTTCAGTTTTGCCTAGTGTTTACCTTCCATCAAATGGGGACAATTTAAAACTATGTGTGCAAAACATTTGAGATAGGCATGCATACAGCTCACCCAGAACAACATTCTTAAGTGAACCATTGCAAGTGTACATCTACAGACCCAGATGACATTAGTCTTTAGTTTCTGCCCTGCAGAATAATTGAAATTAAGTTTTGCCCTGGAGGATTCTCCAGCCTGTGAGAGAGACTAGCAGCATGCAGACAACTCCAGGCTATTTTAGCAGTCGCTTTGTTGGAACTGGGGTGGTGAAGGGCATCTGTTTATTAAAGAACAGATTGTAAGGCTGGTCAAGGTGGATAACCAGGCCTCAGTAGACAAAACTGGCTGATGGGGTGCCCACTTATATCATACCATATTTATTCTTCCAGAAGCTGTTCAGTCAGTTAAAGAGGATGACCTTCAATGGTATAAGTGAGGACTATTTGGGGGTGGGTGGGTGTCAAGAGTATGCTAGCAGCTATGATCTCTTGCTAAAACAAATTATTTTATTTACTTGTTTGCTTTTATTCCATCCTTCATCACACAAATGTAGGCTTCTTGATAGGGACCTTATATGTCGTGTTCACTGCTCTATCCTTAATAAATAATATGTTTTTATCTATTCAAATCATTCAAGAACCAAATATTGAATATGCACTATGACCCAGGTCCTGGGTTGGGCCCTGGGGATGTAGCAGTAAAATGACTTGGCTTCATAGGTTTATTGGTAGTAATAGGAAAATAAAATCATTAGTGAGGCATCTTTTCTGAAGTTGGGCTTTGAAAATTAAAAAAAAAGTCACCATCTTTTTATTGCGTATAATGTGTAGTAACACTGTTGGAGACTGATAGGGTGCCAGATATGGCTTTTATTTTACCTGTTAAAGAAGATTTATAGAGAGCTCAGAGAGGCTCAACAGCTAAACATTTTGATTTTAGTCTAATTGGAAAAGAGAATTTAATTTTACTGACAATTATAGGGGAATAAAGAATGCACTTAAATTGAAATTAAAAAGTAAAATAGTAAGCTAGTTTAGTTTATTGTGATATTGTAGTTTTTCCCTGATAATTTGTATTACATGGTCATATTCACAATCTCATAGAATACATTAAATTCTGTGGTTTATTATAATAAGGATATTACATTATGTAAATTGATAGCTTTAAAAGAAAAACACTTTTTTTTTGGTAAGTGAAAAGATTGAGCTCTTTACCTTGAAAGGGATTTAAAAATTAGGTCACCTTGTTCATTTTCTTCACATTATGGAATACAGGTCATTGAAGTCTAGCTTTGTTTAGCTTTCCTTGCTCCATTTTTGACAAAGTGATAAAGAACCTAATTACTAACCTACTCAGCTAACAAAGATGGGGGGAATCACCTTCTCAAAAATGGAAAAGCACCTTTTCAAATGTATTAAGGTCCCATCAAATTCTGGACTTGAAATATATCCCACTTAGCGCCTGGGTGAGGAAGTGTGTGTTGAGGAGAGCATAGCTCCCGATTAGCTCCCTCGCCTGGGTATTGGGAGTTAAAGACCTCTGTGCTGTGCTTGGCTTCCCATTTCTTGGAAAATTGCTCGTTGAGAGCAGGGACAATGTCTCTGAAGCACTCATTATATATTTTCTGAATAAATGAAGAAAGCTTGGCAGCATCAACTGGTGTGGGGATCCTGATCTTTCTGAGCCTATATTTCTACCTGTCTGTACCTAAATTTCACATGTGTGTGATCAGGGGCAACTTACTTAACTTTTCCCAGCATCAGTTTCCCCATTTGTAAAGTGGATATTCTCAAATTATCTCCTTCATAGGACTGGAATAAATAAATAAATAAATTATCTCCTTCATAATCTGTGAGAAGGAGTTAGCACAGGGTCTGATACATCATGAACACTCATTATTGTGAATACTGAATGTCACCCATTATTGCTATTATTAAAGGTGCATTTCCACATTCAGAGACAGGTACTGACATTCAGAGAGACTGACTTCATCATGGCCACACAGAGCCAGAACTAGGACTCACTTCATATGTCTACTAGCCCAGTTTACCTTCTATTATATAGATGCCAACAGTTCTGAAAGTGTTTTCTCAAAATCCTAATGTTGTTTATGTTAATACGATGGAGAGGTCCTAGAAATTTCATTGATCCAGCATCCAAACCACAAATCCCAGCCGTTCTCTATTACCCAGAAGGAATAAAAATTCTTCATCAGAATGAGCTAATGTTTTGACTCTGTAAACATGGTCCCTTCACTCTTAATCAGCTTCACCTCAGTGAATGCTGAATACATCTCTTAATTATTAGAAGAAAATTCTTTATGCTGCTTTCTGTGTTCCCCACCTCGTCCCTGGTGAATTTCTACTTTGGCCATCTTTCTCCATGTCTCTTCCTTCTCTGGTTCTTTAAAACTTGGTGTTTCTCAGGTTTCCCTTCTTTCCTTGTGATCTATGCTCCCCTTGATTGATCTGATAGATTTTTCTAGGTTTAAGTAGTTGGTTACATCCAAATCTACATCTCTAGCTCTGACTCTTGCCCTTCTCGCCCTAGGCTGGATTATTCAGCTATCTACCGTATTATTACTTGGATGTCTGTGGCAGAAATGGCTAGATGCTTACCCTACCCTGTTCTTTCTGGGCACACAGGAAGACTGTAATTGCTAGCCTCTCCTGCATTTAGTTTGGGAATGAGCCCTAGCTTATGGATTGATGTGAACGGAAATGATATGCACCAATCCCTCACTTTCCTATCCTCGTGCCTGGAAGCAAAGTTCTCCAAGATGGCAGAGTCACAATATGGGAGGAGCCTGGATTCCTGAGTCACTCCTTGAAGGGGAGCTTCCTAGGAGAACTGCCCAAATTGCAATAGGCTGTAATATGAGCAAGGAATAAAAGTTTGTTAAGCCACTGAGATTTTCGGGCTATTTGTTGCCACAGTAGAGCTTGATCTTTATTAATACAGTGTCCCTTAGGCACCTTGAGTTCTGCAGGTAGTCAGTTTTCCACCTCAGTTGATGGCACCGTCCTCTATTCAGTCACCCAACTCATAGCCCATAGTTCTCAACTGAATCCAGTTAATAACCAACTCCTGCGGATTTTAACTCCCATATTTTTTCTTGGAATTATCTTTTTTAAAAAACCATTACCCTAATTAAGGCTCTTGCTATTTCTTACCTGCCTGTTGATTTTAAATTTGAATGAATTTAAAACAAGCCAGGAATCCTCCTATTAGAATAGTTGGTCATTATTAAAAGGCATTCTCAACAGGGAACATAAGAGAATGTGGTGACAATAAAACAGTGCAGTACAGTTGATGTCTGGAAATAAGTAAATCTCTACATCACTGATGAAGGAAGTGCGGACCTCCCTGCCCTTTGCTCTGTGCTGATGATGCTCGTATACAAAGAAAAAAAGACCCCATGTGTTGCACAGATGCACAAGTGAGGCTTAATGCAATTAACCATGGACACCTGGATACTTCCTACCTACCGTCTTCTACTTTATCTTTTCATCCACTCACACATGCTTTTGATAAAGGGTCATGATGCCAGCTGCTTACTGGGCGCAGATCAAAGCTGGAGCAATAGTCTGGCAGGGGTCTTCTTGCTAAGCTTAACCCTACCTGGGAGAGTCAGTTAGCTCAAAACACTTCTAATCACCTGTGATCCCTCCTTATGTCTCCTACAGAGCGTGGGACTGTAGTTGACAGCTCCCAGGCTCCCCTGTCCATTTAGTGATGCTCTCTTTATAAAAGCACCTCTTGATTTATCAGCCTATAGTCCCTCTCCCATGAAAAGGGAGCCCCTCTTCAATCATACCACTCCTGTTTAGAAGCCCTTCCTATACTGGCATTAAGCAGTGGTCCTGCATATTCTTAATTTCTGTGGCAGCTCTCCCTCTTCCAAACCTCAGGTGCATTACCTCTGAATATTGAAAAAAATTAAAATAAGTCTGTGTTTAAAAATAGGGTTCTCCTTTAAATAATTGTTCAGCAGTCCATAGTTCTGGTCTTCCTTGTAGAGTAAAAAGATCTTATTGACTCTATTTACAATAGCCAGGACATGGAAGCAACCTAAGTGTCCATCGACAGATGAATGGATAAAGAAGATGTGGCACATATATACAATGGAATATTACTCATCCATAAAAAGAAATGAAACAGTTATTTGTAGTGAGGTGGATGGACCTAGAGACTGTCATACAGAGTGAAGTAAGAAAGAGAAAAACAAATACCGTATGCTAACACATATATATGGAATCTAAAAAAAAAAAAAAAAAAGGTTTCTGAAGAACCTAGGGGCAGGACAGGAATAAAGACACAGACATAGAGAATGGACTTGAGGACCCGGGAAGGGGGAAGGGTAAGCTGGGACGAAGTGAGAGAGTGGCATGGACATATATACACTACCAAATGTAAAATAGCTAGCTAGTGGGAAGCAGCCGCATTGCACAGGGAGATCAGCTCGGTGCTTTGTGACCACCTAGAGGGGTGGGATAGGGAGGGTGGGAGGGAGGGAGACGCAAGAGGGAGTAGATATGGGGATATATGTATATGTATAGCTGATTCACTTTGTTATACAGCAGAAACTAACATGCCTTGTAAAGCAATTATGCTCCAATAAAGATGTTAAAAAAAAAAAAAAAGATCTTACTGAAACCTGGAATGGCAGCAAGGAACATAGCAATTTTGACGTCTTTGGACATATTTGTGCTGGGTTTTATAGAAAAGTTTGTGACTATTAGAGAGCTGTACCAAAATGCAGTGACTAAATTTGCCCTGCCCTGCTCAAGAAGGCATTTGGGAAATATCTCTGCACCTACAACTATTTCCCATATAAGTATGAAATCGGCCACACTAGTCATTCTTACTACCGACCTTCTTCTTCTGGACCTTTTTCACCTTGCTTGTTTCCTAACTCAAACCTGGACCTTAACCTGGTCCCTGTTTCAGGCTTACAGTTTCATTATGTTGTCCCCTTCTCCTTTCTCCAGAATCCTGGCCACACCCAACAGACAGTGACGCTGTCTACACTTCCATGGGAATGACAGCTACTCTGTTGTCTTTTCTAAGAGTATTTCCCTTTAACACACCATTACCAATTGTAAAATGAAAGATTTTGCTTCTATTAGAGGAATTTAAAGTGAACTTGAGTATAAGGATGCGAGGACATTTTTAAGAAGAATTGTTTTCTCTGAAATCCTTCCCTAACTCATAACTGTGCTGGCGGACATTCTCCATCTGGTTTGAGGCGGGCCCCATTAGCATCTCATTATCTGTCATAGGGAAATAGGTACTGTGCTATCTTTCATCTCCTATAAAAGTATTCCCTCTGTGTAAAAAGAACAAAGACTTAAAAAGTGAGAACATAAATGGAGAAGCATTTCTCTGTTTTCTTCTTCTCTACAGTGCATACAGCCAGGTAATTTCCTAACTCTGTAGCTTTGCACACACCATTCCCATGTCAGAAATGCCTCTCTTCCTACCCTCCCATCCATCCTTTAAGCGGTGCTCCCCCCATGAGGTTCTCCGTGGTCCCTCCAACTGGATTTACTTATTTTCTCTGTTTATATCTTGGCTACAGCATTTTGCAACATTTTGCATTTTTGTAATCTATAGCACACTCAGGCACAAAAAAGTCTTGACCCTTTGCAAATACAATGCAGTGTGTTACTTGTGAGATTTTATAAGCTCTGAGCATTAAAATCTTGATCATTGCAGTCAGGTGGGATCCACCCAGTTTAGAATTACATGTATATGACAATATCTAAAAAGCGCTCTTTATCTTAGGAATTTATCAAGATAATAAAATGTTAGCTGCCTTGAAGCAACGTGGGGTATAAATAAGTAAAAAATAACTGAACCCATACTATGCAATGAGAACTACATGCAGTTACTAGACAAAATTATTTATAAAGAAGGAATTATACATTATACATGGGGGGATTCTGATGTTGGTCAGTTTTCTCCTCATTAAAGAATTGATAACCTAACTCAGCAGTGTGGCCAACAGAAGGTTTTCTGTTCTGTGCTGGATATTTTTTTCCCCTCTTTGTATCCTCCAAGTTCTACCAGCTCCTGGATTCTTTCTGTGTGTCCCTTGTTGTTTTGATCCCACATTTGCAGTAAAATGTTGCTTTCTTCTATCAGAGCCCTTAATGTTATTTGCAGAAAACCCATAGTCCTTGATTTTTCATTTGTTCTTATGTCCTACAAAATCACCGTACTTTTCCCTTTCTGTACTTTGTTTTTCTGCAGAGGTGGGAAGTCTTCCTGCCATGTCCTTGTATTGCAAGAGTAACTTCTTAAATCAACTATACTTCAGTTAAAAAAAGAGTAACTTCTTGAATGGGATCTGAGCTAAAACTAGATTCTCTGTTGGGGCACTGACATGGTAGAGACACCCCCGCTTCTCATCATTCGTCAGGAGACATGGAGGTGCAGCCTCTAGGAGTGTTACTCCTTAGTCACTCCGTACCCAGCCAACCTCTTGCGGAGCCTATCTCATGATAGTATTTGTGTCTGTGCTTTATCTGCTCTACTAGACTGTAACCTCTTGATGTCTAGACTGTAACCTCTTGACGTCAACAAGACTGTAACCTCTCGTGCCTTATCTGCTCTACTAGACTGTAACCTCTTGATGTCAAATTGTATCTCATTCAATTTGTACCCCCCAGGGCTCCAAACAGTCTTGCATAGGGTGGGTGCTCATGAAATGTTTAATGCATTAAATTGAATTGCATTAGCTGTTACTCTAAGTACACAAAAAGGGGTGCTAGATCTCTGAAGAGCCTTAATTCACCTCATGGGGTTACATGGAGATACTGTCAGACTTAGTTTATACACACCAGCTCTCCATGGGTAAAGGTAATACCAATTAACGACGAGCTTCTGCAATGGAGAGAAAACACATTTTTACCTAAAGGCTGATCAGTTTCTTTTCTGCTGTATATCTCAATGATCATAAAGCAAGAAGACCCCCGGGACTCTGTTCTATTTAGGCAAAGGCAGGTGTGCTGGGAAGCTTTGTATTTGCACACAAACACAGAAAGCAGGGCTTATTTTTGCAATTACTTGTGAAAGCTGCCCATGTTTTCCAGCATGTAAATTAGGACTTGAAGGAAAACATCTAATTGCATTTCGCTCCAACTAATTGCCAACTCAAAAGTTTAGATCAGTGTGTATACCATACTTAACTTTTGTGTTGTTTTCATTACTAACACACTTAGCTCAGTAGAATGAAAAATAATGAGCCAGAATTAAAAAGGCTTGAGGGTTGCCCCATTAAGAAAATGCTTTGGGTGGTAAGGAAACTTGCAGGAATGCGGCAAAACCGTGGCTAAAATTCCAGGCCAAGATTGCCTGGGGATTGTGCTTCTCTGTTGGTTTGCTGATAAAGGTTAGATAGAGAGAAAAAAAATAGAGATGGCATTTGGAGTCATTGCATGTATTCTGCCACAAGGAGGGGCCATGGTTACAACCACCGATGTGTCCTTGACTTGTATTAAACTAGTAGCCTTTCCTGCATGAAAAACAAAACCTACTTACAAGAGCTTTTTAAAAATGTGCTACACATCCAGAAAGAATGGTATGGTCTTTTGTGAGTAATATACACATGCTGTGATATCCTCATGTTATTAAATGAACATTACAAAGCATGACAGAATCACAACCACACACACACAAAAAAATAAGGACAAGTTACAGTGTTGATGGGAAAATAAAAAGGGAGAAGCTTTTTCACATGTTGTCACGAAAGCATAACTGGCCGCCTCAGAATTCTCCTGTTTTCTCAGCAAGAGTTATTCTCCAAAGGACACAATAAACTTTTTGTCCTTCTAAACACAGAAGTCAAAAAAATGTATCCTTGAAGCTCAGTTTAGCAGCAACGAGTTTGCACCCGTTGGGGAGACTTTATTCAGAAATGGTTAGTTCCTGGGTTTCTAAATGAAGGATCAGAAAGGAGACTGGATGCATCTTGGAAACACATATGAATTAAATAATATGCTCCCACCACAGCATCCCTCTGTACACATCCTCTGCCATTCTTACTGAGTTGTTTAATGCCAGGCACGGTGCTAGATGCAGCAGCTACCCCAGAGGTGATGCTCAGTGAAACACCTACTGTTGTTGAGTTTCTAGACAGGTGGGGAGCAGATATTTAAAAAATAGAGATGTAAGTAAATATATACTTATAAACTATGTGAAGTGCCACGAAGGAAAAAGAACAGGAATTGATGAAGACCCCGAATGTTGCACCTCATTGAATCAGGAAAGCTCAGCAAAGTCTCTCCTAAGAAATGACATTTAAGCTGAAACCTAGAGGGTGAGTAAGATTTAGCCAAAGCAGGGGGAATAGATATTTCCAGACAGATGGAAGGACTGGTGCGAAGGCCCTGCAGTTTGACACATTAGAGGGACTTGGAAGGCAGCACTTAGGATTGTGTTTTGGTGACTGAGGAGGAGAATGGCTTGAAATGCAACTGGGAAGATTGTAGAGGCAGGACCACACAGGGCCCTGTAGACCATGCTAAGGGATTTAGTTGTTATCCTGGAAGCAATAGGAAGTTACTGAAGGTTAGAGGTGATGAAGATCAATTTATAAAGATCTCTGTGTAGAGAAAGGATGGGAGAGGGGCAAAAGTAAAAGCCAGGACACCAGTTGGGAGGAAATTACCATGGGGTTAGTGATTTACCTGTTCATCATTTACCTGTTCATTCTCAAATCCATTCTCCACCCTTCCCTTGCAAAACCAAGTCTATTTCCCAAACTCTCTGGCCAACTACCTTTTGGGTGGGTTGAACCAATGGAAGACAGTGGAAGGAGATAGCAGAACTAGAGGAAGGGAGAACCCAGGATATTTCCTCTTGTCTCTTTCTTCTTTGTGGTGCATCCCTAGCAATGTTAGTCATTTTGGTGTCAGCTGTTCTGCCCCCTGGACAGTCCCATTGTTTGTGGGCCCAGATCCTGCAGGACACTGTTCTTCATGGTTCGTGTTTCTACCTGGCTTCTCTAGTTCTTAAACTTTAGCAGTGCCATCTCTTCGCTCGGTTCCTCCAGTCCTGGAGGGAATAGTGGCTACCTGATGTCACTAATCTCCGGGTTGCATCATCATACCCCGTTTGGCTTTTCAGCTCTTCTAACACCTTTCTAACTAGCACCCTATATTAAATTCCCTCTAATCAGAGCTTGGACTTCATTTTCCTCGCGTTATCCTGGTTGATGCAATGAGCAACAATGGTAACTTGGACCCAGGTGACAGCAGTGAAGGGTGAGGAAATATATGGACTTGAGGAAGTTTTTGGAATCCTATGTGAATTGAGGGAAGACAGTGGAGAAATGAGATAGATCTGTGAGCTTTATGTAAAGTTTCCGAGCACCCTGAGCAGGATTAATTAATCTGTGGCTAAATTTAGCTGGCATTGACTTGACTGTGGAAAACAAATGACCATTGGATCATCTCCTATGCAGTATGGACATTTCCTGAAGCCCTCATTTATGGTCGTGAAGTGATCAACAATTGGATCCAAGCTAATAACTCCACCACAAGCTCCCACCTTTACATTCTAATTTCTAAGACCTGAGGTCTGGATAATTTTCTTGGGACTACAGAACAATGTCTGACTATAGCCTTTGCAAGACTGTCACTTAAAATAAGGAGGGGATGGTTTCCTTTTGTTAAGAAATAATTTTCCCCCAATTATTTCCTAGCTTTTTGTTCCTTTTTCTTAAAAGATTGATAGTCTTTCTTGTTTCTTCTGTTTTTTAAAGCAGCCTGTTCTAACATTTACTGTCTGTTCCCCTGACCCCATCTCCCCCTTGTAGCTCTGCTCTAGCACCCCCTGACTGGAGAAGCTGTTGTCTGTGTTGACACAGTCCTCCATCTCCCTTTTTCCTCTGGTCCACTTGAACCCTTTGAGCAGGACTCAGGACTCTGTGAAGTCACAGGGGATGTGGGTAACAAAGTGGGACAGAGCAAAGCATCAGCGACATTCCTGCTGTGGCTTACGGCGGGCTGTGCACATCAGGATGGTGACAAGCCATGCTGCTTCTGTGGGCCTTCCTTTGGATATCTCACGCTGCAGAATAAACTATTCAGGAATATTTGGGAGTTTTTCTTAGAACAGATTTCTGTGGCCCTGGGAGTCTAAAAATAACTACTAGGAGATTAATGTGTGTGAAATGGTATGGGTGTAGGTGTTGTTGGAAGACAGCAGTGGTTTCAAGGTCTGTGGGTCTGCAAAAAGCATCCTCCTTCCCTCCCTCCTTCCCTCTTTCCCTCCCTTCCTGCCTCCCTCCCTCCCTCCTTCCCTTCCTTCCTTCCTTCCTTCCTTCCTGTATCCATTAATCCAACAGGAATTTTCAGTACCTATCATAAGATTATTAGGGGTGTGTGTCAGCTGCTCTAAAGTTTATGAAAGAAGTACAAAACAGAGACTTGATCTCAAAGGTTGGATACATCCTAGACACACATCTGAAAAACAAAGTAGCAACAGTAGGGTAGACATAGGATTAGGAATCAGGAGGTCAGCATTTTAATCTTAGTGGTGCTTTTTATTGACTGTGGTCTTGGGCAAGTCACACAGCCTTCCAAAGTCTCTATTCATGTATAGCATGAAAAGATTGAACTGAAAGATCTCTAAGTCACATCATTGTTCTATGATTAATGGGCACAGTTATGAGTGATCCAGAGCAATGGTTCTTGAACATTTTGGTTTCAGGATCCCTTTATGCTCTTAAAAATTATTGAGGACCTCAAAGAGCTTTTGTTTATGTGGGTTATATCTATCAACATTAACCATATATAACTGGCATTTAATACAAAAATGAGACACTTAAAATATTTATTTACTAATTAATTTCAAAATAAATAACCTATTACATGTAAACATAAAATTATTTTCATGAAAAATAACCATATTTTTTAACCAAGAGCTCACAATCACCTTTTACTTATCCACTGAACTTTGGCTTGACCACATTTTAATCAGGCTTCTCTCTTCCCCACAGGCCCCTAAATATTGGCTTGCCTCCAAGTTTGAGCACACACCAAAGCACAAAGTTGCAGACCATCCCCTCCTTAACAGGTCATTCTGAGAGCTGGCTAACTACAAAAAGAAACATTTCTTGTTGAAGTGTCCTTCTTACCCCATTAGCTGGTCCTCCTCTCCCACAAAGTCCCTGCTACCCCTGCTAACCCCTCCCTATATAAGAGGAGCCTTAGTCTGTCGGAGTTTGAGACACTTGCTGGTCCTGAGGTCAAAGTGTTTCCCTCATTGCAATAGTCTCTCTAAATAAAGTTTTCCCTTATCTAAGTGTTGTTTTGCTTTTATTTGGCATTTTCAAAACCAAAAAAATTTAATGAGAAGTGTGAAATTGTTTTAGATTTTTACAAATTTCATTAATATCTGGTTTACTGTCTGCTGCTTCAGTCTATCTGTTGTGATATGTTGCTCTGGTTGAAGTACATGGAGAAAATCTGGCCTCACCTGGCTATAGTTGGGAAAGGAGGATCTCACAGACCCCCTAATGGCATGTCAGGACCCCCAGGAGCACACTTCGAAACCTACTCTTCTAGAGACTGAGAGAGAGGAAAGAGCTGGATGTCGAGCTGGATTCTAAGGAATAGATTTTAGACTTGTAAAGATGGGGCATCCAAGCAAAGAAACGGTGTGAGAAAAGTCAAGAAGGAGAAAGTGAGCAAGCTGTGTTTGGGAGAGAGAAGAAAAAGGAGTATGGAGAGGGAAGGTCTGAATTCACATCAAGTTCAAGTTATGTCGGGGCTTAGGGACTTGAATCCCCCTCCCCTATCAAGGATTTGGTCTTGATCCTTTAAGTCCTAGATATCGACTGGAAGGTTGTAAACAGGGGAGTAACATTATGAATATGATGATTTAAGACAATAATCATGTTAATCATGTCTGATGGATTGGTACAAGGAGAAATGAAAGTCAGAGGGCCAGTTAGGATGCTACTGCAATAGTCTAGGCTGAGGTGGGGAAAGTCTGCGGCAGAGTGGCCATGTGGGACTGTAAAAGGATGAGGAGTAAAAGGAGGAGGGGGGAATTGACATAGCTGATAGATTATTAAGGACCAAGGGACATAAGAAGACAAGTTAAATCCTAAAGTTTGAGCCAAGTGAAGCAGAATGGAGGTAAAATCTGTTTTGCTAGAGATGGGAAATTTAACAAGAATAGTTTGAGGGAAGATGATGCAGGAGGTAATTTTGACATAATTTAGGATCTAAAGTTCAAAAATCTTCCTAAAGCCTATAAAAGATCCTTTGTGATCTGGCCTCTGCCCAGCTCTGTGACTTCCTCACTCCACTCTTTGCCTCATTCACTGTACTGCAGCCATGGCGACTGCTTTCTTTTCCTCCACCATCAAGTTCACTGCAACCCTTTCTTACCTCTGCCGGGAACATTCTCCTATGCCCTGTCTTTCTCCTCTCCACCAGCTCTTCCCAAGCTGGATACTCCTGAGCATTCAGGTTTTACTTCAAATGTCATCTCCTCCAAAAGACCTTCTCTTTCCCATTCCTGTCTATCTTTTCACCCTGTTTTAGTTTCCTTCTAGCACTTACTATGATCTAAATTGATCTTGCTTTTGTTGTTGTTGTTTATTTATCTGTTTATTTTCTGTTACAGTGGAGGCTGTACACTGTACTCCCTGCTACTGTGTAGGCTCCATAAGAGTAGGACATTTTATATATTGTTCACTTTTGTATTTCCAGGTAGTACATAGTAGGTGCTCAATAAATAATTGTAGGATATGGAAATGTACAGCAGGCTGTAGAAGTTGCAGGATTTATTCTCAGGAGTGACTCCCAGATACATGATTTTGGAAGTCACGTCAGAGAGATGGAACTTGTGGTATGGCTGGAACTAGAGAAGTAGAGGACATCTGCTCTTTCTGACAAAGGGGGCAGGACAAGGTAACAGCCAGGATGCCCAGGGACTGTGGAGTCGGTTGTTAGGATACTGAGAGGTAGGAAGAGAGCTGTCATCAAACATTGTCCACTGCGATGAAGTCACATAGATGAGGTAGACAGTATGTCCATCCCATAGTCTCCTTTCATTCTGCAGAATCTCAGTTTCAATTTCTATATTTTTGATGGCAAGGCTGCGAAAAAGTTGGTTAGCCCAGCTAAGCACATCTGGCTCCTTATCTCACACATCCTATTCCAGGTCACCCTCCATAAATATTTTTCCGGACCCTCTGGTTCATCTTTTGTCACCTTTCCTTATCTCAGGGTTCCTTCTTAGATTTTCTAAAGTGTTCCTTGGTGAGCTGATGGTTGTCTACATGTTTGCTGCTCAGATTAGCCAGTCTAGCCTAGACCAGTTAGGGAGAAGGACTGTCCCTTTTTATAGGAAGATGTGTTCCTGCTGCTTTATTGAAGGGCAAATAGAAGTTAAAGAGCAGTACTCTCTAGAAAAGAACCCAAGTTAGAAGAAGATGGCCTCCAAAGATATCTTCTGACAAAAACCAATATGGAAGACATTGCAATGGACTGAAAGAGCCCTTTATGCACCAGCCAAGAAGCTGGCCCTTGACAAACATGACCATTTTAAACAGATTCATTTTCCAAGCCAATATATTGACTTTTTTTCTATTTCAACCTCTGTGATTTTCAACAGAGTATATTGTGAGGAATTTCATGGCAAGAGATTGTGATGTGGGAAGTCTTTACACAAGGTTCAAGGATTTGCTGATATTCTGTGGTCAGCAGGGTAAGATGCCACCTAATAACATTTGCCCTTGTACAATTCCCTCCCTTTTGAGTATGGGTGGAGGCTGTGACTATGATGAGATATTGCTCCTGTGATTATGTTGTGTTATGTGACAAAAAGAGCTTTGCAGATGTAATCAAGGTCACTAATCAGTTAAATTAATCAAGGGGGAGATTATTGGGTGGGCCTGATCTAATTTGGGGAGCTTCTAAATGAAGAGCCACGGGTAGCTTGTAGGAGATGAAAGTGGCCCCAGCCGGCAATCAGCAAATAAACAGGAGCCTCGGTCACACAACCACAAGGAACTGAATTCTTCCAACAGCCATGTGAGTTTGAGTGAGAACTCTGAGGTCCAGACAGGAACCCAGCCCAGGTGACACCTTGATTTTAGCCTTATGAGACCCTGAGCAGAGTACCCAGCTGAGCTACACCAGGGCTTCTGAGCCACAGAAATGGGTGAGATAACAAATGGGTATTGTTTTAAGCTGCTAATTTTGTGGAAATTTGTTACATAGAAATACGAACCTAATAAGTATTCTAATAAACATTTGTATGTTTAATTGCCTATCTTAACTGAACCTTGCAACCTTCTTGAATTTTTCCATAACTATGAATCACAATGATAATACAAGAAGGCAGGCTAATGATCAAAACAATTCTGCAGCATTACCATGTGGGGACCACGCAGGTTGTCTCTCTCCTTAAATGATTTAAATGATATTGTTTTAAAAAGTCATTTAAAAGTGGATAATTTGTTACTTCCTGCTCTAATTTTCCTTCATAATATACCAGCTCGTATTCATTTTCTCCAAATATTAGGAAATTTTTAAAAAAAATATCTGATTACCCAATCCTCTCCTACACTTTTTTCTTTGCAACACCACTGCCACCTTGGTCTAAGTCATTGTTTTCTTTTTTCAGGTCCCTCTGCTTCTTTTCTTTTTCCTCATGAGCCACACTCCACACAGTAGTCAAAGTGACCTTTAAAAAATGAAATTAGATGATCAGATGATGTTATTTCCCTGTTTTAAACCCATTACAGACTGAATGTCTATGTCTCCTCCAAATTCATATGCTGAAGCCCTAACCCCCCAAAGTGACTGTATTTGGAGATGGGGTCTTTGTGGAAATAATTAAGGTTAAATGGGGTCATAAGGGTGGGTTTCTGATCTGGTTATAAGGCTTAGTGTCCTTATAATAAGAGGGATCAGAGAGCTTATTCTCTCTCTGCACACATACCACAGAAAGGCCATGTGAGCACACAGCGAGAAGGCAGTGGTCTACGAGTCAGAGAGAGGGGCCCTCGGCAGGAACCAAGCTGACTTGATCTTGGACTTCCAGCCTCCAGAACTGTGAGGAATAAATTTCTGGTGTTTAAGCCACTCAGGCTATGGTATTTTGTTATGGTGGCCCAAGCTGACTAATACAAAGCCCTATAGTGGCTTCCCATGGCCCCCAGAGTGAAATCGGGGCTCTTCGCCATGGGCCCCGTCTCTGGCCACATCACCTCCTTTTCTTATCTGCTTTGCTCACTGCAAACTGAACACTCTTCAGACATCCCACTCTTTCCCAGTGCAGTGTCTCTGCCTTCACTGGCCTCTTCTCAGAAAGTTTGGTCCTTTAGATCTTAGCTCAAATGTTAGTCCCTCAGAGTGGCTGTCCCTGTAACCCTCTCTTGGTAGAATTCTGCCTCCCCCATTGTCCTCCATCACTTAGAATTATATATTTATTTGATTGTGCACTTTCTGTCCTACTTGACTGTAAACTCCATGATGGTAGAGATACATGTCTTTTATACACTGTTGTATCCCCAGTGCCTACCCCAGTACCTGGTGCCTAGTAGGTACTCTGACTATTTACTGAATGAACAACAGGCTGATATCTGAGAGGTGTTGGTTTTGGTGTATTTCACATAGGCTAGGAAGCCAGAGTTCCACATCCTGGACCCAACTCTTCCCTTCACTTGCTGAGTGCCTTGAGGGTATCCTTTGCTGGTGACATATGTGTGCGTTTGCTGTAAGAGGGAAAGCAACATTAATCCAGCTTCCAGGAAGTTGACGATGAATGAAACGTGTGTTTCTTTCAGAATGAATGCTAGCTATCCCTTTTAAAGACAAAGATGCCATGGTTGGTTTCAAATAAATAGTGATGTTTATGGTATAAAACCAGCTAGGTAACATTTACGGTGAGTAGTTTCTTACTCCATAATGATCACCTTGGAAATAATTCTAATAATGTGGTACAAAAAGATGTATTTTTTGTGGTACAGAAAAAATGAATGTTTTTCATTCATTCTAATTTCTCTTCAATTTCCCAAAGCTAGTTTTATGAGCCTGAATAATGCTGCTACCTTAAAAAAAAAAACAAACCAAAAAACCCCTTCATTTTTATGTTCCCTAATTAATGGTCTTTAGGGCTTTTAAAAGTCCTCCTGAAAATGGATTTCTCTTTGAAAGCACTAAAAAAAATAGATTGTATTAGGTTTTTCAGTATAAGTAAGTGGGGGGTGGGAAGTGAGGGGAGAAAAGAAATCCCAATTGTTATAGGATAAGATTTCCAAATTTGGGTGCATGGGGAATTGTGTTTTAAGTATTTCACTTAAGCCGCTTAAAAGTTGAGTCTGGGTGCAGAAAAGATTGCTTTATTCATGGTAGCCCCACTAGAACAATGAGATGCAATAGCTATAATATAGCATGTGTTTTCTCTCTCTCTCCCATAAATGAGGAGGGATATGTTGGCTTCCTCTTCTGTACCCTCTTTCCTTTAGGAAAGATACATTCTCTCCCCTAAATCACAGTTGAGACCTGCCTCATATATTCTGTTCTCATTAGAAATTTCTCCCTGCAGAGAGGCAGAAGCATGTTTCCAGAGTGCTCAGCGAGGCTGAATCAGGGATTCCCCTTGAACCATATCATGCCCACTAACATAAGTAACTCACATATTCTCTTAGGGGTCCCGGAGAAATACTGCTGAGGATGTCCCACTCAGCTTTCAAAGCTCAGTTCAAATCTCACCTTTTCCATGGTTTTCTCTCCGGCACGTGTCCACCTGCATAAGTCATATTCAAATGCCTGCAGGTGCCAAAGAGAAACATAATTTTGTGATTTGGGCAGATAAGAGACAATAGAGAGTGGTGTGGCCTGTCTACAGAAAGTATTTGACTCACGTAACAATATTCAGTTATTTTCAAAACCTCGGATTGCTGGCTGGATTTGCCCCTCAATGATGGGTCATGATTTCTGTTCTACCGCAATTATTAGTCTTAACTCGTTTCTCACTTTGTATAAATTCTGGCATCTTAAATTCTGGGGGCCTAGGCCTAAACAGTAGTTTTCTCAACTATACTGCAGTCTCTCCAGGGAAAGGGATTTTGCCTTACGTTTGTTGCGCTGATGGGGATTATTAGCCTAGGGAGCTGCCCCAGTGCCCACCATAGTGCTCGCAGCAGATGCTCTTTGATTTTATGTTTATCGGTTGCTTGATTGACACATTGATGCCTGTGTGTGTGCTGCATTATGACTGCCCCCAGCTTGCTGCAGTGCATTTCCCCAAGCGTGTTCTGCTTAATGAAGGGCTGCTGCATGAGGAGTTCCATGGTCAAATACTTTGGGGAAAAGCTGAGTTTAGCAAGGTTAAAGTTTAATAGTTTCCTTTACTGCAGGATATTTTTTATAGCCTAAAAATGCTAATAGGCAGTACGCGGGCCTCTCACTGTTGTGGCCTCTCACTGTTGTGGCCTCTCCCGTTGCGGAGCACAGGCTCTGGACGCCCGGGCTCAGCGGCCATGGCTCATGGGCCCAGCCGCTCCGCAGCATGTGGGATCTTTCCAGACCGGGGCACGAACCCATGTCCCCTGTATCGACAGGCAGACTCTCAACCACTGCGCCACCAGGGAAGCCCAGCATCATGAATTTTTAAAAGGGGTATGATTGAGATTGTGATTGGTGTTATCAACCCCATTCTAAAAACTACATTTCCCAGACCCCCTTGCAACTAAAATCTGGTTGAGAATTCAGTTCTGCCAATCACATGCATTCCTATGAAATTTGGGAAGTAAAAGTGAGATGCCGGCAATATTCCTGCTGTTGTTGAAGCTGGCAAGCAAGGTCATAGGGACATTATTATTTATAGGCAGTTTTGGCTTTGTCATGTGACAGTAGCAGCTTCCAGACTTCAGTATTGTGGAGACAGTGATGGGCTCTTGGGCTGAATAGCCTGGGGCAGCTCATGACTTCTGCTTCTCCAGCCCTTCCAAAAATTTTGTAATCACTGAATTTCTCATATTAAATTCCTTTTCTGCTTGAAACGCTTAGTGGTTTCTGTCTCCTGTACTGAACCTCAGCTGATACAAGGGATATAATGTGTGTGTGTGTGTGTGTTTGTGTCTTATTAGTTCAGAAATGCTTTTGTTTTCATGGCATAGCTCTCAAAACTATGGTCCTTCAGGAAAAAATTTGGGAAATTGTCTATGGAAGAAACACTGAAATTAATATCAGAAGGCCTATGTTAGAGTCATGACTTCATTATTTACTTGGTTGGGGAGGGGATATCCCCTCTGAGCCTTGAGTTCTTCTTCATTTGAAATATAAGAGCAATAATTCCTGCCCTGAAGACCTCACAGGATTGTCATGAGAATCAAATGAGATGATGAATGTGAAAGTGGTCTGGAAACTGTAAATTGTTATAGAAATTCAAAGCCTCGTCATTAGTCATGCTGCCATCTACGGAAATGAATGTTATGCAGGAACATCATCCTGATAAGGGTTGCCTGCATAGTCTATGGTTCCTTGAAAACATTGGGGGTTTGATAGATTAATCAGTTGGGAGCGAAAATACTACCAGCCTTATGAATAGACAATAAACCAAAGGGAACATTCCCCAGCTCCCAAGGTGGCCTCTTTAACAATGGTTGAACACAGACTTCTGTCTGTCCTCCCCATCTCTTCCAAATTAAAGCCTTTGGGGGAAAACATTCTTAACAGAATCCTTTACATCTTCAAAATGAACCAGAGGAAGTACAGCAAAATATTTTCTTCACTTGGCTTTCTTTTGGTAAGATGGGTCCTTTCATCAGCAGACTGAGTACGAACAGCCCTCACTGTCTACTCCAGGAATTTCCATAACATGGTTTTACAGAAATTTAACTTTGTAATTGTGTGCTTATATTACTGTAATAAAATGACGAATAATGTGACACATGAAGCAGTTTCCTATGTTGAGATGGAAGTCAAATTCTTAAATTCTTAGTCAAATTCTTAAAAGAATGGCTCATGTTCTCTATATGTGCTTTCCTACCTATTTACTTCTTTTTTTTTTTTTAAGTGAGATATTTACTTGGTTTATTTTTGTGGTTATATTTGTTTCTAAATTTTATTTTAAATCAGAATAAAGATTCTGATTTACATGCACATAAAGAAGAAAATGTGGATGGTGCTTCTAGCTATGAGTTTAGAGGGATAGTCTTAAGTCCTTATGTCACTTGATCTTGCATACAATATTTTTGTGCCTCTTTTTCTTTCGAAGAAACCTCTCTTGTTTTGGCTGCTAGGACATCACTCACTCCTGTTTTTTTTGCCTCTGAGCCCTCAGTGTTCTTCCTCCATACATCTGTTAGGTATTGCTCTTCCCAAGGGATCTTTTCCTGGTCCTCCTTATTTTTTTAATAGTTTGTGCAAGCATGGGACAGTCCAGTGGAGAGATGTCCAGGGGCAGTTTTATATAGATAGAGGTCTGGGCTTGAGAAAAAAGATTTGGGGTCTGTCAGCATATTAGGGGAAAGTGAAGACATAGGATTAGGGGAGATTATGTAAGAGTAAGGAACCCAGGAAAATCATATTTAAAAGACACATGGAGGAAAGGGTGCTGTGAGGGAGACTGAAAGGGAGCACCCAAAGAAGTAGACAGAAAATTAGAAGAGGTTGGTGAAATGGAAATCGAGGAAGGAGAGTTTCCAGAAGAGAGAATGTTATAGACACATTAAATAAAGTAAGGATGGGAAGGGATCTGTTGGACTTGGAAAAAGCTCATTAGTGAGGGCAGTTTCTATGTGTTAGAGACAGAAACCAGGTTTTCATGAGCTTTGTGTGAGTGGGGGCAGGGCTGAGAAAGTAGAAACAGCTAGTGTAGACTGCCTCATCTAAAACTGTGGCTGTGAAGAAAGGGAGAAATTGGGTGGTAGAAAGAAAAACATACTGTATTTGAGATGCGAAAGGCCTCCTTTATCAAGTTCTTTAGGCAAAGTGAAAGGTAAAAAGCTGTTAATTTTATATATCACCCAGTTTGCAGCTAGTCAATAGAAACAGACAGGAAAGCACAGAGAGCCATATTAAGGAAAGCAGAGTATGTGAGATTCCAAATTTTCTCGTGTTGTGGGTTCATTTCTATTCTTTAAGTTTAATATATGTCTGGTGTTTCATTTCATTTCTTCACAGCATATCATAATTTAATTTTTTCCTTGATGTAGGTATAAATGGAGATGCTAAGGCATATTTATGTATACAGGGTCATTTCTAGGTACATGCACTAAATATTAATATTTCAATATTCTCTTCCCAGCTCATGAGCCAAGCAAGAAATGCATTTTTCATAGCAATGAATGTTTTTTCTGAAGCACAAGACTATTTGAGTGGGCTCTCTGTGCTCAGAGAAAACAGCATTATTTTTATTATTACATTTTCTTGTAGAAGAAACATTATTTAGAAAACATGATTAGCACAGGGGCTGGGTTCTGTATTCTATTTTTGTTCTATCCAGAGACATGATACCCAAATGCAACTGATCCAGAAGCAACAAATACTAATTGAACCTCTATATTGGTGGATTTAATTTGTTTTGGTCATATTGTATTCCCCATTCTCACAACAGCATTCTCGGTTCCTCTGGGACATCATCCTTCTCTCCTTCAGTGTTTGTAAGTCAGTTGGGGC
The DNA here is from genome assembly GCF_964270905.1 of Leucopleurus acutus. Lineage (NCBI taxonomy): Eukaryota > Metazoa > Chordata > Mammalia > Artiodactyla > Delphinidae > Leucopleurus > Leucopleurus acutus. The sequence continues at coordinate 80,847,431 of NC_139152.1, read as the reverse complement.
TGACTTCATCTCTGGCTGCAAAGCAAGGCATATGACCCAAGCCAGGCAAATCAGAGCAGTGAATTGTCTTGTCCCTAATGATTGGTTTAGAAGTAGCCCCATGGCCCAATCCAGGCCAACGAGGGCACTGTTAAGGGTTTGGGTAGAATTATGGTGAAAAAGCTCTGTAACTGGGAAGAATTGAGTCTAGAGCTGCCAGCTGCCATTTTGTTCCCTCAAGGAAAGCACCAACCTGAGGATAAAGTTAGCACAAATGAGAGCATAGCCAAGTGATAGAGCGAGCTGGATTCCTGGTGACAACAGTTGAGTTCTTGCCTCTAGACACACCTAAAGCCCCAGCAAGCCAATAAATAACCTTTGGAGTTACATTTCTGTCCCTGCAGTTGCAAGAGCTCAGACAAATATTCTCACTTGGTGCCACGTTTATATGTGTGACCTTAAGCAGTCCCAACCCTGCTGGGTAAGGGTTATTAACTTCATTTTATAGATAAAGGTCACAAAAGTGCTAAATGACAGAGTCAGGAGTGAAAAGTCTTAAGTCTTGTGCTTGGTCTGTTACACCATAGCTCTTTCCCACAACGTCTCTCTTTAAGGTTTTTCAAAAGGAATTTACAGTGATTAATGCTATAGCCTGACTTCGCCCTACTGAACATAGATTAAGGTAATGGGAGCACTCTCTGATTTAACACTTAATTCTGCCCTCAGGTCTAAATTTAGTTTATTTGCACTTCCTGTGTCCTTTATTTCTTCTTCTTCTTGTCCATATATTAGTAACTTTTTTCTAGACCCCCATTAGTGTTAATAGACCCATGAGACATTTATTAATATTTAAATTATCATTTAAAACATTTATGCCTCAGCCTGACACTGCATATTGATTTAAATCTAACATATATGCAGATGATGACTCTTAACACCTAGCACATAATAGGTGCTCAATAAACGTTTGTTGAATGATTGCTTGAGCACCCATAGTATCCACCAAGACCATTTACCTATTGCCTTCATGAATGATTCTTTTGCCATTTTACCTGAGGCAGTCTCTCCTCCACTTGTGCTGTTATTCATACCTTGTTTTTCTTTTGGGAGTCAAACAATGAGAGTGACCGTGTATACAAAATCCATGCAACTTGGTTTCAGAGAACCTGGGTTCAAGATTCCTATTTGTTATTTAGTAGCTTTTTGACCTTAACCAAGTTATTCACTTTTCTGAGGCTTGTTTTCTTCAAATAGATTGTTTAGAGGATTAAAAGAAATATGATTATGAAGGCTCCATTCAAATATTAATTATTATTGGCACATTGTACATCCTAGTGGGAAACAAGAGAGAAAGGAAAAGACCTTGCTTTCTCCCAGCAGGAAATCAAGCAGAATCAGTGTATTAGGACAGCTGAGAAGTATAAGGAGAACAGAAGGAACACAGGAAAGTTTTGGTTCGACCCTCTGGCACTTTCACATCCCCTTCACCTTGTTTACTTTTCTCCATAGCACTCAGCACCTTCTAACATACTTAATTTGCATACACATTATGTTAATTATCTATTTTGCCCCACTTGAATTTAAGCTCCATGGGGCCGAGGAATAATTGGGCACTTAACACCGTTTGTCACGTGAATAAAAAATTTGAGAAGTTTATAGGGAAAAAATCAGGTTTAGGAGACTGAAGTAGGGAGAGGAGCAAGAATCGAGGGTATTACTGAGAAGGAAGATAAGGACCACATAAAGAGACTATCTTTGAAAATATCCGGGGTCTGGAGTGGGGAACAACCTTCCCATATTTATTTTCCAAATAAACATATTTTTTGCCCTCAACAAACCTTATTATAAAAGCCACATTAAATAACCTTTACAGTTCAACATTCCTCCCAAGTAACAATGCATTCCCAGCACAAAAGGATGGAAATCTAATCACTATAATATTCCAAGCATTGGGACACCTCATATCTTGTGCCTCTTCTATTGTGCTCTGCACTCCCTTCACTTTGAGCACACCGTGACACCCCTCTCATGACATCTTATCATGTTTTTCTTTCTTTCTTTTTAAAACCGTAAGACACAATAGAATACAAGGTTAGCAATTTAAGTAGGTTTTTGCTGGCAAGTAAACAGATATTTCAAGTTCATAACAGATGCACAAGTCCACTTTGGGAGAGGTGCGTTATGGGCTCAGGCGCATCCTGAGAGCTCTTATGATCACATTTCTTCATCTGTTCCTGTGGTGTACACCTGTACAAATTTGGCATGGGCCTGGGTACGGTGTGGGAGAGTCTCAGTTTCAGTGCAAACTTCTGATCTTTGTTCAGTTCTCTGAGTGTTGCAGCTTGTTTTCCTCTCAACCCATGAAAAGATAGGATTCTTAGCGTATCTGGAAGCTGCCTTTGCCCTTTGGTGAAAAGTATTAAATACAGACACTAAGAAATCAACATGGATCAAAGAGCATAGATTTAATTTGCAAGTACTTTAAAGTAGGCAGCAAAAAGATAGACAAAGGTCTTCAGAGTTTTGTGTTAAAACAGAACAAGAGAGAGATTTCACAGGCGGGATAATCTGAGGGAGAGGTTTGTCTTGTATATATTATATAAGTCTCTCTTTAGGAGGAGTGTATTAAGATGTTTTGACTTGCAGGTCTCTCAGAACTTCAATACTGGATTTTTCTATAAGTACATATTTAAAAAATATCTGATACCAAGTATATGGAAGAGGGAAAAAAAATACTGAAAACCAAAGACTATTTCAAGGCTAAAGACTATTTCTTGACTTTTCAAAATGTTTAGCAGAAGGTTAATTAGCATAGAAAATGTTGAAAGACTTGAGTTTTCATTCTTGTTTTTTAGCGTATACATTGTGCTCTTCTGTTATATGTGAGATTGCAGAGTATTGTGCTTTATAGACCTAAAATCGAGACTTCAAAGATACGTATGATCAGACTTCAGTTTCGGCCTTTGCTGTAAGAATAAGGAATGTGGGGTCCCAGAGCAGCGCTTCCTTCCCTTCCTGGAAAGACAAGCAGGGTTTTCTAGTGGACAGCCCTGAGAGTACAACCCGAGTAGCTCCCCTTCGGTGCTGCAAAGGTTTGACTCAGCAGGCCTGGAATGTTCAAACCCTGTACATTCCAAAGAAAAGTCAAGGCCCTTGACTGGGTCCTGAGAGACAACCTCTGAGACCTTGGAATAGGATACCTGACAAGAGTGTCATTGTTTACCTGTGGCCTTGAACCATACCAGATGGTTTATACTCATGTTGTGATTTATGGTGGGGGTCTGGGACCACATGGTATCAGTTTGACCTCTGGAACTCCTGGAGGCTAAGAAACAAAGGTCAGCCACAAGGGTGATCCATGCCTACGTGGCTGACCCCCAATAACACCTTGAACAGTAAGGCTTCCCTGGTTGGCGATACTCTATATGTGTTGTCACACATTGTTTCTGGGAGAATTAAGTGCTCTCCATATAACTCCACTGGAAAAGGATAGCTGGAGGTTTGTGCCTTGTCCCTCTGCTGATTTAAATCTGTATCCTTTCTCTGTAGTTAACCATGACCGTGAATATAATGGCTTTTCTGAGTTTTGTGAGTCCTTCTAGGCATCAGTGAACCTGAGGGTGGAGTGGGGGACCTTCAAGAGCACCCTTCGTCCAGTGGGAGGAGCTGTCCTTGCACTCACCTTTGCAGCCTGTGTTCCTAACAACTCCTATAAACACCTCGCACCTACATGCAGACTATTTGGCAACCAAACTTGGGCTGTTTTGCCCTGCTTACAAGACCTTCTCATACTAGACCTTTTAAAAGGAGGAAAACAGAAGGCTAAAGCCCCTTTTGTGAATGTAACTGACTTACAGACCAAGCTGGCCTATCTGCAGAATGCTGAAAGATTGGGAGAGAATTGCTGACTTTTATTCTTCAGTGGTCTCTTGCTATGATACTTCACGCAGCCTCTTGAAGATGGCAGCTTTCAAAAAGTCATTAATCTACCACCAGGAGGACAAATGTGTATATCTCTTTGTGACCTAGGTATCATGTTTCTGTAGGGAGGTGTCAATCAATATCATACTCATTAAAATCACCCTCAAAACAAATGTCGACTTTCTTCACCATTGTCTCCACAATCTTGCATTAGACCTAGACTCTGATGCCACGGAATTTAATATATCTGCCCTTCTTCTTTTGGAGAGGAAGGATAGATGCAATAAAAACAAAGAGCAAGGCTGACAAAATTTCACAGGTGACACTAATGGATAGCCAGCACTGAGAACCATATTTTCAATCTAGGCTGATAGTTCTGAAGTATGGTGGACTGGTAGGATATTGAGGTGGACCCATCTAACTGGAGTAGAGAAGCTTGGAGAGGAGTGGGGCAGGCCTAGGAAGGCCATAAAGGCCAAGCAAATGTGTCTGATCTTCATACGTAGTTCAGGGGGCTTTCAGTGGTCTCAGGATTCTGCCTTCAACTCAAGTCTTTATTCCAGGTGCAGATGCATAATGGACTATCTTCCTTGCCAGTTCTGCATTGTCTTCTCCCTCTCATTCAACCTACAACTCTCTGTTCCTTCAAACTGAGCTTAAATTCAGCCCCATCCAGGAGCATGATTGGCCTGGCTATAGACTTGGTTATTTCAAAGACTTCTTAGTCATTCTGCGCTCTCTTCACTCCAGAGTTGACTTGAATTTTTGTAGTAGATGCACTCCTGAAGCTGATCTGCGCAGTCGGTTTTGGTATAATGACCCTCTACTTTTCCATACGCTTTCAACATAAAACTGCACATATGTTTCACTGGAAAACTTCTTAGCAACCAAATCCAATCAAATCACATTTATAAACTCAGCTTTTGGAAATCACATCTAAAATTTATTTGAGTCAAGTTTTTCCTGATGAAATAATAATAATGCAAAAATAAGTCAATATAAATGCAAAACAGCTGTTATTTTTTAAATTACAGTAACTTAAAGTTTTAAAGAAAAAATTTACAGCAGTAGCTTATCTGAACAGAACTTATTGATATTAAAAAAAAAGTCCCAAATGGTTTACAAAAACTGTAGGTGAAATGCATGTCCCTCTGGATGCACAGATTTTTTTTTCTTGTGAAGAATTTTGTAGGCATGGCTGGTTTTTAAAAATGAACAGGGGTTGTAGGCTAAGGGAAGAGGCAGCACTAGAGTGAAAGCAAGACAAAGATTTAAAACATATCAGTAAATGGACAATTGGTAACCCCCGTGTTTCCACATTTTCTTCTCTGCTTTATCCTCATATTTTTACACAATTAATAAGGGGAAGAACTGGGATTCCAGCAGTTCTAGCTCCACATTTGTGGCTCTTTCCAATTTATCACAACTGTCCTCAGCAGTGCTCGTTAATCTTTGAAAATTCTCTTCTTTATATGGTAGACTACGAGATCTCAGTACTATTGCAGGTACTTCTAAATCAACATGACAAAAACAGAGCTCATCCTTGTCCCCAAACTTGCTTCTCTTTTATGACCTGTTACTAGCACTGTCATCAGCTCATATCCATCGTACATACTTCAGTGCACATTTGAGTCTTCTCTCTTGCCCAGCTCCTATATCCATTCATTCTCGTAGATTCTCCTCTCACGATGCCTCTCAATCTCTACCCTTCTTGTCTTCTCTGCTGCTGCCACCTTGGCTCAAGTACTTATTTTATTGATATTTATTTTTTGTTTGTGCACCTGCAGCAGCTCCTAATTGGTTCCCTAGCTTCCAGTTCCTCTCTTTCTTCCAGTCTCTTCTTTGCAGGGGAGAAACTGTATGTCTGTTCCTCTTATACCTGGAATACGCTTTCCCTGTCAAACTGACACTAGGCTTGTTCATGTGACTTGCTCTGGCTAATGAAACAGTAAAAACTTCACTCAAGCAGAGGCTTAAAAAAGCTTTTCTTCTCCCCTTTGATCCTCTTCATTTTTTTCTCTGAGGACATGTACAGGGAGTTCCATTGGAAATGAGACACGTGAAACAGAGCCAAGTCATGACCCATGCAGATGCATAATTGAGCCAAGCTGAGATCAGCAGAATCATTCAACTGACCCTTAGACATGTGAGAAATTATTAATGGTTGGCGTTTGTAGTCCGAGTTTGGGGTGCTTTGTTATGCAGCAATAGCTACCTGATAAATCCACTATGCCTCTTTCTGAAATACTCCCATAGCACTTTGTACATACTGTTATAGCATTCATTATGTCTGCTTCTTCTACTGGACTGGGTCCTTTTAAGTCAAGGGCTGTATTTTTTATATCCCTAGTATCTAGCACATAACCTAGCACACAGTAGGTTCTCAAGAAATATTTATTAACCTAAGGAATGTAAATGTACATCAACTCACCTGTCCCTAATCTATTACAAAGCAATTGAGTCAAATGTGTTTTCATGGCCATTCAGATTTAGCAAGAGCTTCTGTTTCAGTCTAGTCTGGCTTAACTGTGAAAGAAAAGTGTTTTTAGTCTTTAAAGTTTTTTCCTTTCAAGCCTTATATTTGGAGATTGAGTACCTTTTCTCCAAGAGAAGGAGCAGTCAGTCACCTCAGCTCCAGTTTATGGTTTGAGACTTCCCAAGGGGAGGACATGTGCTGGATCTTGGATATGGCGAAGATGCCTCCCAGGGTAGGGAAAGTATTGGGATTTAGAGAAAAGGAGGGAGATGAGAGCATGTGAGTGATTTCTACAAAGCCTTCCTTTTCCCTTTACTGTAGACAATGGTAAAATATGTATGGCCTTTTAATTGAACCATCTTTTCCCTCTTGAAAAACCCAAGTCAACTTTCACAGAGAAAACTCAACAGGCAACACTAGTTTCCACGCAGAGAGGTAAAAACGACTATATATATTTTTGAATCTTTTTCAGCATGTCTGCGCATATATTTGACAGTCTATCAATCTTCTATGAAGAGACTTTAGATAACACAGTGAATTTGTTTTTCTGATTTATAAAATATTTAGGCTGTAAAATATTTAAGTTATACTTGTACCTTAAATACCAGTCATTGATTTACAGGTGTATTTTATGGTTATTTTGATTTCCTAACCAGTGGCAAGTATGTTTTTGTGTGTGTGTGTGTGTGTGTGTGTGTGCGTGTGTGTATATATATATGAATATATATGTGCTATATGTGTATATCCGTATTCACGTATATAATATGCACATTATGTATTCACTATTCATATATATACTACACTATGTAATTTTAGGGTCCATTGTCTCAGCCTCTACCCGCTCCTCCCAAGCCCACAGCCTGCCTAGTAGAGTGTTGTATTCACGCAGACATTTAGTAGATTCACTTACCATTTCTCAGCCAACCCCACCTTCTGCCCCTTTGAAGTTTCTGAAACAATAGACATTCCTATCTTCAATCTTCTTGGTACCAGAATTGGCACAATATTTGCTACACACTTGCACACTGACTAATGGCATCATCTAGGGAAGAACAAGTAGCAGATTCATGCACTTCATTTCTTTTCAGGCTTTATTGCCAAGGCTAATTGCTTATTTAAGTAAATGCACCTGACTTGAATAGCAATTCAGGATGTTTTGGGATAGTTTGAGTATTGAATTTCACAGGCAGTACCAAGACTAAGAAAATCCAGGTTAATGTCCTGAAAACTTTTAATCAATACAGAGGCCTTTCCTTGCAGAAAGAAATTCGCCTTGGCAATAGACAGACATAATCAAGTGCCCACAGAGGTCAGACAGGTAACAGAAATAAGATAAGAAGGTGGGCATTGTGGTGACTTGGGTCTGGCCCAGTGGCCCCTCCTGACTCTGCTGTGATGTGGGAAGGCAGGTCCAGGGTGGCCAGATCATCCAATTTTTAAAGCCAAACTGGAAATTCAAATTTTATTTAAATGTGAAATTTGAGCTTCAATTGTTGACAACTAGTTCAAGAATATGAATTATCCTCATGGCTATCAGTTTGCTTCCTTTAAGCTTAAGAGAAACAGTTAATGGATTTTCCAATTCTTTTTTTTACTGTAGGAATTAGCCATTATTCTGTTTTGACCTGTGACAGCTGTGTCACAGGGTAAAATGGGAAATTACTTGGAGGGCATCTGAAGCTATGTTTTAAGCAAGTGTCATTTATTTTTGAGCAGAAAATCTGTTTGTATGAATATCTTTGAATATATTTGTTTCCTGTAAACGTAGTGCTTCCTGTAAAATTGCTGCAACTTGTGTTGGAAATGCCTGGGAAAATATCACCTTTTGCGAGTGGGGGCTAACCAGCTAGTGACATAGGGACTCCTCTGACTCAGCAAGACCCCCCTCACATGGACGGTTAAGGCCCAGGTAAAACAAGGCCACAGCTCAGTGGCTTAAGGGGACCTTGGGGAGCTGTAGCAAGGGACAGCTGGGAGAACTCACAATGTACCCCAAAGAAAATACCTACCAATATCCTTTATGGTAGTGTGTCTACAGATAGTTACAGTCAAGGCGAGTTTTGCGGTATAAATTTGCACAGAGTTGGTCTTTACCTGGTTCACACTGATACAATTGATCAGTTGGTAAATATGATCCTGTGTCCCTGGAGTGTCCCTTGTTACCCTGGCCACCCTGATCCTTCTTCTGGACCCCTCAGACCTCCTCCAGCATCTAGGCACTAACAGGTTAATGCCTGTCCCTGTATTGCAAAGGGCAGAGTCTGTTCTCTTTGCCAGTTTGTCCAAGCCATACCAATTTTTAAATATCTAATTATTATTTTGGAACACGTGAACCAGAAATGCCAGGACTCCATGAACAGCAGTGTGGTTCAGATATTACAGTGTTTTTCCCTTACTGCTTTCCTTTTGGTAGCCATGGGCTATAGGGAAGCCTGAGACGAGTGTGAACAAACAGCTCAAGAAACACAACATATATTTTCCTAAAAGCCAGAGGTCCTTTGTTCCAGTCCCAGTATAACCAATATATGGTAGATGCCCTAAGGCATATTTCAAAGGTTTCATCTCACATTTTTCTGTTATTGGAAAATTTTGACTGGCTAATTTTAAAACACGGATTTTTCCCCCTTGCAAATATGCAGGCTCTGCACACACACCCAGAGGTAGCTGTGAAACAGTTGGAGAATTCCCTGTATTCAGTGACCTCAAAGTCACACTTCAAGCTGTGCCATGGTCTCTTGCTAGTACAATAAAACATATATGAGTCGTGACTGGCTACAGAATTAGGAGCAGGTATTTAGTGTTTTGATAATCTGGCATCATTAATTTTGGTGGTTGCTGTACATGTTTCTATTTTTGTCTCCAGTTAGAACCGTCAAGAAAGGAGCCAACCAGATTTCTGCAGACGCTTTTGTAAAACTCTCATTTGCAAAATCAAATGTCCAAGACAGTGATCACACTTTCACAGTGATGCATGCCTATCACGTGCTTTCCCATAAATGACCACCCAAGAGCCTGAGCAGAGAGCAAGAAGGAAGCAGGAAGTGGGAGAGAAAGTAATGAGGCGACAGAGCTTGGCTTTCACAAACAAGCCTTTTCTCTGATTGCTCCCTCCTGTTGCAGCCACCATGGCAGCAGCAGCAGCCTCTGACCTTAGCCGCTGTGGTCTACCTGGGTAACAAGGAGCCACACACATCAGCAGAGAGAGGAGCAGGACCTGCATGGACATAAACATCAAAATCACATATTGTTGTCTGAAGATTGTTAGGGGTGGAATTGTGGCTTCCAAATTCATATGTTGAAATCCTAACCTTCAGTAACTGAGAATGAAACCTTATTTGGAAATAGGGTGATTGCAGATGTCATTAGCTAAGTAATGATGAGATCATACTGTAGTGGGGTGGGCCTTAGATCCAGTATGACTGGTGTCCTTATAAAAAGGGGAAATTTGGACACAGACACACAAGGGGAGCACACTGTGTGAAGACAGAGGCAGAGATCGGAGTGATGCATCCACAGCCCCAGGAACACCAGGGATTGCAGCAAGCCACCAGAATCTAAGAGGAGGCAAGGAAAGATTCTCTCCCGCAGGTTTCAGAGGGAGCATGGCCCTGCCGATACCTTGATTTCAGACTTCTAGCCTCCAGAACCATGAGATAATAATTTCTGTTGTTTTAAGCCTCTCACTTTGTTTTGGCAGCCCTGACACTGATACAGAGACCACATCTCAACTGCTGTGGCATGAAGTTTTGAACGTAAGGGTGTGTTACATCTTAGATAGCCCCAAATATCTGAATTTAGGAGCATAAAATCTGTTGGCTCACTCTGATGTTATATTTTCCTACCTATAGAACTTAACATCAGAGGGATATAAAAGTTCAGAGATTGAGAGCACTAACTTTGGGGTCATGCTTGGGCTCAGTCACTTAGGGGCTGTGTGATCTTGGGACCATTACTCAATCTCTTTACTTTTCAGGTTCCTCATCTATAAAATGGGGATAATAATAGTAATCATGGAAATGGGAATAATAATACTTCATCATGGAAGTAGACACGATTCATAAAGATCAAGTGAGGTAAAGCATTAACCCATGTTCATTCAACAACTATTTATTGAATCATGGTATGTGCAGCATTTACAGTCAAGTAGGGAAAAATAAACAAGAAAAAAGACAAAGAAAATAATTATAAACTCTGACAAAGATTGGGAAAGAGATCAATAGGGTCTTCAAAGAGAGTAGAAATGGGGGGGGGACCCACTTTAGATAAGAATTTCAAAGACTGCTTCTATGAAGAAGTGAAATTTGACCTGACACAAAATATGAACAAAAGATGTTAGCTGGGTGAGGAGTTGGGGAAAGAGATCATAGAGGAATCAGCCTGTGCAAAGGCCCTGAGGTAGAAAGATCACGGCATGTTCAAAAACTGTTTGTTATGGTATGGGGTGGACAGCTGTAGTAGTTTTCTATCATTGCCATAACAAATGACCACAAACTTAGGGGCCTAAAACAACATACATTTATTATCTAACAGCTTCTGTGGGTCAGAAGTCTGGGTACAGCTGAGTTCTCTGCTTGGGGTTTCCCAAGGCTGAAATCAAGCTGTCAGTCAGGATGCAGTTCTCATCTGGGGCTCGGGGGGCTTCACTGGTGGTTGGCAGAATTCATTTCTTTTTCACACTATCCATGTGGCTCCTTCCATCCTCAAGCCAACAACAGCAGGTTAAGTCCTTCTCAGATTTCACTTCTGTACCTTGCCTGTCTTTGCTTTTAAGGGTGCATGCGATTTTATTGGACCCACCTGGATAATCTATGATACTCTATTTTAAAGTCAATTGATTAGTCGCTTAAACATATTTACTGTAACATGTTCATGGGAGTGATATCTCATCAGATTCACAGTCTCGGATTGGGGATTGGGGCGTGGAATCTTCCTGATAGCCGTAATTCTGCCTACCACAAGGTATGATGACTATGGAGAGGAATCTAATGATGTAGGGATTTATGGTCATGATGAAGATTTTGGAATTTAATTTAATGGCAGTGATTATAGTGATAACTATTATCATGTAACTACTATATATAGTATCTATTTATTAGCACTAAGTACTCTGCCAAACATTGTAAACATAATCTCATTTGATCCTCCTAGTGGCCCTTTGAGAGAAGTACCACTATACTCAGTTTACAGATGAAGAAACTGAGGCTCAAGTGACTTACCCAAGACCAAAAATCTCCTGATGAGTCCATATTTAAACCCAGATCTGTCTTGTTCCAAATTCATTAGCGTTTTGATTTAAACCCCACCCCACCCCCCCACTTAGACTAGCTTTTAAGGTATATATTTTTAGAGGTTTCAGCCGGATATTTTCTGTTCTTATGGGCAAAAGCATAATTGCATCTAACTAGTCATTTTTCTGTTTGAGTCTCTTAACCATGCATAGGAGGAGCTTGGTAATTCCAATCATTAGGTCATAGCCCAGGACTAGAGTAGATATGGCACCTTACGTGTGAAAGAGAGTTTTAAAGAATCACTGGAGCTCAAAGGAAACGATGAAAGCTTGCTCAGTTTTTTATATGCTTTTCTCAATATTTAGTTGGTGGAATTTTAATTTTCATGGGACCAATTTGTTCTTGAATACGATCTCCTGGTTTGCCTTTGGATATACATACCTTGATTTTGGTTGAGGGGTTTGAGCTTCGGAAATTTTCAAAGTAGATAGCAAGCACACACGAGTAAGGCAGTGTTTAATAACAGCGCCGTAGCATCTGCATCCTAATGTTCTTCAAGGATCTCATTAATTATCTGTATTTTATTGACAGAATCTTGGCCATTTCTATGAATTGTTTCATAACAGCTAGACAGAACCTTCTAGTCCAGGGGATTGTAAAGGGGCACATTATTACTTGACGCTAGAGAATATGCCCTGCTCTTATCCCATTGGCCTCCCTGTTCTCCTCTTGGTCCACCCTTCCCAGGACAAAGTTCTAGGATCTGTCTCCATGTTGGGGACAAGAGGTGACCATTCACATATTTGTCCCTACTTCCCGTCAGCTGCCTATACACAGTGATCTCTGTGCTTTAGGATCTTGGCAGGAAATATAGAGGACTGTAGTTGTGGACCCCACCTGCAGAGGGTAGACAAACCTCTTCCAAGTGCCTGGGGAGAAGATGGACTCTGCTTCTCTCTGGAAAAGCAGGTGGAGATGTTGTAGAGGAAGAGGGAATAGGGGAACGGCATGTCCCACTGACTGGAGCCGCCTGTGTCCTGGGAGATTGCCCGGTGGGCGTACTTTGCAGAGATGATCTGGACCCAGTCCCCAGGCACCTGCTGATTCAGGGCGACTCATCATTAGTTAGTATTTCAGTGCCCATTGGGTGCTGCTTTCCTGTGCTCACTGTAGCTCCAGAAATGCTTGCTTGGGGATATGCTGCTAGAACCCAGGGCTCCAGGAGAGAATAAGAAACAAGCATGCATTCACATTGTTCAAAACCATTTCTTTGCAGCTGCAGTACAGAAACAGGTATCTGTACATTTGAGCCATGTGGGAGGGGAAAGAATTCCACCCAGAATGAAACTTTTTTTGCCAAATTTCTTGCTAGTCTTTCCTATACAGGGGGTAGGAAACATTCCCAGAAAGAGAATGCCAAAGGAAGTAACAACAAACTAAAAAAGGGCAATTCATGAGGGAGCAAGATCTTCAACAAATGAAAAAGTGTAAATGCTAATATTCCAGCAAATTAGCTCCTAGAGAAGCCCTTAGACAGAACTGTAAGCCATTATAATTAAGGATTTGGAAAATATCAGTATTTAATTAGAGCCTCTTTTCTTGGTGAAATACTGTTGTTTTGCTGTAACTTCAGGTGTAAACAGCTAAACATACCCATTTCAAAAACGTGTTTTGTTGCAAGCCTAGAATCTGTGCTAATGTTAATTTGCTTATCACGGCTTCCTCGCCTGGTGTTTTTGTTTCTGATCAGAGCTGAATTTTAAGAGCAGTTTTATCGTTAGTTCCCAAATACAGCAATCTCTAGTTCCCAGGCTGTTATAAATACTTCTTCACAAACACTCAGGAACATCCTAATCATTCAGTCCAACATCATAAACCTATCAACTTCCCCATTATCTAATAAACAGTTTCTCTAATATCTAATGCATACTTGGCGGCAGTTGTTTTAGACAAGGAGTTTTCAAATCCATTTCCAACATAATCAAATATCGACAATAGCAAAATGTTTCAGTTTTATCACTTAACAGCAAACCTTTTAGAAATTGGTTCGTGCCACCTGAAATGCAGACTTAAAAAAAGAATACAGCATTCACACAGGGAATGCCTAGCGCCTAACTCAGGATCAGTCTTAAGCCCCACTTTTCGCACCTGTAATTCCTGACAACAGATAAACCTTTATTCCTTTGCCTGTATGGGGACGCATGTAACTCAAAATGTTTTCCTGCCGTGATGGAGAAGATGAGGCATTATCAAGACTAACACTACAATTTAACGCTTCAGAGGAGCAGTGTATATCATTACTCCCTCTATAGCCAAGCACACTAATTAATATTTATTGCACCTGTCAAGCCAGAAGCCACGGCCAATCCATTCCTGTGGCAGTTCAATGGGAGACTGGACACCGTATTTCTCCTTGGCAGACATGTTTGGGTCATCAGCAAAGACAGAAGCCCCTTTCCCCAGTGAGACATCGTAAACTCTCTTTCTCTGGCAAAATTAAACCATTAATTCTATTCGTGTTAATTTTTATTCTTGTTAGGGATTGCTGTAAAAAGTAAGAGAGGGAAGGGTGGAGGAAGGGTGAGAAACAGCTACATGTTCAGAATCAGCTGTCTAACATATTTATTAGAACAAGGGCTTTTGGAGCCCACGACCTTTGCTTTTTATCAGATATCCCTTAAAGGTTACAGACATGTAGGGGGAATGATGGTTATAAATCCTCATGAAGTTTAATCAAAAGTGGCAGACCACCCAGCAGTAAACACGTTATTAAAACTCTTTGGATTAAAACTTTGTTCAGCATTGTCAACAGAACTCCATCATCAACAGGTAGCTGGCAGCAGAATTAATTAAGCGAGGGTGAAATAATAAATGGATTCTGATATCGCACCTACAGAAGGAATTTGGCACTCAGAGCGGAGAAGTTTATATCGAGGCTGTGAATCATTCTGCAGTGCATCTGAGCAAACCCAGCATGGCTGTGGAACAGAATTTACTCAAAAATTTAATTAGGAGAACATGTAAACGGTACTGGAGAAAAGTAGGGCACCAAATGCTGCTTTATTTTATTTTACTTTTTTGCTAATTCTATCAGGAGCACCTGTGTCATTAGAAACTGCACGACCCAAACTGCCAAGCTTTTGACTAACAAGAGGAATACCCATGAACTTTTCACTGAAGACGATTTAGTCCATTATATTTTGCCTTTAAAAATAATTGTTCTTCCCTCGAGGATGATGATATTAATGATGATAATAATCAAGCAACAATAGCAATAATAATAAAAGAGCCAGAATCTTCTGAACTAGTATGATGCCCCAGGCACTAAGTACCTAACGTTACATATGTTACTTAATTCTTACAACCCTTTGAGGTAGGAATTATTAGTTCCATTAAACAGATGAGTAATTGAGGTATAGAGGGGTATTGTAACCAATGTCACTCATGCACCCTCTGTTACACTCCAAAGCCGTCCTCCTGACTGCTCCCTTTTCTCTAGGATATAGGTTTCTTTGGAGGGCAATGGGGGTAACTGTGGGTGGCAATTTATATGACATAGAAGCCCCTCTACAACCACCCTGCTGCTTGTCCCCTGGCTCCTGTGTAGGTCATTGTTTCACCTTGGCGGTGTTCTTCATGTCCCGATCTCTGATTTCTAACTCGGTTCTATTTTGACTGTCCCCATTGTCTCTCCAGGATTCTTGATGGCTCCCTGGCGGTCTTCTCTATTACTCACTCGTGGTAAGATCCACACTTCTCAGTTCCTAATGCAATTCTGTTGGAGCCTTCCATTCTCTTATTCCATTTCTCTCTCCCTTTGGGCCTGGCACATCCATTCAGATGCTGTCTGCAGTATTGTTAATTATCCTTTCACAGTGCATTATTGCAGCACCAATAACGTTTAACCATAAACATCTTTTGGTGTGTCTGGGGGCTTACTGCTGCTATAGACTTTGAAAGTCATTATAGTGATTTTTTTTTTTTTTTTTTTTTTTTGCTGTACGTGGGCCTCTCACTGTTGTGGCCTCTCCCGTTGCGGAGCAACAGGCTCCGGACGCACAGGCCCAGTGGCCATGCCTCATGGACCCAGCCGCTCCGCGGCATTTGGGATCTTCCCGGACCGCGGCACAAACCTGCATCCCCTGCATCGGCAGGTGGACTCTAACCACTGCGCCACCAGGGAAGCCCAGTATAGTGATTTTTTTTTTTTAATTTTGGGGGGTGGGCAGGGGAAGGTCAGTGATGACTTATTTGGAATTTATAGTGCCCTAGTTTGAAGCGAGGTTCTTAAATTTGGGTCCAATGCTGAGAAGACTGTACAGAGTAGCAGTTAAGATGACTAGGCTTTAGAATTAGACTGAATTTTCCACTCATTGAGCTGGCCAGTCACCTAATGCCCCAGCCTCAGTTTCGTCATTGTAAAATGGAGATATTTATTCCCCCTTCACAGTGTCTACTGACACTGGGTTGTGGTGAAGGAAAGTACAGCGTATATTGCAGGGTGCCAAGCAAAGAGAACAGACAGGTCATGCTCAAAAGACCCGAAATTCCTGATGGCTTTCAGGGACGGGGTTTTAAAGGCAGTGTGAGGGAGGGGGGCTGCAGGGTGCGTGATCAGCTCATGCACAGTTCTCGATTGGTTGGCATCAAGGTGAAGTTTCAAGCATCGTCAGCCTTCTGGTTTCAACCAGCCTAGGGTCTATGCGCTTGCGGTCAGCAGTTTCCATCTGGTGGGGGTCTGTTTCCTGTAACAACTTAAGAACGTGCGTCAGGCCTTTGTATCTTCCCAGGAACTGGGAGCTTGGTGATTCTGCCATGTGGTGGATTTATAGTCTAAATTGTTTCCAGTTTCCAGATCTAACACCTATTCTTTGTTTCTCCATCTTCGTATTTCCTAATCATTAACTCTTTTTAAAAATATATATCAAAAAAATTTATTTTGCAGTGTTTACAACAAGAGAAAAACAGTTGTACTAATCATTAACTCTTGAGTCAGCCGTTTGAGGCCCAAGGGAGGCCTGGAAGACTAAGGCAAAAACCTTTTACTTCAAAAGACAGGGAAACAGGGGCATGTATATGGTTCATTCCCCCCTTTTCTTTGATACCCGTCAACCTTGAGAGGAACAGTTTCAGGAAAAGAAATGGAGTAAAGTTTTGGATCATAAACTTGGCAGAAGAACTCAGTTTTAGGGGGACTCAGTTTCAACCCTAGACCTACCCAATAGGAAATTCTGGGGGTGGGTCCCAGTCATTGTATTTTAACAGGCCCTCATGTGATTGTGATGCTCTAATCTTTGGGGACCACTGGTCTGTGTACCAGTGTTTCTTGTTGACCAAAGTTACATTTTGTTGGCTGTACATCTGTTTTCGCCTTCCCCTCTCTGTCTTCTGGATAATGATTATGACGCCTTGTCCACCATCTTTCTCCTTTTCATGCTTGGTGTCTAGGGTAGAGAATTCAGCTGGTTTCCCTATCCAAAGTAAAATTTCAAGTGGGAAACTTTGCTCCATTACTGGCTCACCTAATAAATGTCTCCTGCTTCCCCACGCTGTTCTAGTGAAAATTGTAGGATCCTCTGGGTAGGAGCTAATTCTATGCTCTGTGGATTGTCTATCTCACTTTTTACTCCTAATGATGACTCCTAATAATAATAATTACTGAAAGCTTTTCTTTGACTTGATTACTGCTTCATGCTGGAGAAGAAAAATCCCTTCCATTTTTCTTTCCTTTTCTGAGTCCTGACAAATGACTATTACCATGTTAAATCATTCACCTGTGTAAGCAAAGCTTTTTATTTATGTCTCTGATGTTTGTTCTTTAATATCTTTAGAAAAACATAAAAATTGTATTAAATTCTAAACAGGGACATTCACTTTAAACAAGTGTCAGTGGCTTTTTCCTTTTACTTGTTTTGCCATATTTAATTCAACCCTGGAAGACCAGCGTACACATCCTTTCCTCCTCATCTCTGTTTCACTGTTGAGTGAAGTGTTTTGAATTAATTTTGTTAAATTATTAATAGCTCATGACTGGAAAACATTCCAGCATTGGAGTTTATGTTGCACCACGTGCTGTGCACTGATATGGCAAACTCCATGCACACGGATGAATATGTGGCTACCGGTTAGGTGAAGTGTTGGCTCCCGCCTAACCTGTAATGAATTCTCGTGAAGACAAAATTTAATAATGAAGTAAATATTTTATTTTCATTAAATCAGGGCAGTTTCCTGGAAGTCAAATGACTAGAGTTAGAGCATACATTGGGTCATTCATTTATTCAACAGAAATGTGCTAGGCACTCTATTAGGCAATGGGAATACAATGGGGGTACCAGGAAGTACTGGCTTTGCCCTTATGGAGCTTACAGTCTGGTGGGGAAGACAGGCATTAATCAAAGAATCACCAGAATAAATGTAAAATGACAACCCTGATTAAAAAAAAACAAAACAAAAAACGGTATGTAAGTGTGATCATATGACAGGGAGATTGACCTAGTCTTCCCTGGGAAGTGGTTGCCCTGAGGTGAGGCAAGAATGTGATTTATTTCTGGTAAGGGGGTGGGATGGTCATGGGAAAGGGCACTTCAGGCAAAAGAAGTGACATGTGCAAATGTCTTGTCACAGGAGGGAGTGTGGCATTTGAGGGGGGTTGAGAAAAGATGGCTAGGGGTCAGGGAAAAATGGGGAACCATTGGAGAGTTTAAAGCAGAGGAAGCTGTAAGTAGATTTAAGTTTGGGTGAGATCACTCCGGTTGCAGCGTGGAGCATGGATTGTCAGGATGGCTGCTGGCAGGCCAGCCAGCAAGCTATTTCAGGAGACATAGCATAGAAGGGCTGGATTGGGGTGGAAGTGGCAGGGACAGAGAGAATGAATGAATGTAAAGATAATTACAAGACGGGGCTTCCCTGGTGGTACGGGTGGTTAGGAATCCGCCTGCCAATGCAGGGGACATGGGTTCAAGCCCTGGTCCAGGAAGATCCCACATGCCTCGGAGCAGCTAAGCCCGTGTGCCACAACTACTGAGCCTGCACTCTAGAGCCCGTGAGCCACAACTACTGAAGCCCACACGCCTAGAGCCTGTGCTCCGCAACAAGAGAAGCCACTGCAATGAGAAGCCAGCACAGCACAATGAAGAGCAGCCCCCGATCGCCGTGACTAGAAAACGTCCATGAGCAACAATGAAGACCCAATGCAGCTAAAAATAAATAAATAAAATAAATAAATTTATATATAAAAGAAGATAATTATGAGGCAAAAATGACAGGATGGTAATGGGCAGAGAGGTGATTCTCAGATTCTGGTGCACATAGGGGTACTGTTCAGTGAGCTAAGAGACCCCTGGAAGAAAACCAGGTTCACCAGGAAAGCTAATGTCTCTTTTTGGACTGTTGAGTGTGGTGCATCAAAGAAGTAGCTAGATATTTGGGTCTGGAGCTCAGAGGAAAGTCTAAAATGGCATATGCACATTTGGACGTATCTGCATGTATGTGGTGACATAACCACAGGCATAGAAGAGAAGATGGGGGCCTGGATTCCAACTTTAAGGACCAACAACATTTATGCTAAGTAGAGGAGAAGTAAAAAAGAAGGAATGGCTAGAGGGAGAGAAGGAAATCGGGAAAGTGAGGTATCACTGAAGCTGAGAAAAGAGGGTATTTCAAAGAGCAGGAGTGGCCAAAAGAGTCAAAGTATACCAGAGAAAAGGCCAGCAATGAGATCTACTGGATATGGAGAATCCCATGGTTTGGTTATTTGACATTTGATCTTGGGAAAATAATAAGTGATAATGAACATAACAATGGTTCCTAGAGGATGATGGTGACATGTGCTGTTAAAGTTATCCTCCCTTCCTGATCCCATGCCCATAGGGCCCCGAGAGGGAGGAGAGCAGAGAAGAGGTAGTGAAGTGCATGTCAAAGGACACTTTGGAGGAAGACATCAGGGTTTAAATTCTGACTCCAAACTATGTGGCTTGAGTGGATTTCTTTACCTCACTAAATTTAAGTTCCTTTATCTGTAAGGTGAACATAACTACTTTATAGGTAGTTGTGAGTATTAAAGATAAATGTATCAAAAGCTTAGCAAGGTACTTGGCCTACAGTAAAGGTTAATAGATAATTGTCCATTCAATAAATGAATGACAGACTTCAAACAAGGGAATAATGTAGAGATGTGAATTTTTGCAGGATGACTATATATATGGCTTCATCACTGGAAGGATGATAAATACAAAGGATGCTCATTTCTGTTACCTTCCAAGGGGGTGCCAATACTGTGCCATAGTGCTCCGCCCTCTGCCCCAAATAGTTTAACTGTTCAATTAATGTCTTTGATGAGGATATAACAGCCATTTTATGAAATGTACAGATGATAAGATGATATGAGCATGGAAGTGATAGTAAATAAAACCTGTGAAAATAAAGATTATAAACTATACAGAACAAATGGTCTGAATTGAATCAGACAAAAATTTAACAAACATATCTACTCTTGAGGTTAATAAACTAACTATACAAATTTAGGACAGTACAATTCATGTGGCTTTTTGTAAGAGATTTAGGGTTTAAATGGGCAGTGAATTTGCTATAAGGCCATGGTGAGTGACAGCTGCCAAAAAAGCTGTGTGGACACTACTGTAATCAACGTAATTCAGCTTCTCTCTTTTTCCTGGGCACCCATCTAGACTACATTTCCCAACCTCCCTAGTGATAGGTTTTTGCCAATAGAACATGAGGAAAAGATGTGCTTCCCCTGTGGGCCAAGATAGTTAAGAGCACTAAGCCTTCTCCACAATTTCTCTTTTCCCTTTTCATCCATTGGGGCCTTCTGAGGCCCTAGTGTTACTGAGTCCAAGCTCATAATGCTCATCACAAGACAGGCCAAGAAATTGAGAGACAAAGTGTTGGGGCGAGGAATAGTGACTTTATTCCGAAAGCCAGCAGACCGAGAAGATGGTGGACTAGTGTCCAAAGAACCATCTCACCTGAGTTAGAATTCAGGCTTCTTTTCTACTTAAAGGGGAGGGGGTGTTGCTGGTTGTTTCAGACTTCTTGGTGTAGGAATCCTTTGCTCTTGCAGCTGTCCACACATCTGGTCACAATGTTCCTGTGAACTTCCAACAAGAGAACAAGTGTTATTGTCTGTTTCTGCAACTTTTTATCTCTATATACCTTGAAAGGTCGGAGCCTTGAGAATGGGCTTGAGAGTAGGCTGTATATTTCAGACTCTAGGCAACATTCTTTTACAAAGGTGCAGAGCCAACATGACTAAGCACAGACAACAGAGCCCAAGGGTTAGAGCTAAAGGAAGAAATCCAGGTATATGTGTGGCTGAGTTGATTTGCTGTGCACCTGAAGCTATTACAACATTGTTAATCAGCTATACTCCAATATAAAAAAAAAAGTAAAAAAAAAAAAAGAATAGATCCAATATGGAGTCAGGTTTGTTCTTCTCTGTTACACTAGGAGATGCCAAATTCTGGGTCCATGAAAGACTCTGTGGAGCAGAGCCCCTCCCCTGCTCTTGCCTTCTGACCTGTGACCTCATATCACCTGAAAAGTGAGCAAAAGAAAACCATTAAAGGGTTAAGCCATGGAGATTTTGGAATTGTTGCCACAATGACCGCCATTATTGCCGACTAAAACCAACAACAACCAAAAATAGAAACAAGATAAAACTGCTTCAGTCTTCAGTTATAATAATAGAAGTATAGCTTCTAGTCTAATGGGAAATGATATTCTGGAAGAAACTCATCCAGAAAGATACTAAATGACCAAGTTTTTGTAGTCTGTCTGCAGAGCTGTAAATCACATCTGTAGCGTGATTTTTAGTTCTTGGCTTCACATGAGAGGATATGAATATATTGCGAGAGTTCTTGGCATACTGTAGGCACTCAATAAATATCTGTCAAATGAATAAATACTGAAATGTATACAGTCTGTGACATGACCACAAGGAAAGATGGTGACCTGAATTCATGTCCTATTAAGGGTGGTTATGAAACAGGCTGGGACCTGGGACCTGGGACCCTTTGCTGCAGTGCTTGCCCGTGGACAAACATCTCCTCAAGCAACAGAATACAAAGAAACTATAAGGGACTAAAAATAACAGCGTGCTTGCACTGTTGGGGCAAATTATGAACAGCAAGATACGAAAAGACCAAACACAACTGCCACCTCTGAGGAGCTGAGAACAAAAACAGGTTACCGGTAGCAAAACAGGGTCTGTTACCGACCTAGGTTCTTGGCCTCCTTAATCAATACAAATTAATGAGGCCAGACCAGAAATTCAGGCAAGGTTTTACTGGGGCTCCTGCTGCAGCAGGAGGGAACGAAAACAAGTAACAGTCTCCTTTGCTCACGCTCACTGGCGGGGGTGGGGGTTGGGGGTGGGAGCTGGTTCCTTATATGGAGCGAAGGGTAGGGGTGGGTCCAGGGGTCAGGCTGGAGGGTTCGCTTAGGTGGTTTGTCCACCGCCTTGGTGGTGCTGTGTGCAGGGGGCATGTGCAGTACCCTGTTGCTCGAGGAGATGTTTGTCCAGGTGCAAGCACTGCAGCAAAGCAGCCCAGGTCCCAGTTCCCAACCTGTCTCAGTTAGAGGAGCTGGGATTGTTTAGCTGGAAGAAAAGGAGACAGGATGGGTATCACAAACTATTAAAAGTACTATTTTGTAGAAGAAGAATTAGATCAGCTGTCTGGGAACCCACCAGGTGGAACAGGAATTATTATGTCAAAGTTAGACATTTCTGTTCATTGTATGGCAGTGAAACATGGAAGGCCCTCATCTTTCAGACATGTTCAGAGGAGAAATGCCCCTTACAGCATTGGAAATGCTTCAGCAAAGAGTTAGTGGCAATCATTTGGGGGATATTATGGAAGAAATTCAAGCATTGGATGGAATGCTGGATAAGATGCCCCTTAAGACCCCTTACAACCCTAAGATTCTATGCTTATGTGGTTCTAACTTAAACTTCATCTAGAGCTACAGTCAACAATGGCGTTAAGACAGAGTCCTGTGGTGGGAGGGAAAAGTCCCTTCTGCCTTTTCAATAATGGTCACAGTTCTGTTCCTTACAGAGCAAGGATTATTATTTTTATTTTTATTTTTCTGCGGTATGCGGGCCTCTCACTGTTGTGGCCTCTCCTGTTGCGGAGCACAGGCTCCGGACGCGCAGGCTCAGCGGCAATGGCTCACGGGCCCAGCCGCTCCGTGGCATGTGGGATCTTCCCGGACTGGGGCACGAACCCGTGTCCCCTGCATCAGCAGGTGGACTCTCAACCACTGCACCACCAGGGAAGCCCCAGAGCGAGGATTATTAACACCTCCCAGTTGTCATCTCCTGGTTGCTAAAAGTGGCTCTGCTGATAATTTTCCATCAAGAAAACAGTATTTACAAGGGGGCTTTGTTTTATAAGTGGTCCTGAACCACTGTAGAGATTTTTAGCTGAAGCTCAGTTGATTTGATATCTATTGCTACATCAAGTTGAGTTAAAATGAGTGCCCACAAAATGCCAGGAGCTTTACAGATAACAGGCACCTTCAAGAAGGGTCATTCCAAGCTGTTAAAGTCAGGTCAACCACTGAAATCAGCGAAGCCCCGGAGCCCAGCTCTCTGCACACTGAGGCTTGTAGGAAAACACTTACCTCGTCTTGTGTGAGTTTCCATTCACCAAACAGAGGTACCAAGGCTGGTTTTCTGGAGAGGGATATTGTAAAGATAAAAAAGAACACTTGTGAAATTGCTTTGAGTACTTAGAAGAATAAAGAAAATCTTGGACAGTCAAGCCAAGATTTACACCAGCTATTCTTTTTTTTTTTTAACATCTTTATTGGAGTATAATTGCTTTACAGTGGTATGTTAGTTTCTGCTTTATAACAAAGTGAATTAGTTATACATATACATATGTTCCCATATCTCTTCCAGCTATTCTTTTAAGAAAACACTTGGAGTCTGAAGGATGGGCTTGATTCTTTCACGGGCTCTGCATCCTGCTTCCCAGCTAGGTCTTCAACTGAAAAGTTAATATGTTAGACCTAAAACATTTACAAGTCCCCTTATTGCCATGCTAATGAGTGAAAACCAGAGTTCGTTGATAAAAAACAATGATTTGTCTGAGAGTGAGTTGGCTGAATGGCTGGTATTTAATAAAACCAATAAGGGGTAAAATTAGGAACTTAGTAGAAATTTCCATCTAGCACTGTAGAAGAAGAGATATAGAAGTGGGAGAAGAAAGCACATGTCATATATTTCTGTAAGAAAATATGTAAAGGTAAATGATGTAGTGTGCTGAAGTTTGATGAGAGTTTTCAGGAAATATTTAGATCATTTCCATGGGGCCCCTGACATTCCAAGGGGGCTGTTAATCCGTCTGAAACTTTGAATGCTTTAATATGCTCTGCAAGTACTTTCTGAGTAAACACTGAGAACGAATAAAGTGAATTTTAAAGCGAATTCTTCATTTTATTCACAGTTGTTGTGCATTCTATTTCAAATACCACTCTGGCAGAAAAAGCTCTAATTTGAGAGAAACACCAGATAGTTCCACCTAATGTAATGAAATCAGCAGGACTTGAGGCTCTCCACAGTCTCTTCATTTGCTCTGCTGACAAAGGCTTTGCTTACGTTTAGGAAACACATCTCCCCAGAATGTGTCAGGTTTTTCTCTGGGCGTGAGAGATACAAGAGATGTATGACACAGAGTCCCTGCCTCGGAGGAGCGCACAGTCTAGAGCCACTGGGAGAAGTTTTATCCGGTGCCCTAATACTGGGCTTAGAATGAATCTGAGGCTAGATTAACCAGGCACATCCTATGAACAGTTACTTAGCTTTAATTATCTATTTCTTGAATCTTTTTCTATCTCCAAGATATTGTCTTGGGCTGTGAATCCTATAGATTTTCATATAGCCCTTTCAGGCACAGAAGGAAAATACTTCAAGTCCAAAGGATGGGCCTTTCTTTATTCATGTTGCCCAGTGGGGTGCTCTGCATCTTGGGCATATTTAATTAATTTTATGCCCACTGGCTGCTCTCTCCACACTTAAGAGCATTTGCAGCTGGTATGGATTGAATTCTGTTCCCTCAAAATTCATATGTTGAAGTCCTAACCCCTAGCACCTTAGAATATGACTGTATTTGGAGGTACGGTGTTTAAAGAGCTAATTATGGTTAAAAAGGTCATATAAGTGGGCCCTAATCCAGTATGATTTGTGTCCTCATAAGAAGAGGGAGAGATATCAGGGATGTACTCACTCAGTAAAGACCATGTGAGAACACAGTGTGAAGATACCATCTGCAAGCCAAGGAGAGATCTCAGGAGAAACCAACCCTGCCAACACCTTGCTCTTGGCCTCCTAGCCTCCAGAACTGTAAGGAAATAAATTTTTGTTGTTTAAGCCACCCAGTCTGTGATATTTTGCTATGGCAGCCTGAGCTAAGACAGCAGCTGTTTTTGATACTGTTTCATTTTTGGTAAAGTTGCCAAATTGAGCAGTTATTCCAAAATTCTCCTCCAGGTTCTACAATGACCCCTCTGAGTCCCAACCATTCTTTCGTGCCTCTGTGATCAAAATTCTTTAATATCTTTCCAGACTTGCCATAAGATTTGAAAAATTTCAAGGCTAAAGAAGAAAAAACTCCATTTTTCTATTTGAACCCTGTAAACATCAACTATAAGAAAAGGTTTGATTGTCACATTGTTCTCTTCCCAGGAGACAGGGATGGAGAACTTGGCTAAGATGTAATGCTGAGCCCTCTCAGTGATGTTCAAGTCTCAAAATATACCACAGAAAGTACACAAGTGGGGGTAGTGGTCTGGCCCTGCCCATCTGCAGTGGGGCAGTAGTGGGTTAATTTCTTAAAATCCTAGGCATTGGAAATGTACCTGCAGGAACTTCGTAAAGACAGCTATATTCCAAAGCAGAAACACTAATAGGAGTTCAAATTAAAGAAATGACACGAAATTGCATTTCTTAAGGAGGGAAATAACACTCCAGGAACATTAAATGATTTAATTATGCCTGAAAGAGCTTTTTGAGCTAAAAATGCAGTAAAAGTGAAATGTGTC
Organism: Leucopleurus acutus; assembly: GCF_964270905.1. Taxonomy (NCBI): domain Eukaryota; kingdom Metazoa; phylum Chordata; class Mammalia; order Artiodactyla; family Delphinidae; genus Leucopleurus; species Leucopleurus acutus. Next base: position 80,821,763 of record NC_139152.1, on the reverse strand, counting down.
GGGATACAAGTTTGAGATAGCAGCCTTAAGAAAAATCTTGAGACCAAAGTATGCAAGACTGTAATCGCCCACAGCTGTGCTGAGGGCAAAGAGGATCCGCCATTAATATCCATTTTGCTTTTTCTAGGACAAAGACCTGGGAGAACAGAATAGTAATTTTGTGTATTGTTGAGGCCTAACCATCCCTAGTGGAAAGGAATACTGTGAGTCTTAAGATTGTTCAACTTAATAGTTCTCAAATATATTAATATATATTTTAACATATAGCATTAGAATTAATCCCTATTCTAGTTTTCTTAAAGACACATATAAAAGGTGACCACCATCAGAACCGTCACATTGATGATATGGTAGCAAACACTTTCTGTCAATAACGTGTGAAAGAAATTATATATATGTATATATGAATATGAAAATGAAAGATTATATATAATATATATGAAAGAGTATATAATATACCTGAAAGATTATAATATATGTGAAAGACTATATATATATATATATATATGTAAAATTGGTACATTCCATACACGCCAGTTACTTACTATATTCTGAAAAAGTTACTTTTACTCTATTTACTTTTACTCTTACTATATTCTGAAAAAGTCCATGGGCATATTTACCTCCAAATGTTTTCCTAATAATGAATGAGCATTATGAATGGAATCGATGATTTAAGTAGATGCTTTAGCCACGTCTGCATCCTCAGGTTTCAGTTCGAAACTTTAAACAGAATACAAAATGGTCCACGTGGAATGGGCTACAAAGTCTCTCTGACTGAACAGTTCCTGGTATGGTGCACATTTTGTTTTACGGTGCCAGTTAGTGTCTGACTTGTCTTTTTGCCATGTGATGAATTAAAAATGCATGATTTGGATGCTGGAAAGCTAACCAGCTTCTGGATAGAATCCCCTGGACACTGCCATTCTTCCAGCTGATCTTTTTGCCCTCCCTGTGTTGGCAAATACCAACTCTCTCGCCCACTGCTTACATCTTTCCCTAACAGATGGCTCTTTTTACTAGTCAAGATCCAATCTGGTGATTTACTTTAGTATGCTTTGGCCTAAAGAATACCCATCACAGACAGCTAGCACAGCCTCCTGCAGCAAAATTTTTGCAAAGAAAAAGTTAAGTAGACACATGCTATCTAGACGGCGTTCCATTTTATGCACCCCATAAATCAGAATATTTGTCAACAACAATTAAAATGTAGTTTCCCTGGTAATAAACATTACAGGGAGGAACAAATCAAGTTTCATTTATTCTGTCAGAAAGCGAAGGCAAGCGCTTCATATTATTTTGTGGATAATCTCTGAGGAGTAAACTAAGCACAATTACATTCTTGATTTTAATTAAAACTCTGGGCACCTTTCAAGATCCGTTAGGGAGATGTCCTGGGTCTGCTTAGCTGAGGTCTGCACTGTGAAGTTAATTTGACACATAACATATTTTTCATGAGGTAACTGTCGCAGGAAGCTGTTTGTCAGAGCAGCCTCTCCAGTGCCTGTGGGCCCCACGAAAAGTAATGACTTCTCCTGAAGCAGCAACTTCGCCAGGAAGTACATCTGCATAACAGTCCCTGAAGCCCTCACAATAATGTCATTAAGCTGGAAAAATCAAAGGAACAGGTGCCCAAAAGATGCTGTTAAAAATGTTTCGTTACTCATTGTACACAGAACAACAATAGAATTGAGTCATGGAATAATTTCAAATCACAATAAAAGTGAAACGATCCCCAAATACCTGAAGGGTGGCAGAGATTATGAGCTGTGAGCTGCAGCCACAACTCCCGGAGGGCCCATGTTCCTGGTTCCTGCTTCAGGAGTGGGCCAGAGTCTCCACTATTAGCCATTTGTTTTTATGTTGCTTGACCAGGGGTTGGCTTCTAGTCTGCCGATTTCTATTTGGCCTGTGTTTTCTCTACATCCTAACTACAAACCAGACCAGAATTTGGCCACACTATTCAATTTACAGAGTGATATATATTGTCTTGCTTTTCTATGAGGTCACGGAACACCACATTTTGGCTTATTTCTGCGAAGTAATGAGCAGAAGTGCAATGAGGGTGCTGACTGGTGTGAGCCAGGTTTGGGGGGGAGGTGGATTGGACTGTAAAGGGGAGAGGTCATGCCTGTGGCTTTTCGTCCTGACCCCTCTACCATAACCCTCCTCCCCACCCATCCTCACCAGGATTTTCCCCACACTTGAGTCTGAAGACTAGATGCTCCTCTGGGGCATTTCTTAAAATCACAGCCAACCTGAGCTACTATTGGCCTTTGGAGACCATCTTGTCCAGCTGGTCTGTTAATTCACAGATGGTGAGGCTAAAGCAAAAAGAGGAATTACAGCCCTTCTGGGTCTCTCCAGCCACACATATTTATTGCCACCTTTGCCTCTGAAGGGCACTTGATTTATGTTTCCATGCTGGAGCTTTCCACGTCCAAGCCTGTATTATTCCATTCCACACAAGTCTGTAAAATTTTGAAGTGGTTGACATTGATCAAGCATGTACTCTGTGCTGGGTGCTGGGTGATAAGAACTTGACATGATGGTGTCACTTTATTCTCATGGCACTCCTGTGAGACGAGGTTTGTTATGAACCTTATCTCACAGTCAAGGAAACTGAGGCGGAGAGATGTTCTGCAACATGCTTAAGGCCCCCCTGCTGCCACCCCAGCATATGAGTAGAAGAGCAGGGATTCAAATTTCGTTAGTCTGACTCTGGGTCCAGAGCTTGTACCCAACCCGTTTAGTGAAGAAAGCACTGAGCTTGGGGCTGACAGGGGCTCAGAAATGGATACAGCTGTATCCTTCAAATAAACCCCCATTTCTTTAAAGTGGACTGAGTGTTTTTTGCAATAAATAGTAATGGTATTTATCGTTAATTTTTTATTGAATAAATTTGACGTAACATTGTGTAAGTTTGAGGTGTACAGTATGTTACTTTGATATATTTGTATATTGTAATATGATTGCTGATATAGCAATGTTTATCACATTACATCATTTATATAGTGTAAACATTGTTGACTATATCCATTACACTGTGCATTAGATCTCTGTGGCTTATTTACTACTCATTACAAAGTTGTAGCCTTAAACACCCTCGATCTTGTCCCCTTATGGTAACCACCACTTTCTGTCTGTTTTTATAGGTTTGGCTCTTTTAGATTTCATGTATAAGCGAAATTGTACAGTACTTGTCTCTCTCTGTCTGACATATTTTGCTTAGCATGATGTGCTCAAGGTCCATCCACGTTGTTGCAAATGGCTGGATATCCTCCTTTCTCATGGCTGAATAATATTTCAAGTAATGGTATTTGTTATTGTTAATAACTCAAAGTCTGACTACAATGAACATGTTAATAAGTGTACCAAGTATTGACCATTTAGTATATACCCGATTCTAAGTTCTTGATGTAAACCATCTCTAACATTCATAATAGTTTTCTGACGAAGTGAGGGTTATAAACTCTACTTTTCAGATGAGGAAATGGAAATTCAATTAGTTTAAGCAGGTTGCCAAAAGTAACACAACTACTAAATGGCAAAACCAGTACTGCCCATGCCATGCTGAAGTCAGTGTTACGTGCTGAACCGTTTGTATGGTTAAAGCTTAGAGAGGATTTGAGGGATAGTGGGCTAGTACTGGGATATGAACTGGAAGGGTAGGACCCTGTGTTATCACAGTTATGATGGTAAGAGGTCCCTCCTCTCAAGAAGAACGAGGCAGCATCTCACTCATCCCTGTACTGCCAGTACCCTCCTCACACAGGTTCCAGAGAGGAGAAGCTCAGTAATCATCTGTTGAGTAAAGAAAAGGAACTGGACCACACGCTGGCAGCCCAGTGCTTGTTCCATCACCCCAAACCTTACAGTTGGCCTCTCACTACTAACCTTACCTCTCACTTTTCTGCCAACATTCCAACAAGGACTTTTCCCCTAACATTCCCTAGTTTCTACAGTTTAGTTATATCACTATTTATCCAAGACTTATTTTAAAGTTGTGGTCTTCTTTTGCAAATGTAGAAAGCCCCAGTAAAGCCGGCACTTATTTTCTGAGTTGGTATTGAGCAGGGAAAAGAAAATAAACACACAAAAACAAAGCCCAGTTAGACAGGTCCAATTCAGGCTACAAGTACTAATCACTGCCATACATTTTAGGTGTTTCCCTGAGTAACTTCTCTTTGGAGATATTAATCATCAGAGAACATGGGGCAGGATATCACTGTTATCACTGCACACACACAGACACACACACACACAATGGTAGTTATGTGAGAGGAGAGGAGAGGAAAGGAGAGGAGAGAATGGAGGTGTTAACCTCACTGTGCTAAACATTTTGCAGTATATATGTGTATCCAGTCACCATGTGTACACCTTAATCTTACATATGTTATATGACAATATCTCAGTAAAGCTGGAAAAATGTACCATAATGAATGTATATTCTACCTTTTGAAAAACATTTAGGCTATTTGTTAGTATCTATGTGTTTGTTTTATTATGATTAAAAAGCAGCAGGAATATCCTGTACGCATGACTTTGCAAATTTATGTGAGTTTATCTATGAAATAAATTTATACAAGAAAAAAAAAAAGGGTGGGTACGTGAAACCCCAGGTATTAATACACAAGAATTTCCTTTAACTTTGCATATTCCTCAAATTACCCAATCCTTAGTGAGTAGCAAATGGAAGGAAATACACGTGGCCAGTGGAAGGAAAGTTGTACAGGACATTATCTAAGCTGGGATTCTGGATTATTCAGCAACTTCTGGCACTGTTGCAAAGTCCTTTCTTCCTTTTGTGGAGGGGTCTTCCTTTTTTCCTTTGGTCTTACTCCAGGATATCAAATGGCTTGAAAGAGTTAATGCAATTCCCCATCAGTCTTGCTCCCTAGGCTCAGTTTTCTCATTTGTAAAATGGGTTGCTATGGTCTGACTGTTTGTGTCTTCCCCAAATTCATAATGTTGAAGTCTTAATGGCCAGTGTGATGGTATTAGGAGGTGAAACCTGTGGGAGGTGCTTAGACCATGAGGGTAGAAACCTCGTGAATGGGATTAGTGCCCTTATTACAGAGGCCGGTGTGATGGTATTAGGAGGTGAAGCCTCTGGGAGGTGCTTAGACCATGAGGGTAGAACCCTTGTGAATGGGATTAGTGCCCTTATTACGGAGGCCCCACGGAGTTCCCTAGCCACTTGCACCACGTGAGGGCACAGTGAAAAGATAACCCTCTAGGAGGCAGGCTTTCACCAAACACTAAATCTGCCTGTGCCTTGATCTTGAACTTCCAACCTCCAGAACTGCGAGAAACAAATTTCTGTTGTTTATAAGCCACCTAGTCTCTGTGGTTTTTCTTTATAGCAGTCTGAACAGACTAAGACATGAGCACAACAAATTCTACCTTCCCTGTAAGAATTAAATACAACATTCATAATAATAGTAGCTCACTTTACTATTCTAAGATATATTTACATCTATCTATGTTGATGTCTTTCTATACCCCTCTCTCTCTCTCTCTTTCTCTCTAATCATTTAATCCTTGTAACAACCCCTGTGAGATAGAAATCATTTTCTCTCTAACAGATAAGGAAACCCAGTTCAGTAACTTCCCAAGATCACGCACAGGGGCAGATCTGCGAACCCCACTGGGGCTGACCATCTCTGGAACTCGTAAGGCTTTTTGAGGTCTGGCACAGTGCTAGGCACAGAGTGGCACCTGCAAACGTACCTTGACTCTGAATTTGGATGCCAGTGTTTTCCTCTGCAAAGTCAGATTTCAAAAATCAAGAGGTATATAAGAAGACCATGTAATTAGTAGTGTAAGTTGTGGATTTTTATTCTCCTGCTTGGTGTATGGCTACCAGTCATGGTGTTTAAAAATAGCGGTGGGCAGCATGTCTACCCCTGCTCAATCTCTGCTGGCATTCCATGACTTCTTATCTGATGAAATAATGTCCCATACTGGCACATGAATAAGCCCAGTGTGGGTTTTTTTAGGGCAGAGTGTATAAAATGGAGAAAAACTGTCCGGACTGACATGGTGCGCCAGACGGCCATTATGGATGATCCCATTGTCTTCAATACAGCACTTGGTTAGACTTGAAAAATTCCCTAGCTTCCTGCTACATGCAATTCAGGTTTGCCATTTAGCCTCTGCAATGTTAATCCATATAGCCACAGGATATCTTCAGTCACAGAGTACAGATCTCTGGGCTAGAAGGTCAAAAACCACATCACCATCACTCTAGATCCCTCCTCCAGCATCCCTCCCCACCACTGCTAGCTCCTTGGCCCTCATCACTTCAAATCCCCTGAAGAAATGGAACATGCAGTTGTTCAAAAAAATATGTATCATTGCAAAGGTCAAAGCAGTAAACTCCAATTCAACAGAATCTAAGAAGGATTACAATACTGATCCCCCTGCTCGGTGATGAATGTCATCTTTGGAGGAGAAAAAAAGCAGTGAGCCATCAATCCGGTCTAGTAGAGAGGGCAGGAGGACTTGTGAACTTAACTATTCTGGTCCCGGGAGGACTCAGGGAAATCTCCCAAGGACATGCTGTGAACAGATATGGCTGTGGCTCTGGCAGAGTTTTTTGTCTCAGTGCATTGTTAACACAGAGCCTGGAAGTAGTTAATGAGCCCCTTTGAAATGACTTCTTTGCATTGTGGAAAGAAGTTCACTGTGGATGGAATGCCATCTCCATTTCTGAACAGAGATGAAAAAGTACTGCTGCATAATCGTGAGTTGTAAAGGATGGAAGAACTGAAAGTTAAGCAGAGATTCTATTGCCCTCAGTGGATGTGGGTTGAAATTTAAAAATAATCAAGCTAACCATCATGGCTTTTCTTAAGGGGCAGGTTGATTATTCTTCCTTTTTTTTTTGGTAAGTAGACGAGGCGATACTTTAAATAATACCTTGTGTATATCTGAGGGTGCCCCCTTTATCCTTGTAAGAAGCGAAGAGAAGTTTATTAGAAAAGAAGTCATGAAAAGAATGAAGTATGACTATACTCTCATGAAGAATTGCAAATACATATTAAGTTTGAGGTGTGAGGCAAGCCTAATATAATGTTAGGTTCAGAGCTCATGCAAAATGAGGGTGGCATGTGAAACTCAGAAACAAGAAAATGTGGGGATGATAGATTGAAGGGGAAATTCTTTGTATCTGCTAATTTTCACAGTCTGAAGCTCGAAAGAAGATTGGAGTGTGCAAGGAAGATGTGTCAAAAGTTTTAGCCAAGAGGAGAATGTTCTAAGCAGACCGATTTATAATGCTTTGGGTGGATCAGAACTCATTATTCAGGTTCTTGCCACTAGCAGCAGTTCTGTGTGGGAACTTGTTAGATATACAGACTCTCAGGCCTACTCATTGAATCAGAGTGTGAATGTTTAACAAAACCTCCAGTGACCTGAATGCATGTGAAAGTCTGAGAAGTACTGATACAGTCTCGTACTTTACACCGGTACTTTGAGTTATTAAGTTTCTCACCTTTTCCTCCCACCACTTATTTACCAAATCGACCACACAGTAAAATTGCAGAGATCTAAGACCCATATTGTCTGGCAAATATTTTTCTTCAAAAGAAGGAAGTTCAGAGGCTGAAGCTATCTAATGAAACTTTCCCTTGACCTTCGCCCTAAGATTTTACCCCACGTGTCAGCAAGTCTAGTCATAAATAGAAGTCGCATTGTCAAAACACAGAGGCCATGCCAAGTGGCAGCAGTGGCATCCACTGAACTCTGTTAATTGTACAAAAGGCTAGTTAGGTTCACTGTGACTGACTAACAGCTATGCAGAGAGAATGCTCCTTGGGAGTGTGTATCCTTCCAATTAACAAAATATAATTAAAATTTGAACTATTAAATGAACTGTCAAGAACACTATTATCCCCCCCCCCCATTTCTTCTTAAAGAAAAGTTGGGCTACATTAAAGGTGAAATTCAGATATCAGATCTATATGGTTTTTCTGCCTTGGAATTTTTCCAATAAAAGGGGTTTTCCAAGTTACTGTCTTCTATAATAAGCAGCGTTTCTGAATCCTGAGATTGTTATAAGCATATGGAGAATGTGGTCTGCCTGTGGTTAATTGCTGAGGGCAAATTTTTAAGAGTCTCCAATTTGCTTACAAGTTGATTTTTAAAAAATGTATTATTCCAGATTCTCTTGCTCAGATGATAGGAAATATGATAGAGTAAACCATACTGCCATCAACATGACGTCAGATAAAGCTCTTTGTTCTGGTGGATTTTTTTGTTCCTAATGTTTAGACACTTAAGAGTGTTTTGTCTCTGATAAAAAAAAAAAATCTGACTCAGGCTAAAGTTAAGGAAAGCGAAAGATGAATAAATGAAGAATAGAGAAAGGTGAAAAAAGTTGCTAAGAGGAGAGTGAACTTATCTAAATACTTGGGATAGTTTTAAAAATTCATTTATTTTTCAAATATTTATTGAGGGTCCATTATTCTAGATATTCTGCTAGGCATTGAGGATACATAAAAGTAATACATAACATTGTGGTACATGACTCTCTTTGAATTAGGGTTTTCTCAGGGTATATGCCCAGTAGTGGGATTGCTGGGTCTTACGGTAGTTCTATTTTTAGTTTTTTGAGGAACCTCCATACTGTTCTCCATAGTGGCTGTATCAATTTACATTCCCACCAACAGTGCAAGAGGGTTCCCTTTTCTTCATACCCTCTCCAGCATTTATTGTTTGTAGATGTTTTGATGATGGCCATTCTGACCAGTGTGAGGTGATACCTCATTTGATTTGCATTTCTCTAATGATTAGTGATGTTGAGCATCCTTTCATGTGTTTGTTGGCAATCTGTATATCATCTTTGTAAAGCAATTATACTCCAATAAAGATGTTAAAAAAAAAAAAAAAGTAGGGCTTCCCTGGTGGCACAGTGGTTGAGAGTCCGTCTGCCAAGGCAGGGGACATGGGTTCGTTCCCCGGTCCGGGAAGATCCCACATGCTGCAGAGCGGCTAGGCCCGTGAGCCATGGCTGCTGAGCCTGCGCGTCTGGAGCCTGTGCTTCGCAACGGGAGAGGCCACAACCGTGAGAGGCCCGCGTACCGCAAAAAAAAAAAAAAAAGTAATACATAAAAGATAATGTCCCTGCCCTCATGGAGGTAATAGTCTAGTGAGTGGTGATGGGAACCAATCAGTAAAATATATATTGAGTTCTTGCTCTGTGTTCTGCACTTACTTTTTGGCTAGGTACTCTGGGGAATACCAGAGAAATATAATACAGTAAAGCCTCTTAAGAGAAATTCAGATCACCTGGAACATGTGTCATTTCCCTTTTCCCCCTTTTTGCTCCTCAGCATCTGTTACCCTTTTTTCTAGTAACAGTACCCTTTTTTTTTTAAGCTACAATTTACCCATTGGGTACCGTATGGACAGATTGTAAATTGAGCCTCCCTAATTTCCCTTCTAAAGAGTGGGCACAGGCTCAAGCACAGCCAATTGAATGTTTTCTCATTGGAATTTCAATCCTGAGCAAAATTGCAAAGAACTGAATTACTGACTCATCCTCAGTGATGGTAGCTTGAAGAGCTAGTTCGCAGGTTGTTGGACCTACGCTATCAGAGCTTCCCTGGTTTCTGGCCTTTCTAAGCTAAGTCCTTTATCTCTGGGCTCCTCCATATATTTAAAATAAAATCCTTTTTGCTTAAATTAGCAGAGTTGGTTTCTGTTTCTTGCAATCAAAGAACCTTATCTGATGAAGTTAGTACCAGAAATGGGAAATGGATTATGAGTAGTAAGGAAAAGTGTGCTACAAATACAGTCACAGCCCTCAAGGAGAATACAGTTCATCTAGAGCTTCCATGGTGTGTTCTGGAGCTTTTGGTTTGCCAGAATTAGCTCTACAAGTACTGGTATTAAAACCCTGATCTTACCTTCTTACTTCCACAGGCAATTTCTATAGGATTTCAGATTTCAGTGAACTTGAAGGGAAACAGAAGAAGAAAAAGAGCAAGAGAGGGGAGATGGGTGGGGGGGTGGTGAGGAGAGAGAGGAGAGAATTTTGTTTTGTGTCTTAATTTTTATTTTCGGTTCTGAAATTATTTTGTGAAGATTTGTAGAAAAAGGCTCCCTCTGGCACAATACCACAATACATCTTGTCAACTGTGAAGAGTATATTCAGAAGAATGAAAAAGATGCCTCCCCCCCACCCCCCAATTCATAGCCTGTAGCTTCTGGATGATGGCTCACCTGTGAGACACTTGAAAAATAGAATCAATTTCAAGACTCTTTAGCCAGTAAATAACATTTCATACAGAGGGATTTCAGTCACCCAGAGGCATCTGTCTTGATGACTCTATTTGTAGATAGTAAAATTATCAATGTTTATGAGGGGGTGAAATATCGGCAGGTCCATTCTGTATCTTACTATCTGAAAAAACTTCTATTTTTCAAGCAAAAATGTCTGACAAGCAAATCACATATAATGACATATATCAGGATCTCACTGTACAATCTTTGCTTCTAGACAATTTAAATCAGATTTGAGCAGGGAAAACTAGATGCTGATAAGCATATTAGCCAGTGTTTTTAAACAATGAGCTTGACCTCGTCTCTCTAAAGATGCATAGCCCTTAAAGCACAATTAGACAGGAACATTGCCCAAAGTCACTATGTTGCTTCATGTGTGTATACCTTTGTATTCTGCACTGTTGAAAATACTCTTCTTAGCCTGGTTACCTTCTCTTGATATGCTTCTTTCTGTTTCTCTTGTCTTCCATGGAAATAAAGGACAGTTGCCTCAAAGGCCTGATGTTCCTTTTAATGTAGCTGAGTGTCTTATCCGGGGAATGTCATGCTTGAGGCCCCCTGATCCTCACTTCTTTACCTACAGAAGTCACCTGTTAGGGCTCAGACCATGCAAAGGTTAACTCAGCATGGTAACCACTAATTTTAGCTTTTCTCAAAAAGGTAGCTTTTGGCGCTGTCTTCATCTGTTCAGGCTGCTATACCACGATACTATAGACGAGGTGGCTTATAAACAATAAAAATTTATCTCTCACAGTTCTGGAGGCTGGGAAGTCCAAGATCAAGGCACTGGCAGATCTGGTGTCTGGTGAGAGCCAGCTTCCTCATAGAGGGCAGTCTTTTCTCTGTGTCCTCAGGTGGCATAAGGTGTGAGGGAGCTCTCTGAGGGTCTCTTTATAATGGCACTAATCACATTGATGAGGGATCCATCCTCATAACTTAATCACTTCTCAAAGGCCCCACCTCTTAATACCATCAAATGGGGGTTAGGATTTCAACAGATGAATTTGGAGAGGCAGGGAGACACATTCAGTCCATAATGCACACTATAGAAACACTAATAGCTTCTCTTCGTAGAGTTATATAGGAAAAGTGACATGAATGATCAGGAAAAAAGGGTAACAAGAGACTTTTTATATTTGGGGTGGCAGGGAAGAGGACTCATCCTTTGGGAGATGTAAGAATGGTTTTAGGTGTAGGGATAATTTAGACGTCATATCCTTGCGGGGAGGGGATGGATTTAGGTGCCCTTATGCCGACTTATGCCCTAACAGTTGGGAATTATGTGAACCGAAAAGATGTCCACTAGAATTACAATCTTGGAGCACTGAGGAAATGAGACCACAGAACCTGGACATGGCATAACCAGAGTGAACATGAGCTCAGGGACTGTGGGACTGTGTAGGGATGAGCTTTAATTTTGACACCATATGATGGTGAGGAGCAGTGATGGTGGTGATCTGCAGAATTCTCTGTGCACCTGGAAAAGGGGGAGAAGGGATTTACCTTTGGAAGCTCTCAGGAGTTCTTGGATAATTGGCAGGGACACAGGATAATATTGGACTTCCTGCTTCTATGGCAGGTGGGAACTTAACTGATTATTGGCAACAATGAAAGAGATGTGACTTTACTTGTACTGGTATTTTTGGGAGCATATCTTATCAGTAACATTTAATAGTTAGCAATTATATTTCAATGGGTAACTTACATATTCTCACAAGTAGCTAAAAACATTTTATATCGTGATAACAATTATAGTATAATTCATATATACTTTAAGTAGTCTTCCCTTGGTATATGCAGGAGATTGGTTCCAAAAGCCCGCAGGGATACCAAAACCTGAGACTGCCCAAGTCCCATAGTCAGCTCTCCATATCTGTGGTTCTACATCCACAGATTCGACTGAATGCAAATTGTATAGTACTGTGCGTATTTATTGAAAAAAACCCTCATATAAGTGTACCCTCATAGTTCAAGCCCATGTTGTTCAAGGGTCAACTGTATTTGATGAAACAATATGTAGTACCTAATATGTAATGATAAAGCTATGACTATGTAGTCAGTTTAGAATTGGATTCTGTCCTTTCACTAGTCTTCTTGGTGATTAACACAGTTTTGCTAAGAGAAGAAATTCAACCTTGGCTAAATTGAAGCCTTTGCAAGCACCATATTCCTACCAACTATATATCATTGACTGGTTGAGTCATTTATTCATTCACTGATGAAATATTTATTCAGCATCTAGCATATATCAAGGACAATATAGGATGCTGGAGTTTCAAATGTAGAGATGACATGATGTCTTTTCATAAAGAATTTACAGATTATTAGGATGGAGAGCCACATGAATAGAAATTACATTCCCTTGTAGTCAGTGCTTCAGCAGAGGTGTGTTCAACATGCTAAGGAAGGGAACAGGCTCTAGAAGCTCTGGATACTGTGGGAAAGACTTCACAGGGGAGGTGAAGTTTCATCTCAGTGTCTTCCAAGATGAGGAGTCATTTACCAGGTGAATGAAGAAAAGGGCAGGTCATACCAAAGGAGAAAGATAGTGGGTATAAAATAACTGGAAAGCAAAAGCTATAACCAGTGGAGTGTGTTGATGATGCAGCTCAGATATTGTGTCTATGGGGGTAATGGCAGAAAAACACTTTGAGGCAGCGCTCAGCACAGAAGGGCCTATTGCCACGGAGTCTGAGTCAGCAACAAAACTTCTAACTCAGGAGAGACTAGAAGGTGTTGCTCTGCATTTGTAGCAGGCATAGTTTTCAGAGTGAGCAGTAAAGGAAAGATGTATTTCCCGAAGTTCCCAAATGTGCAATGATCTGTAGAGTTACTAACAGCAGTAGACCTGGCTATGGTTAATTCAATAAACAGTACTTATAGGTGTTACCTAAGAGAGGCATCTGAAGCAGAAGAATACAACTAACGGTTGCGGTTAAGATTCTGGTGCCATAATGGACAGAACTGGTAAGCGACATACATATTATATGTATTGTATACATATTATATACATCACATAAATTCATAGCAAGAGATATTTGGGACTATTAAGAATTTTAGCACCGTCGAAGGGTTAGCAGGTGAGGGAGAGGTATGGAAAATAATGGGTTGTATGCAATGCTTGGAAATCTAAACTTTATTTTGTATTTTGTTATTTGCCAAACAGTGCTCAGTGTCTGTGAGTTGTTTGTATTGATTAGGATTGCATTCAGCTACAAGTAACAGAACATCCAAAACAGAGTAGCTTAAATGATAAAGGAGTTTAATTTTCTTATGGGAAGTCCAGGGTTGGTTCATGGGTTAATGATGTCATTAGGGAAACACGCTCCTCCCATGTTCCCGCTCTTCCCTAGATAGTGCCATTCCTCAGGAAGAGAAGACGGGAAACATGTAATAGGAAGGGCTCTCCATGGCTTCTGTCTATATCCCACTGATCAGAACTGTCACTCAGACACCCTGGCAGCCAGGAAGTTTAGGAAATGAGGTTTTTTTTGTTTATTATTCTAACTTCTGTAATAGAAGAATATAGAGAATTAAGATGTTGGCATGGTTAAGGAGTGAGCCAACCTACAATATCAGACTCAGTTTCACATGAAAAAAGTCTCAAATCAAATATGTTGGGAAATGCTTACTTCCTCTTGGAGACTCATCATACAGGGTAGGGTATCACAAACTCTAAGAAGTCCTGCAACAAAGAAACCTGTTTAAATGCGTTTAAGCCAATATTGCCCCAAATTATTTAACCATAGGACCCTTTCTCAATGAAACATCTTCTAACAATGTAATTTGAGAGTCATTAAAGATTTTTATGAGAGTGACCTAAAATGTGTGCAAGATGAAATTGAAGATGGTAAAGAATGTTGACAGGGAGACTATTGGAAGCAACTTCAGTGGTTCAAGCAAGGGATAATTAGACTTGCTATTGCCATGGCAATTGAGACCAAGGGGAAGAGAAAAATTCAGGTGGATTCAATGTATTAATATTCATGAGGGAAAATAAAAAGAAATCGGTGAGGATTGGAGAGTGAATAAACAAAAAAAGAGCTTGGTGAATCAAGAGAGACCAGAGTTTTTAACTTGAGCAACCAAGAGGATTTCAGTGTCATTATATGATATAAGGAAAACAACAGGAGAAGTAGGTTTTAGAGACAAAGTAAAAAGTTTAATTTTGACTCTGTTGAATTTGAGAAAACTCGTCAAATATAACTGACATTAATATTACTATATAGCAAACTAATTGAATCTTCTATCAAAATAATTTTATTTATGGACTGGAGGAGTATTAATCTAATTCAGCTTTCTTCTAGGAAAGGAATATGATTAACCATTTTAATATTCATTTATCCTTTTATTTATATGTGCTTATTTGGAGGAGAATTTATTAAGGTTGTGCCATATCCTAGGTGCTGTTAGGAGATGGACAAGAGGTTTCTTATCTATAATGGGTATAAAACATGAACACAACACAAGGCATAAAGAGCTCTGAGTCAGCAAGATATAAAAGGGATATAGAGGAGGAAAAATAGCCGGCTTGGTATTTGAGCCTTGTACTCATGTAAAGGCAATATTTCAGTAGGCGAGAATGGAGGAGGGAAGGGTACTCAGAGACCTATTTTCCTAATTTTTTTTTCTCTTGGTAAATGTTAATGTTTAATCTTCCTAAATGTAAGTAGTTAATATTCTTCCTTAGAATGTTAAGCTCCAGTAGAATGGGCATGTTATATGTTTTGTTTACTGTTGTATCACTACCACCTAGAAAAGTACCTGGAACATAGTAGATGCCCCCCAAATTTTTGTTGAAAGAGTGAATGAATTAATGAATGGACAAAATGCCTGCCCTTGGTCTCTTTTTACTGCACTTTGTCACATATCCATAATGTCCTTTTGGGAGACATGTGTAGGTCTCCTTTTCTCTCTAATAAAGCTGAAAGAATATGCAGAATCAAAGAATATGGAGTGGGAATTTTTACTAGTCCTTGTCAGTGGATTTCTAGGGAAATTTTAGTTTTGATTCTTCCTTTTCATTTTTACATGAAGAGTAAGACACTACCATGTCTGTCTTGTCCATTGCTGCATTGCCAGCACTTAGCACCATGTTTGGACCTCAAATAACTGTTAAATGAATAAATGGCTGAGTGAATGAATGAGTGAGTGAATAAAATAATAAATCAATAAATAGAAAAGGATCACTCTACCTTTCAGTTCAGAATGCAGTATTTAAAATCTTCCTGCTGACCAATTCAATACCCCAGTCCGTTCCCCCTAGCAATATTAAACTAGCCGTGGAAAGTGATTTTTTAATTTCCAAAAGTTGGAAGAACTCATCAGAAACCTGTCAGAAGCATTATCTAGTGTCAAATTTGAAATGTGGGAAGCAGCTGTAGAATGCACATATCCTCATAATACATGCTAATGAATTTGGTTTACTCAAAAGAGGCGAGTTGACTCCAACAATTGGACCAAATGTCTAACTCCTTTTTATTGCTCTGTTTCTTCACTGTTACAGTGTAACCCATGGACTCTTTGTACCACTCAAGAAAGAACCACATTACTAAGTTTTACAACAATCTTATTCTGTGTGGGAAAAATGCAATAGAGATTATTACTTCTTCATACGTATTTATAGCCTCGAGCTCTCAGGGTTTTGTTCTTTTGTTGTTGTTGTGCTCCTTGGAAATTCTAAGTACTAGTCCTTGGTCTGGGTTGAGGACAAGAGCATTGAATATGCCATGGTCATATATTCTCTGCCACAAATATACTCCAGAGAAGACTGAGAGACAATTTCTAAACTTTAATCAGTGAGGCTAACTTTTTTTTTTTTGTTCAACATAAAAACAGCTTTTAAATTTTGTAGGTTAAATATAATTTATACTTATTATACAAATTTTGAGCAACACAGAAAAGCAAACGTAAGATAGGTCAGCTGGCTTACGTCTAACACTCAGGCCAAATTACAAATTACTTACAAATGAGTGTGAGAGGGCCCATTTCTCCATATCTTTGCCCACACTGAGCAGTGTCAGACTTAAAGTCTTTGCTCAGGTGATGGATTAAATCATTCTTGACAGCATGAGAAAGCCATCGACTGCAAAACTACTGAAAAGTATAGAATTTGGTGGTAACATGGCTTAATGACGTAGGGTCTATGCTTCTTCAGTTTTCTAAAACAGGCTTGACATCAATAATCTCTCCTATTGGATGCATTAATAATAATAGTAGCTAATATTTATTGAGTATTTGTTATCTACTTCTAAGTGTCTGGGGAACAGTGAACTATTATTATAATACACATTTTACAAGTGAAGAACCTGAGGCATAGAAAGGTAAAGTACCTTGCCCAAAGTCACATAGCCGGGAAACTTACCTACATTTTTCATTTCAGTGTCCTATTTTTGATTCAAAAATATGTTTATCATGCATGTTTAATAGCTAACATATAGACAGGAGATGGAGAATATGCCTTTTGTGTGTTGGGAAAGAGGGAAGTATAACTATATAATTATACTGACAGAAGAATAGCCCCAAATCACTAAAAGAGTAATAGGGAAAATTAGGAGAGGTGGTATAGCCTAGAACATGTGTATAGGTGTATTGGTTTTCCATCGTTGCTGTGACAGACTATCACAGGCTTGAAACAACACAAATTATCATCTTTCCAGTTCTGTTGGTTAGAAGTCTGACGTGGGTTTTACTGGCTAAAATCAAAGTTGTGGCAGCATTGTGTTTCCTTCTGGAGGCTTGAGGGGAGAATCTGTTTCCTTACTTTTTGCAGCTTCTAGAGGCTGCCTGCCTTCCTTGGCTCATGTCCCCCTTTCTTCATTGTCAAAGCCAGCAATGCTGCATCCAGTCCTTCTACATCAATCACATCACTCTCACCTCCTTTTCTGCCTCCTTCTTCTATGTTGAAGGAACTTTGTGATTGCATTGGGCCCACCTGCATTATCTAGGCTGAGATGCCTACTTTAAAATCATCATACTAGCAACTGTAACTTCATCTGTAACATAGTCACAGGAATAGGACGTGGATATCTTTGAGGGGCAGTAATTCTGCTTACCACAATAGGCTCCAGATTCCCTTTTCCTTCCCTTCCTCCCTTCCTCCCTTCCTTCTCTCTTCTTTCATTAATTAAACCAATACTTACGCATTCCTCTAAGGTTGAATCATGATTCTAGGTTCTGGGTATACAGCAGGGAGCTTGACTAATCAAGTCCTTGCTCTCATGGAGCTTACATTTGAAGGAAATGAAAGATAAAGGCATGAATACTCCTGCAACAAAATGTCGGGTAGTAGAAAGCATCCCAAAAAGAAGGAGAATAAGAAGAGACAATAAAGAGTAATGGGGGGCAGGGAATATGGGGTGATTTTTGAGAGTGGTAGGGAAAGCTGACTGTTGAGCAAAAGCCTGCATGAAACGAGAGATCTAAGAGAGGAGCATTCCAGGCAGAAACAATGGCAAGTGCAAAGGTCATGATGTGAGGAGGACTGGCATTTTTGAGAAAGAGCAATATGGTCAGTGTGTCTAGGATGAAGCGAATGGCGCAGAACTTTGTAAGAGATAAGGACAGCAAGGGTTCAGCAGTCAGGCCCTCTAGTACCTTGTAGGCCATGGAGCTGATTGTGGGAGGTACAGAGGTTTTGATCAAAGGAATGGCTGTGATCTGATTTGCATTTTGAAAAGATCATTCTGCCTAGTGTATGGTTAAATGCCTTTATGAAGGTAAAAATGGAAGCAGGGAGACCAGTCAAAACACTCCTGCAATCACCTAACAAAAGGTTATGATGCCTTGGACTCTGGTGGTGAGTAATGGAGCTGGTACGATATCAGACTCAGGACAGGGCTTGCTGTGGGTTGTAGGGGGGCACAGAGGAAAGAGGGATCAAGAGTGACCTTATGTTTTCAGCTTGAGCAATGAGATAAATGTGCCTACATTCTGACATAGAGATGGGAAAAGCTAGGCAGGAACAGATTCTGGGGAGTGATGACATTTTAAGAAATTTTGGACATGTTGGAATTGTCTATTAGAGATATAAGTGGAGATGTTCTGAAGACAGCTGGATACCTGAGACTGGAATTTTCGGAAGAGGTTAGGCCTAGAGATATAAATTTGGAAGTAATCAGCTTATGGGTGGTTTATGCATGGAGACTGGGTGTGAGTACTGGACAGTGGGAGAGGGAATTTCTTGCTGGGTGATGCTGAGGTACCTCTGAGCTTTGGGATCATTTAAGGTAATACATGTTAGCACAGTTGTGTGTTTTCCTCTAGCCACATGCACTTGGGTAGTGAAAGAGGAGGTTGGAAGATGACTGCAACAAAGACTTAGGAGCTCTGATTGGAATTCCAGTTCTTCACTTCCATGTAATAGCCTGCAGCTTTTCTCAGCTCCGTTTTTTTCTGACAATGGGGAGAATAGCAACACCCATTTTTAGGGACTGCTGTGAGGATGAAGGATGCAAAGGGCTTAGCCCAGCGTCTTGAGCAGAATGAGCTAAATGATTGGCAGCTGGGATCACAATGATGATATTTATCATCATCACCGTCACTGGGATGATTAACACTGCGTCAGAATGTCCCAAAGAATTGAACTTATTTTTTAAACTTAGTTTATTTTATTTTTAAAATAAATTTTGTTTATTTATTTATTTAGGCTATGTTGAGTCTTCGTTGCTGCGTGCAGGCTTTCTCTAGTTGCAGCGAGCAGGGGCTACTCTTCATTGCAGTGTGCAGGCTTCTCATTGTGGTGGCTTCTCTTTGTTGTGGAGCACAGGCTCTAGGCACGTGGGCTTCAGTAGTTGTGGCACGCAGGCTCAGTAGCTGTGGCTCGCAGTCTCTAGAGCACAGGCTCAGTAGTTGTGGAGCATGGGCTTCGTTGCTCTGCAGCATATGAGATCTTCCTGGACCAGGGCTCGAACCCGTGTCCCCTTCATTGGTAGGAGGATTCTTAACCACTGGTGCCACCAGGGAAGTCCCTGAACTTATTTTTAAAGAATAACGTGTTGGAAATATGTCTCTAAAAGTGACAAACAGTAATGTGAAGTGACTAATTTGGCTTCATATTGATAGTAAATTACTCACGAAATAATATTTTTTAGACATTGAGATGACCTCACTCTACTTTCCCTGTGCTTTAACCAATTCTTTGTATTTTGTAGCTAGTTCCAGTGAATCCTAGTGATTTCTACCCTCTCCCCATCTTCTCTGTTTATTTCTAGGTGCTTTTAGTTACACTCAGTGTCCCTTTCTCTAGATCACTTTTAGATCTCCCATATGACTCCTCATTCTGAAGCAGTTTATATATGTATATATAAACTGGATATATATGTATATCCAGCTCTCATAGAAGACACCCTGAAGAAATGAGATAATCAAGGGTCAAGAGTTGCCATAGACTAAATGTTTGTTTCCTCCCAAATTCATGGGTTAAAACCTAATCCCCAATGTGACGGTACTAGGAAGTGAAGGCCTTTAGGAAGTTATTAGGTCTTAAGGGTGGAACCCTCCTGAATGGGATTAGTGTCCTTATAAAAGAGATCCCATGGCCATTATTAAAAAAAAAGAGAAGTGCCTGGGAGGATGTGGATAAAAGGGAACTCTTGTGCACTGTTGGTAGGAATGTAAACTGGTATTGTCACTGTGGAAAACAGAATGGAAGTTTCTCAGGAAATTAAAAATAAGACTGTCATATGATCCAGCAATTCCACTTATGGGTATATCTCCAAAGGAAATGAAACCATTATCTCAAAGATATATCTATACTCCCATGTTCATTGCAGCATTATTCACGAAAGCCAAAGTAAGGAAACAACCTAAGTGTCAGTCAGTGGATGAAGGATCAAGAAAATGTGATATATACATACAGTGGAATATTATTCAATCTTAAAAAAGGAAATCCTGTCATTTGCGACAACGTGGATGAACCTGGAGGACATTATGCTGAGTGAAATGAGCCAGACAGAGAAGGACAGATACTGCATGGTATCACTTACATGTGGAATCTAAAAAAATAAGTCAAACTCATAGAAATGGAGAATAGAAAAGTAGTTGCTGGGGGCTGAATGATGAAGGAAACAGGGAGAGGTTGATAAAAGGTACAAAGTTTTAGTTATAAGATGAATAAGGTCTGGAGATCTAATGTAAAACATGGTGACTATAGTTGATAATGCTGTATTGTATAATTTAAATTTGCTAGGAAAGTAGAACTTAAAGGTACCCCCTACCTCCCACCAAAGGGGGTAAATATAGGAGGGATGGAGGTGTTAATTAACTCAATGGCAGGACTCCTTTCACAATATATATCAAATTATCATAAATAGCTTATAATTTTGTTTATCAATAAGCTGGGGGCAAGACTGTTCCCAGAGAAATCCCTCACTCCTTCTGCCATGTGAGGACACAGCAAAATGATGTCCCTCTATGAAATAGGAAACAAACTCTCACTAGACTGCCAGTGCCTTGATCTTGGACTTCTCAACCCCAAGAACTGTGAGAAATAAACAATGGTTATGTATATGCCACTCAGTCTATGGCATTCTGTTACAGCAGCCTGAATGGACTAAGACAAGTGTTCATTTACTAAAGATTCTGAAATTAGAGTACCAACAATAGATGACACGAATTAGCAAATTATATTAATTTGAGGAGGGTTTTTTTTTTTAAACAAAAAGTTGGATAGGGTGTGTGAACCACAAAAAACAGTGCAGTAACCCAGGGCTACTACCAGAGACTCTGTTATGACCTCCAGGTTTGAAGAGATCAGGGGAAAGATCAATGATTGGATTCACCTCATGAAGACCGTACAGTCAAGGAACCAAGGAAATAAATATCCTGACCTCACTCTCCTCCCACCCCTACTCCCCACATGTCTTGTCAGAACTCTGCATTGACTGACCCAGCTGGAAGCCAGAGAGTATAGGAGCCGCCGATGGGGTGTGCCCCCCAGGGCTGACACTCTCTGGGCAGGGAGTAGGGAGCTGGGAGGAGGATTTAGAGTGCATCTGGAGGGATCAGTAACTCAGAAAAGATTTCTGGCACAATGCCTAGTGAAAACACCTGCCCTCAATACAAATATCTCCTGCAGGAAGAAGCCCTTTGCATCTCCCGAACCCCCCACTTGGAACACCTGGGCTACCATCACTGTGTAACATTGGCCTTCAGCCCTCATGCATCTTTTCTCCTCTCACCTCCATCTCTCTGTGAAGTGGATTTCTTTAATTAGGCCTTGAAATGAGAACCCTTCACTGAATGTCTCCATTCAAGTAGCTCAATAAATAAAACTGTAGGAATTTAAATGCATTCAATTCACAGCATCTGCTTCCAACCTGATGTACTCTACATTTGAATTACACTGTCTATGCATATTACTTTGAGAATTCCTGGACCAGGTCCGGTACTATCCCTGAGACTATATTCAGGAGTTAGTATTCCATAGAAGGTAATGAGAAGCAAATGAATCTTAAAGGTGTGCCATAAAAAGTCACTTAAAAATGTTGGCTCCAAGTACCCTTCTAAAGCCAGTTACTTAAGAAGACAGTGTTTTTAAAGGAACACTGTCATGTTAGTTTGGTCCAGCATAATTTATAGACTTTTAAGTTGCTTTGGCCATACAGTTGTTAACAATGTCCCTGATATCAAGATGCATTTCAGAAATTGCCAACATATGCAATGGCCATGGCCTTTTAAAAATCATTTCCAGCCTTCTGTGTCCAGGGCTATCAACTCTAAATAAAATGATGGTGTTCCCCTGAGTCCCCAAACTGACAAGAAACAAGCATTGCTGTTCTGGCTCCAAAAGGAAACCAGAAATATTTCTAGGGCTTTTCTAGATGGAGACCCAGTGAAAAGCACTTGGGTCAGAGATTGAATTTTTATTTGAGAGAGTCCTTTTGAACAACTGAGGGAGAAGAGGGAGGGAATGGTGTCTGAGGAAGACACTGTGGCAGAAATAACAAAATGGCAGCCTTGGAGGCTAGAGTCGGCTCTGTGGTCAGAGAGGGGGTGACGCTGAGTGTGGTGCTCAAGCAGGGAAGATGCAGGTACCTCTTTTGACTTATGGCTTCAAAGATTTGGGGGGACAATGGCCTTGGAAGCAGGTGGGGCTGCCATTCTTGACTCTCTTTTCCAATTATATGAAGTGTGGGGAAAAAGGATATTAGAAACAGAGACCCAGATGTGCAGAGTGACAGTTCAAATGTAATGAGGACAAAGAACAGCAAGTGCAAGAGGAAAGATGTTTTAATCTCAGGTGTCTGCAGTTTTCCAGTGTCGTATAAAAGGAGCAAGCAGCAATAATGGAAGAGAAATAATAACGTGAATTGGTCCCCCTCTTGTAGTGCCTTCTGGTACCGAACTGAACCTTGATTCAGTCACTCAAGAGAAAGCCCACTAGACAAAGTGAGGAAGACGGAGTAGATAAGCTTGCTGTAGAATTTAGAGTGTGTAGACGAATCGGATTTGAGTAACACCTCTTCCTTATGTTATGCCACATGTTAGTGAGTTTAAAGGGACTGTTTGAGAAAAGGGAGAGGTTATCTCATGGGGAGAAACGAAGCAGGGAAGTACTTACCTCTTTCCATTCCCTTCTCTCCCTCCTGCCCCTTCTCCCCTGTCTCTCTCTGCCTCTGTGCTTCACACAGTGTTAGAAATAATTCCAGAGCGTGAACAGCTTGGGAGCTGCCCACAGAAGTGTTTGTGGAGCTGGAATCTCGGGCATCAAAAATAATTCAGACTATTCTCTTCATGTGTCATAGACACAGCTTGAACGACAGAACAAACTTCCTACAGAAATGCAGATCCATTTTGTCTAGTTACTTTAGCAGCTAAGTTTTACTGATTACATCATATGCTATTTTTAGCAAGACTTCAGTGTAACCATGGAAACTGCTTTTGCGAAAACTCTCACATTACTTCCTTCGAAATTAGCCATAGAAAAGAAAACCTTTGCAGAAAACTAATAAGGAATAAATGAGTTAGATTCAAGGGGGGGAAAAGAACAAACTTAGTGGCTCACAATAACATTTATATGTATGTAGACACCTATACATATGTTCGGGACAGAGTTGCCACCCATGTCTATATTTGTATGTAAAATCACTTGAATTTTTACATTCTTTTTGACTGGCAACAGCCTGAGCACATGACACAATGTAGTTTATTACAGTGGTACAGCACTGCATGTAAATCTAAGGGGAAGCCTGCTCCTCAGGGAATGGGGACCATGGTTTCCTAGCAACAAAAGATGTTGGAAAGTTTCACAAGATGAATCCCTTTGACCAATTGGGAACTTGCTGGGGTGTGTGCAGTAGGTGCGAAGAGAGCATCTCTCCATAAATGCTTGAAAAGACTGAACTAGTCCCCCAAACATTGCCGTGGGGGGGAAGATGTCTAGTCAGGTGACTGTAGATGGTAAAGTTATTTAGTGCAGCTTTGTGATTCTACCCTCTGGTAGGCAGGATAGCCACCCCCAAAAGTTTCCACACTTTAATCCCTGAAAGCTATAATATGTTCCATTACATGCCTAAAGGGACTTTGCAGAGGTAATTAAGGGATGGACCTTAAAATAGGGAGATTATTCTGGATTATTGGGTGAGCCCATTCTAATCACATGAGCCCTTAAAAGCAGAGAACTTTCTTGGCTGGAGTCAGAGAGATGTAGCAGAAGAAGTCAGAGACATTCCAGGCATGAGAAGGACCCCAGTAGTTGGTTTCAAGATGGAAGGAGTCATGTGGCAACTGTGAGAAGGAAATGAATCCTGCCAATAACTGAATGAGCCTGGAACAAGTGTGGAAACAAGAGGTACCCCCAGAGCCTCCAGATAAGAACCCAGGCTAACTGACACCTAAACAGAGCAGCCAGCCAAGCCCTCTGGACTTCTGACCTAGAGAATGGTGAGACAATGAATGGATGCCATAACTGTGAAGTTTGTAGCAATATGTTACCACAGCATGTAGTAACATGCTGCAGCAATATGTTACTACTATATGTTAATACATATCCCAAAACGTTTGTGTTAGGAATGTAGCTTGTTAGTGAATCTTCTTTTCCACTGGTGCAAAAAGGGTCAAGGAAGAAGTTCTTTCGGTGTTTTAAAAATCCCATTGTCATTTATCAAAAATTTTGAAGACTTAATACCTGTTATCAAGTGATGAACTTCTAGGAGCATATCTCAAGGATGAAGATATATGTAAAAGTTTATAATGTGTATAATGTTATGCATACCAGCACAATATTGGAAGTAACCTAAAATTCTGGTTAAATAAATTATGGAACATGTGTTTGATAGAATATTATGCTTCATTAAAATTATGCTGCATAAAAATATTGATTGGGCTCTTCTCCCTCCAGCCACTTCCACGCTATGCCCTGGGGTAGCCATGTGGCTGACAGGGACTTGGGGCTCTGGCCGGGTGTCAGGCCTAAGCCTCTGAGGTGGGAGAGCCGAGTTCAGGACATTGGTCCACCAGAGACCTCCTGGCCCCACGTAATATCAAACGGCGAGAGCTCTCCCAGAGATCTCCATCTCAACGCTAAAACCCAGCTCCACTCAATGACCAGCAAGCTACAGTGCTGGACGCCCTATGCCAAACAACTAGCAAGACAAGAACACAACCCCACCCATTAGCAGAGAGGCTACCTAAAATCATAAGTTCACAGACACCCCAAAACACACCACAAGACGCAGCCCTGCCCACCAGAAAGACAAGGTTCAGCCTCCTCCCCCAGAACACAGGCATCAGTCCCCTCCACCAGGAAGCCTACACAACCCACTGAACCAAAATTACCCACTGGGAGCAGACACCAAAAACAACGGGAACTATGAACCTGCAAGCTGTGAAACGGAGACCCCAAACACAGTAAGTTAAGCAAAATGAGAACACAGAGAAATACACAGCGGATGAAGGAGCAAGGTAAAAACCCACCAGACCAAACAAATGAAGAGGAAATAGGCAGTCTACCTGAAAAAGAATTCAGAGTAATGATAGTAAAGGTGATCCAAAATCTTGGAAATAGAATGGAGAACATATAAGAAACGTTTAACAAGGACCTAGAAGAACTAAAGGGCAAACAGACAATGATGAACAACGCAATAAATGAAATTTAAAATTCTCTAGAAGGAATCAGTAGCAGAATAACTGAGGCAGAAGAACGGATAAGTGACCTGGAAGATAAAATAGTGGAAATAACTACCATAGACCAGAATAAAGAAGAAAGAATGAAAAGAATTGAGGACAATCTCAGAGACCTCTGGGACAACATTAAATGCATCAATATTCGAATTATAGGGGTCCCAGAAGAAGAAGAGAAAAAGAAAGGGACTGAGAAAATATTTGAAGAGATTATAGTTGAAAACTTCCCTAATATGGGTAAGGAAATAGTCAATCAAGTCCAGCAAGGGCAGACAGTCCCATACAGGATAAATCCAAGGAGAAACATGCCAAGACACATATTAATCAAACTATCAAAAACTAAAAACAAAGAAAAAATATTAAAAGCAGCAAGGGAAAAGCAACAATTAACATACAGGGGAATCCCCATAAGGTTAACTGCTGATCTTTCAGCAGAAACTCTGCAAGCCAGAAGGGAGTGGCAGAACATATTTAAAGCAGTGAAAAGGAAAAACCTACAGGCAAGATTACTCTACCCAGCAAGGATCTCATTCATATTCGACAGAGAAATTAAAACCTTTACAGACAAGCAAAAGCTGAGAGAATTCAGCACCACCAAACCAGCTCTACAACAAATGCTAAAGGAACTTCTCGAGGAAGGGAACACAAGAGAAGGAAAAGGCTTACAAAAACAAACTCAAAACAATTAAGAAAATGGTAATAGGAACATACATATTGATAACTACCTTAAATGTAAATGGATTAAGTACTCAAACCAAAAGACATAAGCTGGCTGAATGGATACAAAAACAAGACCTATACATATGCTGTCTACAAGAGACCCGCTTCAGACCTAGGGACACATACAGACTGAAAGTGAGGGGATGGAAAAAGATATTTCATGCAAATGGAAATCAAAAGAAAGCTGGAGTAGCAATTACCATATCAGAAAAAATAAATTTTAAAGTAAAGACTATTACAAGACACAAAGAAGAGACACTACGTAATGATCAAGGGATCAAACCAAAAAGAAGATATAACAATTGTAAATATTTATGCACCCAACATAGGAGCACCTCAATACATAAGGCAAATGCTAACAGCCATAAAAGGGGAAATTGATGGTGACATAATCATAGTAGGGGATTTTAACACCCCACTTTCACCAATGGACAGATTAACCAAAATGAAAATAAATAAGGAAACACAAGCTTTAAATGACACATTAAACAAGATGGACTTAATTGATATTTATAGGACATTCTATCCAAAAACAGCAGATTACACTTTCTTCTCAAGTGCCCATGGAACATTCTCCAGGATAGATCATATCTTGGGTCACATATCAAGCTTTGGTAAATTTAAGAAAATTGAAATTATATCAAGTATCTTTTCCGACCACAACGCTATGAGACTAGATATCAGTGACAGGAAACATCTGTAAAAAATACACACACATGGAGGCTAAATAATAAACTGCTAAATAACCAAGAGATCACTGAAGAAACCAAAGAGGAAATCAAAAAACACCTATAAACAAATGACATTGAAAACATGACAAACCGAAACCTATGGGATGCAGCAAAAGCAGTTCTAAGAGGGAAGTTTACAGCAATACAATCCTACCTCAAGAAAGAAGAAACATCTCAAATAAACAACCTAACCTTACACCTAAAGCAATTACAGAAGGAAGAACAAAAAACCCGCAAAGTTAGCTGAAGGAAAGAAATCATAAAGATCAGATGAGAAATAAATGAAATAAAAACAAAGAAAACAATAGCAAAGATCAATGAAACTAAAAGCTGGTTCTTTGAGAAGATAAACAAAATTGATAAACCATTAGCCACTCATCAGGAAAAAAAGGGAGAAGACTCAAATCAATAGAATTAGAAACAAAAAAGGAGAAGTAACAACTAACACTGCAGAAATACAAAGGATCGTGAGAGATTACTACAAGCAACTATATGCCAATAAAATGGACAACCTGGAAGAAATGGACAAATTCTTAGAAATGCGCAACCTTCTGAGACTGAACCAGGAAGAAATAGAAAATATGAACAGACCAATCACAAGCACTGAAATTGAAACTGTGATGAAAAATCTTCCAACAAACAAAAGCCCAGGACCAGATGGCTTCACAGGCAAATTCTATCAAACATTTAGAGAAGAGCTAAGACCTATCTTTCTTAAACTCTTCCAAAATATAGCAGAGGGAGGAACACTCCCAAACTCATTCTATGAGACCGCCATCACCCTGATACCAAAACCAGAGAAAGATGCCACAAAAAAAGAAAACTACAGGCAAATATCACTGATGAACATAGATGCAAAAATCCTCAACAAAATATTAGCTAACAGAATCCAACAGCACATTAAAAGGATCATACACCATGATCAAGTGGGATTTATCCCAGGAATGCAAGGATTTTTCAATATATGCAAATCAATCAATGTGATAAACCATATTAACAAATCAAAGGAGAAAAACCATATGATCATCTCTAGGTTTCGACAAAGTTCAACACGTATTTATGATAAAAACCCTCCAGAAAGTAGGCAAAGAGGGAACTTACCTCAACATAATAAAGCCATATATGACAAACCCACAGCCAGTTTCATTCTCAATGGTGACAAACTGAAACCATTTCCTCTAAGATTAGGAACAAGATAAGGTTGCCCACTCTCACCACTATTATTCAACAGAGTTTCGCAAGGTTTAGCGACAGTGATCAGAGAAGAGAAAGAAAAGAAAGGAATACAAATCAGAAAAGAAGAAGTAAAACTGTCACTGTTTCCTGATGACATGATACTATACAGAGAATCTTAAAGATGCTACCAGAAAACTACTAGAGCTAATCAATGAATTTGGTAAAGTAGCAGGATACAAAATTAATGCACAGAAATCTCTTGCAGTCCTATACACTAATGATGAAAAATCTGACAGAGAAATTAAGGAAACACTCCCATTTATCATTGCAACAGAAAGAATAAAATACCTAGGAGTAAACCAACATAAGGAGACAAAAGATCTGTATGCAGAAAACTGTAAGACACTGATGAAAGAAATTAAAGATGATACAAACAGGTGGAGAGATATACCATGTTCTTGGATTGGAAGAATCAACATTTTGAAAATTACTATTTTACCCAAAGCAATCTACAGATTCAATGCAATCCCTGTCAAACTACCAATGACATTTTTCACAGAGCTAGAACAAAAATTTTCACAATTTGTATGGACACACAAAAGACCCCAAATAGCCAAAGCAATCTTGAGAAAGAAAAACAGAGCCGGAGGAATCAGGCTCCCTGACTTCAGACTATACTACAAAGCTATGGTAATCAAGCCAGTATGGTACTGGCACAAGAACAGAAATATAGATCAATGGAACAGGGTAGGAAGCCCAGAAATAAACCCACGCACATATGGTCACCTTACCTTTGATAAAGGAGGCAAGAATATACAATGGAGAAAAGACAGTCGCTTCAATAAGTGGTGCTGGGAAAACTGCACAAGTACATGTAAAAGAATGAAATTAGAACACTCCCTAACACCATACACAAAAATAAAATGGATTAAAGACCTAAATGTAAGGCCAGACACTATAAAACTCTTAGAGGAAAACATAGGAAGAACACTCCATGACATAAATCACAGCAAGATCCTTCTTGACCCACCTCCTAGAGAAATGGAAATAAAAACAAATATAAACAAATGGGACCTAATGAAACTTCAAAGCTTTTGCACAGCAAAGGAAACCATAAACAAGACCAAAAGACAACCCTCAGAATGGGAGAAAATATTTGCAAATGAAGCAACTGACAAAGGATTAATCTCCAAAATATACAAGCAGCTCCTGCAGCTCAATATGAAAAAAAACCCAGTCCAATCCAATAATGGGCAGAAGACCTAAGCAGACATTTCTCCAAAGAAGATATACAGATTGCCAACAAACATATGAAAGGATGCTCAACATCACTAATCATTTGAGAAATGCAAATCAAAACTACAATGAGGTATCACCTGACACCAGTCAGAATGGCCATCATTAAAAAATCTACAAACAGTAAATGCTGGAGAGGGTGTGGAGAAAAGGGAACCCTCTTGCACTGTTGGTGGCAATGTAAATTGATACAGCCACTATGGAGAACAGTATGGAGGTTCCTCAAAAAACTAAAAATAGAACTACCATATGACCCAGCAATCCCACTACTGGGCATATACCCTGAGAAAACCGTAATTCAAAAAGAGTCATGTACCACAATGTTCATTGCAGCTCTGTTTGCAATAGCCAAGACATGGAAGCAATCTAAATGTCCATCGACAGATGAATGGATAAAGAAGATGTGGCACACATATACAATGGAGTATTACTCAACCATATAAAGAAATGAAATTGAGTTATGTGTAGTGAGGTGGATGGACCTCGAGACTGTCATACAGAGTGAAGTACGTCAGAAAGAGAAAAACAAATACCATATGGTAACACATATATATGGAATCTAAAAAAAAAAAAAGTGGTTCTGATGTACCTAGGGGCAGGACAAGAATAAAGACGCAGACATAGAGGATGGACTTGAGGACTCGGGGAGTGGGAAGGGTAAGCTGGGACGAAGTGAGAGAGTGGCATGGACATATATACACTACCAAATGTAAAATAGATAGCTAGTGAAAAGCAGCCGCATAGCACAGGGAAATCAGCTCAGTGCTTTGTTCCATCTAGATTGGTGGGTTAGAGAGGGTGGAAGGGAGATGCAAGAGGGAGGAGATATGGGGATGTATGTAAAGGTATAGATGATTCACTTCGTTATAAAGCAGAAACTAACACACCATTGTAAAGCAATTATGCTGCAATAAAGACGTTAAGAAAATAATGATTCATGTGGAAAATGTTTATGTAGTACTAAGTTAAAGTTAGAAGGGGGAAGGATAATTTTAAAAGTAGTATATGCATTTATAAGTTGTATATGCATTTAAAAGTTGTATATGCATTTAAAAGTCTGCATGTTAAAGTGTTTAATACTATTTTCCTCCAGGTGGTGGGAGTACGTTTTCTGTTTTTAAGTGCTTTCTATGATAAAAATATGTAACTTTTGTAACTAAAAAACATAATAAATGTCATAACAATCTTAAAAATAAATAGAATAGCTTGATTTTGAGCAGGGTGGTTGGTAAGGGGGCAGTTTGAGGCTATGCATCAAACAGCTTCTTTCAAAAGACTCACCATTTTGCTGGCTTGGAAAGGGAACTCTATGACTTAAGTTTCCTCCCACTTCTTTGTTTTTCTGTTTTTTTTAAATAAACACTACAGTTTATTGATTACATTACAATTGATTCTTTTTTTAACATCTTTATTAGAGTATAATTGCTTTACAATGATGTGTCAGTTTCTGCTTTATAACAAAGTGAATCAGTTATACATATACATATGTCTCTATATCTCTTCCCTCTTGCATCTCCCTCCACCCCACCCTCCCTATCCCACCCCTCTAGGCGGTCACAGAGCACCAAGCTGATCTCCCTATGCTATGTGGCTGCTTTGCACTAGCTACCTATTTTACATTTGGTAGTGTATATATGCCCATGCCACTCTTTCAGTTTGTCTCAGCTTACCCTTCACCCTTCCCATATCCTCAAGTCCATTCTCTGGTAGGTCTGCTTATTTATTCCCATCTTGCCGCTAGGTTCTTCTGACCATTTTCTTTCTTTTTTTTTTAGATTCCATATATATGTGTTAGCATATGGTATTTGTTTTTCTCTTTCTGACTTCACTCTGTATAACAGTCTCTAGGTCCATCCACCTCACTACAAATAACTCAGTTTCATTCCTTTTTATGGCTGAGTAATATTCCATTGTATATATATGCCACATCTTCTTTATCCATTCATCTGTTGATGGACACTTAGGTTGCTTTCATGTCCTGGGTATTGTAAATAGAGCTGCAATGAACATTTTGATACATGACTCTTTGAATTATGGTTTTCTCAGGGTATATGCCCAGTAGTGGGATTGCTGGGTCATATGGTAGTTCTAATTTTAGTTTTTTAAGGAGCCTCCATATTGTTCTCCATAGAGGCTGTATCAATTTACATTCTCACCAACAGTGCAAGAGGGTTCCCTTTTCTCCACGCCCTTTCCAGCATTTATTGTTTGTAGATTTTTTGATGATGGCCATTCTGACTGGTGTGAGATGATATCTCATTGTAGTTTTGGTTTACATTTCTCTAATGATTTGGATGTTGAGCATTCTTTCATGTGTTTGTTGACAATCTGTATATCTTCTTTGGAGAAATGTCTATTTACGTCTTCTGCCCATTTTTGGATTGGGTTGTTTGTTTTTTTGATACTGAGCTTCATAAGTTGCTTGTGTGTTTTGGAGATTAATCCTTTGTCAGCTGCTTCATTTGCAAATATTTTCTCCCATTCTGAGGGTTGTGTTTTTGTCTTGTTTATGGTTTCCTTTGCTTTGCAAAAGCTTTTAAGTTTCATTAGGTCCCATTTGTTTGTTTTTCTATCCACTTCTCTAGGAGGTGGGTCAAAAAGGATCTTACTATGATTTATGTCATAGAATGTTCTGCCTATGTTTTCCTCTAAGAGTTTGATGGTGTCTGGCCTTACATTTAGGTCTTTAATCCATTTTGAGTTTACTTTTGTGTATATGGTGTTAGGGAGTGTTCTAATTTCATTCTTTTACATGTAGCTGTCCAGTTTTCCCAGCACCACTTATTGAAGCGACTGTGTTTTCTCCATTGTATATTCTCGTCTCCTTTATCAAACATAAGGTGACCATATGTGCGTGGGTTTATCTCTGGGCTTTCTATCCTTTTTCATTGATCTATATTTCTGTTTTTGTGCCAGTACCATAGTGTCTTGATTACTGTAACTTTGTAGTATAGTCTGAAGTCAGGGAGCGTGATTTCTCCAGCTCTGTTTTTCTTTCTCAAGATTGCTTTGGCTACTCGGGGTCTTTTGTGTTTCCATACAAATTGTGAGATTTTTTGTTCTAGTTCTGTGAAAAATGACATTGGTAGTTTGATAGGGATTGCATTGAATCTGTAGATTGCTTTGGGTAGTATTAGTGATTTTCACAGTGTTTCTTCCAATCCAAGAACATGGTATATCTCTCCATCTGTTTGTATCATCTTTAATTTCTTTCATCACTGTCCTATATTTTTACGCATACAGGTCTTTTGTCTGTTTATGTAGGTTTATTCCTAGGTATTTTATTCTTTTTGTTGCAGTGGTAAATGGGAGTGTTTCCATAATTTCTCTGTCAGATTTTTCATCATTAGTGTATAGGACTGCAAGAGATTTCTGTACACATTAATTTTGTATCCTGCTACTTTACCAATTCATTGATTAGCTCTTGTAGTTTTCTGGTAGCCTCTTTAGGATTCTCTATGTATAGTATCATGTCATCTACATCAATGACCATTTTACTTCTTTTCCGATTTGGATTCCTTTTATTTCTTTTTCTTCTCTGATCACTGTCACTAAAACTTTCAAAACTCTGTTGAATAATAGTGGTGAGAGTGGGCAACCTCATCTTGTTCCTGATCTTAGTGGAAATGGTTTCAGTTTTTCACCATTGAGAACGAAATTGGCTCTGGGTTTGTCCTATATGGCCTTTATTATGTTGAGGTAAGTTACCTCTATGCCTACTTTCTGGAGGGTTTTTATCATAAATACATGTTGAACTTTGCCAAAACCTTTATCTGCATCTAGAGATGATCATATGGTTTTTCTCCTTCGATTTGTTAATATGGTTTATCACATTGATTGATTTGCATATATTGAACAATCCTTGCATTCCTGGGATAAATCCCACTTGATCATGGTGTATGATGTTTTCAGTGTGCTGTTCGATTCTGTTTGCTAATATTTTGTTGAGGATTTTTGCATCTATGTTCATCAGTGATATTGGCCTGTAGTTTCTTTGTTTGTGACATCTTTGTCTGGTTTTGGTATCAGAGTGATGGTGGCCTTGTAGAATGAGTTTGGGAGTGTTCCTTCCTCTGCTATATTTTGGAAGAGTTTGAGAAAGATAGGTGTTCTCTTCTCTAAATGTTTGATAGGTTTCGCCTGTGAAGCCATCTGGTCCTGGGCTTTTGTTTGTTTGAAGCTTTTAAATCACAGTTTCAATTTCAGTGCTTGTGATCGGTCTGTTCATATTTTCTATTTCTTCCTGGTTCAGTCTCAGAAGGTTGTGCATTTCTGAGAATTTGTCCATTTCTTCCAGGTTGTCCATTTTATTGGCATATAGTTGCTTGCAGTAATCTCTCATGATCCTTTGTATTTCTGCAGTGTTAATTGTTACTTCTCCTTTTTCATTTCTAATTCTATTGATTTGAGTCTTCTCCCTTTTTTTCCTGATGAGTGGCTAATGGTTTATCAATTTTGTTTATCTTCTCAAAGAACCAGCTTTTAGTTTTATTGTTCTTTGCTATTGTTTCCTTCATTTCTTTTTCATCTATTTCTGATCTGATCTTTATGATTTCTTTCCTTCTGCTAACCATGGGGTTTTTTGGTTCTTCTTTCTCTAATTGCTTTAGGTGTAAGGTTAGGTTGTTTATTTGAGATATTTCTTGTTTCTTAAGGTAGGCTTGTATAGCTATATAGTTCCCTTTTAGAACTGCTTTTGTTGCATCCCATAGGTTTTGGGTCGTCATGTTTTCATTGTCATTTGTTTCTAGGTATTTTTTGATTTCCCCTTTAATTTCTTCAGTGATGTCTTGATTATTAAGTGGTGTGTTGTTTAGCCTCTGTGTGTTTGTATTTCTCACAGGTTTTTTCCTATAATTGATATCTTGTCTCAAAGCGTTGTCCTCCCACTTTTTAATTGTTCTTCAGCAAGCCTGGTTTGGGAGTGGTTTGGAGCATGCTTTCTTTTGTATTAGTTAGCAGTTTTGCAGGTTTTTTTTTTTTTTTTTTAACAGAAATCTGATTCAGAGCAGCTAAGTCTCAAGTAATGAAAAGTCCAGGGGTAGATTCTGGCTTCCAGTGCCCCAGCCATGTCTTTATGGTTCTGCATTTCTCTTCACCTCTTGGACAAGCACTTTCTCAAGTGCAGCAGAAAGAGAGGTCTGACAATAAAAGTCTAGAACTCTGGTAGTCTCGCCATAGGAAGAAGGGAGGTGAGTATTGTGAAGGTTTAGTCTCACCTGAGTCATGTAGAATGGATTTTCTAGAGGCAGTTTGGGTTCTGTTAGTAGAAAGAGGGAGAAGAGATACTGTGCAGGGGCAAGAAGAGTCATCCATCGGATTTGTGCAGGACCCTGGCTTGGGACAGCCGAACCACTGGAGTCTTCCCTTGACGATGACTCAGAGTCTATTTGTTGCTCTCCCATTGGAGGCACATACTTCCAAGGGATGCTAGAATGCTCCTCATCTCCAGTCACTCTGTGGGCTATTGCCACCATCTGTCCCGTAGCCTCTGTCTTACCCGCATGCATTACCACTTCTGAAACTTGAGGAAGTCTCTTTCCACATTTGAGGACCACCATGCAATGTCACATTATAAATGATTCATACTATAATAAAGGCTGAATCTTTTGGCTTCTTCCTGATTCATAACGAGTTCCTTGCCTTTCTAGCCCTGTCTGGCTCATGGCAGGATGTCAGTAAATATTTGTTGAGTGAGTGGAAGTCTGTGTCTTCTGAGCTTGGGGTAAATATGTATTGTTATTCTTTGTTCAGGTCTTAACCTCATTGTCACTGGATCTTTACTGCCAACCTTAACGTGTTCACTGAGGTTCCAGGAGACTGAGGCGCTTCCTATGTTCCATGAAACGCTGAGTTTGTAGGTGCTCATTCAGACTGTGCTCTCCATTCAAACCTTACAATAACCAGGTCAGCTGTTATTATGAATTGTCTAATCTTCCACAAAATGGAAGTCTTCTATTTTTCCATATTTCCTCCCTCTGCGTAATCCTCAGCTGCTAAACATGGCTGTGGAATTTTGAATAAAACATTTAAAAACCACAGTAAATTCTTACCAGTTTTGAGGGCATAGGCAGAGTTGCTGGGATAGGAAAACGAGAGGCTAAGGGAGCTTTCAAATGACCATTGAATATCTTGATTTTCTGACCTTATTCATGTTTCTTTATAAATGTCGTTAACTTTCTGGATATTCTCTGCTAGCAAGAAACTTGTGCATGATGGGCCCCGATATTTAAGGTGGTAAACAAACAGGAAGAAATGAGTTGCTGAGGGCTTGTTCCATGATATACGTATTGGATAATGAACTGTGTTGCTGCAGAGAGCGGGGCTGGCTGACCACTTGTCTTTTCCATTTAGAAATTCTCTGTTTCTGATACTCTGAGAGGATCTTTGGACAAACTCTTCTTGGACTGGCAGCAATTGCCTTGCACTTTCTTGAAAACTCTTGAAAAATACTCCTGAGTATATGAAAAGGCCCAGAAATCAGAGGCAGTGTGTACTTTCAGGTTATTACCCATTTCTTGAATTCTCTTTGGAGGATACTTGCTAGATAATTACCAGACAAGTCACTGAGTGACTAGAGGACCTGCGAGGCAAAGGCTGTCCGTAGACAGAATGGCAAAGTAGGCACAGTTGTCATTTGGTGCATCTGGTTTTCCCTACTCCATCCCCACTTCCCACCTCTTGTTTTCCCAAGGCTTCATTCTACCTCCCTGCTGCCCAGGACCATCAGCTGTACATGCCATTAAAACATAAGCTGTTCTGCTCTGATCTCTTTCCTAGTAAATGCAGATTCATGCTATATTCCAGTCCCTCAGGCATCCTTGAAGGAGAGCTCTTTCTGAGTGACAGTTAGCTCATCTGGCAAAGGTATTCATGCTATGAATTAGTGTTTCCCATATAATTTGCGGGTTAGCAGGGGCTCTCTGGAGATAGCATGCTAACATACTAAAGCTTAATCAAAGTCTAAAAAACCTTTTCTTCACACTGTTTACTTCAAGCTACATCCTATATTATTCTCTTTTACCAAAATAATCTTAAGGGAGTACATTATACTTGATAGGTCCATTTCCTTTCTTACTCTCTTATAATTTGTATGCCCTTCTTGCTATTCCATAGCTACTGGGCTCTCAAAAATTTCCACCAACCACCTAATCACCAAACTCTCTTTGTTAAGCATGTTGACCTGTCCATAACGTTAGACAGTGCCTGCTCCTCCAAATTCCAGCCTCCTTTGGAACTCCACCAGTTCTTTTTTTCCTCCTCTGGTGGAATCCAGATCTCATTTACCGGCTTCCCTTATTTAAACCCTTAAAACTGGAGCTTCCACAAGCTTCGCTTGGCCTTCTGTCTCATGCTCCCTAACCCATCCAGCTAATCACAGAATCCTCAGGCCAACATCTGCTAGATCTCAACTCTGTTACCATCGCTTCCATTTAACCCCATGTTACGTTTCCTTTAGCTTTTGTAATAGTTTCCCATCTCTAGCTTATTCCCGTGCAAGCCTGTCTCACACATAACACCAATTATCCAGTCTTGATAATTGCCTACTTTTCCTACTTCTACTATGTCTCAAATGTTTGTGGGTTTCTCCATTCCTATTCAAAGAGCTTGCCACATCATTTGTGGCTTTCTTTGAAGTCTTATCCTTTCATTATTCTCTTTCCTTTCTCCCCTCAGTCTCTACCTTGACAACAAACACCGTTCAAGAAAGAGCCAGGTGCACCACTCATATTCCATTCCTGAGAACATCCCCTGTATTAGTTCCCCAGGGCTCCCATAACAAATTACCACAAACTAGGTAGCAAAAAAAAAAAAAAAGCAAAGCAACCCAGAACTTTATTCTCTCAAAGTTCTCTGAGCCACAAGTCCAAAATCAAGCTGTTGGCAGGGCTTCACTCCCTGTGAAGGCCACGGGGAAGAATTCTTCTTGCCTCCTCCAGCTTCTGGTGGCTCCTGGTGTTCCTTGGTTTGTGACAGCATAACTCTAATCCCTGCCTCCATCATGACATAGTTTTTCCCCTTTGTCTCTGTGTGTCTTCTCCTTTTATGTCTCTTATAAGGACACCTGTCATCAGATTTAGGGCCCACTCTAAACCCAGGATGATCTCATCTTCAGATCCTTTACATAGATCCACATCTATAAAGAATCTCTTTTTGAAGGTCACATTCACAGGTGTTGGAGGTTAGAACTTGGACATTATCTTTTGGGGGAAGCTATTCAACTCACTACACTTCTGTCCTCTGAATTGTTCCTTTACAACAATCTTTGCTTCTGAAATGCCCTCCCTACCATTTTGGCTTGTCTATCTCCAACTCAGTTTTGAAACGTAACCCAAATTCCAACTTCTCCATGAGAATTCCCCAGAGTCCCCTAGCATTAACGGTCTTTTAAAAACTCTCAGAGTACCTTCTACCTCTTACCTCAGAACTTACTATAATATGCCTTAAGGCAGAAGTTTTATGAACTTATCTTTCTTCTTCAAAAGACTTTTAGTTTTGTGGGGCTTCATAACCCCCACCAGAAATTTCCAAGTTGGAGCCATTTATGCGTTAGCTGATTTGAATGGACTGCACAGGCATGGCTCTAGTGTAGGGTACTTCACGTCCATGGGTGGACAGAGGGTATCGCTATGGGCTGACTGGGGCTGTGGTTTCTTCTGCCCTATCCAGATAGAAGCTTTTGGGAGAGGGGTGCAATTTAAACAAGGTAAGACAGTTAAGTAATCCCCATTAATCTTGAAGAAAAGGCAGAATTTCAAAAGAAGAATCCAGAAAACTATCCTTTTGAAACACCTTATTTTTTTTTAATTTAATTTTTTTCAACATCTTTATTGGAGTATAATTGCTCTACAATGGTGCGTTAGCTTCTGCTGTGTAACAAAGTGAATCAGTTATACATATACACATATCCCCATATCCCCTCCCTCTTTTTTCTCCCTCCCACCCTCCACATCCCACCCCTCTAGGTGGTCACAAAGCACCGAGCTGATTTCCCTGTGCTATGTGGCTGCTTCCCACTAGCTAGCTATTTTACGTTAGGTAGTGTACATATGTCCATGCCACTCTCTCACTTCGTCCCAGCTTACCCTTCCCCCTCCCTGTGTCCTCAAGTCCATTCTCTACGTCTGCGTCTTTGTTCCTGTCCTGCCCCTAGGTTCTTCAGAACCATTTTTTTTTTAAAGATTCCATACATATGTGTTAGCATACTGTATTGGTTTTTCTCTTTCTGACTTACTTCACTCTGTATGACAGTCTCGAGGTCCATCCACCTCACTACAAGTAACTCAATTTCATTTCTTTTTATGGCTGAGTAATATTCCATTGTATATATGTGCCACATCTTTATCCATTCATCTGTTGATGGACACTTAGGTTGCTTCCATGTCCTGGCTATTGTAAATAGAGCTGCAATGAACATTGTGGTACATGACTCTTTTTTTTTTTTTTTTTTTGCGGTACGTGGGCCTCTCACTGTTGTGGCCCCTCCCTCTGTGGAGCACAGGCTCCGGACGCGCAGGCCCAATGGCCATGGCCCACGGGCCCAGCCGCTCTGCGGCATGTGGGATTCTCCCGGACTGGGGCACGAACCTGTGTCCCCTGCATCGGCAGGCGGACTCTCAACCACTGCGCCACCAGGGAAGCCCCCATGACTCTTTTTGAATTATAGTTTTCTCAGGGTATATGCCCAGTAGTGGGATTGTTGGGTCGTATGGTAATTCTATTTTTAGTTTTTTAAGGAACCTCTGTACTGTTCTCCATAGTGGCTATATCAATTTACATTCCCACCAACAGTGCAAGAGGGGGTTCCCTTTTCTCCACACCCTCTCCAGCATTTATTGTTTGTAGACTTTTTGATGATGACCATTCTGACCAGTGTGAGGTGATACCTCATTGTAGTTTTGATTTGCATTTCCTTATTTTTTTATTTGTAACTTTTTTTATTTTACAAAATTGATCAGTCTTATAATTCATGGGTTGCTAAGCACTAAAGGACCTCAGTGGTCTTGCAGTCCAGTCATAAAAATGAGTGTATGATTTGCCTAAATCCACATAGCTGCTCCATGACAGAGTCAGGAATGGAGAGTCCAGGTCTTCTCACTCAAAACCTAAAGAATAGTTTCTTCTAGTATTTTCCTGTTGAGATATAGCCAGTTTAATCTCCTTCTGTGAAGCCGCCACACTATAATTAATAGCAAGGATGACAAAAATCACTTAGTTCTTTAAAAGTGCTTTGGATTCTCAGATGCCTTCGACATGAATATCCTAAATTGGAAAATAACTAAGCACAAATAACACTAAGATGTATTTCTCATATTTTTAGTGTATAAAGCAGCCTGTTTGTTTTTCATCTCATCTTTTTACATTCTCACTAATAAGCAAAAGTCAGTAGATCATGTGTTCATTGGGTCTTGTGGTCATTAGTGTGAATCACAAAGGTTGCACTCTAATTGCTTACATCCTGCATAAAGCACTCTGTTGACTGAGGTACAAACAAGCTTCCTTAGAGACAAAACGAATCTCTAGGTCAAAAGCCCTCACCACATTTTTTTTGTAATTCTTAGATGTGTTGTTACCAACATGGGAATCATTAGAACCTATTCTTTTAAAATTACATACATTCATTATAACCATTTTCAGAAGGAAGTCAGGACCAAAAGATTTCTACTTGATTTTTAAAATTATGTATTTAGAAATCTTGCCATGATATAAAAATTAAATCCCATTTATCTATGTATTCAGCAAATCAAAGCCTTTTAAGAAAAAAGAATAAAATTAGGTTATCCAAGAAAATCTGGGACATGTGGTCACTGTGTTATGCTTTGTCAGCATTATTAAAAGCTGTAGATAAATAGCATATACACACATACTCAAGAGTATTCTAAAATTGAGGGTTAA
The DNA here is from genome assembly GCF_964270905.1 of Leucopleurus acutus. Lineage (NCBI taxonomy): Eukaryota > Metazoa > Chordata > Mammalia > Artiodactyla > Delphinidae > Leucopleurus > Leucopleurus acutus. The sequence continues at coordinate 80,781,531 of NC_139152.1, read as the reverse complement.
TCATAGAATTAAGTGAGATCATAGAATGATTGATAAGAAGTAGTGTTGAAAATAATACTCAAAATGCAGGGATTAGATGGTTTTTTATGATCCCTCACAATCTTGTGATATTAAATTGCTGTTAATATTAGCAATAATGATAACTAATATTTACTAAACTCTAACTATATGCCTGATCTGCTATTGCATTAGTAGAATCTACTGTCCTAATAGCTTTATGTCTATTTACTTAGTCCTCAGAATAAACCCATAACACAGGTTGTAATAATAAAGTAGGTACTAATATATCCACATTTTACAATTTTACAGATGAGGAAACTGAGGCACAGAGAAACTAAGTAGCAAGGCCAAAGTCACTCAACTTAATAAACGGCAAAGCAGGGATGGACTGTGGTGCTTAGGCTCTAGAACCTGTTCTCTTAATCTTTATGTCATCATACGTTTGGCTATATATACTGTAAAGAAATGTAAAATAGGCTGAGACAGTTGGTTAAAATGTCCCTGAAATAGTGCGTGTGGGTGACTAGGATGTGTGTATTCACTTTCTGACTAGGAGTTATTGGGAAAGGTACAGGAGGAGGAGATCCTTTTGTTCCCACCATTTTTTATTTATTTCCAACTCTATAGCATGACTAGGTCTTTGACAGCCACCCATGCAAACACAATATGAAAAGTTGGGGCAGTTACTCAAGCATCTGGCACCATGTGGATGGAACATACTGATGGCTGAGCTGTTCCACTGTGAGGCCAGGTGCTCTGGCACCACGCAGGCAGAGTGAGACAGCAAGCGGGATCCGGGTTCTTGGCTCCACTCTAATTGCTGCTCTTTCCCCTCCTCTTGTCTTCCTAATTCCTTCTACTTCCAGTACATACTGGACTGGCCTCATCACAAAGAGCAGGAGGAGAAGCCTAGTGAGTTAGGGATCTAAAGTGAGATGGGGATGCCTCGGGACTGTCTTCTTCCAGGAAAGAACTCTTCTACTTTTCTTTCCTCTTCCTCTTCTCATACCTAGGATTCCAAGAAAAAGATCTATGACTCTGCTTAGTTAGGTATTCCTTTCTTAATGTCAGGTTGATTTTTTTTTTCCTTTGGTGATGTGCAAGATCCAGGTGAGCATAGACCTACCTCGTCAAGAATTACTTATCAGCATAGTGATCATTTAGAGTTGTCTGGAATTCTGTGGTGAAACAAATCCATTGTAGGTCAGGCATGTCTCTTCACTCCTAGCTTTCAGGAATTGTTTCCTTTTGTTCCCTCAGAGAGGGGACAGGGGAATAAGGCACTGCTGTTGATACTAGGGCTCTTATGTGCCATGTGGTCTACATACATTGTTTTTTTTAATTTCTTATAGAACTCTGCCAGATAGACATTATCACCCCATCTTACAGATGTGGCAATAGAGACCTTGAGAAGTAAGCCTAGACAGCTAAAGCAGTAGAAGTGGGATTTGATTTCTAGCTGGGCTGATTCCAAAGCCAGCATGCTTTCCAAGGTGCCATTGCCATGGGGGTTACATGCATTTTAACTGAGAGTTTTAACAAGAAGGAACTGATTCTTTCAATAGAGTTTTGGGCATCAGTCTGACATTTCTTTCGAGGAATCCTTGTCCTGAAATTATGGCACAGAAGTAGTGGTTTGGTGTTCTTCTGTGGATAATCTGCCCTGGTGGTCCAGTAAAACTAATCTCATACTTCATGAAGGGAAAACACCTTCCCAGGAAACACAAGACTGATGCATTTCATACAAGCCATAACTCTTACAGGCCGGGATGACCTAGCAATCAAGGACATCTCTGTCCAGGCAACAGGACTCTAGTTAATGAATTTGCTAATAGTTGCTTCCTATTGACTTACATTGGTCAAAGTTCAGTCATTGTCATTACTGCCTGAATCCCGAATGCTTGACCTTTTGAGTGATGTGACAGAGGTACTGCAAGACAAGCACCATCCCTGGGTATTTCCCTAGCTGGGATGGCTGTTGACTAGATACCTGCCCCCTACTCTTCTCTCCTCATACTCTCCCCAGTGGAGAGCTGGTTCAAATTCCATTGTTTCCTTATCCTTTCTGCGCAAATAACTTCCAAATTGGCATCACCCCTGTTCCATTTCCACAAATATCCCCCTGTCTACCAGATATTTCCAGCAGGACATCTCACAGTCACTTCAAGCCCAGGATTTCCAAAATCACAAATTGTCTCCCCTTGGAGCAAGGTTTTTCTCCAAAACAGTTCATCTGCTGGTAACTCAACAATGCTAGTCATCCTTACTTTGGAATCCTTTATGAACCACCTCTTTTATTTATCCCTTACTTTTCTTCCTAAGTAAATTTTCTGGGACCCATTTCTTCATCCTGAATTCCACGGACATCACTCTGCTCCCTGAAGGCCTGGCTCTTGCCCTGGTAGATCTCGATTTTCTTGCAGTTGCAGATTGGGTTCTATCTTCAAATTCTGGGACTCATCCCATTTCTAGACAAAAGAAAATTAATACTGGGCTAATTGTTTTCCTCTCCCTCAGGAGCAAGCATCATAGTTTTAATCATGCATTGGAACATTTTAAAATTAATTTTTATTAACCAAGTAATAAGTGAATATTCTCCTTCTAATAATTAAAACATTACCATTAAAGCTGAAGTCCCCATTGACCCTCCCTACTTTGCCCCCAGTGAATTCCCAGTTTGTTTGTATATTTCCAGATCTTTTCCTAAGTTTTAATACACATATATGCATTCATAGAAAATACTATTGTTTTCCTTTTTTCTAATACAAATGATCACATATAAATGTAGTATACTGTACATATTCTGTGGTATGTTTTTTTTTAACTCAACTTCCATTTATTCGATGAATATTTTTCAGGTAAATGCTCAGTGCCAGGCACTGTTCTGAGTTGCTAAGAATACACTGGACAACCCACTGAGAAAATCAAACCCCCTGAGTTCATAGAGTTCACATGGATGATCTGTTTACGTAGTACAAATAGATACATCTCATGCTTTTCAATGACTATGTAGTATTCCATAGCATAGACATGCTGGAATTCATCTAGCCATTCCTGTATTGATGGACATTTAGATAGTTTCCAATGTTTGGCTATGACAATACTACCATGAGCACCCTCATCAGTGCCTCCTTGGGCACATGTGCATGTCTCTCTGGGGTAAATGCCAAGACATGGAACTGCTGAGCCAAGTGCCGTCCAAAGAGGTTCTAGCACTTCCAGCAGTGTGTACAAGAGGACTCACTTTGCAAATCCTCGCCAGTGCTTGATATCATCTGAATTTTATGCATTTTACTCATCTCATGAATGCAAAATGGAATCTTGCTGTTATTTAATGTCAATCAAGTTTTCATAAAGTTCCCATTTACATACTGGGATGAAATGGATGAAATGTACAGGTTGAGTTAAATCACTACAAGCCCTTGCTTTTTACACTGATGGGGACAGATATGAAGGACAACATAGGAAAAAATGGCTATCAAGTGACCACATAAAATAAAGTAGCTATCTTTGGTTTCCCTCCCTTCTTTGTGCATAAGTTTCATGATCCTGAAGCTCCCTGGTGGCCATTTCTGATCTTCCTCTGGTGTGGTCTTCTATGTCTGAATTTCAGCTCTTATAATCTGACTGTGAAAGAACACTTGGCAAAGCTAGAGGGAGGATGTTGGTGAGGGGAAGAAACAGCACATGCAAAGGTCCCTGTGCAGGGAACGACTGTGCCGGGCACAGAGGAGGTCCCACTTAACTGGGTGAGTGAATGGACTAGTCGTGAGTGGCTCAATGTATCAAAGTTTAAAATAGGAGGCAGAGAGTAGTGAGAGTGAGGGTGGAGGGGTGGGTAGGAGCCTGATCACAAAAAGCATAGTATGACATACTAAGGATTTGGCCTTGGTCTTGTGGACAATGGGAAGCCCTTCCATGTTTACTAGAACTCATCTATAAAACTGTTGTCTGTTGTCTTGGCCTTATTGTTAAAGTGAAAAAAAGAAGATAAAAAGCACTCTTCAGAGAAGTCTCCTGGTGTTAAGATCACTGAATTAAGATCAGTGATACTAATTAGGTGGTTTGATGAACACAGAATTGGAGTGAAAGTATGAGGATGACTTTGAGGGAGAGTATAACTGTAGGACCAATGCATGCCTTTGTTCAACAAGGGTTTTTTGGTGCTCACTCTGTGCAAGGTACCATTTAAATGCTGAAGATATCAACTGCACAGAAAAGATAAAGCTTATACTCTCATGGAACCTTTGTTCCAGTGGGGGTGGGCAGTGTGAGGGGACAGACAGTAAACAGCCATGTGCTATGTCAGGTGGTTGGTGCAATAAGAAAAGTGCAAGTAAGGAGAAGGCACTGAGAGTGATTAAAAGGAAGAGCAAGAGTGAGCAATGCAGATGGGAGAATGGGGACATCAAGGTAGAGGGAGTAACAAGTGCAAATGTCCTGAGGCCAGGTGTGCTTGGCACATGCAGGGAACAGATATTTATGGGGCGCCTGTGATACACCATTCTTGAGTTGCTAGAATAGAAAGGTGAGCAAGGGGGGCAAGATTGCTGCTCTTATAAGAAACACCTTCGTCATGTACTATCTTTTATTAGTTTCTTTCTTAGAGAGTGTATTAGTTTGCTAGGGCTGCCATGACAAAGTACACAGACTGGGTGCCTTAAGCATCAGAAATTTGTTTCCTCACAGTCCTGAAGACTAGAAGTCCAAGATCAAGATGTCAGCAGGGTTTATTTCTTCTGAGGCCTCTCTCCTTGGCCTGTAGATAGACATCTCCTGGTGTCCTCACATGGTTTTTTCTCTGTGTGTCTCTGTGTCCTAATCTCCTCTTTTTATAAGGACATTAGTCATATTGAATTAGGCCTATCTATATGATCTCATTTTACCTTAATTTTTAAAGGCCTTGTCTCCAAGTGTAGTCACATTCTGAGGTACTGGGTTTAGAACTTCAACATACGAATTTGGGGGAGATACAACTTAGCCCATAACATAACTATGTTATTTTTATTTTTTTATTGAAGTATAGTTGCTTTACAATATTATCTAAGTTCCAGATGTACAATATAGTGATTTACAACTTTTAAAGTTTATAGTCCCTTTATATTATTATAAAATATTGGCTATATTCCCCATTTTGTACAATATATCCCTTTAGCTTATTTTATACCTAATAGTTTGTACCTCTTAAGGCCCTACCCCTATTTTTCCCCTCCTCCATTCCATCTCCCCACTGTTAACCACTGGTTTGTTCTCTATATCTGTGAGTCTGCTTCTTTTTTGTTATATTCACTTGTTTGTGTATTTTTTAGATTCCACATATAAGTGATATCATACAGTATTTGTCTTTCTCTGACTTATTTCACTTAGCATAATGACCTCCAGGTCCATCCATGTTGTTGCAAATGACAAAATTTCATTCCATTTTATGGCTGAGTAATATTACATTGTATATATATACCACATCTTCTTTATCCATTCATCTGCTGATGGACATTTAGGTTGCTTCTGTATCTTGGCAATTATAAATAATGATGCTATGATTATTGGGATGCATATATCTTTTCAAATTAGTGGGGGTTTTTTTTCATATATATATCCAGGAGTGGGATTGCTGGGTCATACGGTAGCTCTAGTTTTAGTTTTTTGAGGAACCTTCATACTGTTTTCCATTGTGGCTGCACCAATTTACATTCCCATTAACAGTGTAGAAGGGTTCCCTTTTCTCCATATTCTCACCAACATTTGTTATTTGTGTTCTTTTTGATGATAGCCCTTCTGACGGGTGTGAGGTGATATCTCATTGAGGTTTTGATTTGCATTTCTCTGATGATTAGCAATGTTGAACATCCTTACATGTGTTTGTTGGCCATCTGTATGTCTTCTTTGGAAAAATGTCTATTCAGGTTTTCTGCCCATTTAAAAAATTGTATTTTTTTTTTTTGATATTGAATTGTATGAGCTGTTTATATATGTTGGATAGTAATCCCTTATCAGTCATATCATTTGCAAATATTTTCTCCCATTCAGTAGGTTGTCTTGGTTTTTGGCAATGGTTTCCTTTGCTGTGTTATTATTATTATTAATTTTTGCGGTATGCGGGCCTCTCACTGTTGTGGCCTCTCCCGTTGTGGAGCACAGGCTCCGGACGCACAGGCTCAACGGCCATGGCTCACGGGCCCAGCCGCTCCACGGCATGTGGGATCTTCCCAGACCAGGGCATGAAACCATGTCCCCTGCATCAGCAGGCGGACTCTCAACCACTGCGCCACCAGGGAAGCCCCTTGCTGTGTTATTTTTAAGTTAGCAATAATTATCGTTGAATCCTTCTCCCTCTATCTTGTCACATTTCCCTCCCTCCTCTGTTTGAATGGCCACTGCACACTGGATCTTTGCTTTCACAGGAGTCATTTTCAGAATGCATCTTTCCCAGGAGACAAGGCCACTGAGAATCTTACCATAGGTTAAACAATAGTAAGCACCCTGGGTTATCTTTCCCATTTATCAAAAATAATTAGCTTGATCCTTGATAAAATCCCCATGAGGATGCTACCTTGTACCTGACCAGGTAGGAGCCTTCAACAGAGCTGGCTCTAATGGCTCTGCAGCAGCAGTTAATGTAACTGAGGCATGGAATATGGCAACTCTCTCACAACACTGGATGTGCATTTCATCCTCTGCCCCATCTCCTTTCCAGGGAGCCGAATGACATCATAAAGAACTGTTAACTGTCTCAGGACCAGACCCACTAGGAAGAAGGTTGTCTACCCAGGACTGAGCCCAAAGCACATCCACACATTGGAAAGCATTTCTTACTACAGAAGGCTGGGTACCTTCTGAGCTCAAAGGAAGATCCAGAATTCATGGGTGGGGGTGGGGACTGTTTCTTCTCTTCGAACCATTTTTCCAATCTCTCATACCTAAGCCCATTTCCTTCCTCCCCCTGTCCTCTTTGTTCCCCAAAGAAACAGGCTAACAATGTTTATAGAATTATTGAGCTTTGTTGTTTAAATTCATTTTCAGGAATTATTGACCCCATAGAACTTAATGACACCTTGGAGTTGAGACTCTTTGTGTGAATCCTTCATCCTTTACAGATTAACAGTCAGGTGGGATTTGAAAGGGCTCCAAAGTCCAAATGCTAAAATCTATACCAGACTTTCAGCTGAAAGAAAGTTACTATTCCTGCATACTAGCTTGATTTTTTAAAAACTAGACCACCAATACAACAAAATCCAATTGATGTCCCTTTCCTAAAAAAAAAAAAATAATAATAATTTTTTTTTTTTTAAAGCCAAGAGACTGATCAACTGGTTGAAAATCAGGAACATGAACAGCTTTCTCTCAAATGTACTATGTTCATGGCCTGTAAAATCTGATTGCTAACAATGTCAAATTAAGTGTATATAAAGCAGCCACAGCCACTAAAAGCAGATTTTTTTTTTTCTGCAGTGAGAGACGGTACGCGGGCCTCTCACTGTTGTGGCCTCTCCCGTTGCGGAGCACAGGCTCCGGATGCGCAGGCTCAGCGGCCATGGCTCATGGGCCCAGCTGCTCCACGGCACGCGGGATCCTCCCGGACCGGGGCACGAACCCACGTCCCCTGCATCGGCAGGCGGACTCCCAACCACTGCGCCACCAGGGAAGCCCTAAAAGCAGATTTTATTTTAACTTAATCCATGGAAAATAGGGAACAGTGTACTCTTAGGTTCTGCATAAAAAGCCACCCCTCTATTGCTAGATTCAGAAGTGTAATTTTTATTTTAGTGGAGATCTTCTGCACCCTCCCCAAAAGGGAGCTGAATTTGTTTGCCTTTAGCCAGGTTGTAGTGAAAGCATGAGACTACTAACTCCGTGTCGGGTTTCTCTGGGACTAGAAGGTATAGAGGAAGGGGTGCAGTCCTACTGTGTGAGCCCATTCCTCTTTAAAATGAGCCCAGATGCACAGCCGGGCCCTGTCTGACACGCACAGCTTGGGCTAGCGCCGTTATTACCCAATCAAGGCATCTGCCCATTTCTAATCCCTCAATACAGAGAGACAGTTCTACAATCCCACATAATATGTACCAGCTGAATGGATCCCAATTTATCAGTAAAACTATAAGTTGCAGAATACCAGGCTAAAACTAAAGTAATAAACCCTATGATCCCTGTACCATACATTTGAGGCCGTTATTTAAGGTCTCCAAGGAGATCGGTACCATAAAAACCATTTCTCAGGAATTCTGCCAGCTATAGGAGCTCACTGCAACTGTTCGTGCTAATATATTACAACTTGTTTATTGCACTCCCAAGCATCTGCAGCATCCGCAGTGTTACCAAGGGAGGGGAAATGATGCACATACCCTCTCGATAGGCAGCCAGATTTTTGTTTCCTATGTATACAAAAAAAAGGATGCTTTTCCTTTTCTCATACTCTTACTACTCTGTACCCCTCTCCCCAGAAACAGCTCGAATGCTCAAAGGAGATGGAATAGGGCCTCTATTAATCTTTATACCTCTTTAGGAACTCTCACCACTTTCAGTGCAAAGATATCATGCAGCTAAAGTTTGTGCAAAATCTGGGGTAAACAGGAAATTGAGAGACACAGATTGAGATGTTAATTTCACAAAGCATCCACGTGGCCTTGGGCAGGTTATTTAACTTCTTTGAGCCTTCATTTCCTCATGTGTATTTTTGTTTGTTTGTTTTTAAGAAACAACAATGCCTCTTTAAGGATTAAATGAGATAACAGATGTAGAGAGCTTATTACAGTGACTGGTTTATAGCATTTGAAAAATGTTAGTTCCTTTTGCCTGATTATTTACTGCACTGACAGAATATAAGATACCAATTTGCTACTTGTATAAAAGAGTTGAATATATTGGAAACAAGATCTTAGTACATTAATTCCAGCTATTTGCCTAGTAAAGAAATCTTCAGTGCAATTTCTAGGGTGCTGATAAAGAAAAACCCCTGTATTAGTTTTCTAGGGCTGCCATGACAAAGTACCATAGACTGGGTGGCTTAAACAACAGAAATTAATTTACTCACAGTTTTGGAGACTAGAAGTCCAACATTGAGGTGTCAGCAGGTTTGGTTTCTTCTAAGGTCTCTCTCCTTGGCTTGTAGGTGACTATCTTCTGCCTGTGTCTTCACATGGTTTTCCTTCTGGGCGTGTCTGTGTCCTAATTTCCTCTTATTTTAAGGATACCAGTCATATTGGATTAAAGCCCACCCTAATGACCTCATTTTAACTTAATTATCTCTTTGAAGACCCTATCTCCAAATATAGTCACATTCTGAGGTACTGATGTTAGGACTTCAACATATGAATTTCAGGGCATAAAATTCAGCCTGTAACCCTCTCCTACCTTGCCAACCCTGTTTTAGCCATGGTAGGGGGATAGAGAGGGCCTGATTCCACCTGAGGAGGTTTTATGTGGGTCTAGGTGCCATTATGTGCTCATTATCATCTTTTAAAATATGAAGTGAATTTGGAAACTCACCCATTATATTGTTTAACACACAAAACAAATCTAGCGGATGTAGAAGTTTCAATAAAAATATTATCTTATGACACCCGCTGACTAATTGACTACCTCGTGAAGAACTTGAGAAAAAGTGTAAAGCCTTCCCAGTAATGGATTAGTAATCTGCTGACTGTGAAATCCTTTAGGTTGCCGAGAAGTCACTTCCCAGTTAATAGAGCTGGTGGTTATCTAGTGTGCCATCATGGTTGGTTTGGCTCGTGATGGATAATGGCTGGATTACATAGTTGGACAGCTGTGCTGTGAAGAGGCTCTGCCCATCGGCATAGGGCCTTGCTTCTCTGCTCTAGGGACTAAGCTTTGAGAACCCAGTGGCCTCTTATCTCTGTGCGGAGAGTGTAGCAAGCCAAGGCAGGGAGGAGCCCAGCAGCAGGGCCATGGGGACTGGTTCTGGGGAGGTGTATTAGTTCCCTTCTGCTGCTGTAACAAATCTCCACATATTTCTTATCTTGCATTTCTGGAAGTCAGAAGTCCCAACTCCATTTCACAGGGCTAAAGGCAGGCTGTTTGTTGGTAGGCTGGTTCCTTCCGGAGGCTCCAGAGGAGAATCTGTTTCCTCACCTTTTCCAGCTTCTGGAAGCCACCTGTATTCCTTGGCTGGTGGCTCCTTCCTGCCTCTTCAAAGCCTGCAGCATAGTGTCTTCAAATCTCTGATTCTCTGACCTTGTTACCCTTGTCACATTTTCTCTCTCACTCTGACCTTCTCTTTCACTTATAAGGACCTTTGTGATGACATTGGGCCCACCTGGATAATCCAGGATAATCTCATTTCAAGATCTTTAGCTTAATCAATCCGCAAGATCCCTTTTGCCAGGTGAGGTGACACATTCACAGGTTCTGGCAATTGGGATATGGACATCTTTCAAGGGGTCATTATTCTGTCTGTCACAGGCCTGGCAGATGGGCTCTAGGGTGAGGAGGTAGGAGGTTGTCAGCAGCTCCAAATTCCAAGCCAAAGAATTTAACCTGGCTTGGGGCTGGGGAGATGGATAAGCATGTGTGCGCATCAGTTGGGGCTGGTGGGAAGTGTGTGTGTGTGTGTGTGTGTGTGTGTGTGTGTGTGTGTGTGTGTGTGTGTGTGTGTGTGTGTGTGTGTGTGTTTGTACAAAGATAGCGTTCAGGAGGCCCATGAACTATCATTAATTCATTCATTCCTGTGAAAGTGTCCCTCTCTTTAGATTCTCAAAAGTATCTTCACTTCTACTAGGTTAAGACCTTGCTTCAGGCCCTAAACAAAAGAAAGAGCTGCCAGACCCCACAGATCTCAGAGCTCCCTAGAACCATCCTCTTTGCTCATTGTCGCAAGTTCTATTTTTCTTTTTTCTTCTTCTTCTAACTTTTTTTTCCTGGCTACCGTTTATTGAGTACTTACCATGAGTAGCTAGAGTGCTACATGCTTTATCTCTTATTTATCCTGTAATCCTTGCTGCATCTGTCAGCATGAGGTGTCCTGCCATCACAAATAAACCACAGAATTGCAGTGTTTCGACACCAAAGAGGCTATTTCTTGTCCACAGGGCCCTCTGTTGCGGGAGCTCTGGTCCCAGGGCAGCTTTCCTCCACACGATGGTTTGCTATGAAGGCCTTGTCCATGGGGCTGCTGCACATCCTCCAGGACCTGGGATCCTCTGCCTCTAGCACTTAGCTGGGGAAAAGTGAGTAGAAAAGGTTTACCTGCTCCTTAAAAAGTCCTGGCCAGAAAAGGCATGTGTCTTTTCTGCTCACATTCTTTTGTCTAACACATGGGGTACTTGGCCACAAGGGGGACTGGGTTATGCAGCTGTCTGGCTGGGTGGTTTCCTCCTAGCAGTGACTCAGACTGTGCAAGTTTCAGAGAGTGAGCATTTTTGGTGGACAGCTGCTATCTCTTCCATCCCCTGAATAACCCTATTTGGTATGATTATCTCTATCAATGAACAAATCAAGACCTGGATATTTCTAATAACGTGACCTGGTTAAGTAAGTGGTATAATCAGGATTCCTGCACAGGCCTGTCAGAATTCTGAGTGCGAATCCTGTATTTGTAACCAGTGCCTCACGCCAGCACTTGTCCTGCTACAATGCTTATCAACCTCCTTTTTGCCTGACAGTCCTCGGAGGGGTCAGCCACCCCCTGAACCCATGTGGTATCAAGTCTGCACCCCCTGTTCTGAGAGGCAGCCTAGAATCAGCCCCTTGCTGTTCTTTCCTGCTTTCTGTCTTTCTGTCAAAATCCCAGGTCCCTTGTGCTGTCTCCAAACCCCATGATCCAGGTATTTTCTGATCTCTTATTCCCTCAGTCAGCAACATGGATCCATCATGGTTCATTTTCCCAAACCTATTCCAAAGGTGGTGCCAGACATCTAGCCCCAAGCATCGCCATCTTTAATTCCTCCCTCTCCCTCATCCATCCATTTACCTACCTCTGACATTTATCCCGTGCCTACTCTGTGCCAGGCACTATGTGGTATGCTCGGTAGAAATATGACCCACGTCTTGGGCTTAAGGAGCTGATGATGGCTATTTCAGAACCCAGTAATGCCAGCATTTATCCTCCTCTCTGTTTCCACTGTCAAATGTTCAGCTCATGCCCTTATTCCCTCTTTCTTTGAGCACTCAGTAATTTCCTCACTGGTCTCCTACCTTATTTATCTTTAGTTTAATTGCTTCCATATGCTGTTGCCAGGTTAACTTGTAGAAAGCAGTGTCTTGATTATGTCAATTTCCAGCCCTAAAATTTCTATAGCCCCCCCCAATTTCTATTGACCATAGAATAAGGTTAGAACTCTCTAGTGTGACATACAAAATCTTCCATGATCTGTCACCTCTTGATTTTTCTAATTTTATATCCCACTTCCCCCCTTTCCCATCATCCTACCCCAAACTGATAGTCTTATGAGTCTCTCCATTTTTCCTTCTTTACCCCTCACTTGCATATGCACCCCACACATACCCTGGTTTTTTCCTGACATTAAAGTCTTTGGTCCTGCAAGTCTCTCATATGAGTGAGTCCATTTGTGCTCTATAAATAGGTGTTGAATGAATGTCTAGGTCCTAGCTTGGTCTCTAGCGCAACTACATCCCAAACATAATACTATGTACCTTTGTCATGGCAATAAATTCACTGTATAATATTTATTTATGTATGTGTCTTATCACTCCTACTAGACGGTGCTCAGGGCCATACGTGATTTACCTTTAGTTATGACATGCCAAACCATCTTCCACCTGAGCACAAATGCCCTGCACATAGTAGGTCCTCAAAAAATTGTGTGTGTGTGTGTGTGTGTGTGTGTGTTGAATGGTTAGACCCTGCTGGAGTACTTTGAGGATTATAGAGTCTATTTAAGGCACACAGTAGGCTGTCCTCTGGGAACATATCATACTAAGGTGTTAATGGCTGATAACTGTGCAGAACCATTTCTATAGGGGCATTTAATAAGGAATCTAAAGGGATAAGTGTCTAACTTTAGGTTCCTGGACCAAGTGGGAGAGGTGTTTGGAGGCAGGGCTCCACTAATCGTTCCTCATGGACAATGGGATCCTCAGCACAGAGGCAGCCTGTCTGTCCACACTGGAAACAATTTATGCCTAGGAATTAACACTGTAAAGTGAGGTGCCCCAGATACTGATGGAGCCTGGGGTACTGGAGTGGGAGACACTGGGTCATCTATCATTTAGCATGGGATTGGGCAGAATATAGGTTGAACAAGTTAGTAAACGTATCAGAGCTGGGGTGTGAATGAGAGCTCTAGTGCAGGGCTCTTTGCAGTAGTCACCTCTCTGGGTGCTTCTCACCGAGGTGGAGACGGACTTAGAGTACTGAAGTGTTATGAAGCTTCGCTGTTGCTTTGTTTAGTGAGTAGGCAGCTTTCTAACCGTGCCCTTTTGATAACCACAAGTGTTGCTGTCCTCTTCATTTGGTGCCAGTCCTGGGGAGCACAGACAGGCTGGGGGTTGTGTCTTTATTAGAGACATTAGCCACCAAGGGAGCCGGCTCAGAGTTTCACATGATTTTCTGCTGAGTAGGTGGCCAGCAGAGTCACTAGGCACCACATGATTTAATTAGAGACAAGATTTCAAGCTTTGTTTGTGTTCCCAGGATTTGGCATGATGGTACAGCTGGGACCCTGGTATTTTGGCATCCTCTGTTTAGGTAATTGGTACGGCAGGGAGGGCTTCATTGGACCAACAGTAAGTTTTCTCCACTGAAGGTTTACAATACCCAAAATACATTTCACTGACTTTAAATGAGTCAGTGGATACAATCCAGCCAAGGAAGGCACAAGTCTTAGAAACTCTGTTGCTTAAATTCTTCTCTGAGACTTCGGAAAGGCAGGGTTTGAAGCCCAACACACCTAATTCTTATATTAGTGATGTAAAGCTAACTCTTTTCTGTCAGTCTTCTCTATAGTTTATCTCCCTTGTACATTTCAGAATGTTGTCAATCAAAATGAAAAGTATGACATAAGAATCCATCGTATCAGGAATCCCCTTATTATCCTATTTCTCTTTCTCTAATCTGGTGTAACCTATTCTTACTGCTGCTATTGCTCTCGCCTTGCCCTGGGCCATCCCATATCCAAATGACTCAGCGTTGCTCCAAATGGCGATGACAGTTCTTGGACTATGGGCTATCATCGATACTTTCTGCCCCCATGACAGACGGCACTAATTAATTGATTACAGTCCACTTTCTTAAAGAGCTGGTCTTGTGTATGCAGTTCTACTCAGGAGACCCCCAGGCAGCCACCACTGATCAGTGAAAGTTAGCAAGTGAGATAACACCTATTTTCTCAATTAAGCAGTTTCTATTGACTTCTAGAAATGAAAAATGAGGATTTAGCTCTCTTAAAATATCCCTTCTCCTATCCTTTCTTCTCTAGGATTTGTTAGTTTTTCTACTGATCATCTTTGTAACTTTAAGTAATATGGTTAATTTTCTCTTTTTTGTTCAATCCAGTTTAGCAGTATTTCTTGATGTCCTACTTTATAAGAAGAGGGTAATAGCTTTCTTGCAGTTTTCTTCACTTTCCTCTCCCATTGTACTTTTCCATGAATTTTATATTGTCATATTGTTAACATTTACATCCTTTTCTTTGCATGGTGTGTCCTGCTCACTCTTAATGAGACAGTCTACCCCCACCAATCTCTTCTTGTTAGCCTGCTTTATTTTTCTTTAGAGCAGTTTTCACCATTTGAAATATTACATATTTATTTTTAAATTATCTCTCCTCAGCTGGAGTTTAAATTTCATGAAGGGAGAGAATTTATTTGGTTTAGTGCTATATTCCTAGCATCTAGAATACTGTTGGCATAGTAAGTGAGGTGCTTAATAAGTACCTGCTTAAGGAATAAACGGATTCTAATCATGCTCCATACCCCTCAGTTAAGTCCTATTGGCTGAACCAGCCCTTTGTGTCCACTAGGGCATTGAAAACTTCCATTGAAGGCACTCTCCAAACTAGGATCCCATTAAAGAAGTTTACTTATTATCTAGCTTTAACTTTTTAGGCATATTGGCTTCCTGAGGAAATGGAACCCAGAACAGGGACATTTTGATAAGAAGGAGGACAAAGAAGGGAAAATTTCACAACGTCAGTTTGCTTAAGGAGGTGAAACTTTGGGAGATCTAGAATTATGCAGAATAGAAACTGAAAGGAGAGGTAGAAAAGAAAAGGGAACTTTACCTACTTAAAATATTTCTTCTTGGACTGGCTAACAGCTACATGTATGTAGTAGCAGTGTTCTGAAAAGACTGGCCTTTGAGTCAGATAGACTTGAGTTCCAATTCTTCTCTGCTGTTGGCTGTGTGACATTGGATGAGTTACCCAACCTCTCTGGAAAATTCATTAGCATTATTCATAAAGATAAACTCCTGTTTAATAACTTCTGCATACTCCTGCTCAAATGCTCAAACATAAAATGGAAAGAGTCTCTTGATGCCCTGGAGGAAGAAAAGGAAATAAGGGCTGTATTGTTCAGTTATAAATAATGAGAGGGGCTATATTTTAAATGAGGAAAGTACTTCATTATCTCACATGACAAGGAGTGTGGTGCTAGGTCATTTGTGGGTTAGTTCAATGGCTCTGTGGTATTAATGAGTAAGGTCAGAGTCTGTTTCGGCTGTTTCCTCAAGATTTAAGGTGGCTGCAGCAGCTTGAAGGATATCCTTATGTGACAGAAAGATTGGAGAGTGAGAAAGGGTTTTCTCCTCACATTCTTCTTTCTTTTATCAGGGAAGACACTCCTTCCCAGAAGTTCCCAGCAACTCATATTTATGCGTAGCCACAGGCATGATGGGAAATGAGTATGTGGCATTTTGAGCCTCCATGATGGAAACAGGCTCCACCCAGAGGAAGCAGCGGGTAGATCTGGCTATTGGGTAAGCAACTAAACAATATCTACTCCAGAGATAAGTGACTAAGGGAATATGTTTGTAGCAGATATTTTTACTCAGCTTCAACACACGGTGCTACAGGCAACAGTAAACACCTCCAAAATATCTACATAAATCCGAAGAGTAGACACTTAATCCAGATTACTGAATAAGAGTTGCCATTTCCTACTATGTACTAGACACTCTACAAATATCAACTTATTTATGTTTTCCAGTAACATCTCATAAAGTAGGTAGTATTATTCCTCTATTACACAGATCTAGAAATGTATGTCACGTTGCCTAAGGCCCCCTAGCTGGTAAGTGGCTGAGTTACAATTGAGAGTTAGAGTTTTCTGATGCCTGTGTTTGTTGTACTTCTTTGTCTCCATCACACTCTTCCCCAAATGCTTACCTGCCCCAGCCAGGAAACATGGTCTTCCTCTGGGACTCAACAAGATGGCCAGATGACTGCCTCTGAGGCCCTTTCTAACACAGTCATCTACGAAGTGAGCATTCTTTGATGGTTTGAAGAGATCTTTTAGTTATTTTAATTTTTTTCCTATTGACCTGAAGGCATTAAAAAAAAAAAGTACACTTAGGTATGATTCAGTGATTCTGAGTACTTTTTTTCCCTCCGTTTTAAATTTTTCTCTCTGATTGCTCCATTCTTGTTTGCAACTCTCGTGGCTGGATAAAGCCTGGGCTAGTCTTTGGATGTCAATCATTTTGAAGGGCGACTTTCTTGCATGACTTGGTAAGATCTGAAAGGAGGATAGCCACGATGGGGAGGCTGTGGTGAGGCGTCCCCAGGCAGCTGGCAGTCTTGAGCATCCAAATGTAATTGCTCTGTTTTATTCACCCGAGCCTGCCCGCTGTGTTCATCAGGCTGGCCAGTGAACAGAAGGGAATCAGGGCTGAGATGGCCTCAGAAAGTCAGGCACGTACAACCGAAGTTAAAAATATGTAAAAAAAAATTACTTGGATGTGATTTGCTCTCATAGAACTCAATTTCTGGATAAGAACAAGAAGAAACAGTGCAAAACTGGAGCACTAAAATTCATCTTTGCCGAAGAAAATGCAGGGAGAGCTGTGAACATTTAATAATTTTGATATCTAACCACCCATAGTAAGTGCTTGCTTAATGCATAGACAAGACAGGGAGATTTAGAAAGCAGGCAACTCAAGGCATTTCCAATTTATTTAAGGAACTCTTTGATCTGTTTTGAAATTTAGGATTCTGCTTTTGACTTTGCTAGATAAAGTTGGAGTAGAAATGAATTATTCATATGAAATATTGCCTCAATAACACTGCATCAAATAAACATAATGAAAAGCTGCCCATGTTATATAAGGGTAGCTAAGTCACAACTCTTCTGAATTGCAAAGTTAAGCACTCGGGGCTAGATTCCTCTCCAACATTACTCTATGGAAGAATCTGCTTAGGAGGATGTAACACTCAGTTCCTTTTTGTTTCCAGTCAGATATGCATTTGTGGTTTATGGGTTTAAACTGCAGTCATAACCATAAATCTCACAGTCCTCATCCTGAATCCATCCAAGTCATTGGAGGCCTGAGAGCAATTTCCAGGACAATGTATCCCACACCACTTCAGCATTTTACGTTCACCATAAAAATATGGTAAAACCAGTATGTTCCCCCTCCCTCCATGAAGTATGATATTTTCAGCAGCCTCTGAAAGCATACCTACATCCATGTCTTGGAGGGAAAATTTTAAGGCAAATAGAACCATCACTTATCAGCATCATCTTTTCTGATGATGCTTTGGATAACAGGTTAAAAGAGAGAGAAGGATAAACCAAACCTAAACAGTGCACATCTGGGGAATTGAGCTCTGCTGCAATTCAATAGATAACACTCGAATTCTTGCTGACAATCCGATTTTAAAGAATGGTAGTACATACGGTATTTGTCTTTTTCTTTCTGACTTACTTCACTCTGTATGACAGACTCTAGGTCTATCCACCTCATTACAAATAGCTCAGTTTCGTTTCTTTTTATGGCTGAGTAATATTCCATTGTATATATGTGCCACATCTTCTTTATCCATTCATCAAATACCGTATGCTAACACATATATATGGAATTTAAGAAAAAAAATGTCATGAAGAACCTAGGGGTAAAGCAGGAATAAAGACGCAGACCTCCTAGAGAACGGACTTGAGGTTATGGGGAGGGGGAAGGGTGAGCTGTGACAGGGCGAGAGAGAGTCATGGGCATATACACACTAACAAACGTAGTAAGGTAGATAGCTAGTGGGAAGCAGCCGCATGGCACAGGGATATTGGCTCGGTGCTTTGTGACAGCCTGGAGGGGTGGGATAGGGAGGGTGGGAGGGAGGGAGACGCAACAGGGAAGACATATGGGAACATATGTTTATGTATGACTGATTCACTTTGTTATAAAGCAGAAACTAACACACCATTGTAAAGCAATTATACCCCAATAAAGATGTTAAAAAAAAAAAAAAAAGAATGGTAGTTCAATAAAGGTATAGGAAGTCGCCAGAGTCAGACTTGGGCAAAATGGTGAGGAAGGCAGAGTGTCTTCAGAGCTCCCCTTGTCCCCTGTCCCTCCTTTCTTCCTCTTCCTTCAAAAACATGTATAGCCATGTGCTGTGTACCAGGCACTGTGCAATGGTAAACAAGACGGCATGGGCTTTGCCGTCAGAGAGCTGATGTTTTAGAGAGGAAGAGAGGCAATAGAATAAGTAATGAACAAACGTGTGATGAGCATGAGGCCTGGGGAATTGAAAGGTTCCGTGGGAACGCATGGCTGGGTGTCCTAAGTGTCCAGAGAAGATGTCCTTGAGGAAGGGCAATGTAAGACTGGAAGCCTGCATTAGCTGGGAGAAGGGGTTGTTGGTGAAGATTTAGGAGAGAATGTTTCATGTACAGGAAACAACATGGGCAAAGGCCATGTAGCATGTTGTTGAAACTGAAAGGAGTTTTCTTTGCCTGGGGCTAAGATTTCCAAGGGGGAGACTGGAGAGAGATAAGAGAAATTGAGAAGAGATCAGATTATAAAGAGTTTATGTTAGAGAAGATAAAGGGTTTGGACTTCAGAGCGATTGGGAGCTACTGAGGGTTTTCAGCAGGGATGTGGCATGGTGAGATTAATATTTTGGAAAGATCACTGATGATGGTCTAAAGCAGTAATTGGAAGGGAGCAAGGATGGAGGCACAGAGATGCATGGGAAGCTGCTGCAGTCACCTGCTGAGGGATGTCAGTGGCCTGCAGCAGGGTGGGAGTTTGGGATGAAGAGCTTTAAAAGAGGTACTATTAGCAGGACTTGGTGACTGATTGGGTGTGAGGGGTGACCGGGATACCCTCAGGAAAACTCTCTCTTAGAGGACAGAGAATAAATTCATTAAGAGAATTGAGCATTAGTCAGGAGAGGTAGAGTGAAGAGGATACATGAGAGAGATTTTCAGATATTTAGTATAGCATTGCTTACAAAATGTTTTGATTAAATTTATTGTCTCCAAGTGACCAGTCAAGAGTGCATCTATTAAAATATTATATGTCCAAAGAAAATGAGTGTAGGTGTTCTCTGAGCTCATGCATTGCATCGTAGAATTGGGGAGTGTGTCCCAGTCCAAGTATTCTCCATCACAAACCCACGGGTGAGGAAGAGGAATTAGGACTGCTGAAGAAAAGGGCAGCAGAGCTCCTGCGATCTGCTGTGTCTGTTGGGAATACGTGGGTACAGAGTAAGCACTTCTTGACCTGAACTGCACTGTGGGGCTTCAGAAGGTAGGCTTAAAGTTACAAAGGGGAAGATAGCAGCAAGGCACGAGGAAGAACTTTCTGACAATTGTCTGGCAATTGTTTCAGTGAGGTGAATGCCTCATTCCTGGATATGTCAGGTGGATCTGGCCATACATCTGTCAGGCAGGGGTTTTCCTGTTGAGGTCCACATCATATGATCTCTAGTGTCCCTTAATGGCTGTCTGTAAATAAATGATTCTAAGGAATTACACTCCCTGCCAGCCAGGGGTAGCTGTCCATCTCACTCGTCACTGTACAATCACAGGTCAGTTTGAGGAGCACAAGATTATTATTATAGGAGCTTTGAGTCTCTCCAAAGAGTATCATTGTTCTGTCATTCCAGATGTTTGTCATCTTACAGCTGTATTATACTATGGTCTCTAGATATTGTCTTCGCTCCTCTGAACAAAATTGGAAAGAGAATTTTCATTTTATCAAGTGAAAGTAGCCTCACTAAGTTCTTTTACAGAGACGTCTGTTTTATAATTCAATGCATGATATCAATTTGGGAAAAATAATTAAGAAAGATCCAGAGGAAAATATTGTATCAATTCTGCCTTTAGCTTGACTACCTTAAAATAAAGAGGCGGAGAATCAATCTGATATTAGGGCTTAAAGTGAGCATGAGTTGTATGTGTTGTTTACAGTTCCCTTTGAAAGCACTTCGGTGCTCTTTATAATATGAACAAATGCCTGCTGAGGACCCTCCTAAAACTGTCAAATTCACTTTACCTATGTCCAAGTTTTTACCTAGGTTTGCTAAGTAAATAGAAGCCTATCATCTCTTGTGTCACCTCTCTTCCTCAGGGTTATGCTTTTAAAAGCATTCTCAGCAAGAAATAAGTTTCATTAGTGCTTGGAAAATAAATTGGTGAGGTGACAGATTCTGTGGTTTGATGGAAGCTCAATTATAATTGTATAACATAATATAGCAAGTGCAGATGAAATCCTCTTAGGGTCTGGAAATCCAATATCTCAGCTCTATGACTTTTAATTGATCTTTACACATATTGTCATTGCAGTCAAATATCTGAGCTGATTCCAGTACACGTAAACAAATGTAAGCACATTAACTCTGTTAATAATTTTAACAAGTAATCTGTATTTCCCATTAGATTGTCTCCAGTTTTGCCTTGGCATAATTAAAGATATCAGCAGTGATAAGCCTAATGTGTTATTTAAAGTATGCATGTATTGAAGTCTTGCTTTTGTCATTAACTACATCGTGATGTAATCTATGTAGCCATCATTCAGAAATTAGACTTTGTCTTTCTCTGAAGCAAACATGGATGGTGGGGGTGTGGGAGAAGGAGGCCTTGTGGGGTGGTGCAGAAGCTGCAGATGAAGAGTAGAGTCTGAGTTCAGGTTTTGACTTTACCACTCAAATACCCATGTGAAACCTTTAAGCTTTCTGATCCTGTTTCATCACCTCTCCTAACAAAGAGATGGTCCGCATTTTTTCTCTCGGTGCTAACATTCTGGTTTCTATAAGGCAGACATTGACTCCCTTCTTTGCTAATAATTGACAGTTGAATACAAATACTGTTGACTTTATGTTCATTTTTCCTCAAATTTCATACAACTGGACAATGTAAGCTCAGTTGTGTGTGTCTGGAAAGGTGGTAAGGGAAAGTGTTTCTCTTGCTGATTGTCATATCTGCAACATCAGGCTCAGTACCTGGAACTTGCTTAATCAATATTTGCTGGATGAACGAATGCATGCATTCTAGTCATTCTACCTTCCCATGGAGATGGAGTAGAGAGATTGGCTGGGCATCCCCTCTCAATATCCCTTGTGTTATTATCCTTCGGCTAGATGAAAACATCATGAAGTTACTCTGAAAGTACACCTTTAATGACATGACAGGACATGACAGAACATGACATGACATAACACTGAATGCCTTCTCCTATCCTTAATGAAATGGAAGTGAATCAGAACAAACCACTGTCCTCCCGACTGTTCCCCACACTTGCCTATTAGTCAGAGCACAGCCTGGAGATGCTTCTGTTAGTCAAGGGCAAGCGGAGACTTATTTGTCAGTTTCCAGCTTGCACAAAGTGGGAACTAGTGTGTGCTACAAACATGACATTTGAGAATGTTCTTTGAGTACTCCAAGAACATTAGAGTCTGAATCATGCTGTAAACAAAAACAACTTTTAATACCAGCTATGACTAATCCAGTGCTTTTGTTCATTAGGTAGAACAAACATTCTGATTTGCAATCAAATATCTACAATTATCATGAAAGCCTGAGAAAAATCCTCCCTGGCAGGAGATCTTATCTCGGCACACAGAACAGATAAGGTTCATTCCTTGATAGACAATCTCCATGCCTAGGTGATCCCAGTAAACAGTCTTTTCGGAGTGATTTTTAGCAAATGGGTGGCTTATTCAGGGTTTTATCTGTTTAAGTTCATCACTTTCTGAAATCATCTTTGCATATATTAGCATATATTCATTTCACTGATTCTTTGTTTCTTTCAATGGGGATACTCTGTCTGCTCCTTATTTCATCTGATTTGCTTTTGAAATGAAGAACCCTTTTCTTCTTTAGGTGTCCTTTGAAAATAAATAGAATTTCCTGTACATTAAAAAAAATAAAAATAGCAGAGTTCTAATAGCAAGCCTTCATTAAGGGCAAAAGCCCCAAGAGAAAAATCATTAGTGCCTTTCCTCCTACGTTAAAAACTTCTAGGAAGAAGATGGAGAGAGTATTAGGATTCCTGAAGTGAATGAGATCAACTCCAAGGTGACACCAGCCTCTCTTGGATTAGTGACCTTTTGCTAGGTTTTTCTTGTTTGCACAAGCAGAGGCTTTTGACATATTCCCCAAGACCCTTAATTCCTCTCTCTGTTTGGCGTATTACCAGCAACATAAAAAAGAGAGAAAGAAGGAAGCTCTCATTTTATCTTTGAGCTGCTTAAATATTTATGTTCTAATTTGTTATTGACTTCATGTGGAGTTTTATCAAAATATAGATGGAAAAGTTTAAAGATCGCTCCTGGGAGAGCACTTAATCCATTTAAAAATAAATTTCTAATGGCCAGATTTTCTGGGCTTAAAACATGAAGCTATGAAAGAAAGCAAAACCAAAGAAGCCCAGTCTATATGCTGACATTTGTAGACAAGGATAAAGGAAAATTGGTAATGAAAATGCTAATCAGATATCATTGTGAATGCTAATTTTTTTCATTTTTAAAATATTTGATGGAAGCCTTTACTAGATTTCTATTTTAATTACTTTTCATTTGCAAAAAAAAGAAACCTAATTAAAAACACCCTAGGGTAAACCCTTGGGAATGAGTCTTTGTTGCATTTCGCCTCCTGTTCCTATTTCACTTTTAGTATACTCATGCTTTCTTAGACACTTAATATGTTAATTCCTTCAGAAATAGCTACATGTTAAGTGCAGGGACTGGGCAATATTTATAGCAAAGGACTGAATCTCTAATGGTGAAATTTCAGAGAACAAAAGGAGAGATCAGTTTAAACAGATCATATACACACATTCTTTCAAATCCAGCCATATGGATCTATGCTTGAAAATGTATCCTCTATCACTGCTGCCTTTATGACATAACTAACATTATTTATCCTTCTATCCTAAGACCTTGCTGACTCTGTTTTTGACCAAAGTTCTTACAGCAACAAGTTACATATTGCAAAGAAGAAGTGCCTTATTTAACTGAGAAGACTGTTGAATACCTACTTCAAAATTCTAACCTAACAAGACTTAGTTTATTGGCAAAAGTAGAATATATTTTAATTATTTTATAAAGACTAGATACTGCTTTGTGTATTTTGATTTCTAGAAGATTTTCTTATTTGCTTGGATCAGAGTTTCCCATATTTTAGGCCTCAGATCAGGTCCAGCTCAGAAAAAATTTTTATGGGTACTCAAAACAAACATAAATTTGAATGGAGAAAAAAGGAAGGAGGGAAGGATGGAAGAAAGGAAGGAAGGAAGGAGAAGGGAAGGGAGGGGAAGAGAGAGAGAGGGAGAGAGAGAGAACCTTGTGTATCCCCCGATTCTTGTCTGGACTCAGAGAAGTGGGACACAGCTTCTTAGGGAATGGGCAAGGTCCATGCTAAAGAGGCAGAAGCAGAACACAAACTTTGATGACTTCTCACAGAAATAGTGCTCATTCCCTTCAGATCTACCCGGCTTGGCTCAGAGCTACATCTTCAGTCAAAAAGAGGCATGACCCCTGTCCTGAAATTGGCTCACATGCTGACACAAACCTGCTACAAGTTACACCTTCCTGAACTGAGAACAAATGGCAGAGTTTTCAACACAGTACATGAGGTGGCTTCCAGCTTGGAGGTTGTAGGGTGAGCAGAGCTTCTAGCTCCCTCATTAGGGATTTCATGGTGTGATTGTCTCCTGTCGAAATGGAGAGGACCAGGTATTGGAAAGCCCTGAAAGGTGCCTTCTCAAGCCTCTTGTACAAACTGCATGTTACCCAGATCTAATATCAAAATTCTGGCCTAATTTCTTACTGTTGTACCAGGGCCAGCCATGTTTGCTATTAATCTCAGGCATCAGACTTGTGCAACGTATTAGTCAGGGTTCTCCAGAGAAATAGAACCAATAGGAGATTATCTATGTATGTATGTATCTATCTATCTATTTATCTATTATCTACCTATTCTTACTATAATACATAGGATTTATTATAAGGATTGGGTCATGCAATTATGGAGGCCCATAATTTGCCATCTGCAAGCTGGAAGCCCAGGAAAGCTTGTGGTGTAGTTTGAAGACCTGAGAACTGGAGAGCTGGTGGCGTAGATTCCAGTCCAGACCTGAAACCCTGAAAACCAGGACAGTGAGGGCAGAAGACTGATGGGCCAGCTCACACATTCAGGCAGAGAGAGAGGGACTCCAACTTTCTGCCTTCCTGTTCTATTCAAGCCCTCAATGTGGGATGATACCTACCCACAATGGGGAGGGACACAAGCTTTACTCAGTCCATCACCAGTTCAAATGCTGATCTCTTCTGGAAACACTCTCAAAGACACCTCCAGAAATAACACTTAATCAGATATCTGGCCCAGTCATGTTGACACATAAAATTAGCCCTCACATTCAGTCACCCTGAAACTGGCTACCTGGTTGTGGCCCAGGAGAAACTGGTGGGGTAGGTCTGGCCCAGGACCCTCGTAGGTCTCAGAGACCTTGCAATCTAGGGGGAAGACAGGGCTGCCACGTTGCCCATCTCCAGGAAGTACAAAGGGAAGCGTGCTTCTGGGTGACCGACAGTGCACAGCTTGCACAGCCATCTATGGTGACAGAGAGCCATGATAAGATTTGTGCCTTAGGAAGATCACAACAGAAATAGGTGATACTGAAATGATACATCCAGCAAGAGCATCAGAAGCATGTTGCTTAGCAATATAGAGGCAACTACCTACAGAATCAGCTAAAGGTCTGAAATGATTGCTTCTAGCATGTGGTCCTGGGAATGGGAGGTGTGTGGAGGGAAGGGAGATACTTGTTTGTCATTTTAAACCTTTGATTTATATTTAATTTTAAAAAATCAGGTATAATAGAAAAACAATACTATAAACATATGTGTGTATGCATAAATGTATGCATGTACATATGTATGTGTATGCATATTATGTGTGTGTATATGCATGCATGTATGTATGAATGCACACACATGCATAAATACTCTTTGAAGGATAAGGGAAAAATAACCCTGGGGACATTGTGGATCAAGCACTAGGGCAGGGAGAGCCACTAACAGGCAACCACTGTAGTGGCTCTGGCCAGAGTAG
The DNA here is from genome assembly GCF_964270905.1 of Leucopleurus acutus. Classification (NCBI taxonomy): domain Eukaryota; kingdom Metazoa; phylum Chordata; class Mammalia; order Artiodactyla; family Delphinidae; genus Leucopleurus; species Leucopleurus acutus. The sequence continues at coordinate 80,756,064 of NC_139152.1, read as the reverse complement.
ACTCAGATTGAACCCAGGCCGTGCATGGGGAATGGAATTGGTTGATCTGAGAGATACTAAAGAGGTGGAAGCAACAGGACTCAGTGCTCATAAACACAGGCTTTCTGCCCCACATCCTCATTTCCTTCCCTGTTGGTGGGATGCGTAAGTGGGAGCAGGGAAGGCAGGGAGGGGGAGGGGAGTAGGCGTTAGAAGCCATGGGGAAGGAAAGAAGGCCTCACAGGCTTGCTGCTGGGAAAGGTGTTTCTCTTCTTTCTGTGGATGCAAAGTATCTCCCACATTCTGGAGCAGAGACTATAAATAGATGGAATTCAAGATCATCTTCCCCCCAACTATTTTGTACCCCTTCCCCAAATGTACACATGTGCCCCTGTATATTTTGGCTCTCTTTAACATTCCTTCATTTTTGTTTCCTTTACACTTTCAGTGTGATGCATATTTGGTGTGTATGTGTGTGTTTGGGGGTGTGGGGTAGGTCACACACCCCGGGTGAGGATGAGTGGTTTAGGGAGCCTGAGCTGCACAGCCGAAAAGGTTTTATTCTACTTAATAAAGAAGATATCTGTTTTTATTATATATATATACACACATCACCTATCTATGTATCTGTGTCTCTATGTCTCTATCCATGTTCTATGTATGTATCTATGTGTCTTTGTATGTATGTATGTATCTCTATATCTATCCATCCATCCATCCGTCCATCCATCTAAATTTTCTGTCGGGATATTATCTGTATTACTGACCCCCCATTATAGTTTCATTTGGGGAACCCTAATTTGGATCTGACAAAGGTACTTCTAGGGTCACAGAATTCTCTCTACCAGTTACTAGTGAGGCAAGAATCAGTTCCAATGACCTCATTCATCTGTCAAATATAATTTAGAGCTTGCAAGCCAGTTACTGTGTTAGCTTTCTCAGTATCCATTCCAAACTCTTTCCCTTGCCTTTACCATAGAAGTTGCAAAGCTATAACTCACATTTAAAATTTTTAAATGTTTTTTTAGCATCTTTATTGGAGTATAATTGCTTTACGATGTTGTGTTAGTCTCTGCTGTACAACAAAGTGAATCAGTTGTATGTATACATATATCCCCATATCCCCTCCCTCTTGCATCTCCCTTCCACCGTCCCTATCCCACCCCTCTAGGTGGTCACAGAGCACTGGGCTGATCTCCCTGTGCGATGCAGCTGCTTCCCACTAGCTATCTATTTTACATTTGGTAGTGTATATATGTCCATGCCACTCTCTTACTTTGTCCCAGCTTACCCGTCCCTCTCCCCGTGTCCTCAGGTCCATTCTCTAAGCCTGCATCTTTATTCATGTCCCGCCCCTAGGTTCGTCAGAACCATTTTTTTTTTAGATTCCATATATACACTCACATTTTTAGATTGCCTTGAAACCATGGGTGGCCATGTAACACTGTTCTGGCCAATGAAACGTAAGTAGGAAGTCTTACTTGTGATTTCTGATAAGGCCTTTGCTTTCTTGATACAATGGACAGCACCATCCACCTTTATTTTATACTCTATCTTCCTTTTCTGCCTGTAATAAATGTGATTGCTGGAGCTCTAGCAGCCATAGTAAGACAAAGAAAATGAGGGACCATGGCCTTAATATCCTACACTTGAGAAATCAACACTATCAATTACCTCTCAGATTTCTTGTAGAAACCCTGACAGTTGGGTTTTCTAAGACTCAGAACCAAATGCAATCCTTGACTGATATAGGTAGGCATTGGAAAAGCAGGGGAAACAGGACAGGATAGAGTCTCTGGCTCATGATTTTGTGAGTAGGGCATCTCTACTGGAGTTGAGACTTTAAGCAGTGTCCTCCACAGACATGCCTTGGAAGATCAGGTCTCATTTCCTGCCTGAGAAACCTGGAGCACACAGACTGATGCAACACATTTCTGGCTATTAATGCAGAATCAGTGGCAACTCCAGTGTTAATCCTGCAGGCTGGAAATAAATTATGCTCTGTCTCCACCAGACCGAATCATTACTAAAACAGCATTAATACCTATTTATATTTTTCTATCAATATTTCATAAATTTGAAGAGAAACAGCTGGAAAGAATTCAGATGATTTCTTCTCTGTGTGTGCTTTCAGAGCATCAGTTATTGCTGTGGGGCACCTTCAGCATCTCCTAAAGCTGCAGTAAATCTCCTAGTTCTAACTTTGAAGATTTTAGAAATGCTAATAGTGGAATGTGTATGAATTATTACTTTTGCTCTACTGCAGTGATACTTTCCTGAAGAGTAAACAAAATCCACATTCAATTCAAGAATGAATGATCTTTTTTAGTGGGGGTGCTTGGGTTGAGAGGGTGTGAGCGAAGAGTAGGAGGGGTGTGTGAATTTCTTAATTGTTTTGAACTCAGTTTCTCACTGAGTGAAGCATATAGATAGGTGAAAGAAGAGTGTGAGTATAATATCTTTATGGGTGTTTTTAAATAAACATTTCACATTTTCTAACTCATCTGATTCTTATAAAAATATTACTTGGCAGGCAGGTTAATTATAACTATTCCCATTTTGTAGATAGGGAAACCAAGCCATAAAGTATTTTTTTTCTTGGAGGGCTTCTCAGTGTTCTCACCACTCAGAATTGCTATTACAATGGAGAGCTACTGGTCATGTCTGTTACCTCACTGTCCTTCAAACTTGGTATTAAAACAACAACAACAACAAAAAAACCAACCAAAAACTTGACTAACTTCCCTCATTCAACTCTTGAATACAACAACAACCAAAGAATGAAAATGTTTGTGAATCTCTTTATATCTGCATCCAAATTGAACCAGAAGAGGTAAGGAGGGAATGAAAAAGGGAAAAAGGAGGATCAGAAGTAACAACTATTGAATACTTGTTATAGGCTGGGAAGTTGTGGGATCATCATGTCAGGGACTAGGGCAAGAACTATGTCCAAGGTACATTATTCCCATCTTACAGGCAGAGAGATAGGCTCAGAGAGGTTAGTCACTTGCCCAAGGTCAAACAGGTAGTATATCATGGAAGAGTGATTATACTGAGGAATATGTTTTCAAAGTCTATGATCTTAATAAAGAAAATGTAGTATATACATACAATGGACTATTATTCAGCCTTAAAAAAAAAGGAAATCTTGCCATTTGTGACAACACAGAAGAACCTGGATGACATTATGCTAGGTGAAATATGCCAGTCATAGAAAGATAAATACTGCATAATTCCATTTATATAAGGTACCTAAAATATTCAAATTCATAGAAGCAGAGAATAGAAATGTGGTTGCCAGGGGTTGAAGGGACAGGGGAATGGGGAGTTGTTGTTCAATTACACAGTTATAGACGATGAATAAGTTCTGGAAGTCTGCTGTACAACATAGTACCCATAGTAAACAATGCTGTATTGTACACTTGAAAATTTGTTTAAGAGGGTAGGTTTCATATCAAGTGTTCTTTATCACAAACAAAAGTACACTTCACTTGTGCTTTCACGTGTACTTTTCACTGTATCTAAGAAGATTTTGTTTAACGCAAGGTCACAAAGTTTTACTCCTATGTTTTCTTCTAAGTGTTTCATAGTTTCAGCTGTTATATGTAGGGTTATCATCCATTTTTAGTTAATTTTTGTGTACAGTATAAGAAAGTAGTTCAACTTCATTCTTTTGCATGTGGATATCCAGTTGTTCCAGCACCACTTGTTGAAAAGTCTATTCTTTTCCCATTGAGTTGTCTTGGCTTCCTTGTCAGAAATCAGTTGACCATAATAAATGTAAAAGTTTATTTCACACTCTCAATTCTATTTCATTAACCTATATGTCTGTCTTTATACCAGTACTTCGTAGCAGGTTTTGAAATTGGGAAAAGTGAGTCTGACAATTTTATTCTTTTTCAGAATTGCTTTGACTGTTTTAGGTCCTGTGTATTTTCATGTGAATTTTAGCATAAACTTGTCAATTTCTGCAAGGAAGCCAGATCAGATATTTCTAGGGATTGCAGTGAATTTGTAGATCAGTTTGGGGAGTAGCCATCTTAATATTGTCTTCCAATCTGTGAACATGGGATATCTTTCCATTTATTTAGATCTTCCCTTTCTTTAACATGTTTTGTGTTTTTGAGGGTACAAGTTTTGTATTTCTTTTGTTAAAGTTTTTTCTAAGTGCTTTGTTCTTTAAAATGCTATTTTAAATGGAAATGTTTTCCCAACTTTATTTTCAGATTATTCATAGCTTATTTATAGAAACAGTTTATTTTTTATATTGATCTGTGTCCTGCAACTCTACTAAACTTATTAGTTCTAATAGTTTTTTAGTGGATTTATTAGGATTTTCTACATAAAAGACTATGTCATCTACAAATAGAGATATTTTTACTTTTTCTTTCTAATCTTGATGCTGTTATTTTCTCTTTCCTGCCTAACTGCCCTGGCTAGAACTTCTAGTACAAAATTAAATAGGGGTTATGAGAATGAACATCTTTGTCTTGTTTTTGATCTTAGGAGGAAGGCATTGGTCTTTTACATTATGGTATTTAAGTGTTGTTTTTTTTTTTTAATCATGAAAATGTGTTGGATTTTGTCAACTGTTTTTCTGTGTCTACTGAGATGACCATGTGGGTTTTTCCTTTATTTTATAAATATGGTGATTACATTAATTAATTTTCTGATGTTAAAGCAACCTTGCATTACCAAAATAAACCTTACTTATCATGTTGTATAATACTTTTTATATGTCTAGATTGGTTTGATAGTATTTTGTTGGATCTTTTTGCATCTATATTTATAAGAGATATTTTTCTATAGTGTTCTTTTATGATATCTGTGTCTGGTTTTGGTATTAGGGTAATAACCCCATAGAATGAATTAGGAAGTGTTCTCTTCTGTTTTTTTCAAGTGTTTCTAAAAAATTGCTATTATTTCTTTTTAAAATATTAGATACAATTTATTTGTGAAGGCATCTGATCCTGGGCTTTTCTTTGTGGGAAGTTTAAAATTGCTAATTCAGTCTCCCTATTTGTTATAGGTCTATTCATATTTTCCATTTCTTCTTGAGTCCATTTTGGTAGTTTGCGTCTCTCTAGGAATCTGTTTATTTTATCTAAGTTATCTAATTCATTGCATACAGTTTTTCCGTAGTATTCCCTTAAAACCTATTTTATTTTGTAAGCTTGGTAGTGATGTCCCTTCTTTCATTTCTGAGTCTAGTAATTTAAGCCTTTTTTCTTTTTCCTGATCAGTCTGGCTAAATGTTTGTCAATTTTGTTGATCTTTCAAAGAATCAATTTTTCATTCTGTTGATTTTCACTATTGTTTTTCTATTCTCTATTTCTTTTATTTCTGCTCTAGTCTTTATTACTTCCTTTCTTCTGCTTGATTTAGATTTAGTTCACTCTTCTTTTTTCAGTGTCCTAAGGTAGATGGTTAGATTATTGACTTGAGATCTTTCTTTTTTTTTTTTTTTTTTTTTTTTTTTTTGTAGTACGCGGGCCTCTCACTGCTGTGGCCTCTCCCTTTGCGGAGCACAGGCTCCGGATGCGCAGGCTCAGCGACCGTGGCTCACGGGCCCAGCTGCTCCACGGCATGTGGGGTCCTCCTGGACCCGGGCACGAACCCGTGTCCCCTGCATCGGCAGGTCGACTTTCAACCACTGCGCCACCAGGGAAGCCCGAGATCTTTCTTTTTTAAAACTATAAGCATTTATTATAATTTCCTTCCAAATGCTTCTTTAGTTGATACATTTTCCCAAGTACTGCTTTAATTGAATCCCATAAAGTCTGCTATATTATGGTTTTTGTTTTCATCATCACAAAGTATTTTCTAATTTTCCTTGTGATTTACTTCTTGACCTATTGGTAATTTTGAAGTATATTATTTAATTTCCACATACTTGTGAATTTATTAAATTTCCTTCTGTTATTGAGTTCTCACTTCATCCCATTGTGGTTGGAGAGCATTCTTTGTATACTTTCAATCTTTCCATTTCTATTGAGGTTTTTTAATGGTCTACCACATGGTCTGTCTTTGTGAATGATCCATGTGTGCTTGAGAAGAATGTGTATTGTGCTTTTATGGGGTGGACTGTTGTATAGCATGTTGTTAGGTTTAGTTGATTTAGTGTCATTCAAGTCTTCATGTACTTGTTCATCTCCTGCTTGGTGGTTCTATCCATTTTTGAAAGTGGGACACTGAAGGTTCCAACCAGTACTGTTGAATTGTCTGTTTCTTCCTTCAATCTGTCAGTTTTTGCTTTTGTATTGTGGAGACTCTGTTGTTAGGTGCATATATGCACGTAAGTGTTATATCTTACTGATGGGTTGATCCATTTATTATTATTAAATGATCATCATTATTTCTAGTAACATATTTTTGTTTTAAAGTCTGTTTTGTCTAATATTAGAATAGCTATTCTAGCTCTCTTATGGTTGCTCTTTCCATGATTTAATTTCCATTGAAATGAGCTGGAGTGTCAGGTGAAGGAGTGGGTCATGGTTCAAATGCCACAGACTCTTGCTTTTCCTATCAAGATTTATTAGATTTTCTTAAATAAATGTTTCTCCACTTGTTGTATGCCATTAGGATAATTTCCAGAGACTTCAAATTATTTAAAAAATAAATTTCATCAGTTATGGTTGTTTTGCTGGGGGGAAGATTCTTGGAGACTCTCACACCATCATTGTAGAAGTGGTACTCCTCAAATTTGATTTTAATCTCATCTCCATCTTCTCATCACCCCCACCATGTGCCTTTCCTTTCAGATTCAATTGTAACTTAAAAGACCTGAAGTGGGGAGGTTGTATGGAATCTGCTTTTGCATACCTCCTTCCATTTCCTTTTCTAGGTCTGGAAGGAGGGATTAAGGGAATAAATAAATGAATATTTATTTTTTAGTGTAACTGTGTGGTTACATTATCTTTTAATAAATTCTTTCAGCTTAACAAACTAAAGCAGATGGCCATTTTGTGCTCTCTATGTGGCAGCATCCAATCCTTGCTTTCTCGTTGGTGTGTAAATGTGAGTTTTGTGGAGGGGACCATGGGACCTCCCTACTACTGCATGTTTCTCTGAGGTGGGAGACGTATATCTCACGAGTATATTCCAAAAGGTCTCCAAGTTGATCTCAGGAGACAATGTGCTCTATGCAACAGCAGAGACGGGGATCTTTCCAGGACTGAGTAGAAGATGAATGCCCCATTTCCAAGGATCCACCTTACCTGAGTTCTTCCTTTTGGTGGGGCCTCACTATTGAGTGCTTAATAGGGGACCAACAGTTTTAAACAGAACTTAGTTTTAATTTAGAACGAGAGTATAGAAGATTTTTAATGGTGCAGAATTAAATCAAGTCTAATTCTTAAAATCAATGACAAAGGATAGGTGTGTTAACATAAAATAACTTATAACTTTAAGACCAAGTTTAACAAAGGTGAAAATTGTATTCCCATTATTGAAATGTTGCTTAACTAAGCAAGAGTAACTCTCAAATTCACTATACTATATAAAATACTTTATCTTTCTTTACTTGGAGGAGGGTCAGCCTTTTTTTTCTATTCAAGCCTTCAACTGATTGGATGAAGTCCACCACATTAGGGAGAGCAATCTTCTTTTCTCAGTCTACTGATTTAAATGTTCATCTCATCCAAAAACACCCTTAAAGAAACACCCAGAATAATGCTTATCAAATATCTGGGGTACCCAGTGGTCCAATCAAGTTGACACATAGTAACTGTTAAACTCCCTCAGTCTCTCCTTTCTTCCCTTCTTGCCCCATTTTCCTGGCTGTAACTGCCCAGAATAGAGCTTCCGTTGCACTGAGTTGGGTTGTAGAGTGTATGAGCATGCTGTGACTCAAATGCCACTGATTCTTCTTATTCTTATCAAGATTTGTTAGATTTTTCTTCAATTATGTTTCTCCATTTGCTGTATGCTGTTAGGAGAACTTCTGGAGACTTTAAAATTTTAAATTCATCAGATAAAATGAAATCCATCCTCCCTTTCTTCTTTCCTTCCTTCCTTCTTTCCTTCCTTCCTTCCTTCCTTCCTTCCTTCCTTCCTTCCTTCCTTCCTTCCTCCAACACATGTTTATTAGGACCTCTAGCCCTGCCATAGTCTCATTAGGGGAAAGTAACTTATCCACCCATCCTTGTTTATCAAACTCTTTGAGGAATAACTTGCAAAGATTGGAGATCCAAGAACTCTGGATGTGGACACTGAATGTCAGCCCTTGGATTCCCAGTGAAAGGTGTGGCCTGGAAAAGAGGTTTACATTGGTAAGCATCAGACAAGGTCTTTTTATAATGGAATGTTTACTTCAAAAATCATCTGTATTCTGTGATTTAGAGGAGTATACATAGGTGAAAATTATGCATTTATTGATTTCAGTGTTCCACATTCTGGATTTGGCCCCAATTTCAAGATTTGAATTCTTTTAAATTAATACAGATGCTGTACATTATTGTCTTTTCTTTTAATGCATTTAAGCAGTAAATGCATTAAAGCAGTAACCAAGTGACTATAGTTACTGTCTTCTGCAAAGAGTGAGTTTTTGTTATTTGATTATGTTTTTGAATATTTTGTATGCCTAGATAGAGCTAACATTTCATTTTATAGATATTATACATTGTGGGTATTAAAGTAGTGATGTATTTAGATTTTTCCCTGTAAAGTATTTATGTTCCTACATCAGGAAATTGAATCATGATTTTGTAACTTTCTTTAGTAAAAATAGCTAAGAGAGTTGTTTTGAAACTAGTGGGAGATGAACCATCTCTAATTCAACATTTTAATCATGGATACTTGCGGGGGTATCTTTTGGAATCCAAGTATTAAGAATAATTATTAGCTCCTGAAACAATGGGCATTAATTGTGTGTGTTTGTCCGTGTGTGCATGTGTGTGTGTGTGTGTATGTGTGTGTGTGTTTATGTTCAATTCAAGAAATGGAGATTAAATGCACTCTATGTCCAAGAATCTGTGCCAGAGTCACAAAAGTCATCCATCAGCTTTCAGTCTACTTGGAGGGTGGGGAACATGTAACTAAGATGGTAGAAAGCCTAAGAAAGTCCCTTCATAGGTTGGAATAAATACTAAAGAGAATAAATAGGTTGGAATAAATACTAGAGAAGAGAATAAGTGCAATTTGTTGGAGGGCCCAGGATATGCACAAGGGAGGTGATACTGAGATTATAAATATACACAGTTTGAGAAGGAATTAATTGCTTCCATGTTCTTTGCATTTTCATTACAGTATTTGTTTCATTCAGCTTTAGCATACTTCATTATTTGTACTTGCTTCTTGACTAGTTTTAAAGCTTCTTGAGGACAGGGACCTTGTCTTAATCATATTTGCTCCATATGCCTGCCATTCCTTTTCATCCTTTTGTCTAATCTCCACGGCAGTTGCTAAACAAATGTTTGTTTAATTAAATTTAGCACTACTATGAAGAGAAAATTATTCAGAAGCTCAGAGCTCTAATCTATATGGGTCAAAATACCTTTGATAAGAGAGTTTCAGATAAACAGATAAATCCTGTGAAGTAATGAACACTTCCCTTTGAAAAGCAATGTGGGCCCAGATAAAGTCAGAAGCTATGAAAATATTTTTGAGTAGCAAAGGGGATGTGGCAGGATATCCTTGTCTACAGATACACAGGAAAAAAAAGGTAAGTGGTGCTTGTAACAGATAGTACTGATGTACTTATTTTGTACCCATGAGTATAGATTTAACTGTTGCTTAGGATTAACTATAGTGCCCACCTCCCCATGCAAGGCTGTGTTATAAGGTATGAGTAGATAAAGAAAACTTGGTTCATGCCCACAAGGAGGTTTTCAAAGTATATTTACCTCAGAAACATAATATCAGCATTGCTTCTCTTGCTTCTGCCTTCCCGGTTTCTCATTAGTTGATTCTCACTACCCAGCATCAGCTATGTCCTGATTCTAAAGCTCATCCTGAGTGAGGCAGAAATATAGCCTCATTTTCACTATTCAGAAGGACTTGAAAATGAGTCCCACTCTTGGACCTGGGATCCAGGACCCAGGACCCAGGCAAGGGCGCTGGGCCATGTTGCTTTCTTGAGTCTTAACAGTTAGATTTGGAAGGGACACTGTTTTGTCATCACACTGCTGGAGTTGTAGTATTTGCTATTCTTTTGCTTTTATCTGGTCTGGCACCTTCCTTTTCCTGGACTTCCACCTTACCTCCCACTCTTCTGTCAGCCACATCTCTCTGTCCATTTCCTTTGGCCCTCTGGCCCCAAACATCAACCTGCTTGGTTGCATTCAGTCTCTTTCCCTGAGGGTTAGGGCATCATCCTGGTGTATCAGACTGCAGGCCCCAACTCTAAAGGGAATGGATAGAGCTCCCAGCACTGCCATTATTGTCCTCTTCCATCTCCCGAGAGTTCTTACTCTCCTCCTTTTTCAATTTGCTATTCATGTGCACTCTGTCAGACCAGCTCACCCAGGAATTGTGCTGAGTTTTCTGGACTCCTTGGATTCTAAGTCTAGACAGCTGCCTTTCCCTGGGCCAGCCTCTGTAGCTGGGCCAGATGCTGTGCTATCCCCATCACCATTCTTACCCTACCTGGTTTCTCTCCTCTTTCTTCCAGTCCCATGTTTCTGAGGTCTCTTCAAACGTAAAGCTCAAGTGCAGGTAGGTATTGCCAAATCAATCTTGTATTAAATGATGCTTCCAATCTCGATAAAATAGCAAGTACACATATGTATTCAACTGAAAATCCATCCTCTTTAAATACTAACTTTGTGTCCAAGCGTTGGTATTTCTTTCCATCCATCCCTCCATCCATCCATCCTTCCAACTGATATTTAGCAAGAAACTACTGAATTCAAGCCATCTGGCTCAAATGATGACTGGTAAATTTAAGCCATACAAAAACTCTGAAGATAAAACTCTGCTAGCCTCAGAGTTTCTGAGATGACAACATGAATTCTTTAAATTTTCTGCAATGTAATTATGAGTTATAAATTCTAGACCATGAAAGTAACTTTGAGACTAAGTGTATTTTAAGTTCAAGTAATAAAAATATGATCTCCACTCTATTATATGGGATTTTAAAGCTAACTGTTATGTGTCAGGTACTTTACATAGTTTATAAGTTTTATCGTTATCCACAATTTAAGATATGAAAATAAAAAATGGAGGCTCAGAGAAAATTAAGTAACTTGTCCAAAGTCAATTGTCAGAAAGGAGTGGAGAAAGAGTAAAACTTAAGTATTTCCAGATCTAAAGTCCAGGTTCTTATATCTCACCATATCACCTCTCTAATATTTAATAAAGATTAAAAGCAGCATTTGAATTTTTAGAATATGATTCTAGTAGAATATTTTATTATTTTTTCTTTAAAAATGGTGCTTTTTAAAATTCACCCTGATAAATCTACCCTTACAAGGTAATGTTACGTTGCCATCTCCAGCCCCAGCCCTGCCCCCAGTATTTGTTTAGCATTTACATAATCAGGAATACAGCTAAAGAAAGGGGTTTGACCAGTAAAAGGAAACCACATGGCTTCACTTCTGCTCAGGAACTTTGCTTGTGGTACAGTATTTCTGCTCCTCGCTCAAATTTTAACAGCTCTGAATTTTTGCCAAATTCTAACGTGACCATTATGTGGTCTCCCAGTCCATAGCAGCAAGTGGTGAGGATGATGAAGGCATATAACTGCAAGAAATCATAGCTGCCGTGTTTTGATGAGGAAAAGTGGGAAAACTATAATAGCAGGCAAAGGGACTAAGAAAACAGTATTTAAGAGACCATTTATTGTCAGACACTAGGTATACCTGCCTCAGTATGGCATTGTTGTATGATAATTGCCTCTTTACAACCATTTTGAAGGAAGCTGGTACATAGGGACACACATACTGATGACTTTGGGAACCAAGTGAAAAATTAAAATATATTGCAGTTCTTTTTCTTGGAAGGCAGGAAAGTATATACTGCATATAAGGGTGCTGAAATCCAAAATGGTTTTAGGGCTTCAAGGAATGAGCTTCTATTACCTGAAAAATTCATTTGTTTGGAATATGCATCCCAGTGCTACCTCTTACCCTCTCTGTGACCTTAGGAAATTTACTCAATTTCTCGTAGACTGTTCCTGTCTCTTTAAAATGAGGCTAATAGTAATGATGATAGGTCTGTTGTGAGGATTATATCAGGTCAAGTGTTAACACAACTCCAGCATGTGGTAAGTACTGAAAAAAGAGTTTGCTATTAAATTTTAGGTTCTGTCCATTCACACTTTGCCCATGTTTTTACTTGGGTCCATGGATTTAGGTTTTTTGAGTTTCAGAGTTAAAAAAAATTCATCCTTAGATGTGTGTTTATTAGGGAGTTTGCTTACAGTATCTTGAGATCCATCCTTGCCTGAGTTCCTTATTACTCCTTACAGTTACATGAGACTCACTTACATTTCTCATCTCTTTTTTCCTCACCAGTCACTCCATAGGGACCACATGGCAGCCATGATCTAGTTTAAAGAGCACTAGGCCAGCCTCCAGAGACCCAGATTTCATTTTGTCTCTGCCAGTAACTCACTGTGTGAACTCAGATAAGCAGCTTAACTTCTCTGGGCTTTTTTAGTCTGAGTTACTCCCTAATATTCTTATCACCTGCTTTTATAGCATTTTCTATCAGTCTTTGGAACTATTTAAATGCTTTCTTCGGATAAATTTAAATATATTCATACTATAGTGTTTAAGTATATGGACTCTGGGGTCAGTTTGACTAGCGCCAATACCCTTTGTGAGGGTAGATGAATTACCTAACTTGTCTGTACCTCTTTCTACTTATTTATAAAATGGAGATAAAAGTATTACTTTGTAGGTTTGCTGTAAGTATTAAAAAAACTACTAGTACATCTGCAGCATTTGAAATCATGCCTAGCATATAGTAAAAGCCCGAGAAGAGATACGGAGATGAAATCATTCTTAAAGAGCTGACAATTTAGTGAGGAGATTAAAGCATACACCAATAACAAGGAGGAGTATGATACATATTCAGTAGAGGAGAAATTGTAGAGTCTGATGGAGCATGGAGGAGGGAGCAATTAATTTCTACTGAAAGGCCCAGGGAAGGGCTCATGAATTAGGTCCACTGTGGTCTAGGTATGGAGGAGTGAGCTGGATTCAAGGGAATGATTTCTTGGTGGAAGAAACAAGAGGAATCAGATGAGAAAACACAGAAAGTACCTGATATGCAGCTCTCTTTAGCTGCAGTGTTGATGCTGAATGAGGGCGTGAACTGGGAGATGAAGTTGGGAGAGTGGTCTGGGATTAGATCAGCAAGAAGTTTAGTGCTTTGCTAAGGGGTACGGAGTTGACTCTACGGGCAATAGGAAGCATTGAAGGCTGTTGAAGTGATATGATACCATTTGTGAGTTAGGAGAAAGACACATGTGGTTCTGTCAAGGAGAAATTAGAGGAGAGAGGAACTGGAGTCAGAGAGGACAGTTAGAGGCCATTAGAATAGTCTAGTGAGAGATTGTGAGGGTCTAAATTGGAGAAGTGGTTGGGGGTGAAAAGAAGGGCTAGAACTGAAAGCTGGGAAAGTAGATGCTGTCTTGCAAATTCTCCCCGAACATTTTTCCTTTTTCTCCAAGCTATGGTTCCTCCTGTCCACCTACCCAGGTTCTGTGGAATTCCTTCTATGGTGATCCTGCTGTACTCAGTAACTCACGTGTACCTAACCACAGGGTTGAATGGCAAGACCTCAGTGAACTAGGAAGCCGACAGCTTTTATTCTCACTTGTTTAAGGTAGGGGATATTTTAGAAGCAGAAGACAATCACACAACAAAGAGCTTTTGTGTAATTGAGAGGCTTCCAAGCAATAATTAATCTGAAAGTCTTCCTTTTCTTATAGGATACCGAACTATTGAGAGGTGCATTTGAACCTCTTCATTATATATCTGCAGTGGATACTGTGTAACAGTAATTTTGTGGGGCGCATTTTGTAATGCAGAATCTGTTGTATGGAGACATTGTCTTTCATCATTGCCTGGGTTTATGTAATAGCAAATATGAAAGGGAACATCTAGAGCAATAGAATTAACTATTATCGGTGGCATCTATGCATTGCAAGGCAGATGTTCTCTCTACTTGAAAGAGTACACTTTAAGCAATTGAAGGTCACGGGGATTCTCTTTAATTAGTCATACCTGGTCTGACAAAAGAAGGTGAAGTTCATGAATCTGTGTGAAATGCGAATCAGAAACCAATCAGTGAGCACCGATGAAACAGAATAACAAAAGAAGATCAGAACCAGGTAGAAACATAAAGTTAACAACTTTAGAGAGACAGCAAGGCCCTGATGAGAAGAGATTGCTATAGTATGGTTCTGGGCTTCATTAATAATTATTCTGCATTGACATGTATGATTATGTAGGTTTATATATGTAGATTATATAGGTTATATAGGTTTATATATGTAGATTATATAGATATATGTAGATTATATAGATATATGCATAGATGTATATACATGGTATATATCTATGCACGTACATCAGTGATGAAAAATTCATTCAACCAATGTTTACTTAACACTGTGTGCTAGACACTCTCCTAGGTACTGAGGATAAAACAGTCAACGAAAACAGACCAGGTCCTGAAGAGCTTATATTCTAGTAGGAGAAACAGACAATAAATATATGTAGAATCAGGAGATGATAAGCTCTAAGAATAAAAATAGAGAACATGTTAGGGGGGCAGAGAATGAAAGGCAGAGGGAGGGTTGTGTTTCATATAGTATGTTTATAGTAAGGAAGGGCCTCCTTAGTGTGGTGATCTCTGAGCCAAGAATTGAAGAAAGCTTGCAGAGATCTGGGAAGGAAAAGTGGTCCAGCCAGAGAGGACAGGAAGTACAAAGCCCTGAGATGAGATGTCTTGGTATTTCTGAGGAACAGCAATAAGGCAAGGTAGTGGGAGCAGAGAGAGGTAGAGGAGATGCTAGGAGACAAGGTCAGAGGAACAGCTAAGTCTTTCAGGCCTTTGTAGGACATAGTAAGGACTTGGATTTTATTCTGAGTCAGATGGAAGCTTCTAGAAGCATATTATTAGTATGTATGCTAACCACATAGAGTTAATTTTATAACTTGCATCTAATTCTTCATGATCCTATTTTTACATCTAAACATTCCTAAAATAAGAGATGTCCCCATCTAGTCCTCTTTTGTCTTGTTTGCCTTCTTCCTGTCAACAGTGCCCCAGCACACTGCAGAGGCGGCTCTGGATGCTCTCCTGGGTTCTGCCACTGTATCCTTGGGTAGCTTTAGTAAAACATTCTTTTTTTTTTTTTTTTAATCTTTATTGGAGTGTAATTGCTTTACAATGTTGTGTTAGTCTCTGCTGTACAACAAAGTGAATCAGCTATACATATACATATATCCCCATATCCCCTCCCTCTTGAGCCTCCCTCCCACCCTCCCTATCCCACTCCTCTAGGTCGTCACAAAGCATCAAGCTGATCTCCCTATGCTATGCAGCAGCTTCCCACTAGCTACCTATTTTACATTTGGTAGTGCATATGTGTCAATGCTACTCTCTCACTTCGTTCCGGCTTCCCATTCCCCTGCTGTGTCCTCGAGTCCATTCTCTATGCCTGCGTCTTTATTCCTGCCCTGCCATTAGGTTCATCAGTACCATTTAAAAATTAATTAATTAAATTAAGTTTGGCTGTGTTGGGTCTTCGTTGCCATGCACGGGCTTTCTCTGGTTGCGGTGAGTGGGGGCTACTCTTCGTTGCGGTGCGCAGGCTTCTCATTGTGGTGGCTTCTCTTGCTGTGGAGTGTAGGCTCTAGGCGCGTGGTCTTCAATAGTTGTGGCACGCAGGCTCAGTAGTTGTGGCTTGTGGGCTCTAGAGCTGGCAGACTCAATAGTTGTGGCATACAGGCTTAGTTGCTCCACAGCATGTGGGTCTTCCCGGACCAGGGCTTGAACCCAAGTCCCCTGCATTGGCAGGCAGAGTCCCAACCACTGTGCCACAAGGGAAGTCCCAGTACCTTTTTTTTAGATTCCTACATATGCATAAGTATACGGTATTTGTTTTTCTCTATCTGACTTACTTCACTCTGTATGACAGACTCTAGGTGCACCCACCTCACTACAAATAACTCAATTTCATTCCTTTTTATGGCTGAGTAATATTCCATTGTATATATGTGCCACATCTTCTTTATCCATTCATCTGTCAATGGACACTTAGGTTGCTTCCATGTCCTGGCTATTGTAAATAGAGCTGCAATGAACATTGTGGTACATGACTCTTTCTCAATTATGGTTTTCTCAGGGTATATGCCCAGTAGTGGGATTGCTGGGTCATATGGTAATTCTATTTTTAGTTCTTTAAGGAACCTCCATACTGTTCTTCATAGTGCCTGTATCAATTTACATTCCCACCAACAGTGCAAGAGGGTTCCCTTTTCTCCACACCCTCTCCAGCATTTATTGTTTGTAGATTTTTTGATGATGGCCATTCTGACCAGTGTGACGTGATATCTCATTGTGATTTTGATTTGCATTTCTCTAATGATTAGTGATGCTGAGCATCTTTTCATGTGTTTGTTGGCAATCTGTATGTCTTCTTTGGACAAATGTCTATTTAAGTCTTCTGCCCATTTTTGGACTGGGTTGTGAGACACTCAGAACTTAGTTCTCCTACCAAGAAAATAGGAGTACTCTCATCAAATTCACTTTATTAATGATTTAACAAGAAAAAAAGAAATAAAATAATACCCAAACTCACAATCTTATAATATTCTTTGTCTTTACATAATTGCCACAGGGCTTAGCATGTAGTAGGTATGCAATAAAAACTTGCGGAATTGAATTAGAAAGGTAAAATGGGAGAATATGTAAAATGCTCTCCAAGTTTCTTTAGGGCTAATATAATTTTATTTGCTTAGCTCAAAATATACTCTTTCTGGGGAGCATGACTCTTGATAGCCAGAAAGTGAGTTATTTTTGTTTTCCTAATGCTTTTATGACACTCTTTTTTAAGAGTTTATTTAATTCTTTAAGTTAGAGAATGAAATGGTTCATTCTGCTTAGATTGGACTTTTGATGATGCTACAGATATATAATTATTCCTTTCACAAAATTTCACCAAGAATCTTAGCACATGCCTTCTCTTATAAAGCTTTGCAGAAAGTTACATGATACTTCTTTTGTGTCCTTTGAGTCTAGCTTTTTTGATAAATTGTTTGCAAAAATGGCCCGGAATTCTTCCTCTTTCTATACGCATGCCCTTTTGTGATGTGACTGCAGCAGCTGCCCTCAAGAGGTGGTATCAGTTTCTCTACCACTTGAATCTGGGCTTGCTCTGCCAGTGGGACATTAGCACATGTGATGCAAGTAGAACCTTCAAAAATATAGCACACGGGACCCTCCCTGGCTGCTCTTGGTAACCCTGTTACTACTACTATGTGGATAAGCTCAGGCTTACTTGCTGGATGATGAGTAACATATGACCAGTTACTTTTTTTGCTGCTGGCAGTAGACAGGCAACCACAAGACATGCCAATGAGGCTATTGTCAGCTAACTGACACATGATTGGGTCTGAGCAACAACATGTGGACCAGAGATGAATGGTGTCAGCTGAGCCTAACCCAAATTGCTAATCCACAGAACTGTGAGCAAATAAATGTTTTAAGTGCTAAGTTTGGGACAGAAAAATCTAACTGATATAGCTCATATCCCTATTTGTTTATATTCTGTGAACCCCAAAGTGTATTTTCTTTTTGCTTCTCTTTTCTCCAAAACACACACTGTGGTAGAGACATAAGGCTTCTGATCATGAGTGCCAACGTATGGCAGGGGGGTAGTTTCCCCCCACACCACCAAACAATTCTCTGACACCAGCTGGGTGTCCTACAATTCAACTGAATTCTGACACCACTACTTGGAGACAGCATCAAATTCCACAGATTAAGGGCTCAGTCCCACAGGACTGTCCTCCACCTCAGATGCCACTTGCAAATCCAGGTTGTTACTTGTACTTCTGACCAACTGGCTATAAACCAGAAGTTCTCATGACTTCATCCACGGGTTCAATAAATTTGTTCGAGTGGTTTGCAGAACTCAGGAAACCCATTCACTCACTAGATGACCAGATTATTACAAAGGATATTAAAGGATACAAATCAATAGCCAAATGAAGAGATACTTAGGGCGAGGTACCAAACAAAGGAGTTGCCTCCCGCGGAGTTTGGGCTTGGCATAGTGGCATGTGGAATGTTCTGATTCACCAACCTGGAGGCTTTCTGAACTGCTTGCTTTTGAGTTTTCACGGAGGCTTCATTACATAGACGTGATTGATTAAATCATTGCCCATTGGTAGTTGATTCAATCTCCAGCTCCTTTCCTGTCCCCAGAAATTAGAGGGGGTGGGACAGAAAGTTCCACCCCTTTATCTAAGGTTGGTTCCCCTGGCAACCAGCCCCCATCTTTAGGTGCTTTGTAAAAGTCACCTTGTTAACATAAACCCAGTTGTGGTGAAAAGGGGCTTGTTATGAACAACAAGACACCCATTTCACCTTTATGGCTCTGAAGTGATTTTAGGAAGAGGACAAGAGACCAAAGATACTCCCATTGCTCTTATAGCTCAGGAAATTCCAAGGCTTTTGGGAGCTGTGAGCCAGGAACCATGGACAAAGATCAAATACATCAGAGAAATGTATTTTGGTCATCTGAGTAATATAGATATATATTTCTTTTATCACAGTGTTGTAGACAGCTAGTCCCCCAACATCCACTTTTTTCTTTTTCTTTATTAATCGACCTCCCCACTTCCTCTACCTCCTCATATTTGAGTTTTATCTGGGCACACAGCTGTCCAGCTTAGACTAAATTTCCCAGCTTCTCTTGTGGCTAAGGTGTGGTCACGTGACGAAGTTTTGTCCAGTGGGCTGTGAGTGGGAGAAATGTGTGGTTAGAAAGCTGCTTGTTCTTCACTCTCTCTTCCTTCCTCTCATTTTCCCCTCCTCGTTTTCTCAGGCTGGCATATTGAGTCACCTTAGACCCAGAGATGGAAGCCACATGTTAAGGGTAGCAGAGATAACCCACCAGCTCAGGTCCCAGAATGACTTTGCAAATCAGATCTAGTTACCCATCCTGAACCACTTGCCTACCGCTGGTGTGTTACGTGAGAGAAAAATAAACTCCCATGTTAAGTATGCCACTATATTTTCAGGTCTCTTTATTATAGCAGCTTGACTTTTACCCTAACTCATGCTTAACATTGCAGACCCAAACACATAAACACACACTGCCTAATACAGTACTTAGAACTCAGGAGCTCAGTAAATGCTAGATTCATGCACTTATTCAATAACAGTGACTGAGCTCCTATTGTGTATTAGGCAGAAAGTTGCACAGGTAATTGCTTTTTTTTTTTTTTTTTTTTCGGTCGGGAGCTAACAAATGAGAGGGAAAGATAGAAAAAAATTAACATAAAAGGGAAATTAAAGGTGATGGGAACTGTAACAGAGGACTCTGTCAGGGGTGGTATCCAGAGAAAATGAAAGGATTTGGACATCTCTTAAAAATTTGCCGCAGTAGGATGAAACACAAATCATGAAACGAAGCATCCATTCAACACAACTGTACAATTTCTTTCACAGAGTTTGGAGCCTCCTCTCACTTGTTTCTGGGTCACTGACCTTGAGCTGGGGCGGGGGTAGGGGATGGCTACTGGCTTACTGTTTTCTCACTTCAGACTTCCAACACTAGCTTTTCAAAGGGTTTTGTGTGTCGGGTGTAGGGGTGGCAGTAGGGACGAAAGTTAGGTTTAGAGGATTACTGACAATCCTGTAATAACTTTTGAAATAGCTTTTCAGATCAATTCCCATTCATTTCCAACTTTACAGAGAAAAGAGGACCAGGGAAGGATCAACAGTTATGAGAAAAACTAAGGAAAAAACTTCACTCACCACAACTGGAAATGGGAGATATCTCTTTATTCTCATATCCCATTTTCTTTTCCCCACCATCTCCTGTGGTTTATTTGTGTTTTCCTCCTATCATCCACAATGATTTTTATTTTATATTGAGAATATCCTGGGAAGAAGATACTAAGCGAGAAATCATTGCAAAAGTTCCAGAAGAGAACATATATAATATCTTGGGTGTTAACTAAGAGATGCTAAGCATGAAGAAGAAATTGTGTCAAATTAGGTAGTCCTGTCTGTTTTGTCTAATTGCACAAAATCTCCTGTCATGCTCATTTGCAGTAGTGTTGTTTTTTATTTTGAGTTATAATGGCCTTGCTGTTTATGAATAACTTGCCCAAATGTGGCCTACATTTTAAAAATACCTTTCATTTTCAGGATGTAGGGTATATGCCTTAATACAAATCATTCATCCTCTGTAAGCCTCAGTTTCCTCATCTGTAAAATAACTAGATGATCTCTGAAATCTCCTTTGGGCCCCAAATTCCACACTTTGAATTCCCTTATAAACGTTGATTAAAGTCTGGTGACAACTGTAGCTACAATGACAATAGAATAATGAAGCATATTAACATTAGTGTTAATGCAGTAATCAGCTGTGTTTTGTTCCATATGGCAATTTATTTCAACAATTAAGCCAAACTCCATCTGTTTTGGCATACACAATTTTTCAGACGGGTTCCTGAACCACATCTCTGGAAATCATTTCATGTTTTTCAAATATTGCTACCATCAATAAATGACAACTGTGCAGAATCTTTCTGATTAAAAAAAAAAAATCACTGATGCCAAAGCCCATCTTATTTGACAAAGCGATTGTTTTGCTTATTTGACCTTACAGATGTGTTGCACGGTCTAATCAATAGACCCAGAAAAGGAAGATAGATCTCGGTGTCAGCATGGAGGGAACATGCATGGGGTGCTGGATTCTAGATCAGGTAAAGCAAACCTCAACACTGTCTGCAGTGGATTTCAGTTTTTCTGACCTGAGGATCCTGTTGGGATAGGATGGGCCTCAGTCTGTGACAGAGACAAGACAAATGGTACATTCCACACATCTGGCAGGGGTGCCTTTCTTTGGCTTGGGTTGAGCTGCATTGACAGAATAGCAATAGGGAACATTTGTCTTTATCTTTATAACACTTGACAAGAGGCATGATTACTGCTGTAAGGGTATCAAAATAAAGAAAAAATGAGCTGTCCAAGAGCCCTGTTATTTATCACATTCAGAAACGCTAACCCAGACTAGCAGGATAGAAATTCCTTGTCAAATTGCCTCTAAAAATCATATTTTCCTCCCAAGATAGTATGTGAAACCCATGGATCTCACCTGTGTTCCCCATCCCCTGTTTTTGCAAGTTGGGGACAGTCCCCTCCTGGCCCAAGCTGTCCCTCCATAGCCTGGGAGTTGCCTCCATGTGGCTCATTGCATGTCCCAGCCTGACAATATGCACACCATTCCCTGCATGTACAGGAAAAACAGGAAAAAAAAAAAAAAACCTGCTAGCTGGCAGCTTATTAACAAATATTGAATGTATACAGCAAAAATTCGATTTATTCTGCAGCAAGTGTTAGGATGTCTCCAGGCAAATTAGAGCCAGAGCTGACTTTGTTCAACCCCTTTATTTATTTACCCGTTCCTTGTTTCCTAATTAGGCAGGCTTTCTTCTGCTTCACAAACACACTCTCTGCCTAAATCATTGCAGGTCTATTGAATCCTGAGCACAATGGGCTTATACATTCATATTAATACCTTGATAAGGAGGTATAATCCACCCTTTTGCATAAAGCCGCCAAATAACTTCAAGAATGATTCTAAATGCCTTTATGACACAGTATGTATTTTCCTAGTCTGAATTGTGGGGTCCTGCATGTGCTATTGCCAATGAATTTTCCAAAGAAGTTGTGAACAGTAGATGGGTCTAAGAAGTGTTTGCTTTGAAAGGCCACCTCCTTCAGTGTATGGCGCCAAAGTCTTTTTTTTTTTCTTCGAAGTGTTCTCTTTCAGCAGGCACTTGCTCACAATTCCTCATGAAGAGCAATTCAAGAAATCAATGGCCATGTCCTAAAGTTTGTTTGGAATTCAACATTTTATTTGGACTTAGCATTCTTTTGCAGGGTTTAGAGCAGTTCTCAACCTTGGCTGTCCATTAGAATCATATGAGGAGCTTTAAAAAAATGTTGATGCCCAAACCCCTTCCCAGACCAATTGAATTAGAGTATCAGAGTGTGGGACCAGGGCACTGGCATTTCTAAAAGGCTCTCCAGGTGATTCTAATGGGCAGCAAAGTTTAAAAGCCATTGGTTTGTAGGGTTTTTATCATTAGAATATATCTAGAGAAATCTTGTTCAGTCATTCAGTAAGTATTTGAATGACTACTATCCATTAGGAAAAAGACTGTGCACCTTTATGTCTTGGGGGTTCAAAGACATAAAGGAATTTCTATGTTCTCAAATTAGCTGGTAAGTTAATAGAGGCCATGAGGTTGTCATTCTTTCCACACATATTGATCCTATTATGTGTTATAAGCACTGGGGAGTCAGCCGAATCCAAGACAGACAAGGTCTCTGCTCTCATTGAGCTTGCATTCCAGTAAACACATTTTAAAAATAGGTACTGATGAGGGAATCCCCTGGTGGTCCAGTGGTTAGAATTTGGCGCTTTCACTGCCAGGGCTGGGGTTCAATCCCTGGTCAGAGAACTAATATCCCATAAGCTTCACTGCATGGCCAAAAAAAAAAAGTACTGGTGAGCTCTATAAAGAAGTGAATACAGAGGTAATATGATAGAAAGTGGCTGGGACAGGGGAAGAGTTCTGGGATGCTTCTCTGAGCAGCAGGCCTGAATGATGTGAAAAAAACAGTCAAATGAAGATCTTGAGGGATTGAGTCCCAGGCAGAAGGAACACCAGTGCCAAAGTCTTGAGGTAGGAGCTAGCAACTGCATGGAGCAGAAAGGAGCCAAAGTCCTCAGAGGAGGTGAGAGTCAGAGATGAGGTTAGAGGTAGATAGGGGGCGTGAACATGCTGCACAAAGGTAACCTTACAGAGAGAAGAAAGCAGGCAAGAGTTGGAGGTGCAGATTAATGGTTCTGAGCATTAAGAGAGAAAGGACTATTGCTTTCATAGGGCCATTGGGTGTTCATAGAAAAGGTGGTTTTGAATTGTACCTTGAAGGAGATTGCCTGAGAAGCTGGAGGGGAAAAGCATTTAAAATAGAGGTATTTCTCTGTAAAGACATACAAGGTATGACAGTCTAGAGTATGAACAGAGAATAGCAGATTGTCCAGCTTGACTGGAATGGATACATGAAGCAGTCATGGGAGCTTAGAAGTTGGGATAGTAAAGGACATTGTATGTTGAGAGCTTGGACTTTATGCTAAAGACAGATGGAAACCCAAATATATTTTATGCTTGTTTCTTCATCCTTATATCTGACCAATTCCTGCCTCGCTCCTTGTATCCCAGCAACTCCAAACTTCTCCTAAGCACCCCACATCCCATACATACCTACTTAACAGCACCATGCCAGTTGGGTCTTTGTGATTGTCATGCCCTCTGTTCAGAATATTTTTCCCATACCCTTGGGCTCCTCCTTGTCAGCTAGTCAATCTGCTGCTCAGTCGTTGAGTTAGCCACAGTTCCTTCAGGAAGGTGTCTCCGACCTTCCTTGTTGACTCCATAAAATGAGAGGCATATTTCCTTAAGGGCACTCGCCATGCTGGGTCACTCATTCTTGAGTGCTAGAAAGCAGCTCTTTATAGAGTGTTCGGTACTGTTCTGGGTGCTTGCGTTACACTCTAATTGATAGATGGGCAAGAAACACTGAACATAACAAATAAGCAAATTATATAGTTTGTTGTAAGATAGTAAGTATGGTAGGAAAAAGTAGTTCAGGATATGGTTGTGGTGCAGGAGGGTGGATTAAAAGGTCAGTAGGTCTAATTGAGAAAGCAAAATCTGAGCAGAGATTTAGATTGAACAACTATTCCAGTTTGCATGAGACGGAGTCGTTTCCTGGGATGCAGGATTTCTAGTACTGAAACTAGGATAGTCCTGGGCAAACCAGGATGGTTGGTCCCTCTAGAACAGTTTGTCAATATTTGTCCTACCTGCTAGTTTTACACAGCTTGAGGATAGGTTCTAGAGAGGCAGTGTAACGTAGCTTAGATTACAGGCTTTGGAGTCAGACTGGCTGGATTCAAACTATGGCTCAGCCATTTGTTAACATTGTGACCTTGGACTAATAAGATTTTTAACCTCCCTGAGATTTTGCTTCTTCATATATGAAATGGAAGTAGCTGGTACAGAATAAACAGTCAATAAGTGTTGCTGTTATTATTATTCATAGTGCCTAGCATGGTCCTTGGGGGCAGTTACTCCTCAATAGATGTTTATTGAAGGAACAGATGAATAAATGACAATCTACCATGTACCAGGCACTGGGCTAATCTCTGGACGTACAAAAATGAATAAGGCATGATTTCTGCCTTCAAGAAGATCACAATCCAGCAGGGGAGACAAACATGCAAACACCATATTTTGTCATACAACTGCGGTCTTTCTCCACTGTTGCAATCCTTCCGTGATGCACTCTTGTTTTTTTTTTTGTAGGGCATATAACCTTCTAATATACTACATAATATTCTTTTTTTTTCCTACATAATATTCTTATGTGTCACAATTATTCCCACTGGACTGCAGCTTCTTAAGGGCAGGGACCTTGGTTTTGCTCATTGAGATGTCCCAAGTGCCTGGAAGAGTACCTGGCACCAAGCAGATGCTCAGTAACGTTTGGTGACTTAATGAATGGAAGTTCCATTTCATGTGATAAGAGCTTTAAAGAGGTATGTACAAGGTGTGGATGATTCCTTCTTTTGGACAGAGTCAGGGAAGATTCCACAGACAATGTGGTGTTTTATGTTGACCTTGAAGGATTTATAGTGTTTCTTTAGGAGGAAAAGTAGGATGGTATTTCAGGCTCAGAGGCCAGAAGGAAGGCCTGCTAGAGCCAGGAGAGCCAGGAGAATGCAGGGTCATGGAAGGCAGAGAGAGGGATTAAGGGAGTGACTTTAAGAGAACCTGAAGCAGTTGAACACAGGGGAGGTTTAGGAGACGTTTCAGCATGCTGGTGGAAAATGGATCAAAGGATGAAGCAGTGTGTGGAGTGACAGTGTGGAGACCAGTGTGTAGTTACTCAAGAATATGGCTGAAGATGAGCTGGTAACTTGAGAGAGGACGATCTTAATTTTTAGTGAAGTAAGATCACTTGAGCATGTTAGTAGGCTAAGAGGAAATAGCCAACAGAAGAGGCAACAGAATAGACATAGAAGAGGGCACAATTGATGTAGTGAAGTTCTAGAAGGGATAAGAAGGGATGAAATTGAGAGGACAGAGAGAGAGAGAGAGTTTGCTCTTTCGTTTTCAGAAACTAGAGGTAGGGAGGAGAGGATGGGCATTTTACCACTTTTGTGGAACCCAATAATGATTCATCATGGAAGATGGTATTGTTATAGAAACTGAGTCATTGGCAACTAAATTGGATTCTGTTACCTCACTTTATGTTGGATGACAGTTAAGAAATGTGGCAACTTTCTTCAGGGGAAGTGTTTAGAAAAAAATAATTTTTTTAATTGTTAGAAAACACAGAGCATTGTATTGGAATTTTCTGACTAACTCAGAATTTACAAAACACCATTTATGTTTCCAACCATTGTTAAAAATGATTGCAGTTTTTTCTTTCATGAGAATGATAAATTGAAAGAACATTTTGTTTTTAAAGTTTTGAAGTGATTCAGAAGCTTCTCCAAATTTTAATTCGAATTATCCCGAGTTGCACAGATAGATACAGATGGTGTAAGGAATTGGGATTGATGGGTATGGAATTTAGGATGTCCATGGAGAGAGCCTTTTTTTCCCAAAAAAAACCTCCCCAATTCCAGTTGTAGCAAAACTATTTGTGAATCGAGGATTTCAGTTATTTAACTTTTACTTATTTTTGACTTTTGTATTACATGTGAAAATTAACTTCTAGAAATTAGGAAATGGAAGATTATAATAATGAGTAACCGGGTTTTGCAATTTAAATTTTTGCTTATAAATTTTGTATTGGGTGGGTAATCTTTATATTCTGCCATCAGCCAAAGAAGTGGGTTGTCTCTGAATATAACTATTATATTATCAGACATAATAGTCTTTTCCTCAAGGGCAATTTCTCAGACAAATGATTTCAAAATCAATAAACACCCTGTAGCCTCCTGTTTCAGAATTTACTTATTCATGAGATGCTTATCTCTCTGTAAATTCCCAGGAAGAATTCTTATTGCTTAATCTCACCATATTGGATTGAATGTTTATCAGTTTAAAATTAGTTCTTATTAAATTTTCTTGGCAACTTTGTAATCGTCTCAGGGGTTTCTCCCCTAGAGAGTTATACTTACTTTTAAATCTTACATAAGTAGAAACTCATTTTAACATCCTAAAAATCATTAAACATTGGCCTGCCCATTTATAATGGGTTGCGTTTCAATATAAGTTGGGGCAAAGGCCATATGCCTGCAAACAGTGCTTTTTAAAGAGACTATTTTGTATGGCTGCATGTTTTCATTATTAGACACTGACAGTCTCCATCACTGACAGGCAGTGACAAATTGAAAGCTGAAGCCGGGTAGAGGCTGGTGTAGGTACCTTCTCATTTTTCACCTTGAAGGCTGTTTCTGCTGTCCTTTTGTTTGGTCACGGTATCATTAGTAGCTTCTTTCCAAATCTAGGGATGTGATTGGATGTCTGTGGAATTATATTACCACATACATGGCCAGGTAACTAAAGAGGAATGGATGGTCTGCTCTGACCGCCTGGTTGTGAGAGAGGATGCCTGTTCAAGATGGCGAGCACCTCAGAAATAATGCTCTGCTGTGGGCTCATTTGAATAATCTCTCCACTCATTAAACACAGCTGCAAGGCAAGAGGCAGCAGAGTTCAAAAGGCAAGCCAAGGGAATATATTAGTAATAGAATTATAGTTTAAGCCTTAAGGCATGTTTCCGCAATATTTTTGTACTCCATTAATTACAGCTAGAACACTTTTGTCACTTACTAAAAAAAAAGTTAGAGGAATATTTTGACTAAGAAACCTAAGTAAAATGTATATGTTTTATAAAAGTGTTAGATAGGCTGCAATTAAATTTTAAGACAAACTCTGGAAGTTATCCAACAAGTCATTTCCTTATTGTATAATATAGATCCCTGGTGAGCTGGGATTAGAAACCGTCGGTACAATTTAGCTTCCAGAGTCACTTTACCCTCCACATCGTACACAGGTGTCTTCATACAGCCTTCTGTGTGAGGATAGGTCTGTGTGTGTGTGTGTGCACGCGCGCGTGTGTGCCTTCATCTGTTGGGTGATTTCTGGTCTAAATCCCAGAATGCCTCTTACTCATATCCACTCAGAACATCACATTTATTATAGGGCTAGAAAATATTTAATGGAAGAGAGAAAATAGTGGAAATAAAAGGTGGGAACAAAAAGCAAAAGTTTCCTTTGGAAGGCTTCACTGGCAGTTTTTCTCCTGTTTTTGAAGTTCAGCGTCACTTTGGGCTCTTCAAGAGTTGCAGGCTCTCAGATCTTGTTTTTGCTCTTGATATATCCCCACCCCTAATCTCATCCACCACACCATCTTGCCTGGATGACTCACCAACATGACTTTTTAAGATATTAGGAATTTGATGTATTTAAATTCTGAATGGTTTAACTCTGAATCCAAGTCTATATCTTCCCTAGGGTCGGGAATTGAATTGAGTTTTATTACCCCAGGGAAGCATGTCCTCTTCCAATACAAAAGCAAATGGCTTTCACATTGTCACAGAGTTTCTATAAGGATTTTAAGGATATATTGAATTCCAAGGGTGGACAACTCCATTCTTTCTCCTCTCCTCACACACCTGCGTCAGTTGACAAAAACTGAGGGTAGATGTAGCACAATCAGAGGATGTAGAGAGATTTTAGTTCTCTGTTTTCTCTCTCATTTCCTTATTAAGCTCTTCCTAAGGCATGATGCAAAGTGGTGAGCCAAAGAGGTTTTTTGTTTTGTTTTTCTAGGCATCTTATTCATCTAGCATTGTTTGAATAAACAGTTCTTCGCAAGTGAATTTTCCTGATAACTGAATATAGCAAAGTTTGAAGAAGAGTAAACTGATAATTTGTCATTTGCTTTCAGATTAGATCTCTGCCTCTATCTATGTGACTTTGTATGTGTTCAGTGATAGGTAAGCAGTGAGTGTGGTAGGCTAAAAAATGGGCCCTCTACATCCTAACCCCTAGAGCCTGTGACTGTTATCTTACTGGGCTCAAAAAAGGGTCTTTATGCATGTGATTAAGTTAAGAATCTTGAGATGGGGAGATATCCTGGATTTTCCAGTTAGGCCCTAAATGCAATCACATGTATCCTTATATGAGGAAGGCAGTGGAAAACTTGACACACACAGAGGAGAAGCTGGTGTGGAGGTGGAGCAGAAGGATTTCAAGATACTGGCCTTGAAGATTGGAGTGATGTGGCTGCAAGCCAAAGAATGCCAGCAGCCACCAGAAACTGAAAGAAGCAAGGAATGAATTTTTCCCTAGAGTCTCTGGAGGGAGTGTGATCCTGATGACACCTTGATTTTGGCCCAGTGATACTGATTTAGGGCTTTTGGCCTTCAGAACTGTGAGATAATAAATTTCTGTTATTTTAAGCCAATAAGAATGTGGTAATTTTTTATAGCAGCGATAGGAAACAAATAGAGTAAGGAACTCACAGAACATCCAAACATGGGGCCTACCAGCCAGGCAAATGAACCTCCACAGTGTCTAAAATTTCCATTTTTGCAAATTATCTTCTAGGCTAGTTGGAATAGTCCAGCTGCCTGTTTCAAATTCAGCATTCATAAGCACAAAATATTTAGCAGAAGGAAAATAAGCCTACTGATTTTTTTTTTTTTTTTTTTTTTTTTGCGGTACGCGGCCTCTCATTGCTGTGGCCTCTGCCGTTGCGGAGCACAGGCTCCGGACGCGCAGGCTCAGCAGCCATGGCTCATGGGCCCAGCCGCTCCGCGGCATGAGGCATCTTCCCGGACCAGGGCACGAACCTGTGTCCCCTGCATCGGCAGGCGGACTCTCAACCACTGCGCCACCAGGGAAGCCCAGCCTACTGATTTAAAGGCAATAGACGGAAAGGAAAATATAGACTTGGCACCCATTAGCTCATTCCTTCCTCTTATTTTGGCCTAAAGGTACAAGTTCTTACAACCTGGATGCTCTTTATCAGAAAGGACGTAGATGGCGTTAGATATGATACAAATAACTCTACTTGGCTGAAGATCGGCTGCTGCTATGTTCCCATCTTTAGTTGCTTGCCATGTTCTTGCAGAAGTCATGAGTTGTTAACTTTGGTCTCAGAGTATCAGGTAGTCTAGCAAGATCCACACCACAGCATTCCCACCCCTAAATGAGGCTCTGATCTCTCACTGATCCTCAGGGAATAAAAGCAGCCCTAGTTTTTAAACGTCCTTTTCATCAAGACTGTTAAGTCAGAAGGGCAGAGATGATCTTTCTCATTGGTCAGTTTTCTCCTAAGACATCTTACTGTTGGCTCCACTAGCTCCATTTCACTTAGGGAGTTAAGCTGCATAAAGAGAATACATCAAAACATCTCTTTGGCTAGACTAATGAAGCTAGAATAATATGTATCTTCTAAGCAAAAAGAATCTGAACCATTGGACTGTTAACATATCTGTGTGGCTTTACTTCTCCTTGGAGAGTAAGAAAGTTGGATCTTTCGCTGGACAACCTCGATAGCAGAGGCAATGCCTATTTTACATTTTATTCTTCAAGTTTGGAAATCATGAACAGAACTTTAAGAACTATTCCATGTATCTCTAAACATAACTACTACCTAGACAGCAAGACCTCACTAGTTTAGAATAATGATGTGAGGGTGGAGGAGGCCATCAGCAGCTGATAATATGGTTGTGGGAAGTTTTTAAAGAAGAGCACTTTGGTGTCAACTAGAA
This sequence comes from Leucopleurus acutus, assembly GCF_964270905.1. Taxonomy (NCBI): domain Eukaryota; kingdom Metazoa; phylum Chordata; class Mammalia; order Artiodactyla; family Delphinidae; genus Leucopleurus; species Leucopleurus acutus. The sequence continues at coordinate 80,726,081 of NC_139152.1, read as the reverse complement.
TACATACTAGACAGAAAGATATAAATGTACGCTAGTCAGTGGAGTAAAGCAAGTCGAATTTAAAAATTCTTTCACACTGGATCAAAAAGATAAAAGTCATTTAATATGCAAAAATGTATTATGTCTCTTCAGTGGTCTAATCTAACACATCTGGAAGCAAATGCATGAAGAAATCTTTCATTTCAAGAGCTTTTGGTTCTATATAACTACTGATTTTTTTTTTTTTTTTTGCATTACGCGGGCCTCTCACTGTTGTGGCCTCTTCCATTGCAGAGCACAGGCTCCGGACGCGCAGGCTCAGCGGCCATGGCTCACGGGCCCAGCCGCTCCGCGGCATGTGGGATCCTCCCTGGCCGGGGCACAAACCCGCGTCCCCTGCATCGGCAGGCGGACTCTCAACCACTGCGCCACCAGGGAAGCCCTAACTACTGATTTTAAACTAGGTTCCCTCACCAGTGAAACCCCCAAAAGGTTTTCCAGGAATGTATTATTTTGACCTTCCATAATAGATAAAGTGGGCAGACACCACATTTGAGGATCAAAATATCTGTCCTTTCATTTAGAACTGAGCTTATCATAAGTATCATTTTCACATACTGCCTGTTTATTCACCTCCTTTCCAACTTCAGCTCAATGCAATTTTTCTTCTCGATTCCATCAGAATTGTTCTTGGAAAGAAAATCAGTAATGTAGTTACTAAACCCACTGGACTATTTTAGTCCTTATTTTATTAACTTGGAAGAAGAGTGTGATCTGGTCTCTGCAGTGAGCCCAGTAACACAGCTTGCCATCTGCCCTAAGAAGAATTCTGCTGGACTGGAACAATTATGGCCTGAAGCCTCCATCACCCTGATCATTGAGCCAAGCCTGATAAAACTCCCTGTTCTCCTTTCAGGACCTCTTCTGGGCAGGGCCAGTACTTTGGATAAGAGTAAGACAGAGCAATGTAAGCTCTGATCCCAGGGTAACCCATCTAAGTTCTGATCCAAGTCAGTTTCCTGGGGCACCAGGGGAAGTCCATGGTTCCTTCGGGCCAATTGTTAGAAACATGAAATAACTATATTATTTCATAGAGTCTAGGGCACTTTTTATTTATTTCTTTATTTTTTTTCTCACATTTTAACATCTTTTACAGTCCATAACATTTCAAATCACTGTTAGCCTGGATTGACAGTGACTTCTTACCTGAAAAATTTGAATTTCCGGGGGGTGGGGGGAGATCTTCAAGATGGAGGAGGAGTAAGACGTGGAGATCACCTTCCTCCCCACAAATACATCAGAAATACATCTACATGTGGAACAACCCGTACAGAACACCTACCGAACGCTGGCAGAAGACCTCAGACCCCTCAAAAGGCAAGAAAGTCCCCACATACCTGGGTAGGGCAAAAGAAAAAACAGAGAAAAAGAATGGGGACAGGACCTGCACCAGTGGGAGGGAGCCGTGACGGAGGAAAGGTTTCCACACACGAGGAAGCCCCTTTGCGGGCAGAGACTGTGGGTGGCGGAGGGGGGATGCTTTGGAGCCACGGAGGAGAGCGCAGCCACAGGGGTGCGGAGGGCAAAGTGGAGAGATTCACGCATAGAGGATTGGTGCTGACCAGCACTCACCAGCCCGAGAGGTTTGTCTGCTCACCCGCTGGGGCGGTTGGGGGCTGGGAGCTGAGGCTTGGGCTTCGGAGATCAGACCCCAGGGAGAGGACTGGGGTTGCCTGTAGGAACACAGTCTGAAGGGGGCTAATGCGCCACAGCTAGATGGGAGGGAGTCCGGGATAAAGTCTGGAACTGCCTAAGAGGCAAGAGAACATTGTTCTGGGGTGTGCGACGAGAGGGGATTCAGAGCACTGCCTAAATGAGCTCCAGAGACAGACGCGAGCTGTGGCTATCAGCGTGGACACCAGGGATGGGCATGAAATGCTAAGGCTGCTGCTGAAGCCACCAAGAAGCCTGTGTGCAAGCACAGGTCACTCTCCACACCTCCCCTCCTGGGTGCCTGTGCAGCCTGCCACTGCCAGGGTCCCGTGGTCCAGGGACAACTTCCCCAGGAGAACACACAGCACGCTTCAGGCTGTTGCAATGTCACATTGGCCTCTGCTGCCACAGGCTCACCCCGCATTATGTAACCCTCCCTCCCCCCAGCCTGAGTGAGCCAGAACCCCCTAATCAGCTGCTCCTTTAACTCCGTCCTCTCTGAGTGAAGAACAGATGCCCTCAGGTGACCTACATGCAGGGGCAGGGCCAAATCCAAAGCTGAACCCCAGGAGCTGTGCGAACAAAGAAGAGAAAGGGAAATCTCTCCCAGCAGCCTCAGGAGCAGTGAATTAAATCTCCACAGTCAATTTGATGTACCCTGCATCTGAGGAATACCTGAATAGACAACGAATCATCCTCAAACTGAGGCAGTGAATTTTGGGAGCAACCATAGACATGGGGTTTGCTGTATGCGAGTGACCAGTTTCTGATTTTTGTGTTTATCTTGGTTTAGTTTTTAGCGCTTGTTATCATTGGTGGATTTGTTTATTGGTTTTGTTGCTCTCTTCTTGGTTTTTCTTTTTTTAAAAATTTTAATAATATTATTAATTTTTTTTTATTTTAATAACTTTTAAATTTTATTTTATGTTTCTTCCTTTCTTTTTTTTTCCTACCTTTTCTTCTGAGCCGTGTAGTGACAGGGTCTCGGTGCTCCGGCCAGGTGTCAGGCCTAAGCCTCTGAGGTGAGAGAGCTGAGTTCAGGACATTGGACCACCAGAGAACTCCTGGCCCCATGTAATATCAGTCGGTGAGAGATCTCCCAGAGATCTCCATCTCAACGCTAAGACCCAGCTCCACTCAACGACCAGCAAGCTCCAGCGCTGGACACGCCATGCCAAGCAACTAGCAAGACAGGAAAACAACCCCACCCATTAGCAGAGAGGCTGCTAAAATCATAATAAGTTCACAGACACCCCAAAACACACCACCGGACGTGGTCCTGCCCACCAGAAACACAAGTTCCAGCCTCATCCACCAGAACACAGGCACCATTCCCCTCCACCAGGAAGCCTACACAACCTACTGAACCAAACTTACCCACTGGGGGCGCACACCAAAAACAACAGGAACTGTGAAACCACAGCCTGTGAAAAGGAGACCCTAAACACAGAAAGTTAAGCAAAATGAGAAGACAGAGAAATATGCAGCAGATGAAGGAGCAAAGTAAAAACCCACCAGGCCAAACAAATGAAGAGGAAATAGGCAGTCTACCTGAAAAAGAATTCAGAGTAATGATAGTAAAGATGATCCCAAATCTTGGAAATAGAATGGAGAAAATACAAGAAACATTTAACAAGGACCTAGAGAACGAAAGAGCAAACAAACGATGATGAACAACACAATAAATGAAATTAAAAATTCTCTAGAAGGAATCAATAGCAGAACAACTGAGGCAGAAGAACGGATAAGTGACCTAGGAGGTAAAATAGTGGAAATAACTACCACAGAGCAGAATAAAGAAAAAAGACTGAAAAGAACTGAGGACAGTCTCAGAAACCTCTGAGACAACATTAAACGCACCAACATTCGAATTATAGGGGTCCCAGAAAAAGAAGAGCAAAACAAAGGGACTGAGAAAATATTTGAAGAGGTTAAATTTGAAAACTTCCCTAATATGGGAAAGGAAAGAGTGAATCAAGTCTAAGACTTGCAGAGAGTCCCATACAGGATAAATCCAAGGAGAAACACACGAAGACACATATTAATCAAACTACCAAAAATTAAAAACAAAGAAAAAATATTAAAAGCAGCAAGGGAAAAGCAACAAATAACATACAAGGGAATCCCCATAAGGTTAACAGCTGATCTTTCAGCAGAAACTCTGCAAGCCAGAAGGGAGTGGCAGGACATATTTAAAGTGATGAAAGGGAGAAACCTACAACCAAGATTACTCTGCCCAGCAAGGACCTCATTCAGATTCAGCGGAGAAATTAAAACCTTTACAGAAAAGCAAAAGCTAAGAGAATTCAGTACAACGAAACCAGCTTTACAACAAATGCTAAAAGCACTTCTCTAGGCAGGAAACATAAGAGAAGGAAATGACCTACAATAACAAACCCAAAACAATTAAGAAAATGGTAATAGGAACATACATATCAATAACTACCTTAAATGTGAATGGATTAAATGCTCCAACCGAAAGACATAGACTGGCTGAATGGATACAAAAACAAAACCTGTACATATGCTGTCTATAAGAGACCCACTTCAGACCTAGGGACACATACAGACTGAAGTGAGGGGATGGAAAAAGATATTCCATGAAAATGGAAATCAAAGAAAGCTGGAGTAGCAATTCTCATATTAGACAAAATATACTTTAAAATAAAGACTATTACAAGAGACAAAGAAGGAACTATGTAATGATCAAGGGATCAAACCAAGAAGAATATATAACAATTGCAAATATTTATGCACCCAACATAGGGACACCTCAATACATAATAAGACAAACACTAACATCCATAAAAGAGGACATCGACAGTAACACAATCATAGTAGGGGATTTTAACACCCCACTTTCACCAATGGACAGATCATCCAAAGTGAAAATAAATAAGGAAACACAGCTTTAAATGATACATTAAACAAAATGGACTTAATTGATATTTATAGGACATACCATCCCAAAACAGCAGATTACACTTTCTTCTCAAGTGCTTATGGAACATTCTCCAGGATAGATCATATATTGGGTCACAAATCAAGCCTTGGTAAATTTAAGAAAATTGAAATTGTATCAAGTATCTTTTCTGACCACAATGCTATGAGACTAGATATCAATTACAGGAAAAAAATCTGTAAAAAAGTACAAACATGGAGGCTAAACAATACTCTACTAATTAACCAAGAGACCACTGAAGAAATCAAAGAGGAAATCAGAAAATACCTATAAACAAATGACAATGAAAACAGGACGACCAAAAACCTATGGGATGCAGCAAAAGCAGCTCTAAGAGGGAAGAATATAGCAATACAATCCTACCTCAAGAAACAAGAAACATCTCAAATAAACAACCTAACCTTACACCTAAAGCAATTAGAGAAAGAAGAATAAAAAAACCGTGAGTTAGCAGAAGGAAAGAAATCATAAAAATCAGATCAGAAGTAAATGAAAACGAAATTAAGGAAATGATAGCAAAGAAAAATAAAACTAAAAGTTGAGAAGTTCTTTGAGAAGATAAACAAAATTGATAAACCATTAGCCAGACTCAACAAGAAAAAAAGGGAGAAGACTCAATTCATCAGAATTAGAAATGAATAAGGAGAAGTAACAACTGACACTGCAGAAATACAAAGGATCATGAGAGATTATTATAAGCAACTATATGCCAATAAAATGGACAGCCTGGAAGAAATGGACAAATTCTTAGAAATGCACAACCTTCTGAGACTGAACCTTGAAGAAATAGAAAATATGAACAGACCCATCACAAGCACTGAAATTGGAACAGTGATTAAAAATCTTCTAACAAACAAAAGCCCAGGACCAGATGGCTTCACATGTGAATTCTATCAAATATTTAGAGAAGAGCTAACAACTATCCTTCTCAAACTCTTCCAGAATATAGCAGAGGGCGGTACACTCCCAAACTCATTCTACGAGACCACAATAGCCCTGATACCAAAACCAGACACAGTTGTCACAAAGAAAGAAAACTACAGGACAACATTTGCTGATGAACATAGATGAAAAAATTCTCAACAAAATACTAGCAAACAGAATCCAACAGCACATTAAAAGGATCATACACCATGATCAAGTGAGATTTATCCCAGGCATACAAGGATTCTTCAATATAGGCAAATCAATCAATGTGATACACCATATTAACAAACTGAAGGATAAAAACCATATGATCATTTCACTGATGCAGAAAAAGCTTTTGACAAAATTCAACACCCATTTATGTTATAAACCCTCCAGAAAGTAGGCATAGAGGGAACTTACCTCAACATAATAAAGGCCATATATGACAAACCCACAGCAAACATCACTGTCAGTGGTGAAAAACTGAAACCATTTCCACTAAGATGAGGAACAAGACAAGGTTGTCCACTCTCACCACTATTTTTCTACATAGTTTTGGAAGTTTTAGCTACAGAAATCAGAGAAGAAAAATAAAAAGAATCCAAATTGGAAAAGTAAAACTGTCACTGATGCAGATGATATGATACTATACATAGAGAATCCTAAAGAGGCTACCAGAAAACTACAAGAGCTAATCAATGAATTTGATAGAGTAGCAGAATACAAAATTAATGTACAGAAATCTCTTGCAGTCCTATACACTAATGATGAAAAATCTGAAAGAGAAATTATGGAAACACTCCCATTTGCCACTGCAACAAAAAGAATAAAATACCTAGGAATAAACCTACCTAAGGAGACAAAAGACCTGTATGCATAAAAATGTAGGACGGTGATTAAAGAAATTAAAGATGATACAAACAGATGGAGAGATATACCATGTTCTTGGATTGGAAGAATCAACACTGTGAAAATGATTATACTACCCAAAGCAATCTACAGATTCAATGCAATCCCTATCAAAGTACCAATGGCATCTTTCACAGAACTAGAACAAAAAATCTCACAATTTGTATGGAAACACAAAAGACCCCGAGTAGCCAAAGCAATCTTGAGAAAGAAAAACAGAGCTGGAGAAATCACGCTCCCTGACTTCAGACTATACTACAAAGCTACAGTAATCCAGACACTATAGTACTGGCACAAAAACAGAAATATAGATCAATGGAAAAGGATAGAAAGCCCAGAGATAAACCCATGCACATATGGTTACCTTATGTTTGACAAAGGAGGCAAGAATATACAATGGAGGAAAGACAGCCTCTTCAATATATGGTGCTGGGAAAACTGGACAGCTACATGTAAAATAATGAAATTAGAACACTCCCTAACACCATACACAAAAATAAACTCAAAATGGATTAAAGACCTAAATGTAAGGGCAGACACTAAAAAACTCTTAGAGGAAAACATAGGCAGAACACTGTATGACATAAATCACAGCAAGATCTTTTTTGACCCACCTCCTAGAGAAATGGAAATAAAAACAAAAATAAACTAATGGGACCTAATGAAACTTAAAAGTGTTTGCACAGCAAAGGAAACCGTAAACAAGGTTAAAAGACAACCCTCAGAACAGGAGAAAATATTTGCAAATGAAGCAACTGACAAAGGATTAATCTCTAAAATATACAAGCAGTTCAATATCAAAAAAAAAAAAAACAACTCAATCCAAAAATGGGCAGAAGACCTAAATAGACATTTCTCCAAAGCAGATATACAGATTGCCAACAAACACCTGAAAGGTTGTTCAATATCACTAATCATTAGAAAAATGCAAATCAGAAGTACAATGAGGTATCATCTCACATCAGTCAGAATGGCCATTATCAAAAAAGCTACAAACAATAAATGCTGGAGAGGGTGTGGAGAAAAGGGAACCCTCTTGTACTGTTGGTGGAAATGTAAATTGATACAGCCACTATGGAGCACAGTGGCGGCTCCTTAAAAAACTAAAAATAGAACTACCATATGACCCAGCAATCCCAATAGTGGGCATATACCCTGAGAAAACCATAATTCAAAAAGAGTCATGTACCACAATGTTCATTGCAGCTCTATTTACAATAGCTAGGACATGGAAGCAACCTACATGTCCATCGACAGATAAATGGATAAAGAAGATGTGGCACATATATACAATGGAATATTACTCAGCCATAAAAAGAAATAAAATTGAATTGTTTGTAGTGAGGTGGATGAACCTAGAGTCTGTCATACAGAGTGAAGTAAGTCAGAAAGAGAAAAACAAATACCATAAGCTAACATATATGGAATATAAAAAGAAAAAGGGTTTTGAAGAACCTAGGGGCAGGATAGGAATAAAGATGCAGACGTAGAAAACAGACTTGAGGACACGGGAAGGGGAAAGGGTAAGCTGGGATGAAGTGAGAGAGTGGCATTGACATATATACAGTACCAAATGTAAAATAGATAGCTAGTGGGAAGCAGCTGCATAGCACAGGGAGCTCAGCTTGGTGCGTTGTGTCCACCTAGAGGAGTGGGAGAGGGAGGGTGGGAGGGAGACGCAAAAAAGAGGAGATATGGGGATATATGTATACATGTAGCTGATTCACTTTGCTATACAACTGCAACTAACACAGCACTGTAAAGCAGTTATACTCTAATAAAGATGTTTAAAAAAGTTTCATTTTGAATTTCATTCTGCCAATCACTTGGGTTCATCATCAACCGAAACCGCTTTAAACTCCTTCCTTTCCCCAGCACCTCCCCAGACTCTTCCTTTGGGTCAAACCTGCTTGGTTGAATATGGCTCCACCCCCACCTTTGTTTTTCCTAATAACACCATCAGCATGGGGTGGTGGCACCCCCCTCCCCATGACTAGATCAACCAGGAGTGGCGTTGGTCTGTATTGAACTTATTAAAATGTACAGTTTAGTCTTTATTGAAATTGACTTTACTCCTACCTGGTCACTGGGCTGGCAAGAATACACAGCAGTTTACACTTCCACCTTCCTCTCCCCCTGTTTTATCTGTCTCTCCTTGTACACCAGTATATACCCTAAATTTACTAATTTACACCCTTTTACTTCAACCAGCTAGCTTTGGAACTTTTCTGCTCCTATACAAGAGCACATCTCGCATAGCTCAAATCACAGTGCTGACACTTCCTACATCTTAGAGGGTCCTCTTTTTCTCCTTGAGACAATTTTCTCCTGGTCTTTCCCCTACTACTCTGGCCACTCCTGACCCTTAAACTTTGGTGTTTCTCAGGATTCTTCCCTAGGCCCCTTTCTGGTCTCAGTCTGTATACCTTCTCTGGGTCATCTTATCTATACTCTTACAGTGACCCGTACTCTCATCTTATGTATACTCCTTTTTTTTTGGCTTCGCGGCACAGTCTGCGGGATGTTAGTTCCCCAACCCACGCCCCTTGTAGTGGAAGCATGGAGTCCTAACCACCGGACTGCCAGGGAATTCCGTCACCTTATCTATATTTTTAATTTTGAGCGCTACTCTGATGACTTCCCAGTCCTGATTCCTGTCCAGTCCCTTGGCTGAACTCTAAACCCATCTATCCAGTTTCTCTCAGACATCATTCCCAGGCACCTAAGACTCAATAACTCTAAAAAGGAGCTCAGCATCTTTCCCACAAATGTATACCCTCCTATATTTCTAATCTTGGTCAGCGGTACCATTGTTCAGCCCTTTGCCCAGCCTCCACACCTGGTCATCATTCTTACTGCATCACTTACAATTAGCTTTACAGGCTAATTACTTATTTGTCTCTCTAAATCTCATTTTTTCTCACTTATAAAACCGGAATAATAGTGCCTATTGCATAGACTTGTAAGGACTGTACATATATGCATGTAGCAGTTAGCATAGTGACTGATCTATAAGTGCTCAATTATACTCAATTATTATACTTCATTCCTTCCTTTCCAACAACCCCACATCCAGTTGATCATCAAATCTTCTTGTGCCTATCTCGTAGTCCATTTCTATGACAGGTGTCTGTCTAATTTACCCACTTCTTACATCCCCATTGCTAGGATTTTAGTTCAAGTCACCAGTGTCCCTTAGGCAAATTATTTCAACGGGTTTCTTGCCCCCTGTCTTGCCAGCTGTCAATCCATTTTCCACCATTCACCCAGAATAGTCTTCCTAAATCATGTATCTGATTGTATAACACCTCTGCCTAGAAACCTTTACAACTCTCCACCGTCCCAAAAGTGCCCACATGCCTTTATAGGGCCCCCATAGCTTGGCATCTGCTTATCTGCCCTGCCTTATCACCCTATGCTCTGTCATTTTTAACAACAGTGATAGACATGTGCCAGTCTCTGACTCCATGTGAACTTTGAACTTGCATTTCCTCTTGAAATCCCTTACCTCTTTCTCTTTTCCTGGTTAACTCCTATTCATCGTTTAGATACTGGTTCCCAAATCTGGGTTACCTGTACCTCTGTATGCACTTGTTTAGCACTCAGATCATACTTACCACTTCACGCTGTGATGAAATCGCCCATTTACCTTCTCCTGGGGCTACAGGATTTAATAGATAAAAATACAGGACACCTAATTAAATCTGAATTTCAGATAAATAATGAATAATTTTTAGTATATGTATGTCCCAAACAACTCTTTCTTCTCCTACTAGACTGATCTCCCTTGAGGGCAGGGGTCATCATTGTTCCCAACACCTAGCATTTTGCTTAACCCACTGCACACACTTCAGTCACTGTTGATGAAATAAATAAACTACTTAATGAAGTCCAAACATAAATTCAGTACCTGTATATTATGTGCTGACATGATCCAGATCTGTCATTTTAATGCTTGGTTAATCATGAAACACGTTCTCTAGTCCCGTTGTCTATATTTCATGTGTGTTTTAAAGCAAGCAGAGAGTTTAGGAACTGGCCCTTCCACCACAATTTGCTTTTGCATGCATGATTTGAAATGCCCATGTTTGGAATCGTCACTATGTCAGAATGAAGTTGAAATTTCAACCGCAATTTTCATTGAAAAACAAAACAAGCAAAAACATAGCTTCCACAACCCAACTGCCTTTTCCTTTTTGATCAGTTTGAAGGGCTTTTGTTCTCTCTAATACAAGTGTTTTCTGTTCATGCATAGCAAAGACATAATCTAATCTCCAAGGTTTATTTGCCAAAAGAATCACTAGATGTGGGAAGGAGCTAGGGTTTGAATTTTTATTAATTTAGGATGCAAGTTCACCTGAGAATTACTGTGCAGATCTCTCAGAGGAACCTTTTCAAAATAAAAGCATAACTAAGGGAAAGTTCATAGACATTTTCCAACCTGTGAACTTACAAGGTTTAGTTAGCCAAACACTCACATTGTGCAGACTGTGCATGGAATAGAAGCAAACCAGTTTCAAGGTAAATTCTTCATGCCTTGAAACACTCAATGCCTTCCTTTTAGAGAGAACAACAGAAGCCCTCAGCTATTTTATAAAATTTGAGAATACCGTGGAGTCTGAGCTCTCCACTCTCTCCTGTGATTGGCCAATTCCTCTCTCCTTCAACTATGCTTATTCAGTGGTCTAGTTTAACAAATAAGATGCTGCACTGCTTTCAAAGAAGGGACAAAACACCTTACTGTATTTTCCAATATACTATTCTCAAGGTAACCACAGGGATCATGCCCTAGAATGTTCTGCAAATGAGATGAAACAGTACGTTCCACACTCATTAAACAAATCTTTTACTGCTTTTGGTTAACAATAATACCAACATCTTTTAGTCTTTTTGGTGGCTGTATGATTTACACAAGTCCGAGACCAAAAAAGCATTCTACAGGAAAAGAAAGGCATACACCAACCATGTTTCCCAGGGGATCCAACACATTAAAATCAAGAGGCAGTCTCATTGTAGGATTTAATTGAACTATTTTTCAATAGCTGGTATTTAGTTTGTTTTACGTATATTTAATGTAGCTGTAAGTAGGAAGACTATGAATTGGGTCTCTGGGCTAATCATGCTGACGTGTTCAGGATGGAACTCGGGGGGCTTTGTGTAGTGGAGTTCTGTGGTCAGGTTAGCACTGAGTTATTGAGTTTCTGAGGTTGAAGATGGGCCGGTCAGTGTATGCTTTTACAGATGAGGAAAAGAAAATTACACCTGGAGGCAACAAGAAGAGTCAAGAGTAATTTGCAGTGAGTGAGCAAAATGAAATGCAGCAGGAGATCGAGTTTGTTTTCACCAGGAGGTGTCACTGTTGTCAACACACATTACCGGAGGTGGAGGGAAGATAGAAGCGGTGGCTAGCATCGTTTGACAATAACAGAAGACAATTTTTTGGAATCCCTCTCTCCCTCCCTTTCTTCTTTGCTTTGGTGCTGCAGTTTACATCTGTTACACCTAATGGGTGTGTTAAAATGCTGTTATTAACACCAGGAAGAACAATTCAGTGTTGAGGGAAGAATGGAAAGGGATTCATGTAGTTTTGGGGTTGCCAATTCAGATACACTGTAGCTTTTCTCCCCCTTAATGACTTAATGGTTTTAAACTAATGAAATTTTAATACTGTAAAGTTGTGAGAACTGACCCTTTTGCATCTCTGGATTCCTGCACAATGCAAAAAAGTTGCTTACAATTATCCATAACAGGTAGAATGAATGGTTTTCTCAGTTCATGCTCTGCGCTATTATTTAGGTTTTTAAAAATGGCATTGGAAACTTCTGAGTTATTTTTATTGTTGCTCAGGCTGAGATCAGAGAATTTGAGCTGAGACTGGATTTATGTAATCCAGCCATGTAATCTTCTTTGGCAAGTTATCTACTCTGCCAAAGCCTCAGTTTCCTCATATAAAGTGGGATAATAACATTATCTGTTCTCATAGGAGTATTGGGAAGATTAAGTGAGAATAAGTGAGACAATACATGCAAAGCACTTAACACAATGCATGCCATGTAGTTAGATTTCAATAATGGTTGACTTTATTATTAACTATTAATATTGACATCTGGACAAGATGATGACAGAGAGGTCATAGCAGAGTCTAAGAGTCATACTCCAAGTCTCACTAACTTGTCTGTCAGTTGTCCCTATGGAATTTGGAAAAGACGTTCCGCCCTTATTTTTCTTCATGTTGCCAAACCTGGCCCTGCTCTTCATTTGGTTGATATTTTACAAAACTTGCTGATGAGGCTTATTGAGACATTATCCTTTGTTGGAAGATGGTGATTTGCTTTTTCTCACTCCTCTCTGCAGGTCCAAGTTCTTCCCTTCCTTCAAGCTCCAGATCAACTCCTACCTTCCACATGCAGCCTTCCTTGTCTTTCTTTGGCTGAATCTCTGTAGCACTTAGAGTCTATATTCAAAAGCTTGATTACTAACAGTACTGTTTTTTTCCCCCTTCTAGTAGTGTTAGGTGTGCAAACGCTACTTCCTTAAGTAGCTTTTCTGTTTCTTGACTGTCATAAGGACGTTTGTGTCTTTCCCTTATTCCCTGTGGTGCCCAGATTAGTCTGAAGACACAGGAGGGACTGAATACATTTTTGTCATTGGTTGATTTATTGAAAGTTCAGAATGTCAGGGAAACATGTTGAACCAAACACAAGCAAGTAGTTTTGCCACTCTAAGTAAAATGCAGGAATTCAGTGGGGACTTGGGATCGAGGGTGGAAAGGGAGACTTTGAGAGAAGTCAGGAGGGAAAAAAAGTATTGGGCTAGAGCTACAACTGATGGATAAAGGCAGCCCTATTTGGAAGAGACAATGGGTTCTTTAGAAACAATGCTGGAGTCCTCCTAGTTTTGGGTTTTGGGTTTTGACTACATCACTACTGGTATGTGCCCTGGAGAAACCATGTAACTTCTCTGGGCCCCTGTTTCTTTGATTATAAAATGAGAAGCTTGGATTAGATGACATCTAATGCCCCACTGGTTCTAAAAACTGTGTTTCTAAGATAAGAGGAATAAGCAATTTTAGACAATGCAGGGTGGACAAATTCCTGGGATTCCAGAAGTTCCTTTTCTGTCCCCCAAAGTGTAAAAGAAATAGTGTGGGATGAAGGACTTACCCTGCTCTATCCTTGATTTGCTGTGTGCCACCCATTCATTCACCCAACAAATGTTGATGAAGCCCTACAATGTGGCAGGCACGGGGCTAGTTCTGGCGATGGAATGGTGGATGAAACTGACACGTCCCTATCCCTTGGGATTTACAACCTAGTGGGAGAAAACAGACACAGAAATGTAAAGCTACAGCTGTGATGAGTGCTAGGAAGGACATATAGATGATGGGTGAAAGGAATCTGACTCGGACTAGAGCCTGGGAAGGCTTCTGAGTGGAAATTATCTAGGAGACCAGCAGATGGAGGAAGAGAGCACCCGTGAAGGTGCTTTGGTGGAAGGTAGAATAGCAAGTTTGGAAAACAGAAGAGTGCAGTTGGAACTTAGAGAATTAAAGAGGGTGATTTAGATAACGTGAGAGGGATAGGGTCAGATTATGGGGGACCTTGTCAAACATGGTAAGAACACTGTTCTTTATTGTAAGAGCAGTAAGAAGCCACGAGTCGGAGAGTGGGGTGATCAGTGGGTGGTAAGTGGATTTGAGAGAGGCTGGAGTGGGCACGAATCAGATCAAGGGAGGAATCCAGGTGAGTGACAGCCATAGCTTTGTCTAGGGAGGAAATGCTGGAAACAAAGTGATATAGCCCTTCAGGTTCTCAGTTTCCTCTTTGCAAAAGAAAGGCTGGACTCAACATTAGGATGCTTTCCGGCAATTTCTCTGGTTTGGTGGAATGGAAATACTTTGGGGAAGAGTGTATTGCTGTGTGACCGCATGACTAGTGTGTAGCATGCCCTCTCACATGCTGCTTTTTGGGTGGGGCTTTTCCTGGATGTGGGGTTCTCTCTGAACTCCTCAGATGAGACATGCTTTATACCAGTGCTTCAAACTTCATTGTAGAACTTCTGACAACCGTATTTTAAAATTTTTACTTTGAATCAAATTGTAACATAGGATGAGAGGTTATTTAGTTTCCTCTGACAAAACCTTCCTCTACTTTTTTTTTTTATAAAAAAGTCCTTATACTAGACACAACAAAAGAAACAGTTTCATCTACTAGTTTTAATTCTGGTTCCACTGGAAGAAATAATGAGAACCCTTTGGAAACATTTTCCCTCAGGAAGCATAAATCCCATGAAAATCTCAAGAATTTTTTACCATGACTTAAGGCTTCCTAGTATAAAAAGAAAAGGAACAATCTATTGTAAATTTTACAGCCTTACCCCTGACTATAAAAATATACGCTCAGTGCAGAAAATTTCAGAAAATATGGACAACATTAAAAAAGAAAATTAAGATTGCTCATAATCCCACTACTTATATAGAAATAAACACTATTTAATATTTTCATTTATTTCTGACCCATTCACTTCTACCAATGTAAATCTGTGAGCATATTTAGACATCTAGAGAGATGCATCCCCCTTTTGTTCCTACATGGTGTCATAATGTTTAGGACGATGCCCTCTGTGGTTGGGCTACTACAGTTCAAATTTGGGTAAATTTAAGAATTTTCTATTTCCCTGAGCCATGGTTTTCTCACCTGTAAAATGCACATAACGATGATGCCAATCTCTAGGGCACGTGAGAACTAAATGAGATAAAGTACATAAGGTCTTCACGATGGGCCCTGGCACCAATACTTTCATCTACATTAATAAATATGTTATTTTTGTTATATCATTTTACTTTATAGCCTCTGTCATCTTAGATTTTCTTTTTCCCTTTTTTCTCAGTTACTTTCAGCTTCTCCTATAATTTGGATGGTATGCATTCTGGTTTTATTTCTAGTGTTATCTTTGAATTTTATTTTAAAGCTTTGCTTAGTCTCTCTTTCTTTAATTATCAAAGTCAAGAATGAAATGGTAATTTTTGACCTGCCTCCACCATGAAAGACGTGGGCTGTCTTAAGGGAGAAAGAACCACTGAATATCTGGGGGCCCCTCAGGACATCTGATTCATTACATGGATATGTTTCCTCACTTTTCATAAGAGGTAGACAGTTTATCCCATTGAAAGATGAGGAAGCTGAGGCTCAGAGGGGGGTCAGTAACTTGGCTATGGTTGCACAATTTTAGGGTGTGGAGCTAGGGGTCTGGCCCAATTCTTTTTGACTCCAAACCTTTTAATTACTGGCTGATTTCCTCACTATCAAGTGGTCATTGAATTTCTGTTTGAACACTACTGGGGACAAAGGACTCACCACTTTTGGATCAGCCTAATCCAACTTAAGTAGCTCTATCAGTCTTTCCTTGTACCAAACTGGAATTTTGTCTTTCCAACTGCCTCCCCGGGGGTCTGCTCTCCGTTGCCTATAAGATAACACTAATGTGTTTTGAATAGTCAATCAAACATTTCTTCATTCTTATTACGTGCTTGGATTCAAAGCAAGTACTATGAGGTTATAAGCCATGCTCTTTGCCCTTAAGTAGCTTTGTGGTGAAGTAAGACTAAAGTATATAAAGTAATTAGAGAACGACATGAAAGTGTAAAAAATTAGGGTAAAATACATTGAACAAATTATCAGCCTATGAAAGTTCAACAAAGGAGAGGAAAGCATGGGGGTGCAACTGCCATTGAAGGTTTACCTCTATCCTATCTCTTACTCCAAATGAAACGATATAATTATAATCAAGACTTGGGGATTCAAAGTGCATTATTAGAATTAAATGGCAATGCAATAGCAAAAGCAACTTCTTCAGGGGTCCTTGGATGTTTGATATAAATGTAAAACAGATTCCACTAAAATAATAAATGTCAAATATAAAATCCATTGTTTCCAATTACTGCCACTTCACAGACTTTAACTACCTAATTTAGCTAAAGCATGAGGGGGAAATATTTTGCACTTGAAAATGTAAATTAAAACATTTTCCAATGCAGCAACAATGCTGTATTATTGAGGCTGGCAGACCCCTGCTCCATCTCCTATGGTCCATTACCCTGGCCCAGCCCCTTAGAGCTTATCAGGGCTGCAAGACATTCTTTGCTTCAGACTCTGCCTCTTTGATAAGGGTTATCACTTTGCTAGATATGGAAAGCTCCTATATGCCAACTTGGGGCTTGCACCAGAAATTCATGATGAGGTAAGGGGCATACTGATGGCTTTTTTTCAGAGCCTCATTATTTTTCTCTTTACTGAAAAAATTGGGGTATGTTATTTCCATCTAGCCTTTGCAGACTTCCTAGCAGTAAAGACATAATGCTTCTGCTTATTCAGGGTCCTTCTTGAACCAAGTTTTTAGGTTCTTTAGGTTGCCCAGCTCAGAGAACAGGCAGGTTGACCCATCCTCCAGGGAGTCCATTTCAAGGAAATTGGAGGAAATTCATCTTCAAGACAGGTTATGCTCTGTGTATCTCTCTCATGAGCTAGGGGGTCTTTGTGACTCATGGCTTCTCCCTGCACATGCTTCATTATCCCTCAGTATTGACCAGCTTCCTATGGTCTCTCATAGTTCCTGCTTTCTCTTAATGGCCTGCACATGGCATGGACTTGCCTTGATCCTGGAGTCTACCTGGTAATACTAGCCATCCCTTGTATGGCACTAACTATATGTCAGCTATCATTTCAAGAACTTTCCATATTCATATACTCTTTGAATCCTTACATTAAGCCTACACAGCAGGTTCTATGATCATCTCCATTTTACAGATGAGGGCACTGAGATGCAGAGAGGTGAAGTATCTTGCTTAAGATCACACAGGCAGGAACTAACAGAGCTGGTACATGGATCCAGGCCATCTGACTCCAGTCTTTATTTCCTACTGTAATCTGCCTCCTGATAGTATACTCTCAGTTTTAACTTCCATCTTACACTGCCTTATTCCCTCGGTATTTCTAGGTTCACATTCTGCTAGAGACTGGATGTTTGTGTCCCTCTCATATTCATTTGCTGAAATCTTAACCCCCAAGGTGATGGTATTAGGAGGTGGGGGCCTTTGGGAAGTGATTAAATCAGGAAGGTGGAGTTCTCATGATAGGATTATTGCCCTTCTTAAAGAAACCTTCCTTCCTCCATGTGGGGTGACACAGAGAAGATGGCTGTGAATGAGGAAGCAGCTCTTGCCAGACATTGAATCTGCCAGAACCTTGATCTTAGACTTCCCAGGCTCCTGAACTGTGAGAAATAAATGTTTCTAAGACACTCCGTCTATGGTATTTTGTTACAGCAGCCCAAACAGACTAAGACAGTTTCCCAAGGGAAGGAATCTGATTGGCCCAATTCTTCATACTGTGCCTAGTTGTATCTTAAAATGCTAGCTCTGGTCCAATCATCTGTGCAGCTGAGTAAGGTGATAGGATCATGTGGTTTGAAATGTGGCCGCCTTGGGTTTCCTTGTCAAAGGGGTCATAGAGAGGGCATGGTTGCCTACATCAGGTAGTGGAGGGAGTAGGTCCTATCAACTGACCTCCTATACCTACTGACACTATTTTTGACTTGTAGGATTAAAATATTTATATCTATCTATACGCTTGTCTCTTACAGTCACTGAGCCTGTTAGCTTGGATATCTGTTTAATCCAACCTTTGAGGTATTCATCCATATTATTGTTACCTGGTTGAAATGAGGGCATATTGCAGCATGCCAGAAAGCATGCTGCCTGCTGGTTTGTTTAATGTGCTCTCCATGGAGCCCAGCACAGCCCACTGTGTTAGTACATCAAGCACTACCTGCTCATAGGTGATGTGTAGAGTACAGAACAGGAAGAATAGGGTGTCTCTGACATAAGGAACTTATAATTTCCTTGAGGAGAAAAGTCTCATGCACTAAAACACAGAACAAAACAAATTCCTGTTGATGAAAGACAAATTCCGGCAATATTTATCAAGTACCGTGCTGGGTGTTTCTACAAATGATACCTCAATTGGTCTCCACAATAAGTGTGAGATATGTGATTTACTTCCACTTTTCAGATAAGGAAACCATGAGATGGAGATATATCTTCTCCAAGACACAGTTGATGGTTGATGTGTCACAGGAACGGTCCTCAACTGCATGTTGACCTCACTTGTCACTGATGATGGCATGCCTGCCTTGATGAACACTCAAAATCTTTTGTTCCACGTGGTTTGCTCTCAGCCACAATGAGTCACGTGGGTTTTCTTTTTATGTAACTCCCTCTGAGAGCCACCCAAAAATGAAACTGGTTTAGCAAAGCTTATTTCTGAGGACAATGAAAAGCAGAGGTTTTGCTATAAAAAAATTCTGAAAACCTTTGCCTTGGGTCTGTTTCATAGACAAGAGCAGCAGGTGTGGGCTGGATTTCAGTTCTCCCAGATGGAGCTCAGAGGAGTGCTGAGGTGAGGTCTAGCTAGATACAGGAGAATAAATCCTGAGCTGTGTTCAGCTTGCTCCGCCTCTGTTTAGCTTAGGTGCTAAACGGGAACGTGGATAATGCTTGGACTTATGTGACCCCATCTCTGGTATTTTGCATAGTGATTAAGAGCTTGGACTTATGTGACCAGCAGACCCAGGAGTGGCCTTGGCTCTGGCACTTACCTGCTCTGTGAGATGGGGCAAATTGTATGATATCCAGAAACCTCATGTGTCTGACATGTGCTTGATAGATGGTGTCTGTTATCATTAATTATTACCATTTCTCTACCTCATTTTCTAGGTCCTACATTCTAGGGAAAGCATTTTAAAAAGGGTTTTCTAATATTGAGCTGCTTTGGGTTAATTTTTCTTTTCTTTTTCCTCTCCTTCTTTGAAAAACAAGATTTATTTCTTTTTTGTAATAAATTTATTTATTATATTTATTTATTTTTGGCTGCATAGGGTCTGTTGCTGCACACGGGCTTTCTCTAGTTGCGGCGAGCGGGGGCTACTCTTCATTGCAGTGCGTGGGCTTCTCATTGCGGTGGCTTCTCTTGTTGCGGAGCACGGGCTCTAGGCACGCGCGCTTCAGTAGTTGTGGTGTGCAGGCTCAGCAGTTGTGGCTTGCGGGCTCTAGAGCGCAGGCTCAGCAGTTGTGTTGCACAGGCTTAGTTGCTCCGTGGCATGTGGGATCTTCCCGGACCAGGGTTTGAACCCATGTCCCCTGCATTGGCAGGTGGATTCTTAACCACTGCGCCACCAGGGAAGCCCCAAGATTTACTTCTTATTGGAAATTCGGCTGATAAGATCTTCTTGCTGGTCAGAAGCTTGTCCTTAGGGCCAGGTGATGAAATGATACGTGAAAGTAGGAATGTCAAGTGTCACCAGGGGATTAGCACAGAGCAACCCTGAGCGTGCATGTATGCACCCTCATGCTCCTAATCAAACACACAGTGGGCAGTGGGCCTCCTGTTCTACTTCCAAGGAGACTCTGCCTGCCCCGTTCCACTTCTAAGAAATGTTGTCCTCACCCTAATCATGTGGTTTGGACATATTCTCATGGATCCCACCAGCTTGGCCTACACTGATTGGTCTAGGATGGGCATGCGATCTGTGTTAGGACAATTGGAGCACTTTCCAGGCTTTCAGACCTTGGGATGGGAAAAAGTGAGATGTAACACCTGATCATTTTGGTGGCTGTGTTTTCTGCCTTAAGAATAAAACATGCGCAGAGAGAAACAGAGATGAGAGATAAAAGAAAAGGGTCTGATTCCTTTTGGGTTCCTCATTCCATTTTCCCAGAAGCTATGTACCCCCAGACCTTCCTATAGTTACATAGGTTAAAAGGTCCCACTCTGTTTAAAGCTAGTTCAAATTGGAGTTCTGTCACTTGCAACCTGTATTTCTGTCTATTGCTGTCTAATAAATTACTATAAAACATAGTAGCTTAAGACAACAATATGCATTTATTATCTCTCACAGTTTCTGTGGGTCAGAGATTCAGGAGCTGCTTGTCTGGGTGGTCTTGACTTGGGGTTGGTTGGTTCGTTCAGTGTTGGTTGGAGCTGCAGTCACCTGAAAGCTTGACTGGGACTGGAAGATCTTTCCAAAGTGACTCAGTCACATGGTGGTACATTGATACTGGCTGTTGGTAGGAGATTTCATGTCCTCTTCCTACAGACCTCTCCACCGAGCTGCTTGTGCTCTTATGACATGGTGAATGGCTTCTCCTAGAACAAGGAATCCAGGAGATCAAGGTGGAAGATGCAAATGTCTGTTATGACTTAGCCTTGAAACTTACACACTGTCACTTCTTTAGTATTCTATTGTTGATATGGGTCAGCCATGATTCATTGTGGGAGGGGACTACACAAGGATGTGGATACCAAGAGATGAAGACTATTGGAGGCTATCTTGGAGGTTGGGTACAAAGGAACCAAAAGGGTGCTGACTGATACATTATGGTGGCAGATGTTTCCACCTCAAGGTTAGATTTTATTTCACATAGGTGTTGTGATCACTAAGGTAATCTATTTATTCTTAAGGTAATTGCCACTATTAATCACTTATCATCTTTTTGGATGTTAAATTCACATAATTTTCTTTCTTTTCATCACATACATTTTATATATATATATATGATTCATGAATAGAGGAGTTCCCTATTTGTCTAAATAGATTTTTCACTGGTTTAAGTTCCTTGCATGTGGGCAGGGAGGTGTGAGATGATGACTTGAAGAAATTGAGAATAAAGTGCCAAGATAGGCTTCTCTACTCTCCAAGTTCTGCCATCTTCCTAGTTAATAGGTGATATGGTTAAAGCAAAAGGAATGGAATATCTGGCTTCTAGTTCTGAATTTTCCACATATACTGTGTGACCTTGGTCACTTAACATTGATGAGTCTCTTTCCTCATGTTTGAGAAAGGGATCAACATTTTTATCTTATAGTGAGGTTATAAGGACTCTGTGACATAATGCTTCATAAACCATAAGACACTAGTTGTTGGTTCAGAAAAGTACCATGGTTGGCTTGGGAATCAGAAACTAGACTTGGTTCCTAGCTTTGCCCCCTCTGGGCCACCTGCTTCTATGATTAGTTATTTATTCTGTTTGACTTAAAGTTTCCTCCTCTGTAATACTGATTTAGTAATAATACTTCCAACTTCATGCAGATATAAAGTTCTGATAAAATGCTATCTGACTGTCAAAGATTGGTACATGGCTATTGTTATGATTATGTCTCTTGTGGAAGAGTTGGAACCAAATTTACTCTGCCCTTTATATCTAAGTCAACATGACCACGTAATTTATTTAATAAAACTGTAAGTGCATGATAGGTGTGAGCTGAGTGCTGTGGATACCACAGCAACAAGACAGATGCCGTCCTTGTCTTCTTAGAGCTTAGAGCTTAGGGGAGACCCAACAAACAGGCAAGAAATTACAAAGCAGTGTGATGAATCGTATGGGTGGGCATGCAGGTGCTCTGGGAGCATGTGGGAAGAGTCCTAACTCAGACTTGAAGGGTCATGGCAGGCTTTCATGAGGAAGTAAGATCAGGAAAGACCTGAAAACTGAGTTGGAGTAAGTTAGGTTAAGGAAGGTAGGTGAGAATTTGGGGAAAGAGTGTTCCAGGTGGAGGAAAGAGACTTCATAAGGAATGAGAGGTAAGAGAACACACCGGATGGTCAGAAAATCATTCAGTATGGCTGAAGCCAAGAGGCAGAGGCAGGATAGTAACATGTGAGCTAGAGGCTTAAAGAGACCGTGGATCATAAGCCCTTCCTGGACTCTGCCTTGGATTTCATCTTGAAGTCACCTGAAGGATTCTAAGGCAGGAAAGAGACACAGTCAGATTTGCATTCTAGATAGATATTTCTCAGTGAGGCTGCTATTGGCATTTTGGGTGGAACAGTTCTCTGTTGTGCAGATCATTCCAGGTGTGGTTGGCAGATTAATGGCTCCTTAAAGATGTCCATGTTCAAATTCTTGGAAACTGTGACTCTGTTATGTTACATGGCAAAAGGGACTTTGCAAGACAGGACCTTAAAATGGGGAGGTTATCCTGATTTACTTAGATTGGGTAGACTTGATTTAATCACACGGGCCCTTAAAAATGGAAGAGCAAAGCAGAAGTCAGAGAAAGACGTGGCAGAAGAGGAGGCAGGAAACACAAGGCATAAGAAGAATTCAACCTATCATTACCTGCTTTGAAGATGAAGGGGTCATGAGCCAAGTAATGTGGGAGACCCTAGAAGCTGAGAATAATCCCTGCTGAGAGCCAGCCAGGGAACTGGAGCCTCAGTCCTACAGTCCCATGAAACTGAATTCTGCCAACAGCATGACTGTGCTTGGACAGGGATTCTCCCACCTGGCCTCCAGGGCCCTACTGATCCTTTGACGTTAGCCCTTTAGACCTTTGTCAGACTTCTGACCTACAGAGCTGTGAGGTAATAAATGGGTATTTTTTTAAGCTGCTAAGTTTGTGGTATTTCGTTACTAGAGCAATAGGAGATGAATACATTAGGTATTTCAGTGTCCTTGGCTCCTGCCCCCTTAATGCCAGCATATCCCCCCCAACCCCATTATCATGACAACCCCCAAACACTCCCACATTTCCAAATGCCTGCTGCTGCTGAGGGCGGTACACCCCCGGCTGAGAACCACTGCCATGAGAATTAATAGGAAGAAGTTTGGATCAAAGGCACAGGAACCAGTTAGAAGGTCATTGTGATATTTAAGCTGAGGAATGAAATGGCCTGAAGGAACATAGTGGGAACATTCATTGGAATAGAGAAAAGGGATGAATTTGAGAGATAATTAGGCAGAGTCAACAGGACTCATCAATGGTGGCTTGATTAACATTGGGGGGGAGCCATCTCCTCTGTCCTTATCCTCCTGTCCACCACCCTTCCACTTCCATCATCGTGGCACATCTAAAAGCAAACAGCATTTTTTCAGGAATGTGACTTCCCTTCCAGTGAGCAAGAGGACATGCTCTCAGAGCCGTCAGCACTTTGTATCAGGATCAGCCAGAAGAAGGGAAATGACAGCAGAGCTATTGCAAACCCCAAATGCCCGTTATGGCCAAAGGCACCCAGTTGGTGAAGCACAGTAATTGCCTGAACAACTTTCAGCCACTCCATGTTGCAATTGACGATAGGAAATGAGGAGAGATTTTATACCTCCCAAAAGAAGCAAGTCAGGCGATCCAAATGGCTGAAATGCAATTTGAACCAGGGCATTTGGTTAAGCCGACCAAACCCCTGTGTGCAGTTTGAAAGCATTTCGCTCTAGAGATTTTTATTTGTACTTTGGCCAAAAGGGCCTGTGCCCTCATCTGCACCTGTATAACCAACTCCGTGTACTAGATCCCTTCTGTGTGAAATCATGAGTGTGGTTTCTGTTTTCCTGACTGGACCGTGATGAGGCAGGGCACGTAACACGCAACATGTAACAGGCCCATTTCAAACAACACATTTGTTCTCTCTCGAGGTGTCTCCAACCCTAATCTAGTTTATGCTGAGTTCCCTAGTCTAGTGACTGCGAGGACCACCACTGCATAATCAAGCCCTAGTCTTGGGAAGATGAACGCCACAGAGCGTATAACCAGTTACCCTAGACAAATTCAAGTGTCATGGGAACTTTTTAAAGTTGGCTCTAGGTAAGAAATGAAAATTCCCCTGGCATCTGCATTTTTCCTACATTCTTGAAAACAGCCACAGTGACATGAATGAACCATCAAGTCAAAAATAATGATTCAACATAATTAATAGGTCATGGCAGAGAATCTGAGTTTTTTGTGCTCTTTCAGGCATAGGGAATGATGAATCCTGCAGGCTTTCCTGGCATCAGCACTTTAGGTGAGGTGTTAAGTGTCTAATATTAAGGCAAATTGGCAAATATGTAACTCACATGAAAGTTTCGCCTATCAAAGTCGAATTAAATTTGACCATACTCTCCCATCCCCAAGTAGAACTGAAATGGCGCATGGCATGGGGTAGTTTGGCTCTGGGTCTGATTAAGTAAAACATTTCCCCCTTTCAGCCTCTTGATCAAAGTCCATTTACATGGAATTAGTTCTGTTTCTTAAAGACAAAGTTGTTTCATATTTCAATCCTTATAATAATGTCACATTTCAGTTTTAGCCCTAAAGTGGGAAAACCCAGGGCTGATGCTTTTGGTTGCATTCTACACTTAACCTTCCTTCAGAGTCATTTTTAGTTCCAAGAAACTGTCTTTGTTCTCTGCCCAGGTACGGAGGAAGAGCCAAGGAGAGAAAGCAGCCATCCCTGTCACACGTTCTTGGTGTCATTTTCCTGATGCTGACTACGTCTCAGTATGTATGATTTTATAACTACAGCTATTTATTTGATCCTGGATAGGCAAATCGGCTTGGGAGCTGAAGGGATGTTTTATGTCAAGATGCTCTAACTTTGGTTGGCGATTATCTTCTGAATATTTAGGAATGGTGACAGCCATCTCTCCATTCTTGAATATATTTCTGGCTTTGTCAGAGCTTTAGTCCCAAAGAGGGAGGGAGAAGGCTCCTACATAAAACGAGACAGCTAATAAAAGTATAAAACTGGGATTTTTTTCTATAAAAGAAAATCCGTAAGTGACAAAATATCTCACCAAGTCATTTTTCCTCTCCAATGTCTTGCGTTGTGCATGTGTGGCACGTGCACACATTAAGTTTACAGATTCTATAAAGCAATTCATCCTGCTCTGAATCTAATGCCAGTAAGTTTTCAAGGAAGTCAGCAAAATGTAGCCCAGGAAGGAAAACACTGCCATTCTTTTTTAAAACCCTATTGTTTTTATTCAATCTGCTACTGAACTGTGACTAAATCATTTACTCTTCACATTTTATTTTTAATTTTGTGGTATTTTCTCCCTCCCCCAAATGAGGTCGAGTCCTAAATCCTCGTACCGTAACATCCCAGCTATACAGTCATATAAGAGGTTTGTTTCAGTAAAAATGATTACTGGTATCTATAATAGAATTGTAATAACTCAATACTATTTTACAAATTTTTGATTCGCTCTGCAGTTTTTATTAGACAGCTTGCCAAAATCTAGTTTATTTTTTTGTTTTTTTTTTGCGGTACACGGGCCTCTCACTGTTGTGGCCTCTCCCGTTGCGGAGCACAGGCTCTGGACGCGCAGGCTCAGCGGCCATGGCTCACGGGCCCAGCCCATGATCCCAGCTGCATGTGGGATCTTCCTGGACCAGGGCACGAACCTGTGTCCCCTGCATCGGCAGGCGTACTCTCAACCACTGCGCCACCAGGGAAACCCCAAAATCTAGTTTTTATCTGATCATCTTTGCATCGATAATACATGAGGCTGAGATCTTCTGAAAAGAGGATACTTTATTTTCCCCTCTCATCGAATGCTTTGCTTTTGCAGCAAAAATATTGATTTGGATTTAATAATCTATAGTCCTTTTGGTTTGATCACACTTAGCAGGAAACCCCAGAAAGAGCCATGGCCACATATCCGCCAGCATGGAATCAATTTCTCCTCTCTAATAAATGGAATCCTTGAGCACCTGATCCATACTATTGCTTGTTATGTGTAATTAATGAAAGGTTTGACACAGTAGAGTTTTGAATGGCTCCGGGTTTCCCTATTCAGATCCTCTCAACCAAAAAATAACAATCAACAAAACCTATGCCATAGAAAGATGATGTTTCTGATTATAATTTTTTGTCACCTCCATCAACATACGTTTTGTCACACTTTGCTCTTAAGCGATCGCAGCGGTGCTGCTGATCTCAGCCTGCTCTCGCTCCCAGCTGTTCACGCTCAAGACCATTGTGAGTAACAGGTCCATCCCATCAGTTGCCTCTGGGATTGTTATATATAATCAGCATCACGAAAGGAAACTGACTAGGAACTGGGAGCGCCCTCCAACAATGCATCTTCATCCATTGTCTTATTTTCCATCTGTAAGGAATGCAACCAAGGACATCTTTTAGAATTCAGCATTCCTGTCTCAAATAAATGACAAAAGCTGGTGAGTAAGAGAATCGCTAACCCAGTGGTTGTTAAGCAATTAAATCAGAATCTCTGGGGGTATGACGTGGGCATTGGTATTTTTAAAAGCTTCCTTGGTCATTTTTATGTGACTTAGTGCTCTACCCTGAAACTTCGTTGCTCTCGATGCAGCTGGGTGCCACCTTCATGGGCTTATTAGAATTGCAGAAATTTACCGAATCAGGTCAGTTCTACTGAACACAGTCTGCTGAATCATAATCTGCATATTAGCAAAATCTCCCCAGTGATCTGTAGACACATTAAAGTTTGAGAAACATTGGCCTAAACCTGTTATAAGAAACATCCCCAAGTTAGCAAGCCAATTACTAAACAGAATGCCAGCTTTCAGTGTTTCTAGAGGAAGGGGGGTAGCCGTGGGCTCTGTTGTCAGGCAGTCCTGGGTTTGTACCCTGGTTATCCCAGTTACTACCTGTGTGACTTCGGGTCAGTCTCTCTAAACTTCAGTTTGCTCATTTGTAATGATACTAATGATAGTACCCACCTCCATAGGATTATTGTGAAGATGAATCGAAATATCGCCTGCAAAGTGCTTAAGACCATGCCAGATGCATTGTTAAGCAAGCGGTGTGTTTTAGTAGTTAATACTAATATTAATAATAAGGCTGTATTCTTCAGAGACCTCTACAACTGCTCAATTGCTCTGTATTGTCTAAATATAGGTAATAATTCTTTTAAAATTTATCTATTTACCCTTAAAGCCAACTGAAGCTCTTATGGAAGTTGGCCCTAAGGTCTACCCTTGCACTTTAAGCTTACACTTGATCCCATTCATCATTTACAAGAGGGACAACAGGAAGGTCAATGGATGCTTAGAAAAATGGTGCAGTGGTGAGATCAACCAGAATGTCTTTCCTAGCACCTGAGCCTTGGTGACTTAAGCTTAATTTTCTCTGGAAGCCACACCATTGTGTGTAAAAAGACTTACAAAGCCGGCTTCCATGTGAGGCTAACTCTGTTCACCTAAATTTGGCCTTATGTGGAAAGCTTTCTTGGCTCTCTCCCACCAAATGCAAACAGGGACGGGAGATTTTATTAAAATGACTTGGGACCAGCCTGCTCTGTACTCTGAACCATTGAAGGGAGCCAAAAATGTCCCCTGGTGTCCATAGAAACATTGTTCTTATTTTTCAAAATTAATCCAGCTGAATTTGCAAGGCTGCCTCACCTCCATCAGAGCTGCAGACGGCCAGGACAAAGAGCTGTTTTGATGTTCCCAGCTGGGAACCTTGCCCTCAGCAAATACAGTTGATATAAATAAATGGTCTCTTGCCTGCCTACATTCATGCCCATCTGTTTGGAGGGCATGGTGCCCAATCAAAAGTTGCCTAGATGCTCACCATGGGCACCAGTGCCAAGGAAGGATGATTTCGTGGCAGCCTGCCTAATGCTGTGAGTGCCATCTTTTCAGTCGTGGGTTCTCATCCTGGACCAGAACGGGAGCACTGGCATTGCATGTCTCCTTACTCTTGATCACACCTGTTGACAAGGCAGTGCCAAAGCAAAAGAAGAGAGAAAGAAGGAAGACTGCTGTGTAGGAGCATCTTTGGGCTCCCAGGGCCTGGTGGGCCCACTAAGACAGATTCTAATTAAGTAGAGAAAAATCTCTGCCCATGGATATTCTGATGGGGCACAAGATTGGCAAGTCAGACTTTGCTTGGCTTTATTGCAGGGGCAGAGGGCAAGCTGTTCCCAGCTGGCAACTCTGCCACTATCTAATACAGGAAACATAATAGAACACTGGTCTTTGATGACGTCAGGAGCCAACTAAACCAGGAGGAATGAATCAGGCTCAACCCAGCCCACTATCCCCTAGCTCCCAATTTTCACCCATCCACTGGAAGCAATAGGCCTGACGAGTACAAGGCACAGGATGTAAAAACCCAGGAGCTGATTTTGTTTTGCACTGGCTGAGCTTGAGGCAGAAAATGAAGTCAGTCAGGAGAAAGCATGATGTGTGGACATTTTTATGCTGATAAAGGGTGAGTAAATTCCCTCCGAGTTTGTTAAACACAATCAGAAATAAGTTTACGTACTTGGTCACCAGGGGATCACAGAGGGGTCCAGGAGAGGATCCTCACAGCAAAAGTTAGGAAATTATTCATCCTTGTGGACTTCTCAAGGGCTAAACACAGTGGTTCTCAGCCATGGAATACTGAGATGATAGGGAGTGAGCAATCTTTATTGATGAGAAGTTCAAGTGTGCTACCTTGTTCTGTGGAAGGAAAATAGGTTGAGAAACAGCTGCCTGAAAGACTCAAAACAACATGCCCTGTTTACACTTAAAAGCACATTTGTTAGTCCAAGATTTGGTTTTGTTCCTAAGTTTGCATTGTTTTGTTGAATTTTCAATATTCTATCAGTTAGATTTGTGGTTAATCATTGTGGTAGGCTGGACAGTGGTCCTCCGAGATGTCCACGTGCTAATCCCCAGAACCTGGGAATATGCTACCTGATAGGGCAAAAGGGATCTTGCAGGTGTGATTAAGTTAAGCATCTTGAGGTGTGGGAGATTATCCTGGATTATCTGGGTGGGCCTGATGTAATCATAAGGGTCCTATCAGAGCAGGAGGCTGTGTGATGAAGGCTGAAGAGATTGGGTGCTGTGTTGAAGATGGAAAAAGTGTCCTGAAGCGAAGAAATACAAGGAGCCATCAGTAGCTTAAAGAAAACAAGAAAACCAGTTCTCTCCTCAGAGCTTCCAGAAGGAACCAGCCCTGTAGACCACTTGACTGTAGCCCAGTGAGACTGATTTTGGAGTTCTTAGAATAAATATATCTTGCTGTAAGCAACTAAGTTTGTGGTGATTTGTGAAGCAGGAATAGGAAACTGAGACAGTCCTTATCCTTATGTAGCAGACTCAGGGTGGCCCAAGAAGGGAGGCTCCCAGGCTGTACAAAGCTTAGAGAAACACAGTCCATTTGCTGCTCTGATAGAACCAACTAACTGAGTTTGTTGTTTTCCCCAACAACTCACTGGCTTTTTTTTTTTTCCGTCTTGAACACAAAAGATCATAGTCAAATCCAATGTTCTTGTTTTTGTGTTTTCTTTTTGGCATTGTACAAGTCTAAGTTTAAAAGAAACAGTTCTCTATCAGGTGTCAGGTCACACCCTTAAACTTTCAACGTTTGGCCTACCAGGCCAGAATACCATCCAAATTGACCTAAGTATCGGTAACGCCAATTCCAATCACAGGCATTCATTTCCCAAAGGCAGGGAACATTTTGGGAGCAGCAATTCAGATTTATGTTCAATTAATATTACTATATCCCTACTAAGTGCCAGGCACTGGGAATGACATGTTTGAGGTGTATAATATCTCCTTAAGCAACACAGTGGGTAAACTGAAAAGTTCCTGGACACATGCAACACGAAGTAGCTGTTATTGTCAGAAGTTAATGCTTATTCCTCTCAGCAGGTATCATAACGCTGTAGGGCAGCCACTGTCACTGAATGTTAACAGCAGGTGCCTGTCTATGTACCCATCCATCATTCCATCCCAGCAGCTGGATTGCTCATCATTTGCCTGCCCTCAGTGGCCCTGATCTGCAGAAAGCAGACTCCAGGAACAATTCAGAATTTACCTGTGATTAAAGTGTGTTTCAGCCAGGTTTTATATATATATATAATGTACAGTGGGCCTCTTCTGCTTTTGTTTCCTTTTGGATATAACATAACACACAAGGTAAATAAGAAGTCTGCACAATAAGGATAAGTAACTATGCACTCCGGAGTGACAAGGATCTTACAGAAGGAAGAAGTGGTAATTTAATTGTTTTACTTTTCCTTCAGAGAAATTAAGTAACTTGATTTCTTTTTCATAAAAAGTTTGAGAAATTGAGAATCATGCTAGTTCTACTGTTTATCTCTGTTGAATAAAGTTAAAAGAGATCTTTTCCAAGTTGGTTGAGTTTTATCCACGTTTCCTATCAATTGGTCTATTTCAACATGGATTTCCAGTATTTGCCATACTGAAAAAATTACCCCCGTCACTTCTTCATCTACTATTTGGACCTTATTCTGCCCAGGTTTTCTTTTAAAAATAAAAGAAAATAAAAGGATGGTGTAGCATCCTTTTCTCAATGCTGTTTTCATTTTTCGCTTGCAATCCAGTTAGTGATAATTTAGTCATCTATTATGATGATAGCCTCAATATTTGAGATGCCGGTCAGAGGGAAATGAAAGCGTCTCTGAGGAATTCAATAGACCAGAGAAGAAAATAATCAAAGTGCTGTTTATTCATTCCCTTATCAACAAACATTTATTGAGCATTTAGTTGCCCTGGTATCCTCCCTTTTCTTCTTCTTTTTTATTCTCTTCCTTCCTGTCTCCTACAAAATTGGCATCGTATTACAGAAACTGAAAATTCAAAGATGAATAAAATATAGCTCCCATCCTTAAGGACTTAGAGCTTAGTAAACAGTAAAAATGCAATGCAGTGCAACTCTTCTGTTCTGAAAGGGAGCAAGAGGTGCCATAGGGGGATCAGGAGGGAGAGGCCATCTGTGCATGGGAGCATCAGGGAAGGCTTCACAGAAGAGGTAACCTCAACAGAGGTTTGAATAGGAGTTCACCAAGAGAATGGGAATGAGGGTATATTTGTTTTCTATCTCTGTGTAACAAATTACCACAAACTTAATGATGTAAACATTTATTATCTCACAGTTTCTGTGGATCAGGAGTCTGGGCATGGGTTAGCTGGGTTCTCTGTTCATGGTCACACAAGGCCATATTCGAGATGTAAGATGGGCTGAATTTTCATCTGGAGGCTTGATTGGGGAAGAATGTATTTCTAAGTTCACTCATGTTGTTGGCAGTTTTCATTTCCTTGTGGTTATATGACTGAGGGCCCCATAATTTGCTGGCTATTATATGGAGGCCATCCTCAGGTCCTAGAGTCTGCCCACAGTTCCTTGCCATGTGATCTTCTCCAACATGGCCTCTTACTTCACTAGGCCAGCAAGGAGAATCTCTAGTCTAGTCTAGGACAGAGTCTTATACAGTGTAACAAAATCCCATTGCCTTTGACATATTCTATCGGTTAGAAGCAAGTCACAGGTCTGACCTGCACCTAATGACAGAGAATTACACAGAGCTGTGAACACCAGAAGGAGGGACTCATTGGGGTTCACCCTGGGGTCTGTCTATCACATAGGAAGATGAGAGGAATGAGATAAACAGGTAAGATGGCATATAGGGTATGAACAATGGTTCTATATGGTTTTAATAGGATGGAGGAGTTAAGAAAGAGAGATTCAAGATAAAACTGCATAGGTAATAATTACTGCTAACATTTATATAATGCTTACTCTGTGCCAGAGTACTTTATATATGTTAAATCATTAATCCGACCAAGATTATAGAGCTTGTAAATGGTGGAGCTCGCTTCTGATTACCTGTCTCCTGAGTCTGTGTCCTTAAACCACTATGCAACACTGCCTCTGGGAAAGTGTTGAGATGTTCCAGGAGCATATTATGAAGGGTCTTGTTAAGGAATTTGATTTTGTTCCAGGAAGTGGTGAAGAACACTACAGGGGTTTGAGTCATGGGTAAAGGTGTTCAGACTGACACACAACCAACAGCATGAAGGAGGCACTGGGGCCAAAGACACTGATACAGGTGAGGGAAGATGAGTTACTGAATAAATGTGGGAGTCATGGAGTTTGGAAAAAGGGGACAGATATGGGATCTTCGGAAAATGTACATGATCTGACTCAGTGACCAGTTATGAGGACTG
Source organism: Leucopleurus acutus (assembly GCF_964270905.1). Taxonomy (NCBI): domain Eukaryota; kingdom Metazoa; phylum Chordata; class Mammalia; order Artiodactyla; family Delphinidae; genus Leucopleurus; species Leucopleurus acutus. The sequence goes on along the minus strand of NC_139152.1, from coordinate 80,693,843 downwards.
GGTGAGCAGTGGTGGAACTGAGGAAGAGAGATGTGTCTCAGGTAACTTCCAGGCTCCTGGCTTAGATGATTTGGTGTGTAATGGAGCATAAGACTCATGCATTAAGCTCCAACTTACTAGGAAGCAGGGACTACATTCTTCTTGTTCAGCATTGTATCCGTGGGTCCGGCATAGGACTTTGGCCATGGTTATGAAAACACACACTTGTACTGTGCCTATTACATGTCAAGCACTGTTCTAAGAGCTTTGCTTATGCTAACTTACTTAACCCTCATAATACCCCTATGTGATAGATACTATTATCATCCACATTCTAAAAAAGAGGAAAATGAGATACAGTGTGTTTAAGTAACTTGCCCGAGTTTACACAGTTTGAAAGTATCACAGCCAAGACTTGAACTCAGGCAGGCTTTCTCCAGAGTCATGTGCTTAACCACCACACCATGGTGACAGTAAAAAAAAACAAACACACACACACACAAAAAGATGCACAATAATACTTGTTAAATGTTATGTGACTTCACAAAAGTATTGATAAGATGAATATTTAAAATATGATGCAGGAGAAGTAACAACTGACACCAGAGAAATACAAAGGATCATGAGAGACAACTATAAGCAACTATATGCCAGTAAAATGGACAACCTGGAAGAAATGGACAAATTCTTAGAAAAGCACAACCTTCCAAGACTGAACCAGGAAGAAATAGAAAATATGAACAGACCAATCACAAGTAATGAAATTGAAACTGTGATTAAAAATCTTCCAACAAACAAAAGCCCAGGAGCAGATGGCTTCACAGGCAAATTCTATCAAACATTTACAGAAGAGCTAACACCTATCCTTCTCAAACTCTTCCAAAATATAGCAGAGGGAGGAACACTCCCAAACTCATTCTATGAGACCGCCATCACTCTGATACCAAAACCAGAGAAAGATGTCACAAAAAAAGAAACTTGCAGGCCCAAACCACTGATGAACATAGATGCAAAAATCCTCAACAAACTACTAGCAAACAGAATCCAACAGCACATTAAAGAGATCATACACCATGATCAAGTGGGATTTATCCCAGGAATGCAAGGATTCTTCAATATACACAAATCAATCATGTGATACACCATATTAACAAATTGAAGGATAAAAACCATATGATCATCTCAATAGATGCAGAAAAAGCTTTCGACAAAATTCAGCACTCCTATATGATAAAAATTCTCCAGAAAGTGAGCAGAGAAGGAACCCACCTCAACATAATAAAAGCCATATATGACAAACCCACAGCCAACATCATTGTCAATGGTGAAAAACTGAAAGCATTTCCTCGAAGATCAGGAAAAAGACAAGGGTGCCCACTTAAACCACTATTATTCAACATAGTTTTGGAAGTTTTAGCTACAACAATCAGAGAAGAAAAGGAAATAAAAGGAATACAAATTGGAAAAGACATAAAACTGTCACTATTTGCAGATGACATGATACTATACATAGAAAATTCTAAAGATACAACCAGAAAACTACTAGAGCTAATCAATGAATTTGGTAAAGTAGCAGGATACAAAATTAATACACAGAAATCTCTTGCAGTCCTATACACTAACAATGAAAAATCAGAAAGAGAAATTAAGGAAACACTCCCATTTACCATTGCAAGAAGAAGAATAAAATACCTAGGAATAAACCTACCTAAGGAGACAAAAGACCTGTGTGCAGAAAGCTATAAGACACTGATGAAAGAAATTAAAGATGATACAAACAGATGGAGAGATATACCATGTTTTTGGATTGGAAGAATCAACACTGTGAAAATGACTATACTACCCAAAGCAATCTACAGATTCAATGCAATCCCTATCAAACTACCAATGGCATTTTTCACAGAAATAGAACAAAAATTTTCACAATTTGTCTGGAAACACAAAAGACCGCAAATAGCCAAAGCAATCTTGAGAAAGAAAAACGGAGCTGGAAGAATCAGGCTCCTGGACTTCAGACTATACTACAAAGCTACAGTAATCAAGACAGTATGGTACTGGCACAAAAACAGAAATATAGATCAATGGAACAGGATAGAAAGCCCAGCGATAAACCCACACACATATGGTCACCTTATCTTTGATAAAGGAGGCAAGACTATACAATGGAGAAAAGACAGCCTCTTCAATAACTGGTACTGGGAAAACTGGACAGCTACATGTAAAAGAATGAAATTAGAACACTCCCTAACACCATACACAAAAATAAACTCAAAATGGATTAAAGACCTAAATGTAAGGGCAGACACCATAAAACTCTTAGAGGAAAACATAGGCAGAACACTCTATGACATAAATCACAGCAAGATCCTTTTTGACCCACCTCCTAGAGAAATGGAAATAAAAACAAAAATAAACAAATGGGACCTAATGAAACTTTAAAGCTCTTGCATAGCAAAGGAAACCATAAACAAAATGAAAAGACAGCCCTCAGAATGGGAGAAAATATTTGCAAACGAAGCAACTGACAAAGGATTAATCTCCAAAATATACAGGCAGCTCATGCAGCTCAATATTGAAAAAACAAACCACCCAATTTAAAAATGGGCATAAGACCATTTCTCCAAAGAAGAAATAGACATTTCTCCAAAGAAGATATACAGATTGCTAGCAAACTCATGAAAGGATGCTCAACATCACTAATCATTAGAGAAATGCAAATCAAAACCACGATGAGATATCATCTCACACCAGTCAGAATGGCCATCATCAAAAAATCTACAAACAGTAAATGCTGGAGAGGGTTGGAGAAAAGGGAACCGTCTTTCACTGTTGGTGGGAATGTAAATTGATATAGCCAGTATGGAGAACAGTATGGAGGTTCCTTTAAAAACTAAAATAGAACTACCATATGACCCAGCAATCCCACTGCTGGGCATTTACCCTGAGAAAACCATAATTCAAAAAGAGACATGTGTTAGTGAAGAACCTAGGGGCAGGACGGGAATAAAGACTCAGACCTACTAGAGAATGGACTTGAAGACACAGGGAGGGGGAAGGGTAAGCTGCGACAAAGTGAGAGAGTGGCATCAACATATATACACTACCAGATGTAAAATCGATAGCTAGTGGGAAGTAGCCGCATAGCACAGGGAGATCAGCTCGGTGCTTTGTGACCACCTGGAGGGGTGGGATAGGAAGGGTGGGAGGGAGACGCAAGAGGGAGGGGATACGGGGATATATGTATACATACAGCTGATTCACTTTGTTATACAGCAGAAACTAACACAAAATTGTAAAGCAATTATACCCCAATAAAGATGTGGAGAAAATATATGATGCAATAAATTTGTCAATAGCCTTAATAGCTTTTGTATAAGTCTCTGTCATCACATTTAGGAAATTGTATTCTAAGGATGTGTTGAAATGTTGTCTTTCTCTCCCAATACTGTTGAGCCACTCAGACATAAGGGCTGGGTTCTATTCTAGACATTTGCACTGTGTCTTGTGCAGTGCACTCAATAACCGTTTGTGGAACGAATTACTTTCTTATGTATTATATGTATTATTTATAATTTCTAAACTGTATTGACTACATTATCTCATTCAATAGTGACATCAACTAGAAAAGATAGGGGTGGTAGGTCCTGTTATTCCCATTTTATAACCGTGGACATCAAGGCAGAAGAGAGTGACCAAACTGAACTCCAAAGTCCAATTGAGAGCACTCATCATCCTTCCTCATTGTAATCACTTAAATCTTGGCCAGAATAATGGAGACCAGTGAGAAAGTCAAATTCTAGGCTGAAATACTCAATGTAATGGCTATGATTCTTTGCCATCTTTTTTTTTTCTTTTTTATAAGCACATGAGGGAAACAAGCACATGAGAACATGGGCTACACTAAAAGCTAAAAAGACTCAGGAAAGTGTTGCGACTGGCATTAAGTGATTAATTAATTAATTAAATGGCCACCACAGTCTAATGAAGAGGTCTATTTTTTTTTTTTTTTAATTTTCTTTTACGGTATGCGGGCCTCTCACTGTTGTGGCCTCTCCCGTTGCGGAGCACAGGCTCCAGACGCGCAGGCCCAGCGGCCATGGCTCACGGGCCCAGCCGCTCCGCGGCATGTGGGATCTTCCCAGACCGGGGCACGAACCCGTGTCCCCTGCATCGGCAGGCGGACTCTCAACCACTGCGCCACCAGGGAAGCCTGAAGAGGTCTATTTATTGGGGAAATAAAGACAAAAAGCCAAGGGAACGATTGTGGCTGCCATCCTTGTTTCAGCACATGCCCATCTCTGTCACTCTGACCTCTTATCCACTCACCAGTTCAAAATAAATCTAGGAAAATCGTCCTCATCAGCAGTGTGGCTTTCAGCTATTCCACAAGCAAGACTAAGTCTTTGTTTTTCCCTTCAAAATTCACCCCTATTCTTCCCTTATCTATATCAATTGTCTAATTTCCTTCTATTGTTTAAAGTGCATCTTTGTTCTTTTCCTCCAAGACAACACCTTAAGAAATAAGATAACACTTATCCTTTTATTCCCTTTTTTTGGTTTGTTTTCTTGTCCTGTCTCCTGCACAACCTTCTACTTTTCTCACATGTAGACTGAGAGCAACTTTTCCTGCTTCAAGAATCAGCTCAGGAGTCCTTTTGGGGTAGACTTATTTCTAAGAAGGACCCCAGTGTTTCCTGCCTCCATGTATTCATGCCCTTGTGCAACACCCACCCCCCCAACTCCTGCCTGAGTCTGGGCTGAACGCTAGTGATTTGCCAAGCATTGGCAAAAGTAGTGGGATAATTAGCATGGCAAGTGTGATGGGGTGTCCCTTCCATGGTAGGGTTACAAATAATTGTGATGTTGCTCTTACGAGTAAGCTCTCTCCCTTGCCTTCTTGGCTTGAATGGCTGGATGTCGCAAGCTGCCATGTGGAGAGGTCAACATGGCAAGGACCCGAGGGCAGCCTCCAGCCAACAGAGAGGACTTGATGCTCTCTCTAACAGTGCACACAGAAATGGATTCTGCCAACAACCACAGACCTTGGAGGTGGGTCTTTTCTGCAGTAGAGCTTTCAGATGAGACTGCATACTTGGTATAACACCTTGACTGCAGCCTCACAAGAAACTATGAAACAGAGGACCCAGCTAAGCCATGCACAGATTCCTGACCCATTGAAGTGGTGTGATAACATACATGTGCTGTTTTAAGCGTAGGTTTTGGCGTAATTTGTTACACAGCAACAGATTACTAATACACCTCCCTTCCAAGCAGCGTCCCCACACCCTAGGCACCTCTCCTTTGTGCAGCCATCTGTATAGCTCTATTCTTGTACTTAGAACACAGTATTCTAATGATGTTTACCTTTGTTTCCTGCTCTGCACTGAGCTCACTGAGGACAGTGACCTGATTTATCTCGCAACACAGCACCTGGCTCAACAGTAATTATGTGTTAAGTAATGAACATGTATTCAATAGCTTTCTCTGCTCCCACTGCTCTCCCACCAGTCACCTGCAATTGGTACCATTAGGGCAAGAGAAGATGGTTCAGTTTCAGCCATCTCAGGTCACTGCTATAATTCTTCATGTGCCCCTGCTCTCTTTGTCCCTTTGAGCAACATATCCTGGCAAAAACGAGACGAGCAGATTTCAGACACATTCTCTTCTTTGATCTTCCCAGTCAATCATATGGTCTAGATATCAGGATCCAGTGTATAATGAGGAAATTAATGTCTTGCACAGAGTTGCACAGCTGATAAGTAGCAGAGTCAAAGTTAGTATTTGAATATATCTGATTTTTAATTCAATACGAATCTCTATTCACAGTTATGCCATGCATTATGATCATGGACAAAGTTTCCTGCTTTCTAGGATAAACTGTCAAAATGAGAATAATAACAAAAATAATGTTATTTGAAAACATTTATTGAGTTCTTGTTCTGTGGCAGGCACTGTTCCGAGCCCTTTAAATGTATTTACTCAAGACTTTCTTACAAAAACCATGAGGCAGGTGTTATTATTATCTTCATTTTACAGAGAAGAAAACTGAGACAAAGGAAGGTTAAATAACCTGCCGAAGGTCATATGCCTGGGAAGTAGGAGAGCAAGGATTCAACTCAGGGGGTCTGGGTCTAGAAATCAGCCTGGTCTTAGGGGACATGATTCATCTCAGGTAATTTTGATTTTCTCCTATAAGAGAGAGTAGAATGACAGACCACTACTCACATGTATTTGAATCCTAGGTTCCCAAGAAAAAATTAATTTGAAGATTCATTTCTCTTTTGTTAATGAGCATCAGTTTTTCTCTGGAGAGAGGACCCCTCCTGTTATGAATCCCCACTGCAATGCAGGAACTCCAATTAATGCTATGCAAAGTACATAAAAAAGGGAAATAATGAGAATCTGGAATTCAGAAAGACATGACTCTGATAGCATCCTTGAACAGTTTGGCCAGATTTTGTCCCTTCCTTTTAATATCTTGTGGCTGTGAGCAATAAGAAGGAAATACAAAACATGTTAATTTTTGAAAGAAAGAAGCTTAATTGGAAGATTTTCTCAGGCAGGGGCACAGAGCATTATGTGAGCCTCCAATTCATTTGTTGAGAAGAATTTATAAATTTAATTTTTTTCTTCAGTTGTAATTGCCACATAAAAAGTCAAATAGTTATGCAAGACTTATGAAAATGAGTAGCTCCCAGCCCTGTCCCCTTCTCTGCCCCCCACTACCCCACAAGAGGCTACTTCTCTAAAGCCTTTTCAGCTCTTTCTCTTGATATTTACCTATATATTTCTAAATAACTTGCTCATACTGCTATCTCTTATTTCAGTTTTAGACATCATTCTGGAGAAGGATTTGTCACTGGCATTTTATATGTTAGCATTTCCTTTTCAGATATTTCTGCAAAAATAAAGACAATAAGGCAAAGAGTTCATAGTACCTCCACATGAAGAGTGCGTACATATTTATACAAAGCACCTTGAGACTTGGGCTAGGGAGAGAGAACAGCTATATAAGACAGCCTAAAAGCAATAAACAAGTAGATGGGTGAAATAGCCATCACAACTTTGGAATAAAAAAGGCAAACCAAAGCAAGCTTGAGGTGCTATTTTAAATGTAATAAATTGGAAAATGTTTAATAAAACATCCTGCGCTGGTGTGGTTATTATAAGTTGAAACACTTACATGCTTCTAATAGAATATCTTTGAAAGTCAATATGACAATGCATACCAAGTGCCATAAAAATGGTCATACTGTTTGACCCAGTAATCTACTACTGGAAATTGATCCTAAAGAAATAATACAACAGATGCCAAAACCTATATATACCAACAAGTTCATTGTAGTATTAACTATAAATCAATATAAATCATTAGGTTATTATCTAGCTGTTAAAAGTGACATAAAAAATACTTATGATGTCCTGTTAACTGAACAAAACTAAACACAAAATAGTACATGCTCTGTGATTTTAACCCTGTATAAACAAGTGTGCATACCCACAGGAGTGGCTTCAGTATGAAGGACATGGATGAACTGATTTGAAGTCTGGGTCTTTCATTTACAAGCTGGGTGTCCTGGGGCTTAAAAAAGTACTTCTCTGAGCCTTGTTTATTGCATCTATAAAATTAGAAGAAAATATTGACTTTTTAGTGTTGATGTAAACTTTAGAAAAATATATAATTAGAAGCTAATACAGTGCCCAGCATATTATAGTAAGGGCTCAATAGATGGTTACAAGTATTGCTAACATATGGACCCAAACTAGGAGGCAATATTCATGGGGCGGGGAGGGAGCTACCTTAGGGAGATGGAACTATGGATGCTGGTTTTCTCCTTAAAATTTTTATGTATATGAATATATAAAGTTTATATATACATTATATATAAATTTTAAAAATTTATAAAATTATATATACAAACTTACAAAATTTATATATATAGTTACATATAAATTATAATTTATATATATGAAATGTAAGTTTATACGTAAATGTAATGTATATAGTTGCTACATGAGAGCTTTAATTCAGTGGAATCATACAGAGTGTCTTTGTCAGCACGGCCCATGTTTCTGAAGGTGCCATAATAAAATAAGCCTGAAGAGAGAGCAAGGTTGGGAGCCTTGGTCTGTTAAACCTCTGTTCTCTTTTTATTGCCCTTGGCTCTCCCAGCTCTTTGTTCTCCTCTGGGCATTCCTGCTAAATAGCATTTTAACTCTGATATTCCCACAACTCTCTGCTATTTCCTTAACTGACATTTGCATGGCAGATGGTGCAAATGGCCTAGCAAATATATACTGGGTCAGTGTTAGAAAACTGCCAGATTGATGGCTTTGTTGGCTGTGTGCCTCCAAGCAGACACACGACTGGAAATTACACAGAGGCTCAATTTTCCAGACCAACGTGTGGGCTTTCTGTTCCTCCCTTGCTATAGGCGATCAGTAGGACAGGTGAAGATGGGGCTAGTCTGATTGGCTTCACTTTTAAATAGACACTGATGTGGGCAGATGGGTTGGCACACAATGTGCTGAACTGGGAGCTGAATCTTTCTCCTTCTAATCCTGCCTGCATCAGACTTGCTCAGGGATGGAAGCCAAAATCTTAACCTGTTCATTTCCAGAGTGTTCTATGGGATAATATTAAGCTTCTTTCAAGGAGAGTCATGAAGGTTCATTTAGGAAGGTAGAACATTTTATCTAAGTGGTTAAAGAAGACTTGTTTATTTAATAATTCTTAGTCCCTAACTGCTTCTGGGGAAGAATAAACCATTGACTTGACTTCTACCTCTTCTTTGGACTTTCATCTCTGTACCACTATTATTTTCTGTGCTTTTGATCTTCCCAGCTAGACTGTAAGTTCTACTGCAAAATAAATAAATAAATAATATGTGGACATATAGTAGATGGGTATCCATTTGTACTCTCACCACTCAGCTCTGCAGATTTTAAGGGCAGGGTGATGCCAATGAATTCAACTTGCAAAATAATGTTTGGAGTAAAAGGTGATGTCAATCCCTACATTTTATCAACTTATTTAACCTTCCTATGGTAGATACCTTTTTTTTTTTTTGCAGTACGCGGGCCTCTCACTGTTGATGGCCTCTCCCGTTGTGGAGCACAGGCTCTGGACACGCAGGCTCAGCGGCCATGGCTCACGGGCCCAGCCGCTCCGCGGCATGTGGGATCCTCCCGGACCGGGGCACGAACCCGTGTCCCCTGCATTGGCAGGCGGACTTTCAACCACTGCGACACCAGGGAAGCCCAGGATAGATACCTTTGAATGTAGTAAATGATAGAAAAGAATCTGAATTAGTTTGAAAAACAACACAATTTTGTTACATATAATCACCAAAACTGATGATCAATTAAGTATTGCTAAGTTGGAGTCTTATGGGCCTCCTTTAGTAAAAAAGGTAATTAGCTCATTAATGTCTCTGAACGAAATGAAATAAAATAGTTCTAAAAGCACTGAAAATCAATATTTTCTAAATGAGCCTTAATATTTTGCCTCTTTTCTTTATACAACTAATTTACTTAGGTCATTTTGTTTTCTAAAATAAGGTAAACTTCTGCCTAGTTCAAGTAAGAATGATGACCAATTCCAAAATGTGCAGGGCCCAGTTGGCAAGGTTTTGTGGAACTGATTAATGTTTGTGAACGTGACAGGGCAGGTAAGATTCCAGACCCAAAGTCAAGGTCCAATCTTTCCTCTGGGATACCTCTGGCAGTGAACAATCATTAAGATAATGATTATTACACTCTACAGAAACATTTTATTGTTCCTTTTCAAATGATTAAAAAAAATCCCACTCTAAGCAGGAAGAAATTAAATTCAGAGGGAAAACAAGAACTTTATAGGCCATCTGCTCAGACTTTCAAATTTAAATTTTATACATAAGAGCACATTAGCTGTGGGGAAAAATGTGATCACATTTTGTAGCTGTCTGAGCAATGAAGATATTTCCCTCGTTGGGCTTTCTGCATAGAGATAAAAGCAGCTGTTTTGTGGAAGAAAATGAAATGGCTTCGGTATGGGGGAAATCTGCTATTCACTATTTTATATGTATGGAGTACTGAACTTACACCATCCTTTACAAAATATGAAATAACGGTCCATGCCTTTGGGGCTCATGGGCGACATTAGACAAACAGTATTTGAGAGCACCTCACAAAGAGAAAACTGAGGCCCTCACAGCCTGTTAGCGGCAGTGAGTAACGGGATGGATGGGTGGATTTACAGGTGACAGAGCGCCCACCTCTGTGTGGGAAGGAGAACGCAGGAGCACGAGGGAGGGGAGGCTGTTCCTTTGTACCCCTTCTCGGGAACCCAGGCCCCTAACATAAAGCCTGGTCCTGGTGGCCTGTGCCTTTAGGAATCTGCTTCCTCACATGGGGACAGAGAACGGTAGGACGTGGTTAACAGCATGAGTCAAGGATCACACTGAGCCGAGGAGAATGGGTGACAGCAACACTGCTCACGTTGGCTACTGCTTCCTGCGAGCCGCAGCTGGCGGCTTTCCTACGAATGGTCAGGACAGCGTTTGATTAGGTCAGCCTGCTCCTTCTGCTGCCTCCAAACTACCTGTCTGACTCTTCATGACAGCGGCAAGAGAGGTCGTAGCAACACCAGGACAATTAGTGTGAGCCTTGCTTTCTTCCACTGCCTGCCTCCCTTTCCAGGCTGTGATCATCAGAGAAATCTCCATCCTCATTTGGTCAACTGAAGCCAGGCAAACGAACCCAGTCTCTTTCCCCCACTTTGTTTTGCTGTGAAAAGATGAAGGAGGCACAATGAACGCTTAAAGTGATGGAACGAATGCTGACCCCGGCAGGTAACAGTCTTTTACAGTCAACCCTAAGAGGTGATACCTTAAAGCACCTAGTTTAGAGAGGTATGTGAACCACTCTAAAAAAATACTAATTAAGGAAAACCAGTTAGAAGGAAAACTGTGAACTTTCATGAAAAACAAATTAAATTCATTTGAGTTGGTGCTATTTTAGAAAAGCCTAGAAAAGCTGAAATTAATCTGATGGTAAATGAATGAAAGGAGCACAGAACTCAGTAGAAATGATAGCACTGAACATCAAACTTCCCTCAGTCATAAATCTTAAAAGCAAAATAACATAGCTGTTCATAGTGCAATCTTGGTAGTCAGAGCAACTTTATTTGAATTTTAGGTCCCCTATCTTTTAGCTGTGTGACCTTAAATAAGTTAATTACCCTGTCTGTGCTTCCATTCCCTCATCTGTAAAATGGGGCTAATAATTGTACTTCACGTAGTTTGGGAGAGGGTTAAATGAGATTATACATAAAAAGTACTTAGTGGAGTACCTGAGACATTGAAAGTGCTCAAAGAAATATTAAGTATTTTAGTTCAGTGATTTTTAAACTATGCTTTAATAAGTCCTAGATTCCAAAAGTTCCATTCTGGAATGTCTGTAAGTTTAGGGGAAGGATAAACAGGGGTAACTTGATCCCTATCTACAACTACCACAGTATCTCAGCTTTTGGATGATATTTTGTTTTAATTCTATTTAAGATTTTATTTGAACAAAGTCCTCTAAGTTAAAACAAAACAAAACATGCCATATAAGACATCTGATCCAGTCTATTATCCCAGTTAGGAGAGAAATCTTGTCCCTATTTGTTGGTCATCCTACCTCTTCTTAAACATTTTTAGTAATGGGTTCTCACCAATCCGCAGGCCTTTTTAATTTGGAATCACTCAGATAATTAGAAAAATTTTTCCCATATTGACTTGTGTGATTTCATTCTCAGCTTTGCTCTCTAAATATGACCAAATTCTCTTCTGTAAAAGATCCCTTCATATATTGACAAAAACCCATTGTATCATTTGAGATCTTTGGTTGCAGGTAACAGAAATTGACTGGCAAACCTAAGATGAAAAGAAATTTCTTGGTGAGACATTAGGCTGCTCATAGTTAAGGAGAAGGCTGGAGAACCAGGCTTAGTAGAAAAGATGGGAATCAGGGTCCTTCTGGGTGTCTTGGCAGCATGATCCATTTTGGCCTTCCTTTTTCTGATTCTTTCAGCTATTCTTCCTAAAATGTGGTTTCCATGATCACTGCTCACTGTGAACAGTGCTCTAGTTCACTAGCATCTCTCCAAGAGTGGGTCCTGGAAAGGCACACAACAATCAATACATGCTCTGCTGAGCTCAGTAAATCCTGGGATTTCTTTCTTTCTTCTAGTCATCATTATTTCATTCATATACTGCAAAATTGATTTGTTTTCCAGGGCACCCAGGTCTGAGGACCTATACTGAGCTTTCAATCTGTTAGAACCTTAAAAGTAAGTCTTCCAGATTTACTAATAAAATATAGAACACTCAGTTAAATTTTTTTCTCCTTTAAAAAAAAATTGAGTGAATCTTTAAATTCTATAGTACTTTACAATTTTCAAAAGTTTCACACAGATGATTTCATATAAGCCCATAACAGCCCTTTTCCCCCCTTTCCCTGTATTGCTCCTCGCCCCTTCCCTCTCCCCACTGGTAAACACTGGTTTGTTCTCTATATCTGTGAATCTGCTTCTTTTTTGTTTTATTCACTAGTTTGTTGTATTTTTTAGATTCCACATATAAGTGATATCATACAATATTTGTCTTTCTCTGACTTATTTCACTTAGCATAATGCCCTCCAAGTCCATACGTGTTGTTGCAAGCGGCAAAATTTCATTCTTTTTTTTTATGACGGAGTAGTGTGCCATTGTACGTATATAACACATCTTCTTAATCTACTCACTTGTTGGTGGACACTTAGATTGCTTCCATACCTTGGCATTTGTAAATAATGCTGCTATGAACACTGGGGTGCAAAAACCTAGAACACCAGTTAAATTAAAATTTCAGATAAATGGTGAATAATTATTTAGAATAAGTGTGTCACAGATATTTTATCTGGCAATCTTCCTTAAGTGTTTTTTTTGGTTTTGTTTTTTAATATAATTTGCTGTTAAACCATTGCTTATCTTCTATACTTCATTTTAGAAACTAAGCTCAGAAATGTACATTTATCTCAATTAAATTTCATCCCATAAATTTCAGCTTCTCTTTCCAACTTGTCACAAGTTTTAAATTCTTGATTTTATAAAGTCCTTGTATTCACTCTATTTCTAACTCTGAATCCCTAGTTTGATATTATGACCAGATAAGGAGGGTCTATGGAAGGACAGGTAAAGAGCAAGATGGAGTTTGGAAAGGATGGTGGTGGTAGGGAGGTAGCCAGTCAGAAAGAAGGACTCAGGATAGAAGAAGTTTTAGGGAAATTGGAGAAAAAGGAAGAAAGAAAAATACATTGAAAGGAAAGGTATCAGTAATCAGAGTTCTTAATTTCATGAAACTGCTCAATTTAAGCAAAAAATAAAAAATAAACAAAAAGAGCAATTATGTGAAGATATGGGAGGCTCATAGACTCTACCAGAAATTTGGATAATGGGCAGGAATCTAGAGCTGGGCAACAGGAACCACAGCAAAGACTGTGAAGTAGAAACAGATTGGACTCAAGGCCACTTGGGCTGCTGCTGGGGCTAATGAGGACCTCTATCTGACCCCACAACCTTGGGTCATAGGTGAGCTCTGGCTAAGAGTATCCCACTGGCCGAGCCTAAGTCATAGCCCATCCTCTGGCAGTGTTGAGCTGAGGGGAACTTTGGTCAAGCTCTTTGGGCTCCATCAAGGAAGGCTCAACAGTGTCAGAAAAGTGCAGTTAGGAAGGGGCTTCTATTTCAGACAGTCAAAACCAATGAAATCAAATCGATCAATCAACCAACCCTTCAACAAGCAAGCAAACAAACAAGTAAATATTCCCAATGGAAAGGTTAAAAGAATAGAGTCACATGCAGGTGACTCTCTATATGCTGCCTCCAGCCCCAGTCTCTCTTCCATGCTGCTAATCAGTACAGTCAATGGCTACTCAGTATCTCTGATAGTATGTGAGTCAAATCAATACCAATAAAGTCTCTCCAAGATCAAACTCATGCTCTGCTCCCACTCTACTTCCAGCCTGTGACTTCTTTGAGTGTTGCCCATCTCTGTGAGCATCACACATTCCTAATCTAGTATCATTCTTGACACTTCCCACTCTTTGATCCTTCATACTAAATATACCTCCAAGTTCTGTTGAGTTTACTCATTAATATCACTCAAATCTCTTTACTTCTCTCCTTCTCCATCACCTCCACCACCCTAGTCCATCCTAATCCTACCCCTCACCTTTACTACTATAATTACCACATAACATATCTCCGAATCTATTCTGCCATCCCTGCAGACTGTTCTCCACCTTGTAGCCAGAGCAATCTTTCCAAAATGCAAATTTGAACATGACACTTACCCCATTCCCAACATCTCTCAGCATGAAATGTTTCAATGGCTTTCCACTGTGCTTAGGAAAAGACCAAGATCTTTAGTCTACAAGGCCAGGAATGATGCTAAGCTATTAGTGACCGTATAGGGCTTCTGTAATGATTACATAAAGTACTGATAGATAAGGTGACTGAAAATGCTAGGAACACTGTCAGGGGATGCTTGTTTCTTTGTGCTAAGCACTATATAGGCCAATAAATTTAATCTCTGTTATATCACTGTGAAATCACTTCCTTGTTTTATTGGGAACTGAGGCTCAGAAAGGTTGAAGTCCTTTAACCAAGCTAGACAATGCAGAGTCAGAATGCAAACCCAGTTTTGGCTGGCTATCTCCGTAACTCGGTATTTTCCATAAGAAACATCACCTTCTTCCTGATTGACAGAGAGGTAGGCCTATGCATTAGGAATCACTAAGAGCTACCCAATACTTATACCTTCAGCCTGGCACAATAGAGCATTTGAAGAGTCAGTGACCCAAGTGGAGGGAAAATGTCACACGGACCACAAGACGGAAACAACCGCACTCTCGTTTAGCTTGTACCATGAGCCATTTCGCTTAATGATTCAACTGCAGGTAAATGTATATTCCATATTTCTTTACTAAGTCTCTCTAGTCTTTTCCCTCCTTAACTGAATGGGAGACACTGCCTTTCAGACTATCTGCTCTTGTTTTATTTAATTCAACCCAGGTTTGTTGATGCCTTGAGTGACTTATTAGTTAATTGGCACCTTGTTGGTAGGACAATCCCTAGCCAGTTCTAGAGGCTGAGTGAGGTGGGTGAAATCTTTTGGAAGTGCCCTCTGTGGCCCCGTGGGCATGCTCAATTGATGACTTCAGCAGCAAACAAGGCTTTCAACATCTTGCCCGCTGTATGCCAGTGAGGTGGAGTTCCATGCCAGAATTTGCCTTTCAGCTTTGGGCTTCGTTCCTGTTGTGTGGCAGCCATGGCTCACTCTTACCGCCTGGGCCATCTCTTCTGGCTCTTCAGTGGGTCTTAACTATGGTAGTAGTTAGTTGGCGAGTAACTTTCTCTGAGTCAGTGAAACTAGTGTGAAGATTCCACCTTGGGAGAGGGCATGCCCTGGCATAATCCCAGCTCCATGATTGACCACTGGATGACCTAGAGCAAGAGATGGGGTTCCAGCTTCGCAAAGTGGAGTTAGTGACACATGTGCACAGTATTCCTAAAGGAATTCCCTGAACTCCAGCCCAGTGCTTAATGCACACTACCCACTGAGGGCCTGACTATACTAAACCCTTCTCAGTGTCTACTTCACTTAATCCTCACAATAGCCCTAAGAGGTAAAAATAACATTAGAATCCTCTTTTTATAGGGAAAGAGAGAGAACACACTTAAATAACATGCACAGGTTCACATAGTTCAGGAGAGAGTAGGGACTGTTTTCAAACTCACGCAGACAAAGAGCATGGCCTGTGCTCTTAATCATAAGGCAATAATGCACAGAGTGTGCACTTAATAGAAGGGCACTGATACTGTCTTTGATGATGATGCTGTTGCTGTTACCCTTCTCATGTGGCTCCATTCTCAACTTCCCAGCTTCCTTGGGGTCTGTACCTATACCAGAGCATGCTCCTTTGTTCTCATTCAACAGGTATTTCTTGAACACTGACTCTATGCCATACAGTGCCTCACCTAAGAAAAGTGAACCAGACAGACATGGTTCCTGAATCCCTGGAAGAGTTCAGTGGGGAAGATGTCCATGGAACAAAAAGTGTCAGGTGATGAATTAATTGCTAGTATGATAAAGCAGAAATCAAGAGAGCTAGGAAAGCTGATCACTGGGGCTCTAATCTTGGAGTGGGTGGAGGGGACAGGAAGGCCTTTTAAATCAAGAATTCTCCTCCTCTTTCCTGTAAGCTTGCAGGGAAGGGATACAGGTATTTTTCTTAGGAGATTCAGAACAGACTCTTAGAGCTATTTTTCTGTTAAATTTCTTATTAAAAATAGAACAAAACAACTCATGGGTTTTAGAAATCATACGGTAGACCATTAGGAAAACTGAATTAATGAAGTAGGTTAAATATGAAAATATGATAAAGTCTCTTAGTAGTTTTCTCTACAGGATTTTCCTTCTGCTTCAGGAACCCTATCCTCCATCTGTTCATGTGAACTTTCATCCAATCTACTCTATGGCTGCCCTGTCCTGATAGGTTTGGGGTTTGGGATAAACACTCTGTGTTCATCCATTAGGACTTTTGCCTCTAGCTGTTCCCAAATTCTAGATTGTTCCTTCAACACAGAGGTTTTACACCCTTGAGGGCTTTCTACCAACATACAACTATGCCAGTTTTTCCTCTTAGATCTGTTTTAGAAATTTACATTGTACTTAAGAAGTTAAAATACGTAACCCAGGGGCTTCAGTTTCTTTCCCATATAATGTAGCTCTGCGTATTATATTTCCACCTAAAAATATAGAGGAGGATTTGTAAAATAGTTAGGTTAAGAAACCGTAGCACAAACCTAATTTATAACATGTTATAAATAATAATGAAGCAGTTTTCTAATTAGAAGCTGTTTCCCCAAATAAAGTCATACCACAGTGGTTTATTTCTGTAGTCATTTTGAAAAAAATCAGTTCATCAGCATATCTGAAATCCATATACTAAACTGGCAGAAAATCAAGATATTAGTTTTATATGGGAGAGGAAAACCCCTAAAGATTTTCATTTAAGTATCTACATCTTGGACCCATTTCAAGTTCTGATTTAAAATCAGGGGTTCAATATTTCACGGCAGATTATAAGGCAGAATCCAGAGAATTAGATGAGACATTTTCTGACTCGTATTATCTCCTTGAAGAGCCAAATTCTTGCTTTCAGATTCATTTTCCGTATGATTTCCCTGTTGGATATGTCCTGGATGCTGTGGTGAGAAGCCAGCAGGAAAACCCCAGGGAAGAGGTCAGAAGCGATGCTATCAGAGACAGAAATGTCATGGGACAAGGACTGAACATTGGAAACAATGAGAGAGGGAGAGAGGGGAGGGAGGGAGAGAGGTAGAGAAAACTAAAGAGAGGGCGAGATTGAGAGAAAGAGAATTTGTATGCAAGGGAGCACAATATAAGAAGTAATACATGGAATACTGCCACCAACATGATCATTTTGGTTCGTCTTATTTAAACCCTCTTTAAGCCTTCACTTGTAATTAATAAGAATTGCTATTTAAAAGATTTCAGAAGGACTTCTGTTTACTGTTGAAGCATAAAAGAAAAATATTGGCCTTTCATCATCTCCAAAAGGAAAAAAACCCACACGATTTATGTGTATACTTTGAAATCAAAGCTCCTTTTAAGTCTCTTGGAGCTGATCGTGAATAGAAGCCAAGTCTGGTCTCCCCAAATAATAAAACAGTGGAGAAAAAGATAATGCACCCTCTACCATTTAAGCAGTTGGCCCACATCATTAAAAATGGTTCAAGTAAGTGCTATTAAATTAGCCCTAAGAATGCAATGCACTGAAATTTGTGTGTAGTAGGGGCTGTTTTTCCGTGTAGAAGCAACTACTGATCCAGCAGTAATAGGTATACTCTTCACGGTTGCTTTCCCAAGAGTGGTGCTGGCCTGCACAGCTACCATGCTGGTCACTAACCCTCCCTAACCCATTCTCCCTTGGGACTGATGCTGTTGGCTATGGGGTTTTCCTGTAAAGCGGAATTTGCAACCTCCTCCTTTTACTTTCCAAGTGGAGGAAACATGAATTATGTATATCAAGACTAGTACTCAATTGAGAAGGTCACTTACCAGATAGTAGAGTTTTGATGGAGGTGAAAACTTAGCCTGGGAGGAAGAAATTAGCTGTAAATTTGGTGAAGGAGGCAGCTGAATTTTTCTCCAGCAAGGCCAATTGAGATATACATCCTGAAGCGTATAGCAAACGTGATGGAGAGCCAGCTGAAACTTAATAAGTTTTCCCACTGAAGTGCATTTGGGAGGTGGGGGGATTTCAAATAGAGATAAACAGCAATCTAAGACTGGGTAAGCATCCTTAGAGACAATCATTTTTTAGACAGAAAACCGAAAAGCTTATGTCTACAGCTGGTATTTACATGAATTCCTCCCACTAATGCCTGGGACTTTGGAAGACACACCAAGAGATAGGAGGTAAGCAGCTGTCTGTGCAGATGTTGTCAACAAATAGGATTTGGAATTCTGATCTATTACGTAAAAGCCTATAACCAGTGACTTTTACCTGGGGATCTGGGGAAGAAGGGAATCTAACTGACCTCTAAATGCTAGTGTGTTCAGGGCTTATTCCTGAGCCTCCTTCTTTATCTGCCTTTTCTCCCCAGGTGAACTCACCCAGTATGTAAATGTAATCTGTGCCGATTTAATGTTTGTAAAGTGCTGAGAACCGTGCCTAGTTCATAGTAAACACCATAGAAGTGTCAGCTCTCGTTACTTATTATAGCTAATTGCCTAGTGACTGTTTTGACTTGAATGTTTGATAGATATTTCTGAATTAAATCCAAAATGGAATTGAAGTTTTCACTGTTCCTCCAAACCAATCTCCCCTGTGTTGTTTTTCCATCTCTGCTATAGCAGCTTGACCCAGTGACTCAGGCCAAAAGTTTAGGAATCACCGCTGATTCCTCTTTTTTCTCTTACTCTTCACATCCAATTCATCGGCAAGTCATTCTGGTCAAACCTCTGAGATAGAAAACAAATCCATCCACCTCTCTTCATCTTTGCTGCCACTGTTCTTGAACAAGCCTCCCCATCTCTTGCCTGGAGGACTGCAGAGGCCTCTTCCCTGTTTCCTTTGCTCCCAGATACCCTTACGATCCATTCTCCACACAAGTAACCAGAAGGATATCTTTAAAATGGGAATAGGGGTCAGGCTTGTGACTCACTAATGACCTACCAGTGCCTTTGGCATAAAGTTGAGTCTCCTTTTGTTTTAATCCGTTTGGGCTACTATAACAAAAATGCCATAGGCTGGGTGTCTTAATGAATAAAGACTTGTTTCTCATAGTTTTAGAGGCTGGATGTCCTATATCAGGGTGCTGACAGATTCACTGTCTGGTGAGAGCCTGCTTCCTGGTTCAAAGCTGTCTTCTTGATGCGTCCTCACATGGCAGAAGGAGTGAAGGAGCTCTCAAGGTCTCTGTTGTAAGAGCACTAATCCCATTCATGAGGGCTCCACCCTCATGACCTAATCACCTCCCAAAAGTCCTACTTCCTAATACCATTACATTGGGGGTTAAGATCACAACATGGGAATTTGGGGAAGCACAAACATTCAGTCTGTAGTACCTTCCCAAGTCTTTACCACCTGACCTTCTCTAGCACCTGCCTATCTTATGCTCACTACACTCCAATCAAACTGGACTTCCCTTTGTTCTTTTCTTTTGTTCCCCCACATCGTCTCTCGCTCCATCTCCAACATCTGTCCCTCACCCACAATAGGTTCCTTCTCAAAGTTCAGGTTGCAGCTCAAGTGTTGAAGACTTTCCCTGACCCCTTGGCTCACTCTAAACAAGCTCCCACCCTCTTTACTCCAGGGAGGTTCTGTTTCTGCATTCATCACCATCTGAACTCATCTTCTTCATTTGCATATCTACTGGCACATTGGCCTTCTCCTTCTACTGTTAGTGCAAGCTCTAGGAGTGCAGGGCCTTTTCTGTCTTGTTCACTGCTGCATCTCAGATGCTCAGAACAGTCCTGGAACAATGAAGTGTCTCAGTGAATATGAACGAATACAAAATTATCCAGGAGCCACTTCACCGGATCAATGAGCAGGGGATAAAAGCTTAAATCTTATTTATAGAAAGCAGTAGCATGCATTATGTATAAGAACAGTAAAACTAAAAGATGAGGGGCCTGTTGATTTACTTAGAAAAAATGGAGGGTGGGAATAATAGCCACCATCTCTCTGCATCTGTCTGAAGTCGAGCTCTTCACCTGCCCACTGGATCTCATCTCCTTACCTACTCAAGGACAACATTGCAGAAATTTCTCTCTCTTTTTTTTTTTTCTAAAAGTATACCTTTTTTGTGCTCTACTGAATCGTTTCCATCATGCAAAGATGTTGTAATTTTTCCCTTAAAAAAATCAAAAACAAAGAAACAAACCAAAATTCAACTTGTTTCCTTGTCTTCATAAGTTTACAGAAAAAGATGTCTAGTCTTGCTGATCCCATCCCACTCTTGCAATTCTTTTCAGACCAGCACATCACCAAAATTACTGTTGTAAGCGTCACAGATGACCTCCACATAGTTAGTCTTTAGTCCTTGTCTGAATTTTCCTAACAGTAACTCTTGATCACTCTGTCCTCCTTGATATGATTTTCTACTTGTCTACCAACACACCTCGCTGTCTTGGCTACTTCTTTTTCTACCTTCCTGATTGCTTCTTTTCAATCCTTTTTTTGCTGTTTCTCCTCATCTCCCCCAATTCTAAGTATTCAAGTGCCCTAGGAATTAGTCTTCACTCACTTCCTTGGTAACTTCTTAGAGCTTCACAGTTTTAACTTCTGTCTATATGCTTATGACTCCCTGATTTCTATCTCACACCTGGACATTTTCCAAGTCTTGCCTATTCATCATCTCCACTTGGATATATAATAAACCTCTCAAAATTAAAATGTCCTAAACAAAACCCCTGATTTTTTTCCACTCAATTCTCCTCTTCCACTGTTGTCTCCAGCTAAAGAAATGGTGACTCTTTTTGATTCCTTGGAGGGGGAAACAAAAACTTGGAACCTTGGATCCATCCTGGACATCTCTTTTTCTTTCCATCCCCACATCCATTCTGTAGACTCTACTTTTAAAATGTACCCAGATTCTGACATTGTCTGTCTTCACTACTATGCTGGTTGAAGCATCCTTTTTTGCATAGATTATTTCAATATTCTCCTAATTGTTTTCCCTGTTTCCTTCCTGAACTATTAGAATCTATTTTTAGCACAGCAGCCAGAATGATCCATTTAAAACCTAAGTCAGTCAAAGTCACTACTCTGCTCAAACCAGTGCTTGCCTTCTTGCTCAGAGTAAAAGCTAAAGTCCCCATAGTGAGTTATAAAGGCTTTATTTCCCAACAGACTATAAGGTTCCTGGGAGGTTTATACAGTCCCTACAAGGCACCTTCACATTATAGGTACTTAATAAATATTTGCTAAATAAAAAAATTTAAGAAGAGACTCCTCCAGAAAGGAGGCAGAGTAACACTATATGTCATTAATGTCTTAAATTCCCCCAGAAACTCCCAGTGCGGGTCAAGTAATGTAGAACTTGGAGACTAACCCTCTCCTATGTAGTCTTTTACCCATCGCGTCTCTGTCTTCATGTCCTAGTTCTCTACCACTCACTTATTCCACTCCGGCAACACTGTCCTTCTTGCTGTTTATCAAACATGTCATGCATGTTTCTGTCTTCGGGGCATTGGTACTTGCTACTTCCTTTGCCTGGAGCCCTCTACCCCAGAAATCTGCATGGTTTTCTCCTTCCCCACCTTCAATCTTTTGCTCAAGTGAATCTTTTTTTCAGTAACTCCTTTCCTGACCATCCTTTTAAGAATTTTAATCCCACACTCATACCAGCCTCCTCTTCCCTAAAATATCCATCTTCATCCAACTGGTCACCATCTGACACTCTATAATTTTATACTTTTATTTGATTAATTGTAAACTCGTTGAAGGATTTCTGTCTGTTTGGTTCTCTGCTGAATCTTCAACACTTCCAACAAAGTCTGGTTCTCATAGGAGACTCTCAACAGATGTATGTTGAATGGGTGAATGAGCTAATGAATAAATGAACTTTGATATGAAGGACTGAAACCTCAGTTGGATAAAGAGTTTGAAAGACAGGCAACCCAGGTACTACGGTGACTTTTTTTTTTTTTGGACTTGTGAACCAGATTATTTCTCATGGTTGTGGAGAACTTGTAAGTCAGGTCATTGAACTGCTTTGATGATTGTTGATGAATTAAGACAAAGAAAAGATGTGCCAGAAAACTCTGGACATGAAAAAAAGATATTCTGATTTTCAAAAAGAGGGTAAAGTATAGATTCAGCAAATCTCAGACTGGTATACTCACTCCTGAAAAAGATTTTAGAATTGATCATTATACTGTTTGTCTGCCTTCTAAAGGAAGTTTACCACCAAGACAAATTTTAGCATACTAAAACCGAGGTTTGTTGGCTAAATTTATTTTTTATTTGCCTTGTCGAAAACTAG
This sequence comes from Leucopleurus acutus, assembly GCF_964270905.1. Taxonomy (NCBI): domain Eukaryota; kingdom Metazoa; phylum Chordata; class Mammalia; order Artiodactyla; family Delphinidae; genus Leucopleurus; species Leucopleurus acutus. The sequence continues at coordinate 80,671,281 of NC_139152.1, read as the reverse complement.
ACTGCCAGAGAAATGTGAGAGACAGAGTATATTTGCATTTTAGCAAGTCACTAATGAAAAATCTCCCATTATTTTCTTGTGGATAAAATGGGGAAAAATAAGCTAGACCTGACATAATTAGATGGATTAATGCTTTGTTTGACAAAGCATTAATTGCTCTCAGCCGAGATAGAAATTCCAGTTGAAAAGTTTTATCAGTTCTTCATGTTTTGGTAAACATTCTCCATTCTCTCCTTTTCTCCTTGAAGTAAAGTTCATTGGTGCCCTGTGGCTCTCTCTGTGGTCTTAATCAACATATTTATCCATGCCTTTATCAGTATTAAATTTTCAGGTATGGCTTACTCGGAAGGAATGGCAAATATATTTTATGACAGAATGTGAATCCAATACAATCCAGATTAGCTTGGATGACACATTGCCTGAGTTTAAACAGCTGCCTGCACCCATGATAGATGGGGCAGACACAGTTTAGTTGTCATCCACGTGGAAAGCATTAGAGGTTTGATTAGGTAAAGTAGAGGTGAAGTTGTTACAGAAAGCAGACCTCCCAGACAGTAGTCCAGACTGCTGGGTGTGCTCCCTGTGCCATTCCTCTGCTATCCACTAGGGTGTTATCCTTGCCTGAGTGGGCAAAATGGCCCAGTTTTATGCCAGTTTTCTAAAGTGTTGGAAGAAGAATGCCCAGGAAAAGTGATTTCTTTTTTAAAAGTTATTTTTAATTTACATGTAGTAAATTTCATTTTGGGGGGTGTATAGTTCTGTGAGTTTTCACGCATGCATTGATTTTTGTAACTACCATTCTTGGTTCTCTGACGAGAGAACATGGGCTTCTCTTGGAGCTTCCTCTTTGTGATTCCATTTCTGGGCCGATCCAGAGCCCAAGTCAACATATATCAGAAGCAAAAGCAAACAAACAATAACAACAACACTGCTGGGTTGCTTTGGAGCCCTGAACTTCCTATTCAGTCAGGAAATGCATCCTCCAGCTTAAGGTAAGGGGACAAGCTAAAACTCGTTTACTAAGAAGAAAGGAAGAGCAGATTTTGTAGAACACTGGCAGTCTGCCACAGGGATGATGGCAAAGAATACACTCAATGTGGCTTGAAAGACTAAGATGGCTAGTGAGACCTCATGCTACATGTTTATGAGTATGAAACAGCAGGTTAGAATGAGACTCTTCTTACCTTGGGTTTTTCTTGGACTCCAGCATGATAGATATTAGAGACCACAGTGAGGGTTAGACAAATTACCGTGTACAGAGTTGCTAAGGAAATAGCTACAAACTGGATCAGAATGTGGAGAGGACGTAAATGTGGGCAGAAAATTACTTTGGCAAAAGCTGTAACTTTACCTCCAGCCTGCTCCCCTGACGGGAGCTTCCATGAAGCCATTTGGAGAACTTCAGTGTCTGCTCCATCCATTACATTGTTAGGTGGCGGGGCGGGGGGGGGGGGGGGGCGCGGCGGGGTTGGTGGTGCCTGACTCATACCTGAGGATAGAGGTGGCTGCGTAAAAACCAGCTGCTACATCCAACATTTGTTGGGGTGAGGAGTGGACCATAGGTGGGCCACACAGATGAGAGAGAGCTGATGTAAGGCTTTCTTGAGTCCTGTTTAATCTGTCTACCTGTATGAGAAGAACGGCCCCAGTAACAAGAACATGAAGGAGAATGCTGAATTCTAGGGGTTAAGGAAAGGTCTCAAGTAATAATCATCAGGACAAGTCAAAGTAGAAATATGTGTGGTAGGGTCAAGAGATTTTCAGGAAAACTGGTCCTCAGAGATGGAATTCTCAACCAAAGTGCACAAAAACACCCACCCGCCCACACAAAAAAAGCACTAGACATCTGCCAAGCCCGGAGAGAGAGCAGGTTATGATTTAAGACCTTTCCTTTCATCTTATCCACCTTTCCTTTCATCTTATCCACACTTTCCACACTTAGTGTGGAAAGGTCAGAAATTACCTAGCAAGTGGAAAAACAGAGACGCCAACCACCACCCACCACCGTTCACAAGCACATGAAACCACCACCCTTTTCATGTTGCAGGCTTCCAGCCTGAAGCTGACTCCAGCTGAGGAAGTGGAAAGGATATAGCGTTTGACCAAGTTGATGATTTTGATTCCTATCTCGAAATGGACATTTTCATTACCGAATTGAGTGTATGTTTGTAATTGAAAGTGACCTTAGGAATGTCTGTTACTTAAGAGTAAGAAAAATATCATTTTTAAAAACCATCTCTGATTACATTTTAATGAAAAGGTAGGAGACAAAAAAAATGTTGTATTTTGACAGTGCCACAAATTGTAGCCTGTCAATATAGCAACTACAAGTATGGAGTATTTCAGATGCAAGAGGATAAAATCTGCTCTTATTTTCTCACATAAGAATTTTGAGCATTTGTAGGCACTGTACATTAAGAGGAATACAGAAAGGAACCATTTACATAGAAGCAACATAATAGCAAAAAGATTCAGAAGGATCATGTTACTATTTTCCCAAATTGAAGTGCTACCACGAGGAAGATTAAACTTCCTTATCCCCCATTGATATAGGGATGAAAGTTGTGGTAGTGGAATTTAAGGGAAGTCAGCTGAAGGCTGAAGGCTTATGGGTAAACTTTCCTTCCTCATTAAAAAAATAGGCAAGTGAGGAGAAAAGTCTTTTTTGCTTCTTCTCCCTTTGCTTCAAGGGTAGATGCTAATTTCTGAGGATGTGACACGTAGCTGGGACAGACATATTTGTATTACGAAGGGAGGCATTGCTACACATAGTAGATGACAGATGGGTAGAATCAAAGGAATCCAGGCTCAATCTCTGTCAGGATTTCTTGTTAGATATAATAAATGTCCCTTTGATTTAATTCTATGTGTTTTTTCCTTTTGCTTGCAGGCACAAACATTGCTAGATTTTATCTTCTATATCTCTTCTTCCTTCTGCTGTCTTCCCTCCTAACTCACTTTACTGGAACCTCTGGAAAGTGAGTTCCATTGTAAATAATTCTGAGGCCATCACACAATACTCCTGTCTCTGCCTAACCTGAACCCTGGCTCTTCTCAGAGGGCACTGAGTCTGTTGCAGTCCTTTCAGAAATTCATGTCATTTTTCTTTCTCCAAATGTCACAGGGGTCAAAGGTAAGGATGACATTATCTTGGATGCCCATTGCCTTCGTAGACCATTAATTTTCTGCTCTTATGAGGAAAAAACCCTCCTCCTTTGAGGAGGCAGGAGGAAACAGATTGTGCTTATACCTGATTATGTTTAATAGTAACTACCATCTGGTTAAGACATCCTCTACCTCTGCATGTTGTTGCCATGTACTACCTCCTGCCACCGACATCCAAGAAACCCCTTCATATTTCTTTTCTGAAGACTTTGGCAACTGGTTCATAGGTTTCCTTTTTGCTCCAAACACTGTCATCATCATGGCGACTTCAGCATCCATGTAGATGTCCCTTCCAATACTTGAGTTTCAGGAGCAGATGTTCATCCTCTCACTGAAATTGTTCTTTCATTATGGGTGATATTGATGTAGTGATTTTAAAATATGTAAGCAAATTCTTTGACACGCCTTCAGTCAAGAGGTGGGGTCTATGTTCCCTCTCTTTGAATTGAACTGGCATGAATGACTCCCTACTAACCAAAAATATGCAGTGGAAGTGGCATTATATGACATCTGAAACTAGTTTAGAAAAGACCATGCAGCTTCTTCCTGGTTCCCTTGGAATGTTCATTCTAAGGAGGCTAGTCAGCACGTAAGAAGTCCAATTACTCTGAGTCATGCTGAAGAGGCCATGAATAGGTGCTCCAGACAATACTCCCAGCTAAACCCCCAGCTGGCAGAGAGCATCAGTGGACAGCCTTATCAGTAAACCATCTTGGACAGCTAGTTGCACTTTCAGATGATTCCATCTCCAGCCATCGAATCACCCCCAATGGCTTTTGAGTTTTTCTAGGTAAAGTCCTAAATATCATGGAGCAGAGATAAGCCATGCCCACTGTGCCCCGTCTGAATTTCAGACACAGAAATGTGACCATATTAAAATAGTTATTTTAAGCTGCTAAGTTTGGGGATAATTTGTTTTATAACAATAGCAACCAGAATCCCTGCCATTGGCTTTCAGGGGAGTACAGTTTGTCCAATGCTCCCAGAAGTCCTTAAGACAGGACCTTCCAAAGCAGGGAGGCAGGACAGAACAGACTGTGATTGTACCTGGTTACACCCAATAATAACTACTGGATTTTGAACACTACCATTGTGCCTGAGAGTGTGCTTAGGTTAAGCATGTGAATTTTGATATCAAACAAGTATGGGTTCAAACTCCTGCCTTGCTGCTTACCAGTTGTGTGATTTTGAGCAAAAAACCTTTTAACATTTCTAAGACTCCTTTTCCTCATCTGTAAAATGGGAAAAATAACAACCATCTCATAGGATAGTTTTTAAGATTAAATAAGAAAAAGTGTATAAAGCCGTTGACACGCAATAATGGTAGCTATTTGATAACAACACAAGAATAATATGATTTGTAAAGGGCAGAGGTGAGCGATGAAGTCAGTGGAAGAGGAGAGGGTGAGGCTTTAGGATCTTGAGTGTTGGGAAAAGGAGTTTGGAATTTGAGGGAACTACAGGTTTTAAATTTTTTAATTTAATTATTTTTAATTAATTAATTTATTTTATTTATTTGTTTTTGGCTGCATTGGGCCTTCGTTGCTGTGCGCGGGCTTTCTCTAGTTGCGGTGAGCGGGGGCTACTCTTCGTTGTGTGCGGGCTTCTTATTGCAGTGACTTCTCTTGTTGCGGAGCACGGACTCTAGGCACGCGGGCTTCAGTAGTTGTGGCTTCAGTAGTTGCGGCACGTGGGCTTCAGTAGTTGTGGCTCACAGGCTCAGTAGCTGTGGCTTGCAAGCTCTAGAGCGCAGGCTCAGTAGTTGTGGCGCACGAGCTTAGTTGCTCCGCAGCATGTGGGATCTTCCCGGGCCAGGGCTCGAACCTGTGTTCCCTGCATTGGCAGGTGGATTCTTAACCACTGCGCCACCAGGGAAGCCCTAATTTTTAATTTTAAATGAACAGTTTAAAAAAAAATCAATTTAGTCTTCTAATTATGTGTGAGGGAGTGGCTTTGGTGTTCTAAAAATTATGTTTGGACTCACTATTATATTTATCATTTATTTAAAAAATATTTAGGAACTATTTCCAGTGTGAAGCAAAGTGCAGAAAAACCAGTGTATTATTCACTGAGGATCAGCCTCCCGCCCAGATGCTGATATTTAAATGCCTTTGTGTTTAGAAGATGAAGCTGTTAGGGTGGTGCAGAATGAATGGAAAGGTGGAATGTCTGAACAGGGAGGCTAGTCAGGGTCTTTCAATTCCAGCATTACTGGTAGGTGTGTGGTTGTGATTCAAGGATGGGCGGGAGGCTGGATGGGAAGTTTTGGTATGTGAAACCCTAGCAAAGAAGACTTGACAGGCCTGACTTTCCAGGAGACCTGTGGTCAAATTCCCCTACCCAGCCTCCAACACCTTACAGTTAATCCTTTTTTTCCTTTTGCTTGGGGAAAAAAATAAAATTAACAAAGTGCAACTACTAAACAGGTTACACTAAGATGTGTGAGCAATTTTGTCAGAAATATCAATTCTACATATTGCAGCAAAGGAAACATGGAATGTTTGCCAAGTTCTTGTGAGAATTCTCTGTCTAAAAATTGTGCCATCTTGCTAAATATAGAGTCATTACCAAGAACATCCCACCTCAGAGGAGATGACGGGGTTATGCTGGATCTTGCCCCGCCGATGGCTTCCACTCCAGGGGACCTAGGAATGGGGTCAGGGCACTTTTCTTCCCCGAAGCCACAGTCTTCCAGTGTCTGTAGCTGCCCCTCCCCACACAAAGTGGCAGGAAGTTTCCATATGTCCTCCTACACCTGAGAAAAAAGAAATCTCACATGCAGATGGCTGAAACAAAGCTGGGTGCTGTCTGGATATCACTTAATATTCTTCCAAGTAAAGAATCCAAAAGAGGCAGGAGAGAAACTCTTTGAATGCTCTCGTAGTGTCCTGAGACCTCTGTTGCATTGCTTTTACAGAACAAAGTTAGGTCTGTTTCCCTAGCAGGGAATTACCTTTAATATTGGAAACCACCTAAAAATATAATCGACTGAATATAAAAGAGTCAAAATAGCTCAAGGTATGAAGGCTGTAGGAAAAGGGGTTGGTTTGGGGGAAAGAGGCATGTGTGTGGTTTTGGATATCATGAGGACAAACATGCGAATTGTTGTTTGGGAAGGTAATTTGTGTCCCACACGAAAGCCTGCTTGTGGAAGAAAGTGCCAGAATACTGCTCTAGTGGGTTGCACTGTGTCCCCCCAGAACACACGTCCAAGACCTAACCCTTGGTAACTGTAAACATGACCGTTTTTGGAAACAGGGTCTTTGCAGATGTAATTAAACTAAGGATCTGGAGATGAGATCATTGTGGATTTAGGATAGACTCTAAGTCCCACACCAGCGTCTCTTTAGAAGAGAGAAAGGGACATTTGAGACAAAGAAACAGAGACACAGAGAAGGAGGTGATGTGAAGACAGAAGCGGAGATTGGAATGATGCACCTACAAGCCGAGGAACATTGACGATTCCTGCCAGCCACCGGAAGCTAGGGGACAGGCATGGAACAGATTCTCCCTTAAAGCCTCCAGCAGGAACCAACCCTGGCAACTTGATTTTGGACTTCCGGCTCCATAATAGTAAAAGAATAAATTTCTGTTGTTATATGCTACTCAGTTTGAAGTAATTTGTTACAGCAGCCTCAGGAAACAAATACAACCACCCATAAAAACACACATACACACACGAAGAAGAGACCCAGGACTAGAAAAAAGGATCCTGGTAGGTATAGGACTGTGTTGTTCAATATGATAGCCTTAGCCACATATGGCTATTCAAATGTAAATTAATTAAAATGAAATGAAATTAAAAATTCAGTTCCTCAGTTGCACTAGCCACAATTTGAGGGCTCAGTTGCTACATGTGGCTCATAGTTATGCAATGGGACAGCACAGAGAAAGAACATTTCCATCATTGCAGGAAGACCTACTGGACGGCACTTCTGTGAGAGCCACGAATCAAGGTTCCATCTTTAGAGGCAAGCAGTGTGCACAGGGGCTTCATATCTGCTTTTTTACCCACAGCTGCCCCGGAAGATAGCAGTTATCACTGGTAGTGTCACTTTTGATTATGAAGGAAAAACAGCAGCAAGGTGTAAATATAGTACAACCACCTGTCTCAGGTTTCCTCCCACATACCATCTTCCAAAACAGCAAACATATTAAATGATTGTATTGACAGACAATTCTCTTCCAGGCCAACATCCTACACCACTAGTTCAGAAACCATCAAACATGTTCTTATCTACAAATACTATGTGAGTCATATCCAGGTGAACATATTTATTTGATTCCCTTCCTTAAATATTTCTATTTCATCTTAAAATTTTAAGAGGAATTTTTCCCCCTTACAGCCTTTTTCCCTCTGGTGGGCTCTGTGGCTTTTGGGAACAGCAGGAGCTCCTTGATGGGCCTAGAAAACTAGGGAAAGATCTTAACAGGGGAATAAGGTGATATACACTTGATTTTTCCCCAGGAGATGAATCTGGCAATGATGTTAGAATGATTTGAAGGGGTAAAGATTGTTGGCTGGGTGGTCTTGATGAAAATGGGAAAGAAATTATCCTGTGAATTGCAAAAGCTGCCGTCACCGAGATCCACCTGTTAAGGGCTATCTTTAGCTTCATTCGGGAACATTTTATCCACATAACCTTTCTTTCCCTTATTTTTCTTGTCTCCAGATACAGACAAGGAGGGATTTGCAACACTAAGATGGGAAACAGCATCACAGGATTGTATGTGTGTGTACGTGTGTGTGTACCTGTATGTATGTGCGTGAGAGAGAGAGAGAATGAGAGAGGAAGAGAAAGAGGAGAAAGAATGACGGGAGATATATATATATACACACCATATATGTATATGGTGGTGCATTTTGTTGGCTACAGGTAGAATGAATAGTATGGCACTCAGAAGTTTCTTACAGGGCTTCCCTAGTGGCGCAGTGGTTGAGAGTCCGCCTGCCGATGCAGGGGACACGGGTTCGTGCCCTGGTCTGGGAAGATCCCACATGCCGCGGAGCGGCTGGGCCCGTGAGCCATGGCCGCTGAGCCTGCGCGTCTGGAGCCTGTGCTCCGCAACGGGAGAGGCCACAACAGTGAGAGGCCCGCATACCCCCCGCCCCCCCCCCAAAAAGTTTCTTACAGCCTGACCCCTTACTCCTTCCACCCCCAATCCCTCCCTCCCTCTGCTCTTAGAACCACATGCGCTATCACAAAAATATGCTACACACATCTGTGCCTCCATCTTTTGTCCTTATTCTTCACTTTGCCGAGAGCGCTGTTTCTTGTCCTCTCCCTGTGGTAAACTCCTGACTCCTTTTCAAACCCAGTACATATGTCACTGCCTATAGACTGTCACTGCCTATTTCAGACTTCGATCCTTCAGAACTGTCAGAAAATAAATTTCTGTTGTTTCAGCCACCTAGTTTGTGGTGATTTGTTAACCAGCCCTAGGAAATTAATACAGGCTGGAATCCTGACACAAGATCATGAGCTCTGCCAGATACTAGCTCTATATCCTTAGGTAACCTCTCCAAGCCTCAGTTTTCTTCTTTGAAAAAGAGAGTTACCCCAAAGCCAGACAAAGACTGTACAAGAAAATAAAATTACAGGCCAGTTTCCATGATGAACATAGATGCAAAACCCCCAACAAAATACATGCAAATTGAACTCAACAGCACATTAAAAGGATCATACACCACGGTCAAGTGGGATTTATCCCTAGGATGCAAGAATGGTTCATTTGCAACAACATGGATGGAACTTGACATTATGCTAAGTGAAATAACTCAGTCACAGAAGGACAAACACTGCATGAGTCCACTTATATGAAGTATCTAAAATAGTCAAAATGATAGAAGCAGAAAATAGAATGGTGGTTACCAGGGGATTAGAGGGGGGGAATGGGAAATTGTTGTTCAATGGGTATAAAGTTACAGTTATACAAGATGAATAAGTTCTGGAGATCTGCTGTGCAAACATTGTACCTATAGTTAACAATCCGATGTTGTGCACTTAAAAATTTGTTAGGAGGGTAGATTTCATGTTAAGTGTTCAGACCACAAAAACAAAAACAGAAAAAGCAAAGGGACATGAGGGAACATTTGTAGGTGATGCATATATTTATTATCTTGATTGTGGTGATGGGTCATGGGTAGATGCATATGTCCAAACTCATCAAATTGTATACATTAAACATGAGCAGTTTGGGGGTATATTTATATATTAATTATACCCCAATAAAGCTACAAAAATGTTGGTGAATTATAAGCATATTAATAAAAGGTCTTTGAAGTATGTCACAAAAAAGAAAAACAGTGTGTATAGGACGCCTCTAGTGCCCAGTTTCATGTTGCATACCGTCTTACTCTAGGTGTAATTTACAGAAGCTCCCTTTGGCTTCCCCAGGCATGTGCTACATTTTGCCCCAGGGCATCTCTGCTGCAGCCACATGAGGCACCTTCCAGACTCACTACTCTTAGGCATTGCAGTCCTGGAAGTGTTATGGTGTCGACACCCTATAGGACAACTCTTGACCAAGGGGACAAAGTCCAGGGGGAAAATATTCCTCTCTTCAGAGTCTTAGATAATTCTGGGGTGCTTTCTGCACAGCTTCTCAGAGCTACCTTCATGAATTAGAACCCCTGTTGCCCACAGAGTAGATCAGCCAGACAGCACACCCTTGGCTTGGCTTTCCACACTCCCCTGTTTCGTTCCTTCTAGTCCTTACTCCCTTTCCTTGTTCGCTTTCCAAATTCAGCTACGTGCACACAAGCCCCTGCCACAGGCTCTGCTCTTTGAGGGACCTAGGCTAAGATACAGTGATCATCATGGTACTGACCTCACGGTGTTGTTCTGAAGATGAACATTTAAATGTATGTAAAGTGCTTAGTCTAGTAGCTGGCACAGAGAAAGCACCCAATAAACATTAGCCATTTCCCCATTTGAGGTGGAATGTTCTGGAAGATGAATTTGAAATGTGCTATCATCAATCTCTTTCTCTAAGTGTTGAGTGGACACATAACAGTAAAAGTTGTTCGTGGTCTTTCAGCTTCAGCTCCCATCTTCATTAACACAAGTGGGGCTGTAATGGTAGAAAACAAGATATCAAATTTCACTCCCCTTTATGACACCCACTTGAAGCCCTGAACCCAAGAACTAAAAGCTAAATAAAACTATTTACCAGCCAGAGGGAAAGGAGAATAACAGCATGTGGCTTGCAAACTTAACAAATATAATCACAGTAATTGAGCAGCCCAGGAAATAATTTGACCAGCATAATTATATTACAAATTACATATTGCACAATTAAACAATGCATTTTGGCCACAAATGGAATTCCAAATACACAATTTGTGTTGAAGTGGAGAGGTAATTTAAAATAAGAAAGCAAAGGCTCAGAAATGCACTCACATTTGTATCCATATTAAAGGAAATATACCAAGGAAAGTAACAAGGAAAAAGATCAGAGTTTTCAACAGAAAAAAATACAACTGAGTTGAATGAATTTTGCCAAATACTATGTAGATGCAATACCATTATTTGAATTTCCAACATGTGTAAAATCCCCACACCTCATTATTTCTTAAATAGACATTCTCATATTATGGGTTCTTGATTTGGGCTCTTAAACAATGGATTAATGAAGTCCTAAATTCAGTGGGAAATTCCAATATCCAATCACCAAAACATGTTGGCGGAATCAAATTTTATTTTTTCTTGTCAAGTGCATACATTCCTGAAACATGCCGATTGGTAGATGCACAAGAGAAATAAATTGCTTTTCTCATTCTGCTGTTCCAAGTTCTTGGTAATTCAGTCATTTGGTCTGATCCTCATCAAATATTTACTATGGTCTTTTCTATGTTCCAGATTCTATTCTAGGGGGTACAGTGGGGAACTTAGTAAACATGATTATCTCATGAAAAGTGTGCTAGATGAGAGAAAAAAAACATTAACTATTACAAACAATTCATGAAATGATTACAGATGTATAAAATACTAAGAGGTAAGGGTGGAGGATACCATGTGTGCTCACAGCAGTGTGTTCTAACCAAGCCTGATAGGAAAGGACTGATATTTACACTGTGATCTGAGGCTCCCCAAGAAATAGAGGACTCCCTACTTATTTTACAGTTAGTAATGGGTAAGGAAGCCCTTCTGGAATTTTTTGCCTGGGGGCCCCAAAGTACAATGTCTGCTGCAGATGGGAACCATCTAAAGGGAAAAGCAATTGGAGAAAATATTTTCCCGTTAAAAAAGAATCTTAAAAAAAAACCAACCTCGGTAATTTGGGGATGAGTTCTATACTAATTCTTGGTTTGTGTCCTGGAGGGCTGGAGATTTAATATGCCTTGCCCATTGGATTTTTGAAAAGTGCAATTTAAAGCACCCAGACTCTCTTTGCTCATTACTTGGAGTTTAGGGTCAGGATAGCACCAGTGAAAAATCAACAAAGCAATACTCATTGTGGTTCCCATTTATTGAGCGCTTTACTTTGAGCCAGAGTCTCTGTTGAGAGCGTTGTCCTACTCAAGCTTCACAACAGTCCATGTGTTGTGAGCCGTTGTTGCCCTGTTCTGCACATGGGACAATTGGGGTTTCCATAGGGTAAGTAAATTGTTCTAGGGCCTCAGAGAGTGTAGGACATATCTGGGCTTGAACCCAGTGTCTCTCTGATCCACATGTCTGCTCTCCAGCATTTTGCTATTAGGCTGTTCGTGTTTTAAAGAAAAAAAATGAAAAAAGGAAGAAAGAAAAAGAGAAAGTAACTTATTAACAATAGATTTGTCCCAGGCCATAGTTTGCAGTCATCTAAGTCTGGTTCTCAAAGTGTGGTCCCCAGAACAACATTGTCAGCATCACCTAGAAACTTGATAGAAATGGGTAAGCTGCGGAATCTGAAACTCAAGGGGTGGGACCCAGAAATCTGAGTTTTGACAAGCCTAGGATTGATTGCCAATTAAAGTCTGAGAACCACTGCTCTAGGCAAATATGGAAGGCTCTGCAGAGCCCTTCTGTTCATTTGGGGTCCAACAGTGTCAGACAACAACGTAATTCTGATTCATTTCCTTCTGCTGGGACAGCCATAATCGGGAAGTAGCTTTTCCATTTAAGCTGCAGATTCAAAGCATTTTCATGGTCTGGGATTTCTGTCTTCATTGCCTACCCCACACTGGTTTAAAACTGATCTTTGGTCCCTGAGCTTTTTTATTTTTGATTTATATCAACTGCTGTTTAAAACAGATGACCTCATTAAGAAACTTCCTCTGCTCTCCTCAAGGTCCTGGCTTTGTTTATATTGGAGTGTGTGTATCTTAATTGGAAAATGTGTCAGAGCCAGGTTAGGATGTGAAAAAACTGATTGGACCCTGGGAAGTGTAGATTTTTCCATGTGAACTTAATGAAGGAACTTTTTCCCCAAGACAGAGAGAGACCAACACCACAGGGAAGAAGTTAATAATAAAAACCAAGGGAGTAAAAACAAACAAACAAAAAAACCCAAGGAAGTGAAAAAAAAAAAAACCCAGTGAAAAAGGAAAATATTAGATATGTGGAATTAGGTCTTTTTCACAAAAAGGAAAACTATATTGAAGTGAGATGGGAAGCCACTGGACGAGTGACATGACCTGGGTTATGTTTCTTTCGGTTCATCTTTTTCTCTTTCAGGTAAATACTGACCTGAGACTCAGCTTTACGTGACTTGCAGGTCATATTAAAGAGACATCATGACCCGGGATGGGTTTTGTGGGCAAGAGAGTAATCAGATAAATTTGGAACATGCTGCATATCGTCTCTGTCTTGGAGGTTTTGGTGCACATCAAGCATTCTTTCAGCACATAAGCCTTTCAACAAGTGTTTCTCAATATTATTTGACCTTAACACTATTTTTATAACAATATCTATTATTATCCTGAGAACATGCTGATCTCAGGTCTTCAAGTAGCAAATGGTCTTTGGTGCATCAAGTTAGTGTGGCCAGCGTTGTGACGATCTTTCACAAATTGGCACTTGTGACTGGTGCTGTTTTGATGCACTATGTCTGGATGGACAGTGGGTCTCTGGGTGTGGTAAATAGAATATGAGCTGGGTTCCCTGGGAAAAAGCACTGACATGGAGATATTGAGTAAATGACATGATTAAAAGATCTTCTTACATTTTTGTGCTGGATTGAAAGTCCATCCACTGGATACCTCTGTTAGATAAAAGTTTCGTAGGTAGTTCTCTAGTCCATGTTTGAAAATATTTCATGATAGACACCTTGCTCTTTTGCAATGTCTAATGTGGAGATAAAGGTAATGAGACTCAGCCTTGGCTAGAGAGTTTTGAGGAAAATATCATTCCTGGAGGCAGCGTATAGGAATGAAGTTGGCCTGAGCCAACTTAGTTGGCTCAGCCTCTAAGTTCTTGGCAATGAACTCAATAACCTCAATCCTGCCCATTTGCTGAGTCAGTCTTGGTAAAGGGCTTCTTAACCTGGATTGTGTGATCCTACATGGCCAGGCCCCTGCTTGTTCAGTCTCATTTCTCACTACTCACCATCTGCCATGCCACCTAACATTTTTAGTCCCCTAAATACACAAATACTTTCTCTCTTCACTGGACCATATTGTTCCTTCTGCTCCAAACACTTTTCCTCTTTCCCTAACTACCCCATTCCTTGTTGACATCTCAGTTTAGACAACACTTACCCTGGGAAGCCTTTTATATTTGTTGGGGTTTTTTTTAGTTGCAAGTGGTAGAAACCAAGGCTGGCTTATTAAGAAGAAAATGTTATTACATGGATCAAAAATTTTGGATCCTCGACTTGACTGGAAATGCTCCTGTTGCCAAAATTGATACTAACCTGATTCAGAAACCTGACTTTCCAACCAGTGTAGCTGCTAAGGCTTGGGTGCCTTGAAAGCAAAGTTGTTCCATGGGGGCCTTTGTATTCCTCTTTCACAGTTCTGAGTCAAAGTCTTTCAAAGATGAGTCAGGTTAGTGTGGTCTAGGGAACACACCTGTGCCTCAGTTACAAAAGAGGCTGGGTGGCAAGTTTTCTGGATCCTATTTTAGGGAAGAGGGATGCATAAGGCTGGACATTTCCTGAGGATTCAAAGAAAGATCAAAGATACTGGGCTAGCAGCTAACATAACAAATGTTCACCATCCATTTCCTGATTTTTGTGACTCTGTGTTAGGTGCCCCTCAGCACACTATACTTCCCCATGTTGGCATCTCCCTCCCACCTCCATATCATAATCAGCTCTTCACTGTTTTATAACTTTTCCCAGACTGCCTGTGAGAAAAAGGGCTGTGTGGTGTGAATTTCTTTTTATTCACAATTGCATTCCCAGACCCCAGCTTAGTATTGCTCTGTACACAGTAAGTGCTCAGTAAAGATCTGTAGAGAGAATACATTTGGCTCAATTAGTCTGGGTTTCATAAAGCTGGCACCCAAGGAACCTACGTCTCATACCTGCTGTATTTTTCCTATTATGACTCACTCCCATCGTTCCTTTTCTTTTCTTTCTTTCCAGCTTTATGAGATATAATTGACAAATAACACTGTGTAAGTTTAAGGTGTAAAATGGGATGATTTTATATATATATATATAGTGAAGTGATTACCATGGAAGATTAGTTAACACATCCATCACCTCACATAGTTACCTTAGTTTTTTTAGTGGTGAGAACATTTAAGATCTACTCAGAAAATTTCAAATATGCAATATAGTATTGCTAACTATAGTCACCATGCTGTATCTTCACTGGATCCTCAGAACTTATTCCTTTTATAACTGAAAGTTTGTACTCTTTGACCAGCATTTCCTCTTTTCTCCCACCGCCCCCAACCCCTGGTAACCATCAATCTCTCTGTTTCTATGAGTTAGTCTTTTTAGATTCCACATATACGTGAGACCATGCAGTAGTTTCATATTAAAGTGATTTATTTCACTTTAACTTAATGCCCTCAAGGTTCATCCATGTTGTTGCAAATGGCAGATTTCCTTCTTTTTTTTTATGGCTATTATCCCATGGGCCTTTGTCCAACACCAGACACTTAAGTTGTTTCCATGTTGTCTTGGCTATTGTGAATAATGCTGCAGTAAACGTGGGGGTGCAGATATGTCTTTAAGACTGTGATTTCATTTCTTTCGGATATACTCCCAGAAGTGGGATTGCTGGGTCAGCTTTCCTTTTCAACCTGTACCCAATTCTATCTCTGAGGCAAGGAAAACTACCTTGGGTTCAAACCTTTTTACTGAAACGGGCCCTGGAAACGTACAAGCTTTTGTTGCTCTTATATCCTCAACCATTAAATGGAACCATATTCCCAACCAGGAGTATAACTCGGGAGCAATACATTCCCACCCGCCTACCTTCCACATTGCTCTAGATTACTGACTCCTGCTTCACTATATTAGTTCCTCTTTTATATGTCATTCCAGTGCTGATTTTTGCTTTTCACATCTGGATAGGCCTGACAGTTAAGTTTGCTTCTTTAGCTTCAGGCCTGCCAGTTCCAATTCCTCCCTTTTTCCACTAGCCCAGCACAGAGGGCTTAGCGTTCCTCAGGGTCAAGCCCAAATGAGGGTGGGAAGTGGGAGAGTATAACATTCCATTTTAGCCTCACTGAATTTGAATTATGAGTGGAATAGCCCAGTGAAAATACCAAGAAGGCAGTAATAGGAAATATTGACCTTGAGTTCATGCATGAAGTCAGAGCCAGAGCTGAGAATTTGAGATTCACTAGAAAAAGAGAGTGGATACAATATGAGAGAATCCCCAAAAGCTAATGCAGAATGAGGAAAAAAGCAAAGACCAAACTTTCAGTCTGCTTGCAAGCCAGGGGCAAGAGTCCGTTCAGATGAAGAAATTAAGAGTGTGAAATATGGAGGAAATAAACAGTTGAGTAAATTTGTAGGAAGAGAAAACAGTATGAGATAAAGGATACAACTGAAAAGATTTCTTAGAAAGAAGGGGGAAAATATCCTTGAAATGAGAAGGAAAATAAGCCAGAAGAAGTGAAGAGCCAGAGACATAACAAAGTAGGTGGGGAGAAGTCCTAAGGGAATTTCATGGCTGATGGCTTTTATTTTTTCCTATCTGCTGAGAGTTATGGGACTGAGATGTCCTTGAGGCATTGCAAAGAATTGAGAAGACTTGAAAGAGCTGCTATAAGGAATGAGAAAGAGATATTTAGGGATGCAGTAAAGTATCAGGCTCTAACAGAAGCGTAATGATGTGAATTTGTAGTGGTTGCCGTCGCTGCTTTTATTTGTGGTGATAGCAAATTATTCAAGTTTTAAATTCTTCTGAAATAAAATAATATTTTCACATGTTGTTATAGTTAAAAAATAGAAAAAAAATGAGATATACTTAATAAAATCCCAAATTAATTTCCAGTGACTTACATTCCAAGTTATCTTGGGAAAAGTTTAACTGTGGTATATCTCAAAAACAATACAGCTAGAAGGAGAACTAGTGCTTAAATGGCTATAGCATACCAGACCCTGGGCTATGTGCTTTATATGTGTTACCTATTTTTAAAAAATTTAATTAAATTAATTAATTTATTTTTACAGCAGGTTCTTATTAGTTATCTATTATATACATATTGGTGTATATATGTCAATCCCAATCTCCCAATTCATCCCCCACCCCTGCTTTCCCCCTTGGTGTCCATATATTTGTTCTCTACATCTGTGTCTCTATTTCTGCCTTGCGAACCGGTCATCTGTACCAATTTTCTATATTCCACACATACGCGTTAACATACAATATTTGTTTTTCTTGTTCTGACTTACTTCACTCTGTATGACAGTCTCTAGGTCCATCCACATCTCTACAAATGACCCAATTTCATTCCTTTTTATGGCTGAGTAATAGTCCAGCGTATATGTGTACCACATCTTCTTTATCCATTCGTCTGTCGGTGGGCATTTAGGTTGCTTCCATGACCTGGCTATTGTAAATAGTGCTGCAATGAACATTGGGATGCATGTGTCTTTTTGAATTATGGTTTTCTCTGGGTGTATGCCCAGTAGTGGGATTGCTGTGTCATATGGTAATTCTATTTTTAGTTTTTTAAGGAACCTCCATACTTTTCTTCATAGTGGCTGTATCAGTTTACATTCCCACCAACAGTGAAAGAGGGTTCCCTTTTCTCCACACCCTCTCCAGCATTTATTGTTTGTAGATTTTTTGATCATGGCCATTCTGACTGGTGTGAGGTGATATCTCATTGTAGTTTTGATTTGCAATTCTCTAATGATTAGTCATGTTGAGCATCCTTTCATGTGTTTGCTGGAAATCTGCATATCTTCTTTGGAGAAATGTCTGTTTAGGTCTTCTGCCCATTTTTGGATTGGGTTCTTTGTTTTTTTGATACTGAGCTGCATGAGCCACTTGTATATTTTGGAGATTAATCCATTGTCAGTTGTTTCATTTGCAAATATTTTCTCCCCTTCTAAGGGTTGTCTTTTCATCTTGTTCATGGTTTCCTTTGCTGTGCAAAAGCTTTTAAGTTTCATTAGGTCCCATTTGTTTATTTTTGGTTTTATTTCCATTACTCTAGGAGGTAGCTCAAAAAACATCTTGCTGTGATTCATGTCAAAGGGTGTTCTTCCTGTGTTTTCTGCTAGGAGTTTTATAGTGTCCAGTCTTACATTTAGGTCTTTAATCCATTTTGAGTTTATTTTTGTGTATGGTGTTAGAGAGTGTTCTAATTTCATTCTTTTACATGTAGCTGTCCAGTTTTCCCAGCACCACTTATTGAAGAGACTGTCTTTCCTCCATTGTATATCCTTGCCTCCTTTGTTATAGATTAGTTGACCATAGGTGCGTGGGTTTATCTCTGGGCTTTCTATCCTGTTCCATTGATCTATATTTCTGTTTTTGTACCAGTACCATACTGTCTTGATTACTGTAGCTTTGTCGTATAGTCTGAAGTCAGGGAGTCTGATTCCTCCAGCTCCGTTTTTTTCCCTCAAGATTGCTTTTGCTATTCGGGGTCTTTTGTGTCTCCATTGTTTACCTCTAGTATTTTTCTGGTGGCAGCTTTAGGGTTTTCTATGTATAGTATCATGTCATCTGCAAACAGTGACAGTTTTACGTCTTCTTTTCTGATTTGTATTCTCTTTTATTTCTTTTTCTTCTCTGATTGCCCTGGCTAGGACTTCCAAAACTATGTTGAATAATAGTGGTGAGAGTGGACATCCTTGTCTTGTTCCTGATCTTAGAGGAAATGGTTTCAGTTTTTCACCATTGAGAATGATGTTGGCTGTGGGTTTGTCATATATGGCTTTTATTATGTTGAGGTAGGTTCCCTCTATGCCCACTTTCCGGAGAGTTTTTATCATAAATGGGTGTTGAATTTTGTTGAAAGCTTTTTCTGTATCTGTTGAGATTACCGTATATATATATTTTTAACATTTTTATTGGAGTATAATTGCTTTACAATGCTGTGTTAGTTTCTGCTTTATATCAAAGTGAATCAGCTATACATACATATATCCCCATATCTTCTCCCTCTTGCTTCTCCCTCCCACACTCCCTATCCCACCCCTCTAAGTGGTCACAAAGCACCGAGCTGATCTCCCTGTGCTATGAGTCTGCTTCCCACTATATATCTATTTTACATTTGGTAGTGTATATATATCATATGGCTTTTATCCTTCAGTTTATTAATATGGTGTATCACATTGATTGATTTGGATATATTGAAGAATCCTTGCCTTCCTGGGATAAACCTCACTTGATCATGGTGTAAGATCCTTTTTTTTTTTTTTTTAAATAAGATGTTGGGGGTAGGAATTTGTTAATTAATTTATTTATTTTTGTTGTGTTAGGTCTTCATTTCTGTGTGTGGGCCTCTCACTATTGCAGCCTCTCTGGTTGCGGAGCACAGGCTCCAGACGCACGGGCTCAGTAGTTGTGGCTCACGGACCTAGTTGCTCTGTGGCATGTGGGATCCTCCCAGACCAGGGCTCGAACCCGTGTCCCCTGCATTAGCAGGCAGATTCTCAACCACTGCACCACCAGGGAAGCCCATAAGATCCTTTTAATGTGCTGTTGGATTCTGTTTGCTAGTATTTTGTTGAGGATTTTTGCATCTATGTTCATTAGTGATATTGGCCTGTAGTTTTCTTTTTTTGTGTCATCTTTGTCTAGTTTTGCTATCAGGGTGATGGTGACCTCGTAGAATGAGTTTGGGAGTGTTCCTTCCTCTGCAATTTTTGGGAAGAGTTTCAGAAGGATGGGTGTTATCTCTTCTCTAAATGTTTGATAGAATTCACCTGTGAAGCCATCTGGTCCTGGACTTTTGTTTGTTCGAAGATTTTTAATCACAGTTTCAATTTCATTACTTGTGATTGGTATGTTCATATTTTCTATTTCTTCCTAGTTTAGTCTTGGAAGGTTATACCTTTCTAAGACTTTGTCCATTTCTTCCAGGTTGTCCATTTTATTGGCATAGAGTTGCTTGTAGTAGTCTGTTATGATGCTTTGTATTTCTGAGGTGTCTGTTGTAACTTGTTTTTCATTTCTAACTTTATTGATTTGGGCCCTCTCCTTCTTTTTCTTGATGAATCTGGCTAAAGCTTTATCAATTTTGTTTATCTTTTCTAAGAACCAGCTTTTAGTTTTATTGATCTTTGCTATTGTTTTCTTTGTTTCTATTTCATTTATTTCTGTGCTGATCTTTATGATTTCTTTCCTTCTATTAACTTTGGTTTTGTTTGTTCTTTTTCTAATTGCTTTAGGTGTAAGGTTAGGTTGTTTATTTGAGATTTTTCTTGTTTCTTGAACTGCTTTTGCTGCATCCCATAGGTTTTGGATCATCATGTTTTCGTTGTTATTTATCTCTAGGTATTTTTTGATTTCTTCTTTGATTTCTTCAGTGATCTCTTGGTTATTTAGTAATGTGTTGTTTAGCCTTCATATGTTTGTGTTTTTTACATTTTTTTCCCTTTACTTGATTTCTAATTTCTTAGTATTGTGGTTAGAAAAGATGCTTGATATGATTCCAGTTTTCTTAAATTTACTGAGGCTTGATTTGTGAGCCAAGATGTGATCTATCCTGGAGAAGGCTCCATGTGCACTTGAGAAGAAAGTGTAATCTGCTGTTTTCGGATGGAATGTCCTATAAATATCAACTAAATCTATCTGGTCTATTGTGTCATTTAAAGCTTCTGTTTGCTTATTAATTTTCTGTCTGGATGATCTGTCCATTAATGTAAGTGAGGTGTTAAAGTCTCTCACTACTATTGTGTTACTGTCGATTTCCTCTTTTATAGCTGTTAGCATTTGCCTTATGTATTGAGGTGCTCCTATGTTTCGTACATATATATTTATAATTTTGATTGATTGATCCCTTGATTATTATGTAGTGTCCTTCTTTGTCTCTTGTAATAGTCTTTATTTTAAAGTCTATTATGTCTGATATGAGAATTGCTACTCCAGCTTTCTTTTGATTCCCATTTGCATGGAATATCTTTTTCCATCCTCTCACTTTCAGTCTGTATGTGTCCCTAGGTCTGAAGTGGGTCTCTTGTGGACAGCATATATATGGGTCTTGTTTTTGTATCCATTCAGCAAGCCTGTGTCTTTTGGTTGGATCATTTAATCCATTCATGTTTAAGGTGATTATCGATATGTATGTTCCTATTACCATTTTCTTAATTGTTTTGGGTTTGTTTTTGTAGGTACTTCTTTTGCGTTTCCCACTTAGAGAAGTTCCTTTAGCATTTGTTGTAGAGCTGGTTTTGTGGTGCTGAATTCTTTTAGCTTTTGCTTGTCTGTAAAGCTTTCGATTTCTCCATCAAATCAGAATGAGATCCTTGCCCGGTAGAATAATCTTGGTTGTAGGTTCTTCCCTTTCATCACTTTAAATATATCGTGCCACTCCCTTCTGGCTTGTAGAGTTTCTGCTGAGAAATCTGCTGTCAACCTTATGGGAGTTCCCTTGTATGTTATTTGTGGTTTTTCCCTTGTTGCTTTTAATAATTTTTCTTTGTCTTTAATTTTTGTCAGTATGATTGCTATGTGTCTCAGTGTGTTTCTCCTTGGGTTTATCCTGCCTGTGACTCTCTGTGCTTCCTGGACTTGGGTGGCTGTTTCCTTTTGCATGTTAGGAAAGTTTTCGACTATAATCTCTTCAAATATTTCCTTGGGTCCTTTCTCTCTGTCTTCTCCTCTGGGACCCATATAATGCGAATGCTTGTGTGTTTAATGTGGTCCCAGAGGTCTCTTAGGCTGTCTTCATTTCTTTTCATTCTTTTTTCTTTATTCTGTTCCACAGCAGTGAATTCCGCCATTCTGTCTTCCAGGTCACTTATCCGTTCTTCTGCCTCAGTTATTCTGCTATTGATTCGCTCTAGTGTATTTTTAATTTCAGTTATTGTATTGTTCATCCCTGTTCGTTTGTTCTTTAATTCTTCTAGTTGTTTTTTCTTTAATTCTTCCAGATCTTTGTTAAACATTTCTTGCATCTTCTCGATCTTTGCCTCCATTCTTTTTCTGAGGTCCTGGATCATCTTTAGTATCATTATTCTGAATTATTTTTCTGGAAGGTTGCCTATCTCCACTTCATTTAGTTGTTTTTCTGGGGTTTTATCTTGTTCCTTCATCTGGTACATAGCCCTCTGCCTTTTCATCTTGTCTATCTTTCTGTGAATGTGGTTTTAGTTCCACAGGCTGCAGGATTGTAGTTCTTCTTGCTTCTGCTGTCTGCCCTCTGGTGGATGAGGCTATCTAAGAGGCTTGTGCAAACTTCCTGATGGGAGGGACTGGTGGTGGGCAGAGCTGGGTGTTTCTCTGGTGGGCAGAACTCAGTAAAACTTTAATCTGCTTGTCTGCTGATGGGTGGGGCTGAGTTCCCTCCCTGTTAGTTGTTTGGCCTGAAGGGACACAGCACTGAAGGCTACAGATTCTTTGATGGGGCTAATGACAGTTCCAGGAGGGCTCATGCTAAGGAGTAGTTCCCATAACTTCTGCCAGTGTCCTTGTCCTCACAGTGAGCCACAGCCACCACCAACCTCTGCAGTAGACCCTCCAACAATAGCAGGTAGGTCTGATTCAGTCTCCTGTGGGGTCACTGCTCCTTCCCCCTGGGTCCTGATGTGCACACTACTTTGTGTGTGCCCTCCAAGAGTGGAGTCTCTGTTTCCCCCAGTCCTGTCAAAGTCCTGCAATCAAGTCCCACGAGCCTTCAAAGTTTGATTCTCTAGGAATTCCTCCTCCCGTTGCTAGACCCCCAGGTTGGGAAGCCTGAGATGTGTCTTAGAACCTTCACTCCAGTGGGTGGACTTCTGTGGTATAATTGTTCTCCAGTTTGTGAGTCACCCACCCAATGGTTATGGGATTTGATTTTATTGTGATTGTGCCCCTATTACCATCTCATTGAGGCTTCTCCTTTGTCTTTGGATGTGGAGTATCTTTTTTGGTGAGTTCCAGGGTCTTCCTGTTGATGATTGTTCAGCAGTTAGTTGTGATTCTGGTGCTCTCACAAGAGAGAGTGAACACACGTCCTTCTACTCTGCCATCTTGAACCAATCTCTATATGTGTCATCTTATTGAACACAGCATCTCTGAGAGGAAGTGACTAATATCTCCTTTATAGAGATGCAGAAAATGAGATTTACAAAGGTAATTTGTTCAAGATCACTCATCCAGCAAGTAGAAGAGAGAGAATTTGAACATTAAGTCTTGAAATGCCAAAACCTGAACTCTTTTCACTTCTCTATATTATTCTTCAATAAGATCAGAAAGTCATCTCATAATTTTGGTCTTTTATTATATGCACATTGCCATCTAGTTAACTCCTGATTTTGTTAAAGATATAAAAGTTTGAAGCTATGGTTTAATCTGTTACTCTTCAGAGATGAGGCCTAAAAGAGAATTGAGAGAAAAGATGGATGGAGGAGAATTTTGGAATAATTTCCAGAGATGCCATTGGGAAAGTCTTACTTTCCTCTGGAATATGCCAGAAGTTTTCAGTCCTTGAAGTGAATTCTCAGTGAGAAATGAGAAAGATAAGACTAGAAAAAGAGAGCTTAACTGGAATTATCTTTTGTATATTTTATGTTTTTGGGTCCTATTTGGCTCTTCATCTAGATTATGTTCTCACATTACTCTAATTTCTCCCCAGGAAAACAAAAGTAAAAAGTGAAGTAGAGATGAACTTTTCATAGAAGTAATGTCAAGTCAGTAGGACTACTAAAGTTAAAAGCAAATGTGATCAGAAAATCAAAAGAAATGTTCAAACAATTATAAGAACTAGTGAGTTTAGCAAAATTTCTGGATAAAAGATTAGTATACAAACATCAATTACTTTTTT
The DNA here is from genome assembly GCF_964270905.1 of Leucopleurus acutus. NCBI lineage: Eukaryota > Metazoa > Chordata > Mammalia > Artiodactyla > Delphinidae > Leucopleurus > Leucopleurus acutus. Next base: position 80,647,804 of record NC_139152.1, on the reverse strand, counting down.
ATATTAGAGCAATAAACACATTAAAATAAAGGTAAAAATTACCATCTACATTAGCTTTAAAAGGTATCAAATACATAAGAATACATTTACCAAAAGAGGTATGAAACTTCTATAGTGAAAACTTGAAAATTTACAAATAGCTGAGAAAAAATAAAGATGTCTCACATGAATGGAGAGAAATTCCATGTTTATAGACAACAATATTGTTAAGATGTCAACAGTCCTAAAGTCGATCTTTAGATTCAATAAAATCCCAACTTAAATCCAGCAGTTTCTTTTTTTGTGTGTGTGGTAGGAATTGGCAAGTGGAATCTAAAATTTATGTGAAAATGCAAAGAACATAGGACAGCCAAGAACAAAGGAGACCCCCAAACACAGTAAGTTAAGCAAAACGAGAAGAACGAGAAATATGCAGCAGATGAAGGAGCAAGGTAAAAACCCACCAGACCAAACAAATGAAGAGGAAGTTGGCAGTCTACCTGAAAAAGAATTCAGAGTAACGATAGTAAAGATGATCCAAAATCTTGGAATTAGAAGGGAGAAAATACAAGAAGCATTTAACAAGGACCTAGAAGAACTAAAGAAGAAACAAACAATGATGAACAACACAATAAATGAAATTAACAATTCTCTAGAAGGAGTCAATAGCAGAATAACTGAGGCAGAAGAATGGATAGGTGACCTGGAAGATAAAATAGTGGAAATAACTGCCCCAGAGCAGAATAAAGAAAAAAGAATGAAAAGAATTGAGAAAAGTCTCAGAGACTGCTAAAACAACATTAAACACACCAACATTTGAATTATAGTGTACCCAGAAAAAGAAGAGAAAAAGAAAGTGTCTGAGAATATATTTGAAGAGATTAGAGTTGAAAACTTCCCTAACATGGGAAAGGAAATAGTAAATCAAGTCCAGGAAGTGCAGAAAGTCCCATACAGGATAAATCCAAGGAGAAACAAGCCAAGACACATATTAATCAAAAATTAAAAATTAAAAACAAAGAAAAAATATTAAAAGCAGCAAGGAAAATCAACAAATAACATACAAGGGAATTCCCATAAGATTAACAGGTGACCTTTCAGCAGAAATTCTGCAAGCCAGAAAGGAGTGGCAGGACATATTTAAAGTGATGAAAAGGGAAAAAATACAAGGATTACTCTACCCAGCAAGGATCTCATTCAGGGTTGATGGAGAAATTAAAGCCTTTACAGAAAAGCAAAAGGTAAGAGAATTCAGCACCACCAAACCAGCTTTACAACAAATGCTAAAAGAACTTCTCTAGGCAGGAAACACAAAAGAAGGAAGAGACCTCCAAAAACAAACCCCAAACAATTAAGAAAATAGTAATAGGAACATATATATCAATAATTACCTTAAACGTGAATGGATTAAATACTCCAACCAAGAGACACAGACTTGCTGAATGGATACAAAAACAAGACCCATATATATGCTGTCTACAAGAGACCCACTTCAGACCTAGGGACACATACAGACTGAAAGTGAGAGGATGGAAAAAGATATTCCATGCAAATGGAAATCAAAAGAAAGCTGGAGTAGCAATTATCTTACCAGAAAAAATAGACTTTAAAATAAAGACCATTACAAGAGACAAAGAAGGACACTACATAATGATCAAGGACTCAATCCAAGAAGAAGATATAACAATTGTAAATATTTATGCACCCAACATAAGAACACCTCAATATATAAGGCAAATGCTAACAGCCGTAAAAGCGGAAGTCGACAGTAACACAATAATAGTAGGGGACTTTAACACCCCACTTTCACCAATGGACAGATCATCCAAAACGAAAATAAATAAGGAAACACAAGCTTTAAATGACACATTAGACAAGATGGACTTAATTGATATTTATATGACATTCCATCCAAAAACAGCAGATTACACTTTCTTCTCAAGTGCTCACAGAACATTCTCCAGAATAGACCTCATCTTGGGTCACAAATCAAGTCTTGGTAAATTTAAGAAAATTGAAATCGTATCAAGTATCTTTTCCAAACACAACGCTATGAGACTAGATATCACTTACAAGAAAAACTGTAAAAAATACAAACACATGGATGGTAAAAAATATGCTACTAAACAACCAAGAGATCACTGAATAAATAAAAAAATACCTAAACAAATGACAATGAAAACATGATGACCCAAAACCTATGGGATGCAGCAAAAGCAGTTCTAAGAGGGAAGTTTATAGCAATACAATCCTACTCAAGAAACAAGAAAAATCTGAAATAAACAACCTAGCCTTATACCTAAAGGAATTAGAAAATGAAGAACTAAAAAACCCAGATGTTAGCAGAAGGAAAGAAATCATAAAGATCAGGTCAACACTAAATGAAAAAGAAATCAACAAAATCAACAGAATTAGAAATGAAAAAGGAGAAGTAACAACTGACACTGCAGAAATACAAAGGATCATGAGAGATTACTACAAGCAACTATATGCCGATAACCTGGACAACTGGAAGAAATGGACAAATTCTTGGAAAAGCACAACCTTCCAAGACTGAACCAGGAAGAAATAGAAAATATGAACAGACCAATCACAAGTAATGAAATTGAAACTGTGATTAAAAATCTTCAAACAAAGAAAGGCCCAGGACCAGATGGCTTCACGGGCGAATTCTGTGAAATATTTACAGAAGAGCTAACACCTATCCTTCTCAAACTTTTCCAAAATATTGCAGAAAGAAGAACACTCCCAAACTCATTCTATGAGGCCACCATCACCCTGATACCAAAACCAGACAAAGATGTCACAAAGAAAGAAAACTACAGGCCAATATCACTGATGAATATAGATGCAAAAATCCTCAACAAACTACTAGCAAACAGAATCCAACAGCACATTAAAAAGATCATACACCATGATCAAATGGGGCTTATTCCAGGAATGCAAGGATTCTTCAATATACACAAATCAATCAATGTGATACACCATATTAACAAATTGAAGAATAAAAACCATAAGGCAACCTCAGTAGATGCAGAAAAAGCCTTCGACACCCATTTATGATAAAAATTCCCCAGAAAGTAGGCTACCTCAACATAATAAAGGGCATATATGACAAACCCACAGTGAGCATCATTCTCAAAGGTGAAATCATTCTCAAATGTGAAATTTCCTCTAAGATCAGGAACAAGACAAGGTTGCCCACTCTCACTACTATTATTCAACTAGTTTTGGAAGTTTTAGCCACAGCAATCAGAGAAGAAAAAGAAATACAAAGCAGGAAAGAAGAATTAAAACTGTCACTGATAATATATAGAGAGAATCCTAAAGATGCTACCAGAAAACTACTAGAGCTGATCAATGCATTTGGTAAAGTAGCAGGATACAAAATTAATGCAGAAATCTCTTGCATTCCTATACACTAATGATGAAAAATCTGAAAGAGAAATTAAGGATATATGCCCATTTACCATTGCAACAAGAAGAATAAAATACCTAGGAATAAACCTACCTCAGGAGACAAAGGACTTGTATGCAGAAAGCTATAAGACACTGATGAAAGAAATTAAAAACAATACAAACAGATGGAGAGATAGACCACGTTCTTGGATTGGAAGAATCAATATTGTGAAAATGACTATACTACCCAAAGCAATCTACAGATTCAATGCAATCCATATCAAACTACCAATGGCATTTTTCTCAGAAGTAGAACAAAAAATTTCACAATTTGTATGGAAACACAAAAGACTCCAAATAGCCAAAGCAATCTTGAGAAAGAAAAACGGAGCTGGAGGAGTCAGGCTCCCAGACTTCAGACTATACTACAAAGCTACAGTAATCAAGAGAAGATGGTAATGGCACAAAAACAGAAATATAGATCAATGGAACAGGATAGAAAGCCCAGCGATAAACCCACACACATATGGTCACCTTATCTTTGATAAAGGAGGCAAGAATATACAATGGAGAAAAGACAGCCTCTTCAATAAGTGGTGCTGGGAAAACTGGACAGCTACATGTAGAAGAATGAAATTAGAACACTCCCTAACACCATACACAAAAATTAACTCAAAATGGATTAAAGACCTAAATGTAAGGCCAGATACCATCAAACTCGTAGAGGAAAACATAGGCAGAACACTCTATGACATAAGTCACAGCAAGATTCTTCTTGACCCACCTCCTAGAGAAATGGATAGAAAAACAAAAATAAATAAATGAGACCTAATGAAACTTAAAAGCTTGTGCACAGCAAAGGAAACCATAAACAAGATGAAAAGACAATCCTCAGAATGGGAGAAAATATTTGCAAACAAAGCAACTGACAAAGGATTAATCCCTAAAATATACAAGCAGCTCATGCAGTTCAATATCAGAAAAACAAACAACCCAATGCAAAAATGCTCAGAAGACCTAAATAGAAATTTCTCCAAAGGAGACATACAGATTGCCAGCAAACACATGAAAGCATGCTCAGCATCGCTAATCATTAGAGAAATGCAAATCAAAACCACAATATACAAATATCCAATCATTATGTTCTATACTGAAGTGAATATAATGTTATATGTCAAAAAAAAAAAACAAACCCCACAATGAGATATCACCTCACACCGGTCAGAATGGCCATCATCAAAAAATCTACAAACAATAAATGCTGGAGAGGGTGTGGAGAAAAGGGAACCCTCTTGCAGTGTTGGTGGGAATGTAAATTGCTACAGCCACTATGGAGAATAGTATGGAGATTCCTTAAAAAAGTAAAAATAGAACTACTATATGAACTAGTAATTCCACTACTGGGCATATACCCTGAGAAAACCATAATTCAAAAAGAGACATGTGCCACAATGTTCTTTACAGCACTACTTACAGTAGCCAGGTAATGGAAGCAACCTAAGTGTCCATCGACAGATGAATGGATATAGAATATGTGGCACATGTATACAATAGAATATTACTCAGCCATAAAAAGAAACAAAATTGAGTTATTTGTAGTGAGGTGGATGGACCTAGAGACTGTCATATAGAGTGAAGTTAGTGAGAAAGAGAAAAACAAATACGGTATGCTAACACATATGTATGGAATCTAAAAGAAAAAAAAGGGTTCTGAAGAACCTTGGAGCAGGACAGGAGTAAAGACGCAGATGCAGAGAATGGACTTGAGGACACGGGGAAGGGGAAGGGTAAGCTGGGATGAAGTGAGAGAGTGGCATTGACATATATACACTGCCAAATGTAAAGTAGAGAGCTAGTGGGAAGCAGCCGCATAGCTCAGGGAGATCAGCTCGGTGTTTGTGACCACTTAGAGGGGTGACGTAGGGAGGGTGGGAGGGAGATGCATATGGGGATATATGTGTCCACAGAGCTGATTCACTTGTTTATACAGCAAAAACTAACACAAATTTTAAAGCAATTATACTCCAATAAAGATGTTAAGAAAAAAAGAGAGGGTGCTTAGAATGGAATTTATGTGGAGTGGTTGCAGGATTTCGCAATGAGAAGTCATAACCATGAAAACGTATGTCAAAGGTAGGGTGAGGACAAGATCATTGGAAGAAAAAACGTCCAGAGCTTGAGAGACTAGGTATTGGAATGATAATCTACATTAAAAGTTGGCAAACCACAGCCCAGTCTGGCCCATTCTGGCCCAGTGCCCGGTTTTGTATGGCCCCCGGCACTGCTGGAACTGGCTAGCATTGTGAACCACAGCCGGTGCATTCCTTCACTCTGCGCACCTCCACTCCAGTGCCTGCCACCCAACTGGTGACCACACCTCATCACTGCTTAAGACTCATGCTATTCATCACCTACCTACTGGACACTTCACTGTTGGCAACTGCCAGGCGTCAGGGTGTGGAATCTCAGCCCAGCAGGCAGAGATTCAGTGAGTTCCCTCACCTCTGGCTAGCTGCCCAAGTTGAAATGGCTGGGCTCTCCAGGAAGAAGAGGATTCTAGGATCTGGGTCACTGGGGCAGAGGGTGAAATTGACTCTGATGGCATCTCAGGTAGGAATTTTCTGCTTTGTTACATAAGTAAGTTGTTTTGTCTCTTGAGCCACAAAGCCTGCAATGTTTACTACTGGCTAGGCTCTGATCTACAGACTTCACCAAGAATTGAGGTAAAAATAGTGCTGGAGGGTGTGACAGTGAGATAGGAGTAAAAATCTTCAAAAAATTAGGGAAAATGGACTAATTGACTGCACCAAGGAGGGTAGTAGATGGAAGAGTCTAATGACCTGAGATTAAAACTGGGTCCTGGGTCCCACACTTTTTAATATTTTTAGAAAACCTGGAGGGAGAATGGCCACGGAATGTCAAAGGTTATTACCAGGAATAAAAATAGAGTTTCAAATGAGCTTTAAAAAGTCACCGTCTCGCCATTATCATTATGAAACATAAATGGTTATTGTGTTGAAGTAGAATTCAATAGACACTTGAAAACTATAAAATAATTAAGTATATAATCAAGAGTGAACCATAAATGTAGAATTTTTAGCAAGTTTTTATGCAGTCTGAAACCAAACTGTCCTATGAAACTGTTCTAAGTGTCCTTGGATTCAACTCTAGTGTCTTACTCAGAAGTAAATTTGCCATGCAAATTATTCATTGCCTGAAGAAACAGGGACCTCAGGAAGCTAAAATTAGAACTACCGTCCAAGGAATTGTTATTAAATATTTCAAACAACTGATGCTCTCCTCCATCTCAGTCATGACAAGGTACTTGGACAATGGAATAATTTTTAATGGATGGATACTCTTCTAGGCTATTTTTTTTGGAAAATTATTTCCAAAGGCTGAATCACACTAATGGGAGGCAGCATGAAATGGTGAAAAGCCCTGAATTTAAGTAGGAACCCCCAAACCACCATTTCCCAGTGGTATGATATTGGGAAAATGACTAAGCCTCTTTGAATCAAAGTTTCCAAAACTGTAAAATGGGGATAATATTATTAAAGCACATTGGATTTTCGTGCAGAAGAAATGAAAAGTCTGTGAAAGTTCTTAACACTGTGTCTGGCACATGCTGTGTAAACTCTGTGAAGTAAGCCTGAATCTGAACCAACAAGATGTTTCACTGATCCTTAGACAATATTCTTCCAGGCTCATGACTCTTACGGATGAGTTTAAAGATTCATGGGAAAAAAAGCATTTTGTTAAAATATTTCAAACGGCTATTCTGTGTTGTTTAAGCAATAGGGTAACATAATTAATGGGTGTCTTTAGGGGGAATACAAAATGTTATGTATAGAAACTTAATTCTTCATACTCATTTATTCTATTATGTGTTACATAATAGCCGTTCTTTCCAAAAAAAGAATGCCAGTAGCTGAGGCATACTGGAGAGTCCATGTCTATTTAGCAGATTTCAAATGCTTTTTAACAATATGTTCTTTCCTCCCCCAAATCGTAAGACTTAGCTTGTGGGCCATCATTTTGTGACTCTGTGCGTAGACCCTTGGTTTTTCTGAGAGAAACATCCAGATCTTTATGAATCTCCTCTTAATTCCGTTGAGAGTCACAAACTTCCTATGCAGCTCTGTCACTGATGCTAACTGCATGCTTTTTTTTTTTTTTTTTTGCGGTACGTGGGCCTCTCACTGTCGTGGCCTCTCCCGTTGCGGAGCACAGGCTCCAGATGCACAGGTCCAGCGGCCATGGCTCACGGGCCCAGCCGCTCCGTGGCATGTGGGATCCTCCCAGACAGGGGCACGAACCTGTGTCCCCTGCATCGGCAGGTGGACTCTGAACCACTGCGCCACCAGGGAAGCCCTGCATGCATTTTTAACTTTCACTAAAACTTGATCTTTCACTGTATGGCCATTTGTCATAGAGAAACAAAGCTTTTTTCACCTCTTGGGAATTCTGCACACCTCCATAATGAGCAGAGAACAGCAAAGGCCCATTGAGATATGACTCCTGGGTTGAGGCTGACTTCCTAGCTAAGTGGTTTGTTCTCGTAAGTTATGCCCCAAATTGTTTGAGACTCAAATTTCTGCCTCAGCAAAATAGAGTGACGACAGTATGGCTGAAAGTTTGGGATCCCTGACTATAGTCATGGGATCTGGTTCAAATCCTGGTTCCTTGCCTTACTGGCTGTGTGACTTTGGATGAATTGCTTAATGTCTTGTTTCTTCTGGGAGTTTCAGCTTGGTCAGACCAGTAATCAGTAGTAATGGCCAAAAGGGGTGAGAGGTCAGGGTGCATTGTGGCCTTTGAATTCAATTTATCTAGGGGGAAATGAGTTCAAAGCAGAAAAATAATATTGTCAATGCAAAAAGCAAGAATGGAGTTAAAAATCTGAGCTACAACTACAGAGATCAAGAGCCAGATAGAAGCAGGAATGGAGTAGGCAGCAAAGCGTGAAGGTGGGGCAAAGCAAAGCAAGGGGTGCCAGGCATTTCCCAGGAAGCTGTGGCTATTCTCTAAAGCTTGGTTTTATAGGCTACTAAGTGCTTTCTGATTTGAATCCCAGTTGCTACAGTTTAAAGCAAAATTGCAAATTGAAGCCCCAACTTTCAAACGCAGCCCACTAAGCCAGAGGTAATGAGAAGAAAAGTAATGGCTAATGTATATTGAACACTTACTACACATGAGGCATGTTCTAAATATTTTATGCATATTAGCTCATTGACACCACTCAGCAATCCTTTGAGTTTGATACCACTAGTATCCTCAGTTTACAAATGGGGGAACTGGGTAAACAGCCAGTTAAGTTTTAGTGTTGGTCTTTAAACTTTCCTAGACTGGTTCCAGAATCTAGGCACTTAGCCACCATCCTACAATAGGGGCCATATCCTAATGTCAGGGGGAACACAATCAGGGGATGGGGTGGCAGAATGAGACCCATACTCTGGGCTGGTGGGCTGGTGTTCCTACTGACCACTGTCATGGTGCCTGATGGAGCAGGTGCTACTCCCCAGAGCCCTGCAGTCCCCACCCACCTCTGCTGCATTGTTCATTTATGTCACCCGCATTTCCTCAGTAGGTCTTTGTGACCTCAGGTTTAAAGGTCTCAGGTGGACTGGAAGCATCAATGGTAGTAGAGTACTGCCAGAATTATCCAGAGGGCCATGAAGAAAGCAGTTGAATTTAAAATTAAAATAGTGGTACTTAAGCAATTGAAAATAACTACCCAGCTATGAACATCTACTTATATGGTTTTAGAGCTTTGATTTTTATAAATAATTGCTAGCATCTATTGAAGTCTTTCCAGTGACAGGGAGAATGCTATGCTCCACTAAACTGGTTCACTTTATACCAGTGCACATAATGACAGATCTGTTGACCAGTTCCCTGGCATCTAGGAAGAGTCCTGAGACTGGCTCACATGTCATTACTAGGCCTAGCTCCTAAGAAAAGCTTCCAGATATAATTATCCTCTTTCTTCCCCTTCCATGGAATCTTGGATACCAGGTGTTAAAGATGATAGCATTACAAGATAGGAAGAGTTTGATCCTGGAGTCATTACCTGGAGAGCAGCCATTTGGCAAGGACCATCTGTGCTGGAGAAATAACTTTTATTTTGTTGAGCACTTTATGTATAAAAACACACCAAATCCTCACAGCTATCTTATAAGTTCTCTGCTATCCCATTTTGCAGATGAGGAAGCTGAGGCATGGAGCAGTAACTTGCCCAAGGTTACAAGGCTAGTCAACAGCAGAGTCAGAATTTGAACACAGGCTGACTGGCTCCAAAGTCTTACTATTGCCCATACTGCCTCTTAAAAAACATCTACTGAGCATGTATGAAGGTCCAAGCAGGAAGTAATGCTCTGGGCATGCAAAGTCCATAAACACACATCATCTTTGTACTTAAAGAGCTCATGGTAAAAAAAGTGGAAACAGCCTTGTGAATGACTTCAGTAATTTGACATACTTATTGAGTGCATACTCCGCATCTGAGTGTTGTAGGGAAAGAAGGTCATCCACTGTGAAAGCTGGTAGAGGTAAGTCAGGATGGAGAGACAGAGAAGGGGGGGAACCACTTCACGCAGGGCACACTTCTCTTGGGAGACAACAGTCCACTTGGCTTCTGAGGATTGCTTAAGGCTTTGCCAGCATTAGAAAAGTTCTAGGGGCCTTTAGGCATGTCCTATTTCTTCTCAAGTACATACACCGGCACTTCTTTCCCCTATCACTTATGTGAACATTTTCTTCATCCAGTGAAATGATCATCTTTGCTTAGTTATTTTAGGAATAGGAACAGAGAACAATTAAAAAATTATAAATTACTGTAAATAAACTTGACAGTCAATATCCCTCATGATACCATAAACCCATGCAGCTATTGACTCACTAACAGGTGAATAATTCTCTAGGATCAATGGTGACAATAATGCTTTGCTAAATTTAGAACCATCAAAATAAATATACAGGTACATAGGGTCAAAACCATTCCTCATATCCACAAGGGAAATTTTCATCAAGTTAATGTGCCATGATAAAGCAAAAACAAGTAGAAAAAAATCCACTTCTCCTTGAAATGTACTTTTTTTCCTGAAGAGGATTCTCAAATTATTTTCTTTGTTCCTAAACTTTATGATATTCTGTGCAGCAATGATATTAGCTGAGAAAAATGATGACGAGTCGGTATCAATACAGAGGCACTCCTTTTTAGATATTTGTGAAAGAGTTCAATAATCTTTTGCATCCCAAGACTTCAGCTTGGTGATTGCAACAGTTGTTTGTATTCCTTTGTTTTGCTGTTTTCCTGTTATACGTCATCGTGGCATTTCGGATATTCCCTACCTGAAATATATAGTGTTTTGAAAATTTTTTTGACAGCGGGGTTTACAGTAAGCTGAAATTTATATGGGTTTATATATTCAAATACTTATTACTATACATATTTATGTACATAGATGCACGGAGTTATGCTCTGTGATTGAGTGAGTCCAGAGAGACCTGAGTTCTAATCCTGTCTCTCCCTGGTTTTGACCTTGGGAAAGCTCCTTTACTCCTCTGTACCTCTTTTTCTGATTTATTAAGTGGAGTTAATAAGAGAAGTTTCCTCATAAGATGGAAGAGTATAAATGAATGAATATGTAAAGAATGGAAAGAATATAGATAAGGAATATCATAATAAAGAAAAAAGAAAGGCACTGAGACTTGAGTTGAGAGAACCCAGAAGACTCATGACATTTCCTTCCTCATAATCTTGAGTAATTTTCTGTCACTTACAAAATAAATACTGAAGTCTAAATTCCTTAGCTGGACTTCAGTATTCTCACTCCAGTGTACTTTTTGAGCTTTATCTTCCTATAGTAGTCCAGGCTTAGATTGAAATATCTGGGTTTTAGCCCAGAATTTGCTATTTATTAGCTGTGTGTTTGAACAGGTTGCTGAACCTCTCTGAACCTTGGTTTTCTCAACTGAATAATGTAGACGATGATTATCTTACAGGTGATGAAGAGGGTTGAATAAAACATTTAGCATAGAATCCCACACATCATATGTCCCCAGTAAAATATTCTCCCTCTTCTTTCCTTGTATGAAAAGTCCCTATAAACTGTAAGGCGTTTGGAAGAGCTATGTGTCATCATCATTCTGACAGAGCAGCTGGCTAGAAGAACACTGCATTTATGCTGCTTCATAGACACTGTATAAATACATAAATGCCTATATAGAATGCAGATAGATTTCACTTCCTAGTGTCATCGAGTTTCTTAAAGTCAGCAGCCCTGAGTGAAAGACTATTCCAGTAGGATACACATGAGAACAATGTTATTTCAAAACTTAATTATGACAAAAGTATGGAACTGAGAAGATTAAAAATTCTATCCCAAGACTTCAGCAGAACAGCAGAACATTGCAGATTGGTCAGAAAGTATAGTGGGAAAAAAGTGAAAAAAAATTCTGCATGGCACAGATTTTCCATGGGCTTTTCCACTTGGGAGAGAGCAGTGACTTCTCCCTGGAGAGCCCTCCCTACAGATAGCACTTTGGTCTTGGCCTGCATATGCCTTCAGCTCTGCCAACCTTTCCCTCTCATGAACTCCTTAGATTAAATCAATTGTCACTTCTTCCTAGACCCAGTAAATACAGTTCTCCACCATCTTTTAGCAAAGCAACTTTGTCCACCATTCAAAGCAACTGCTGCTCAATCCCATTATATGTATGGGTGTTGGTCAGATTTCATTTAGTAGCTACAGACATCAGTATTTCAAGTCCTTTTAACATCCCTTGGGTTCCGTTCAAATGACCTATGAAAAGTACTGACCGATCCTTGATCAGACAGTCAATTCACTTTTTCATTCCAGCACCAAAAAGTTTTCCATTTTGGTATTTATAAAAATTACTGTGATAAATCATGTTGAGTCCCAGTTCCATTTCGGTTCCTATTAGACCCCATGCCAAATCTTGTCAGACCGGCATTCAATCTGCTTTCACATAATAGAAACCTTGTGCATCTGAGGAAGGAAAGTGGTCTCTATTTTTCTGATGGTAAAAAAAACGAACTGCTCCTTCTCACACGTGTCAGGGGAAGCGGGTCCTCTTACAAATCCTCCAGATCCCCTGTAAGAAGGTGGTTTATGTTCCTGCTGATAAGTGACAAAACAAAAGAAATCCAATAATTGTGGCCTTGAGAAGTTATGAGACAACTACTTTTGAATACTTATATTTTTAGGCAGTTTAGAATCACGTTCTTTTAAAAAATAGTAATAGGCTAAAGAGACATACTACTTATTAAGTCCATACCAGGTACAAGTAATGTGTTCAGCACTTATGAGATTTATCTTATTTAATCTTCCCAGCTTTATGAGGTGATATGGTGGATATTAAGTAACTTCTCCAAAGCCATGTATTTGTCAAGTGGTAGAGCTGATTTTGAATCTAGGTCTGGTAGATTTCAAAGCCCAAATTACTTTAACCCTACTCTGCCAGCTCCCTCTAACTAGAGAAACTTATAAGTAGAATCAGCTCTGCATTGGAAAATTTCATATCAATCTTTTCTTTGCCTGGCTGTCTTTTTTATTCTAAAAAAGCTTGATAAGTTATGGTGAATCAGAAAGAAGACAAACCTGGTTTTTACTCCAGGCTCTGTAACTTGCTAGCTGTGTGATCTCAATCAAGCATCTTAGATCCTCGAATCCTCAACTTTCTTATCTGTGAAGTGAGGATAATGATATCTGCATCGCAGAGTTGTTGTGAATTTTTTTTTTTTTTTTTAGTTTATTTATTTTTGGCTGTGTTGGGTCTTTGTTGCTGTGCGTGGGCTTTCTGTAGTTGAGGTGAGCAGGGGCTACTCTTCCTTGTGGTGCACCGGCATCTCACTGCAGTGGCTTCTCTTGTTGCAGAGCACGGGCTTCAGGAGCCCGGGCTTCAGGAATTGTGGTGTGCGGGCTCAGTAGTTGTGGCTCACAGGCTCTAGAGTGCAGGCTCAGTAGTTGTGGCGCACGGGCCCAGTTGCTCCACGGCATGTGGGATCTTCCTGGACCAGGGCTCGAACTTGTGTCCCCTGCATTGGCAGGCAGCTTCTTAACCACGGTGCCACCAGGGAAGCCCAGTTGTTGTGAATTTATAGATAATACATGCAGCTCTTCCAGCTGAAGATCTGGTGAGTTGTTCAACAAAAGGCAGCCATTCCTCTTTTATACTGAGTGGATATTTACTTGGTGATACTGAAAACGGTTATTCCAATTGATGTTAATGTTTTGAACCAGAACATTAGAATGACTCCTTCATAAAGGCTCTGGACAAAGAAATGGCTGAGAAATAGTTTCTTCATACACATAACTGCTAGCAATTTTAGTAGATGTTGAAGAATTACTAATGCTACCTGCAAGACAAATCTGTCTGTAAAAGGTCAAAATAACAAATACATTCTTTTACTTTCTCAAGTTTAAAATGCTTAGGGTAAAAATAAATTTGTAGTTTTCCACTGAAACTTTTTATTCATTCCTTTTTTAAAAAGTCAGGCCATAAATTTAACAGGTCCTAAACTATAAGTTAGAGTAATTTTTAAAGTGGTAGGCCAAATTACATGCATGCCACCTAGTAGCATTTTTCTGAAAACACTAATATTGCTCTAAATAGTGTCAAAATGTGCAATTTCTGAAAAGCAAAAAAGAAATGTTGCAAGCATTTTATTATCCCATTTGATAGTCCTCTGGCTGGAGACTTTCAAATTGGGATTATTCTGGGTAATAAAAGTAACTGAAAGCAAACAAACATCACTCTATAGGTGGCTTCTCTTCCTCTTATTCCTTGGGAGCAGCAAATATTCAGAAGACATTGACAATTTCAATGGCAGGCTTTCACCACAGTGAAAATCACTCGGTACTCTGCCTAATGGAAATCACTGCATCCAACTACAGGAAATCAATGGGTCAAAAACTTTAACCTTGAATTTTAGAACCTTTTGTGACCCTCAGAAGTACATTTCCCTATATTGGTGTATAATAACACCATGGGAAATGGAGGTTCGTAATTTCGGGCAGTCTTTGCCATTCCAAGTCTAGCACAAAGTCTAGAGTGGATGTTGGTATTTTAAACATTGTCCGCCTTTCAGTTTTCTGAGACAACATGCATTCAGTGTCTTAATGGGTAACAATCTCCATCTTTCTCTCTGACAAAAATTCTCAGAAACACAGTGGACTGAAATTTACATATGAATTTCACACTCTAAGCCATCCAGTAACTTATTCAAAGCTATACAGCATTTGAGATAGAACCAAGACTCAAAGCAAGTCTTTGGACCATCAGCCTATCACTTTGTCTTCCATGAGAACCTGAAAAGAGAGTTAGTTTTGATAAGAGGAGAAGCAAGAGCAGCATGTGAACTGGATCCCTAAGCAGGTGCCAGGAAGAGAAAAGGACAAGGTGAGACCAGTCCAGTTTTGTCCCAGTTCACCCGGAGCAGCTCAGCTTCTGGGCAAATGAGATCCAAGGTATACCGTCTGCAGAAGCCAGCAAACTAGGGGAGCACACAGGGATGAGCAGATTCGCCCTAGTGACTTGGTGAGACTGAAGAGACCAGGACTGTCTCCCTCTGGATGTTTCTCACCTCTGATGATAATTGTACCCATCTCACAGGATTATTATGAGGATTAGTTGATCCACATAAAGTTCTTTGAACAGGGCCTGGCATGGAAAAAAATTACTCAATTAGGGACAATAATCATTGCTTTATAAAAGAATATCCCTTCCTTTCCATTATAGGAGTGCACATGTCCATGATTGCAGATTTGGAAAGTATTTTATTTAACAAACACTTAAATAGTGCTTAACATGTGCTTCACAAATATAAACTCATTTCTTGATAAGTAAGTATTATTACATCTTCATTTACAGGGAGGTTATAAAACTTGTTTAAAAGTCCCACAGTTGGTGAAAGAGCTGGTTTCAGTGCCAAGAAAAGCCATGAGTCAAACCATTACCTTATGTTGTCTCTCAAATAGAAAAATGAACCCACAATATTCGTAATCTCACCACCCAGATATTTTAATTTTGTTTCTGTATTTGTTACTTTCTTCTCTCTTTTGGTAGTTCATTTTAAAGACAGGCCATTTTTTAATTTGATTATTTTACATTGTCAGGATTATCATGACGTGATGGAACATCACATTTTGGTAACCTACAACATCCCAGACATCATGCTAATGCTCTGCATGTACTTTCCAATTAGACCTTCACAGCAATCCTGTCAGGTAGGTCTTATTTTCTCCATATTATTGATGAAGAAGAAAGGAAATTATCTTAAAAAAATTCTATTCTTATAGGCTTCTCATTCAAAAATAACTATGCAGCAGAGATTAACAGCAATATAGAAGCAACAAGGAAGCATAAGATGGCCTGGCCTGATTTTACAGATGAGCATGGAGAGGGTATTTGACTTTTTCAGTGTCATGCATCGGGCTGGAGACAGAGGGAAGACTAGAACTCCAGACCTATTCATTCTACTTGAATTCTCTAAGACCACCCCATGTCTCCCCCTATCCTCAATTGCATAGTGATTTAAATAAGAGCTTTTTGTTATTGTCCCTTTTTTTTGCCATTCATTTCTTCTAAGCAGTGTGTGACAGAGAGTCAATGTTTCTGAGCTGACTGGTCCCTTAGCATCCTGCCTTATGATGCATTTGACTGTCTGTTTGTCTGCAAGAGCTTCCACAGTGCTGTTGATTCTCATGACTGCTTCCATCTCCATGAATCACCCATGATATCAACATCCTTCTCCTGTGGGACCTACATTATATGTATAGGGAAGTTAACTTTGAGCTGAACAAATTGGATTTGGGAGGATATATCTGATCCATTTTAAGGTAACAAGGACTTAAACAAAATAAAGAAAATGCAGTGTGGTTGAGCAGAGATAATATGGGGGGACATGGTTAGAATTTTGTCAGATATAATACAACAGAGAATTAGACTGTGGACATCTGACTGATTAGGTTGAGAGTATATAAAATAAATTTTTAAAATAGTGTGTATAATGTCTCCGAAAATAGGAGTGAACAGAAATGTAGTAAAATAATAATAACAAATCTCATTTATATTTAGGGCTTATTATGTACTAGGCCTTGTGCTAAAACACTTTACCTATATTATCTCTTTTCACCTTTATAACCACCCTAGCTATAATCACTACCCTTATGAGAAAAATGACAGTTTATGTAACTTTCAGCTTATGTAAATTCTAAGCACTTAGAGCTTGTAAATGACAGAGCTGGGAGCCATATTTTTTTTAATGGACACATTTACAGGCATACCTTAGAGATACTGCGGGTTTGGTTCTAGGCCACAACAATAAAGCAAGTCACACGACTTTTTGGTTTCCCAATGTACGTAAAAGTTATGTTTACACTATTCTGTAGTCTATTAAGTGTGCAGTAGCATTATGTCTAAAAAACAATGTACATAATTTTAAAATAATTTATTGCTAAAAAATGCTAACCATAATCTGAGCCTTCAGGGAGTCATAATCTTTTGCTGATGGAGGGTCTGGCCTCCATGTTGATAGCTGCTGACTGATCAGGGTGCTGGTTGCTGAAGGCTGGAGTGGCCGTGGCAGTTTCTTCAAATAAGACAACAATTATGTTGGCCACATCAATTGACTCTTCTTTGCATGAGTGATTTCCCTGTAGCAGGCAATGCTGTTTGATAGCATTTTACCCACAGTAGAACTTTTTTCAAAATTGGAGTCAATCCTCTCAAACCCTGCTGCTGCTCTATCAACTAAGTTTATGTAATATTCTAAATCCTTTATTGCTATTTCAGCAGTCTTCATAGCATCTTCACCAGGAGTAGATTCCATTTCAAGAAACAACTTCCTTTGCTCATTCATAAGAAGCAACTCTTCATGCATTAAAATTTTATCATGAGATTGCAGCAATTCAAGTCACAAATTCAGGCTCCATATCTAGTTCTCTTGCTGTTTCCACCACATCTGCAGTGACTTCCTCCACTGAAGTCTTGAACCCCTCAGAGTCATCCATGAGGGTTGGAACCAATTTCTTTCAACTGCTGTTAACGTTGATATTTTGACCTCTTCCCATGAATCATGACTGTACTTAATGGCATCTAGAAGGATGAATTCTTTCCATACGGTTTTCAAATGACTCTGCTCAGATCCCTCAGAGGAATCATTATTTATGGCAGCTATAGCTTTACAGAATGTATTTCTTAAATAATAAGACTTGGAAGTCAAAATTACTCCTTGATCCATGGGCTACAGAATGGATATTATATTAGCAGGCATGAAAACAACATTAATCTCGTTGTGTATCTCCATCAGATTTCTTGGGTGACCAGGTGCATTTTCAATGAGCAGTAATATTTTGAAAGGAATCTTTTTTTCTAAGTAGTATTTCTCAACAGTAGGCTTAAAGTATTCAGTAAACCATGTAGTTAGCAAATGTGCTGTCATCCAGTCTTTCTTGTTCCATTTGTAGAGCACAGACAGAGTAGATTCAGTATAATTCTTAAGGGCCCTGGTAAATGAGCATTGGCTGCACCTTAAAGTCACCAGCTGCCTTAGCCCCTAGCACAAGGGTCATTCTGTCCTTTGAAATCAGGCATTGATTTCTCCTCTCTAGCTATGAAAGTCCTAGATGGCATCTTCTTCTAATAGAAGGCTGCCTTTTCAACACTGAAAATCTGTTTTTTAGTGTAGCCGCCTTTATTAATGATCTTAGCTAGATCTTCTGGATAACTTGCAGCAGGCTCTACATCAGCACTTGCTGCTTCACCTTGCACGTTTATGTTATAGAGACACCTTCTCTTCTTAACCCCCATGAGCCAACCTCTGCTAGCTTCAAACTTTTCTTCTGCAGCTTCCTCGTCTCTCTCGCCTTCATAGAATTGAAGAGTTAGGACCTTGCTCTGGATTATGCTTTGGCTTAAGGGAATGTTGGAGCTGGTTTGATCTTCTATCCAGACCACTAAAACTTTCTCCATATCAGCAATAAGGCTGTTTCACTTTCTTATTATCCTAACTGCTGCAAGAGGCCCATCTTTCAGCCCATCTTGGTTTTCAACATGCCTTTCTCACTAAGCTTAATCATTTCCAACTTTCGATTTAAAGGGAGAGATGTGTGACCCTTCCTTTTACTTTAACACTTAGAGGCCATTGTAGGGTTATTAATTGTCCTAGTTTTAATATTGTTGTGTCTCAGGGAGTAGGGAAGCCCCAGGAGAGGGGAAGAGATGGGGAAATAGCTAGTTGGTGGAGAAATCAAAACACACACATTTATTGATTAAATTTGCTGCCTTATATGGGTGTGGTTTGTGGTGCCCCCAAACAATTACAATAGTAATGTCAAAGATCACTGATCACAGGTCACCATAGCAAATATAAAAATGTTTAAAATATTGTGAGAATTACCAAAATGGGACACAGAGGCATGAAGTGAGCAAATACTGTTGGAAAAATGATCGACTTGCTTGATGCAGGGCTGCCACAAAACTTCAATTTGTAAAAAATGCAATGTCTGCAAAGCACAATAAAGTGAAGCATGATAAAATGAGGGAGACATATATTTCCCTCTAGAGTATAAGCTCCACGAGAGTAGGAATTTTTTAATTGCTGTTTTGTTCATTGCTGTGTCCTAGAGTCTAGAATGTTGCCTGGCATTGATTCACAGTTAAAAAGCCCTCAGCGCCTGGATACCGTTATTCAATAGATCTTAACAGAGCTAAGCCATGTTATTTTTGTTTGCTCTGTAGAGCCAAGAATGATGTAGTTGACTTTTCTTTTTTGTCAAAACTATTAAGTACTCCTACTGGTAGCAACAACTTCAGGGAAGAGATAAAACTCTTAACTAGGAATAATTATCTGGATTGACCCAAACAACCAGAGAGGCTGTAAGTATATCATCGTAAGCCTGTGTTAATGAGGTGGACAGAATGTGTTAGAGGGATGTCAGTATGAGCGGAGGTCAGCTGCCATTACATAATGGAGGAACCATAGCAGTGGCCAGATGCATTTGCAATGCATAGTTTTATAAAATGACAACCCAGCACAAATTGCTTCTATGGAGATAATAAGGATAATGGGAAGAACATCTCTTTTACTCACTCTCTGTTTCCAGAATTTAAGATAATAATGATTGCATGCAAAGCATTTTGAGGGGCTACTTAACTGCCATTCTGCCAAACGGGATTCCTCAACTCTCTGACTCCTGTGGCTCATCTAAATGGATACAGATCATGGCCTACAGTGGAAACTGTGATTGAATGTTTCGTGAATCAGTCCAGGCTCTTGGACCCTGACCTTTTATAGATAACTCTCTGGAATTTTTTCATTAAAACTATAGTTAGTGTGAGAGGGAAAGGAACTGGCATAGTAGTTAGTAAGATTTTGAGTCCACAGAAAGAGAAAGTGCACAATATGGGTGGGACAGACTAGGTGTGATCTTTGGACATTGACAGGAGGATGGAATCTGGCTCTGAATGCTTGAGATTGCATGACTATTTCTTGACTGTAGCATTCCATGATTCCTATGGTTAGATAACTGCAACATTTATATATAAATGGCTTGTTATTCTCCTTTAGCATACAATAATAGTGGCAACAAAAAAACCATTGGCACTTTGAACTTTTTCTTTATTTAAGAGAAGGCTGCATGTTGCAGTGATAAGGACATGGATTTTGGAGATAGACAGACCTGGGTTCAAATTCAGCTCTGTAATTCACTTCCTGTGTAAACTTCAACGAGTAACTCCAATTAATTGCTTCTTCAGCTACAATTTGAAAGCTGTAATACTAGTACCAGACACACACTGATGGCATATAAATAAATGTATCTGTCCTCTGATGGCTGTTTTAAGGATTAGAGAAAAATATATGTATAGAGACTCTATAAAAAGCAAATATATATACATATATTTATACACATATATTTGTTTGTTTTTACCTACTATATAAAAGAAACATTAAGAAAAGAAATGTGTCATTTCCATAAATAATAGTGCCAAATTCAAAAGATTCAAGAAAATTCTCAAAATTTTATGTTTAAAATAAGATGTTGGACAAAGAACACTGACAAGCAAGTCATAAGAAAATGTAAATGCATAATATACTTCCAAAAGATTCCTCAACCTTACCTGTTTCCTGAGAGATGCAAAAAATTTTTTAAAAGTACTATATTTTACTAAATATATGGAAAAATATAATTTGATAACATATTACAATAAAGACAATATGGGAAATGGCATTATAAATTGTGTTTTTAGGGAAAGTAATTAGGCAATATCTATTTGAAATAAAAATGAACATATTCTTTGACAGCAGTGTCGCTTTAGAGATCAGTTCTATAAAGAAAAAACATGCTGGATCATAAAAGAACTCTTTAATAAACTGGAAAGGATTGAAAACATAGATTATATTCTGTGACAAAAATGAATTAAATTAGAAATCAACCAAAGGAAAATATCAGGAATATCACTAACTGGAAATTAAATAACACACTTCTAAATAACTGATTGAAAATGAAATTACAAGAGAAAGCAAAAAGCATTTTAAATTGAGTTGAAATGAAAACATAAAATATCAAAATTCATGGAACAGAGTTATCCAATTTGTGTGAAATTTGTAACATGGAACATTTATATTAGAAGAGATTTTAAAGATTTCAAAAAATGATCCAAGCTTTAACTGTAACAAATTAGAAAAACACACACACACAGAATAACCCAAAGTAGGCAGAAGAAAGGATATAATGAAGATGAATGCAAAATAACAAAATAGAATTAGATAGAGAAAATAAGTGAAACCAAAAGCTGGTTCTTTGAAAAAATCAATATAATTGATAAAACTTTAGCTAGACTAATCCAGAAAAAAAATTAAAAAAAAGAGAAAACAGAAATTACCAACCTCAAGAATTAAAGTGAGGACATCACTTCAGATTCTATAAACATTAAAGGATAACAAATGAAAAATATTACAATAAATTTGACAACTTACACAAAATGTCTTGGAAAATACAAACTACCAAGCACACCTAAGGAGAAAAACAGATAACCTGAATAACCGTATATCTATTAAAGAAATGACATTTATATTTAAGAACTTCCCCAAAAGTAAACTCCAGGCCTAGGTGGTTTCACTGGTGAATTCTGTCAAGCATTTAGGGAAGAAATCATACCAATTTTGCATACTCTTACAGAGAATGGAAGAGGTGGGAACAGTTCTCAATTCACTTCATTAGGCCAGTATATCAAAACTAGACAAAGAAGGTATCACAAGATAAAACTACAGACCAATATAATCAAATCCATCACTATGTAAAATATATAAAATTATATATCATGAATTGGTTTCCAAATGTTAAATGAACATTGAATTTTTTTGGAATAAATCAACTGAGATTTATTCCAAAAAAATTCAATGTTCATTTAACATTTGGAAACCAATCAGTATAATTCACTATACCAGCAAGATTAAAGTTTTTTTAAAGGTTTAATTTCAATAGAGTAGGAAAAAGCATTTGAAAAAATTCAACACCCATTCATGATTTTTTTTAAAAATTGTAGCAAACAAGGAATTGTGAGAAAAATTTTCAACATAATAAAAGATATCTATGAAAAAAACCACAGACATCATACTAATGGTGAAATACTTAATGCTTTCCTCTTAAGATGAGGTACAAAGCATGAATGTCCACACTCACTACTTCTATTGAGCAAAGTACTAGAAGTCCTTATCACTACAATAAGGCAAGAAAAAAATGCATACATATTGGGAAGGAAAAAGTAACACTATCTCTTTCGTATAATCACGAGTTTATATATGAAAAATCCCAAGGAATCTACAAAAAATCTAATTGAACTTAGCATGGTTTCAGGATACAAGGTCAATATTCAAAAACCAAATGTATTTTTACATACAAGCAGCAAGTAATTAAAAATCGAAATTTAAACATATTGCAATAAAGTAAACAACATAAAATTCTCAAATAAATTTAACAAAACACGTGCAAAGCTTTTACACTGAAAACTATAAATCCTTGCTAAAATAATTTAAAGAAGATCTAAATAAATGGAGAAGCATATGGTGGATTGGAAGACTTAGTACTCTTAGGATGTCAGTTCTCTTCAAATTGATCTGTAGATTCAATGTAATTCCAGTCAAATCCCAGTAGGCTTTAGAAAAAAATAAAATTGGAGAAATTGATTTCAAAATTGTATGGATGTACAAAGGACTTAGAGTAACAAAGATAACCTTGTAGAAAAACAAAGTTGGACCGCTTTTATCACCTGAATTAAAGACAAAGCCACAGTAGTTGAATATAGCATTAGTATAAGTGGAGGCCAAAAATAGACATATTCATACATATTCAACTGATTTTTGACAAAAGTACCTAGACAATTTAATGTGGAAAATATATTCTCCTTAATAAATTGTTTCGTAATAAATGGATATCCATACTGTTAAAAAATAAAACTCAAGCCGTACCTCACTCCATACATAAAAGCCAACTCAAAGTATATTAGAGATCTAAACCTAAGAGCTAAAATTATACGTCTTAAAAGAAAAGACATCTGTGATCTTGTTTTAGGTAAAGATTTGTTAGATAGGACACAAATATCACAAACCAGAAAAGAAAAATTAATAAATTGTATTTCTTCAAAATTATAAATTTTGCTCTTCAAAAGACACTAAGGCCATGAATAGTCAAGACACAGATTAGGAGAACATTTTTGGAAAACATCTAGTTTATTATTTCTAAAACCTAAGTGAAAGAAGAAATGGCACAAACTATAGTCATAAAAGCAGATCAGCAGCTGTGGAGGGCTAGGGCTGCAAAGGGGCATAGGAAACTTCTTGAGGGTGGTGGATGTGTTCTACATTTTGCTTTTTGTGGCTTTTACATGACAGTACATATTTTGTATACATATTGTTAAAACATATCAGTCTGTGCACTTTAAAGGGGTGAATTTCATTGGTTATAAACTATACCTCAGTAAAGCTGATTAAAACAAATAAACAGCACTTACAATGAAAGATAGATGTATGGAGATTTTTAAAGACAAAAACAAAACGCACAAACAAAAAAGTAAAGTCAAGGCTATAACCTGATTGTCTATAATTTATCATTCAATACATTATGATATATTCAACATATACAACATAATGTATTTTTTTAAAGGATTACATGCATATTGTTGGCCTGGAGGTATATGCATGATATCTGTAGAATTCCAAAGTATGTATAGTGTACCCCTCTTTTATTATTAGGAAAATTAAACTCTATATATTGAAGCATACTTAACTTTCATTATTAAGAATATTTCAGGATGCTGAGATTAAAGATAGGGAACAAGGGAGATTATCCTGTTTTTTATTAATATATCTGTGTATATATAATATTACTACCACCAGTTCTCACTTATAGTGCTCATGTATGTACATTGTTCTCAAAATCTATCACATTGCATTTTAGTTGTTGGTTTTCAAGACTGACTTAATGGATCATAAGCCATTGGAGGGCAGGGAAGAATTGTATTCATCCTTGAATCTCTGGGACTATTCATTTATCAATTATTTATTGAATACCGACTAAGTGCTAGTCCGTGGCCATGCAGTAGTCATACTTTCCAACATGTAATAGAGCTGCAATGCTTCTTAATTGCTGAACTGAATTTAGGTATGTTATTTCACGGTGGCAGGAAAAGGAAGTCACTAAATGAATATACTGCTTTCTCTTCTAACAAATGTTAAAAAACAAAAAAAACTGAACTGTAATATCTGTCCACTTATCATCTGGTTTAAAGTAGAATTTGGCTCTGCAATTTGAGTGTGAAAGAGGAATTTGAGAAATGAAAAATTACATAAAAGTCCAATTTAAATTGTTTTTTAAAAAGCCGTGTGTTCGATATCTGGTGTTCCCTGTTTCCTCCCATATCCATACAACTACAATTTAAGATCATAGATCACAAACCTAGTAAAAATTAGGGCCACCTAATTGCATTAGAATTCATGTTATTATAAAATTGAAGTATATAAAACTATCATTATCTCAGTAGGAGAGGTTTAATCCTTATGACCCAGTGTGCAAGAATTAACTCTTGAGGTGGAACATTAATGCTTTCAAATTCTGCAGGCCGGTGTGCCCAAAGAGTCCTAATCACATTCACAGTCATTGTACTTCTAATGCCAGTTTCATAAATGCCATGTAGTCATAAGTGAAAAACCAGCAACACCAACACCCCACAAATAAACACTGGCATAGAGGTTAAAATATGGATTCCAGAGCTGGCCTATGTTCATAATTCATGCCCCATCATTTACTGTCTCTGTGCCCTAGGGTAAATTGCTTAATTTCTTTGTGTCTCAGTTTCCACATATGTAAATTAAGAATAATAAAAGCTTCCATCTCATAGGGTTGTTATGAGGGCTAATGAATTATATTAATTATGAATTTCCTGAAGCAACCCTGGCCCATGAGAAGTATTTGGTAAATAAAAGAAAATACAATTATGCCTGGTGAACCAGCTGTGCTGGCTTTACATCTCTGTTAGGGACATCTCAGAAAAGTGGGTAGGTGGGAGGGGCTTGGGGAGATCATCTCAGACCCAGCTTAATTTCTGTCCCTCTTCGCCTTGAGGTTTGATATTTTTACCTCCCTGCTTATAATCAGGGGTGCCTACACCAGAAGCACCAGTGAAAGAAACTTCTAAATGAAAATATTCACAAGAAGAGAGTGTAAACAAGTCTATCCATGCCAAATTTCATCATTCTAGGATTCTGGGGCTGGGACTTTGTCACAAATTTGAGCAATGGTGTTATAAAACAGACTGACAAGGCTGCGAATTGCAACAGTACATCAAGCTGGAGTCCTAAACTGTTACACTTTTTTTTTTTGCTTTGAGTTTTTACCCCATATGCTTACCATTTCTGCAGACATAATTTCATGCATTAAGATTTCTATTTTCCAAGGGAAAATGTACTAGGGTTTAAATCAGTGAGGATTTTGCTAAGTCTTAGGGCACGGGAGTTATGGCATTTGGGACTTAGCAGGGAGACAGCTGTGGAAGGACAATCTATGTCTCTGTTCCATTCCCTTTCCAAAATCTGCCTGTACTGGCATTAGTTATGCCTGTTTCATTTTCCCACTGTATCTTGAGTCTTCTGAGGTAGAACTGTCTTACTTATCTTTGAACAATAACTGGTAACGAAAATAATGATGACAGGCAATACGTACCACGTGGCAGCTAGCGTGCTGAGCGTTTTACACGAGTTAGCTTGTTTAATACTCACAATCATTCTGGCTATTGCTTTTATTCCAGTTTAGCAAATGGGGAAACTGAGGCTTGGAAAGGAAAATTAATAAGCTCAAGGTCACATGGCTAAGTGGCACAGTCAGGTTTGGGACTGAGGTTTCTCTGGCTTTACAATGCATTCCCTTGGTCAATACCCTGTGATTCTCATGTGGGATACAGCTTAATGCTGGGAACCTACTAGGAGCTCAAAAAATAAATGTTCCCTCCTTGGAGGCAGCTGGATGAAAAGAGTGAGACTGAGAGAAGCCTGAGGTGGGAGCTCAGTAGAAAAATTTGTGTTCTCCATCCTTTAAAAAATATATGTACACGTATGTATGCATTCCTTTATAGAATTTCAGTTATTCACATTTACTAGTTCTTATGTTTAAAAAAGCATTTCAGAATAATTGGACAACAGAAAGTTTATTGTATCATAATTGCAAAGATTGTGGAGAAATCTTTTCAAACCACATTTAGCTGGTTTACTGACTACGTGATGCTCTTCTATGGGGATATCTGTGATGTCTTGAAAGGGCCCGGGAGCTGCGGTTGGGAGGACTTAGTTTGGGTCCTGAATACACTACTTACCTTCCATGGTCCTCAGGCAAGCGATTCAACTCTTTGATTTTAATTTCCTCATCTGTGTAATGCAGGTAAATACCTTATAAAAGTGAGGATCACACAAACTGGAAAAATATGAAAGCATTGTAAGTTATAAGGCACTTTATCCACGTAAACCATAATCAAGTTCTTCTCCCAGGCTGCTAAGGCATTGGGAACAGTGCAGATTCTTGTCTTTGATGAACCAGAGAGAGTAGATCAGAGATATACAAGACAGGTGGCAGAGATGTACAAGAAGAAAAAGGAGGAGGAATATTTCCCTGGAATGACACAAAATGCAACATGATCACCCCTTTGATCATGCACACTGTCCCTTTTATGACCTCCTGGGTGACAACTGGCAGTTTGATGGGGAAGACAGGAAGGGAAGAGAGCTGGAGCCTCCTGGATGAATGCAGATGTGGCTGAATGGAGCCAGTGAAGGTGCAGCTCTGGTGATGGAGGAGGTGGATTTCTGAAGGATTCCTAAGAGTCTGAAAAGACAGAAGGAAGATTTACCTAGGTAAAGCTTTTGTTGAGTATGATGCACAGTTTAGTTCAACTCTAGTTTTACTGTGTGTTATGGGCTGAATATTTATATCTCCCTAAAATTTACATGTTGAGCTCCTAATCCCCAGTATAATGGTATATGGAAATGGGGACTTTGGGAGGCAATTAGGGTTGGATGAGGTCAGGAGGGTGGTACCCTTATCATAGGATGAGTGCCTTTATAAAGAAAAGACACCAGAGAGCTTGCTCTCTCTCTCCTGCATGCATTCACTAGGGAAAAACCATGTGAGCACATAGCCAGAAGGTGAGTCTGCAAGCCAGGAAGAGGGACCTTACCAGAACCTGACCGTGTTGGCACTTGAATCTTAGACTTCCAGCCTCTAAAACTGTGAGAAAATTACTTTCTATTGTTTAAGCTCCCCCAGTTTATGGTATTTTGTTATGGTGATCCCGGTAGATTAAGTCACTGTCACAAATCTCAGGTAAAATTTGGGAGACTTGTATCAAATGATACAATGATACAGTGGAAGACTTGTATCAAAATGACGAACATGAATTTACCTCTTTTGTACTTAGAATTAGCTCTCTTTTTTTAAATGTTTTTATTGGAATTTAATTGCTTTATAATGGTGTGTTAGTTTCTGCTTTATAATGAAGTGAATCAGTTACACATGTACATATATCCCCATATCTCTTCCCTCTTGAGTCTCCCTCCCTCCCACCCACCCACCCTCTCCCACCCTTGTAGCTGGTCACAAAGCAACGAGCTGATCTCCCTGTGCTATGTGACTGCTTCCCACTAGCTATCTATTTTACATTTGGTAGTGTATATATATCCATATATACACTACCACTCTCTCACTTTGTCCCAGCATACCCTTCCCCCTCCCCGTGTCCTCAAGTCCATTTTCTAGTAGGGCTGCGTCTTTATTCCCGTCTTGCCCCTAGGTTCTTCATGACCATTTTTTCTTTTTTTTTTTTTTAGATTCCATATATATGTGTTAGCATATGGTATTTGTTTTTTCTTTCTGACTTACTTTACTCTGTATGACAGACTCTAGGTCCATCCACCTCACTACAAATACCTCAATTTCATTCCTTTTTATGGCTGAGTAATATTCCATTGTATATATGTGCCACATCTTCTTTATCCATTCATCTGTCGATGGACACTTAGGTTGCTTCCATGTCCTGGCTATTGTAAATAGAGCTGCAATAAACATCGTGGTACATGACTCTTTTTGAATTATGGTCTTCTCAGGGTATATGCCCAGTAGTGGGATTGCTGGGTCGTATGGTAGTTCTATTTGTAGTTTTTTAAGGAACCTCCATACTGTTCTCCATAGTGGCTGTATCAATTTATATTCCCACCCAAAAATGTATGAGGGTTCCCTTTTCCCCACACCCTCTCCAGCATTTATTGTTTGTAGATTTTTTAATGACGACCATTCTGCCGGTGTGAGGTGTGACCTCATTGTAGTTTTGATTTGCATTTCTGTAATGATTAATGATGTTGAGCATCCTTTCATGTGTTTGTTGGCAAATCTGTATATCTTCTTTGGAGAAATGTCTGTTTAGGTCTTCTGCCCATTTCTGGATTGGGTTGTTTGTGTTTTGGGGATTGAGCTGCATGAGTTGCTTGTATGTTTTGGAGATTAATCCTTTGTCAGTTGCTTCATTTGCAAATATTTTCTCCCATTCTGAGGGTTGTCTTTTCGTTTTGTTTATGGTTTCCTTTGCTGTGCAAAAACTTTTAAGTTTTGTTAGGCCCCATTTGTTCATTTTTGTTTTTATTTCCATTTCTCTAGGAGGTGGGTCAAAAAGGATCTTGCTGTGATTTACGTCATAGAGTGTTCTGCCTATGTTTTCCTCTAAGAGTTTGATAGTGTCTGGCCTTACATTTAGGTCTTTAATCCATTTAGAGTTTATTTTTGTGTATTGTGTTAGGGAGTGTTCTAATTTCATTCTTTTCCATGTAGCTGTCCAGTTTTCCCAGCACCACTTACTGAAGAGGCTGTCTTTTCTCCATTATATATTCTTGCCTCCTTTCTCAAAGAAAAGATGATCATATGTGCGTGGGTTTATCTCTGGCCTTTCTATCCTGTTCCATTGATCTATATTTCTGTTTTTGTGCCAGTACCATACGGTCTTGATTACTGAATCTTTGTAGTATAGTCAGAAGTCTGGAAGCCTGATTCCTCCAGCTCTGTTTTTCTTTCTCAAGATTGCTTTGGCTATTCGGGGTATTTGTGTTTCCATACAAATTGTGAAAATTTTTTTTCCAGTTCTGTGAAAAATGCCTATGGTAGTTTGATAGGGAATAATTGAATCTGTAGATTGCTTTGGGTACTATAGTCATTTTCACAATGTTGATTCTTCCAATCCAAGAACATGGTATATCTCTCCATGTATTTTTGTATCACCTTTAATTTCTTTCATCAGTGTCTTATAATTTTCTGCATACAGGTCTTTTGTCTCCTTAGGTAGGTTTATTCCTAGGTATTTTACTCTTTTTGTTGCAATGGTAAATGGGAGTGTTCTCTTAATTTCACTTTCAGATTTTTCATCAATAGTGTATAGGAATGCAAGAGACGTCTGTGCATTAATGTTGTATCCTGCTACTTTACCAATTCATTGATTAGCTCTAGTAGTTTTCTGGTAGCATCTTTAGGATTCTCTATGTATTGTATCATGTCATCTGCAAACAGTGATGGCTTTACTTCTTCTTTTCTGATATGGATTCCTTTTATTTCTTTTTCTTCTGCGATTGCTGTGGCTAAAACTTCCAAAACTATGTTGAATAATAGTGGGGAGGGTGCGCAACCATATCTTGTTCCTGATCTTAGTGGAAATGGTTTCAGTTTTTCACCATTGAGGACGATGTTGGTTGTGGGTTTGTCACATATGGCCTTTATTATGTTGAGGTAAATTCCCTCTATGCCTACTTTCTGGAGGGTTTTTATCATAAATGGGTGTTGAATTTTGTTGAAAGCTTTCTCTGCCTCTATTGAGATGATCATATGGTTTTTCTCCTGCAGTTTGTTAATATGGTGTATCACATTGATTGATTTGCGTATAATGAAGAATCCTTGCATTCCTGGGATAAACCCCACTTGATCATGGTATATGATCCTTTTAATGTGCTGTTGGATTCTGTTTTGCTAGTATTTTGTTGAGGATTTTTTCATCTATTTTCATCAGTGATATTGGTATGTAGTTTTCTTTTTTTGTGACATCTTTGTCTGGTTTCGGTATCAGGGTGATGGTGGCCTCATAGAATGGGTTTGGGAATGTTCCTCCCTCTGCTATATTTTGGAAGAGTTTGAGAAGGTTAGGTCTTAGCTGTTCTCTAAACGTTTGATAGAATTTGCCTGTGAAGCCATCTGGTCCTGGGCTTTTGTTTGTTGGAAAATTTTTGATCACCGTTTCAATTTCAGTGCTTGTGATTGGTCTGTTCATATTTTCTATTTCTTCCTGCTTCAATCTCAGAAGGTTGTGCATTTCTAAGAATTTGTCCATTTCTTCCAGCTTGTCCATTTTATTGGCATATAGTTCCTTGTAGTAATCTCTCATGATCCTTTGTATTTCTGCAGTGTCAGTTGTTACTTCCCCCTTTTCATTTCTAATTCTGCTGATTTGAGTTTTCTCCCTTTTTTTCTTGATGAGTCTGGCTAATGGTTTAACCATTTTGTTTATCTTCTCAAAGAACCAGCTTTTAGTTTTACTGATCTTTGCTATCGTTTCCTTCATTTATTTTTCATTTATTTCTGGTCTGATCTTTATGATTTCTTTCCTTCTGCTAATTTTGGGGTTTTTTTGTTCTTCTTTCTCTAATTGCTGTAGGTGTAAGATTAGGTTGTTTATTGGAGATGTTTCTTGTTTCTTGAGGTAGAATTGTATTGCTATTAACTTCCCACTTAGAACTGCTTTTGCTGCATCCCATAGGTTTTGGGTTGTCATGTTTTCATTGTCATTTGTTTCTAGGTAGTTTTTGATTTCCTCCTGATTTCTTCAGTGATCTCTTCGTTATTAAGTAGTGCATTTTTTAGCCTCCATGTGTTTAAATTTTTTACAGATTTTTTCCTTTAATTGATATCTAGTCTCATAGTGTTGTGGTCAGAAAAGATACTTGATACGATTTCAATTTTCTTAAATTTACCAAGGCTTGACTTGTGACCCAAGATATGATCTATCCTGGAGAATGTTCCATGAGCACTTGAGAAGAAAATGTATTCTGTTGTGTTTGGATGGAATGTCCTATAAATCTCAACTAAGTCCATCTTGTTTAATGTATCATTTAAAGCTTTTGTTTTCTTATTTATTTTCATTTTGGGTGATCTGTCCATTGGTGAAAGTGGGATGTTAAAGTCCCCTACTATGATTGTGTTACTGTCAATTTCCCCTTTTATGGCTGTTAGTATTTGCCTTATGTATTGAGGTGCTCCTTTGTTGGGTGCATAAATATTTACAATTGTTACATCTTCTTCCTGGATTGATCTCTTGATCATTATGTAGTGTCCTTCTTTGTCTCTTGTAATAGTCTTTGTATTAAAGTCTATTTTGTCTGATATGAGAATTGCTACACCAGCTTTCTTTTGATTTCTATTTGCATGGAATATCTTTTTCCATCCCCTCACTTTCAGTCTGTATGTGTCTCTAGGTCTGAAGTGGGGCTCTTGTAGACAGCATATATATGGGTCTTGTTTTTGTATCCATTCAGCCAGTTTATGTCTTTTGGTTGGAGCATTTAATCCATTTACATTTAAGGTACTAATTGATATGTATGTTCCTGTTACCATTTTCTTAATTGTTTTGCGTTTGTTATTATAGGTCTTTTCCTTCTCTTGTATTTCCTGCCTAGAGAAGTTACTTTAGCATTTGTTGTAAAGCTTGTTTGGTTGTACTAAATTCTCTTAGCTTTTGCTTGGTCATAAAGGTTTTAATTTCTGCATCGAATCTGAATGAGATCCTTGCTGCATAGAGTAATCTTTGTTGTAGGTTTTTCCCTTTCATGACTTTAAATATGTCCTGCCACTCCTCTCTGGCTTGCAGAATTTCTGCTGAAAGATCAGCTGTTAACCTTATGAGGATTCCCTTTTATGTTATTTGCTGCTTTTCCCTTGCTGCTTTCAATATTTTTTCTTTGTATTTAATTTCTGATAGTTTGATTAATATGTATCTTGGCATGTTTCTCCTTGAATTTATCCTGTATGGGACTCTCTGCGCTTCCTGGACTTGATTGACTGTTTCCTTTCCCATATTAGGGAAGTTTTCAACTATAATCTCTTCAAATATTTTCTCCTTCCCTTTCTTTTTCTCTTCTTCTTCTGGGACCCCTAAAATTCGAATGTTGGTGCATTTAATGTTGTCCCAGAGGTCTCTGAGACTGTCCTCTATTCTTTTCATTCTTTTTTCTTTTTTCTGCTCTGCAGTAGTTATCTCCACTATTTCATCTTCCAGGTCACTTATCTGTCCTTCTGCCTCAGTTATTCTGCTATTCATTCCTTCTAGAGAATTTTTAATTTCATTTATTGTGTTGTTCATTATTGTTTGTTTGCTCTTTAGTTCTTCTAGGTCCTTGTTAAACGTTTCTTGTATTTTGTCCATTCAATTTCCAAGATTTTGGATCATCTTTACTATCATTTTGAATTCTTTTTCAGGTAGACTGCCTATTTCTTTTTCATTTGTTAGGTCTGGTGGGTTTTTACCTTGCTCCTTCATCTGCTGTGTGTTTGTCTTCTCATTTTGCTTAACTTACTGTGTTTGGGGTCTCCTTTTCGCAGGCTGCAGCATTCTAGTTCCTGTTGTTTCTGGTGTCTACCCCCAGGGGGTAAGGTTTGTTCAGTGGGTTGTGTAGGCTTCATTGGTAAGGGGACTAGTGCCTGTGTTCTGATGGATGAGGCTGGATCTTGTCTTTCTGGTGGGCATGTCCACCTCTGGTGGTGTGTTTTGGGGTGTCTGTGACCTTATTATGATTTTAGGCAGCCTCTCTGCTAATGGGTGGGGTTGTGTTCCTGTCTTGCTAGTTGTTTGGCATAGGGTGTCCAGCAGTGTAGCCTGCTGGTCGTTGAGTGGAGCTGGGTCTTGGCATTGAGATGGAGATATCTGGGAGATTTTCGCCATTTGATATTACATGGAGCTGGGAGGTCTCTGGTGGACCAGTGTCCTGAGCTTGGCTCTCCCACCTCAGAGGCACAGATCTGAAGTCTGGCTGGAGCACCAGCAGCCTGTCATCCACACGGCTCAGAATAAAAGGGAGAAAAATGAAAGAAAAAGATAAACTAAAATTAAGTAAGATAAAATAGAAGTTATTAAAATAAAAGACAAAAAATAATTATTAAAAATTTTTAAAGTAATTTTAAAAAAAAGAATGAAAGAAGAGAACAACCAAACCAAAAAACAAATCCACCAATGATAACAAGCTCTGAAAACTATACTAAAAAAATAAATAAATAAAAATAACGGACAGACAGAACCCTAGGACAAATGGTAAAAGCAAAGCTATACAAACTCACACATAGAAGCATACGCTTACACACAAAAAGAGAAAAAGGGGAAAAAATATATATATATATCATTCCTCCCAAAGTCCACCTCCTCAATTTGGGTTGATTCATTGTCTATTCAGGTATTCCACAGATGCAGAGTACATCAAGTTGACTGGGGAGATTTAATCCGCTGCTCTGAGGCTGCTGGGAG
This sequence comes from Leucopleurus acutus, assembly GCF_964270905.1. NCBI lineage: Eukaryota > Metazoa > Chordata > Mammalia > Artiodactyla > Delphinidae > Leucopleurus > Leucopleurus acutus. The sequence continues at coordinate 80,614,312 of NC_139152.1, read as the reverse complement.
AGATTTCCCTTTCTCTTCTTTGTTCACACAGCTCCCAGGGGCTCAGCTTTGGATTTGGCCCCGCCTCCACGCGTAGGTCGCCTGAGGGCGTTTGTTCTCTCAGACAGGACGGGGTTAAAGGAGCAGCTGATTCGGGGGCTCTGGTTCACTCAGGCCGGGGGGAGGGAGGGGTATGGAGTGCGGGGCAAGCCTGCGGCAGCAGCAGAAGCCAGCGTGACGTTGCACCAGCCTGAGGCGCATCATGCGTTCTCCCAGGGAAGTTGTCCCTGGATTCCGGGACCCTGGCAGTGGCGGGTTGCACAGGCTCCAGGGAGGGGAGGTGTGGATAGTGACCTGTGCTCGCACACAGGCTTCTTGGTGGCCACAGCAGCAGCCTTAGCATCTCATGCCCGTCTGTGGGGTCCGCGCTGATAGCTGCGGCTTGTGCCTGTCTCTGGAGTTCGTTTAAGCGGCGCTCTTAATCCCCTCTCCTCGAGCACCAGGAAACAAAGAGGCAAGAGAAAGTCTCCTGCCTCTTCGGCAGCTCCAGACTGTTTCCCGGACTCCCTCCTGGCTAGCTGTGGCGCACTAGCCCCCTTCAGGCTGTGTTCACGCAGCCAACCCCAGTCCTCTCCCTGGGATCTGACCTCCAAAGCCTGAGCCTCAGCTCCCAGCCCCGCCCACCCCGGCAGGTGAGCAGACAAGCCTCTCGGGCTGGTGAGTGCTGGTCAGCACCATCTGTGTGGGAATCTCTCTGCTTTGCCCTGTGCACCCCTGTGGCGGTGCTCTCCTCCATGGCTCCGAAGCTTTCCCCCTCCGCCCCCCGCAGCCTCTGCCCGCGAAGGGGCTTCCTAGTGTGTGGAAACCTTTCCTCCTTCACAGCTCCCTCCCACTGGTGCGGGTCCTGTCCCTATTCCTTTGTTTCTGTTTTTCCTTTTTTCTTTTGCCCTACCCAGGTATGTGGGGCGTTTCTTGCCTTTTGGGAAGTCTGAAGTCTTCTGCCAGTGTTCAGTAGGTGTTCTGTAGGGGTTGTTCCACGTGTAGATGTATTTCTGGTGTATTTGTGGGGAGGAAGGTGATCTCTGCGTCTTACTCTTCCGCTATCTTGAAGCTCCTCCTCTAGAATTATCTCTTGAATGGAATCTCCCCCACAGTTCAATCTCTTTCTCTGTCTTCTTCTCCACTGCAAATATAATTCACTTCATATTGTTTAGATTTGCTAATTTTGGATTCTTAGTAAGAAAGAGTATTTTTAAACACTAAGACCGCTGTCTAAATACCTAACCCCCCCCCCACCCCATACACAAAAAGCTTTGCTGAAGAGGATAACTTACTTTCCTACCAACCTGAAACTCACTAGCCTATCTATGAGGGGTTAAGTGTTGAAAAGATGGCTTTCATCTTAAGATCACCCAGATGAACTAACTAAAGGCCATTTCACATTTGGAATTAATAATAAAAAAAGCTTCTCCTACCTTGAACTCCTACCAGAGTTTCTCTCTCAATTTAAAAAAAGGAATTGGTGATTTACATGTCTTCCAACAAACCTCACAATTAGCCTTCAAACAATTGCAAGTTTTCAAAAGGACACGACAAAATGCTAGTAGGACTGGTGTACAAGAAATCAATAATGATGGTAATGAAAAGGTGTTTCATTGTTTGGAGATCATAAATTCTCTTCTCTGCATCTTTCTTCCAACAAATTAGAAAAAATAAAGTGACTGAACGTCAGATTCTCAGGAGTGAGGAAAAAAAAGAAGGCTTCAAATTAAATGTCCAATACCTGTGCCATGATAAGTTACTTCTGGCAGGTTGACATCACTGATGGATCATGGCTTCAGCATCACCTCCTTTCTTGCCCAGAAACTTAACCTTCAGATTTGGTAGCAATGAAGATTGACTTTGTGCTTCTCAGAGCACAGTCAGAGTAATTCAAAGAGGAGAATTGCAGATCTTATGCCATTGTGCTGGGAAAGAAACTGATTTAGAAACCTCTTTGCAGAGAGCAGTTTTAACCAGATTATGGTCCAAAATTGGACTCTCTTTTTGACATGGGATGAAATTTGATCCCTTTGTCAATGACAAGTAGAAGCTTCATTGCCCACATGATAGAAGCTTGTGTATGGTAGGTGATTCTTCAAAATTTCTCAGCAGTTATAAAGCAAACAAAATCAACTCTAGGTAATGTGATTGTGAGGAAGACTTTGCACAGTGCATGCTTCTGCTGTCAGCAAAGAGCCTGGCTTGACCATTACAGACATACACCTGTCCTCCAAAGCTCTGATAAGATGGCTTTCTGTATAGTGCAGGTCAAGCTTCCCCCCTTGCCGTCAGGCTTACAGAAAGCCTCCAGAGGCCACCTGACTGACCACACTGGCACTCAGTGGGGCCATCCATTTATCTTGCTGCACTTTAAGCCCAATTTCTCTTTGTGTATCCTAACCATGGAAGACAAGTCACTCTTTTCTCTATTATAAATCCCCTTGACCAAAGGCAATTCCAAAAGTTGCTTTTTCTTCTTCTTCAGGCTGAGTAATCCTAAATTCTATAAGCTTTCTCACAGGCCCTGCTTTTGATCTAATAATTCATTCTATGATTAACTGTGCCTTTCCAAGTTCTTTCTGGAGTTTTGGTTGGGCCAAACCAAAGACAACCATGATGAATGTGTCTTAACAATGAATATAAGTGTTGGTTGCCCAGAAGGCTGTCTCTCTAACTGGACAGTTTAGGCCTGGATCTTCTTAACTCACTAAAGTTATTTGTTACTCCTGTCTTCAAAAGCATCCCCTGCTGAAATGCATAAAGTAATTGGAAAGGAAGGGGAAGTGTTGTTCACGGGGATCTACATTGCAGATTAGTTTTTTGGGTTAACTGGCTGACAGCATGGTATATAGGAGGTGGTGACATAGGGCAATGTAAAGAACACTGGACTGAGAGTCCCCAGGCAGGTATAGCATTTTCCCCACCCTTGCCACTCACCAACTGTGTGATCTGGGGCATGTGTCTAAGCTTTGGATTTCTTATCTGTATCAAGGAGATACTGTAGAGATGATATTTACAATCTCACTCATGTCTGAAGTTTGGAATTCCATAACTTAATATTAAGCAGGACTTTAAGAGGATATAATACAAATTGTATTTCCAAAGTGAAAGGGGTTAATTAAGGCCACCACAGAGGGTGCTCTGTGTGTGTGGGCTGCAGCAGAGGACAGCTGTGAATATCTGGGCATAGAGTATAGCCTTGGATGCTAGGAAACTGGGAAGATGGGGTGAGAGTGGGCTCCCATCTTGCAAGGACCTCAGCCAATGTAGAAGACAATGTCTGAACTCTTCTGTGCTTCCTTACGTAAGCCCAGCTGTGCTAAAATAGACCTCAATGATACCGGGGACAGTTAGTGTTTACCTTATATACACCTCTGAGGAAAATCTTATGTGTTGAAGGCAAAATCATCTCTTCCTCTGTGGTTGCCAAGATGATAAATATCCCAGCAGAAAGGCTGATGACTCTTTATCAAGTTCTGTAGTAAACCCAAGAGACAAGTAGGATTTATCTTTCCTTTAATTTCAAAACACATAAGTCCAAAGAGCTCAGCAACCATAGAAGTTATGCCTTTATCTAGTGCCTTTGTCAGTGGTATTATCTAGTGCCTTTGTCAGTGGTAGCAGAGGCGTCTCAAAGGAAATGAACAAGAAAACATCCTTGAATCTTTGACCCAATGAGTTTGGATTTTTTAAATAGTTGAAATCAATGGAGCATAGTGGTTGTGAGCATACATTCTGGACTTAGCCAAATCTGGGTTGTAGTTCTGAAGCTCTCATTTTATAGGAGTATGATCTCAGTGAAGGCTGAGGCTTTTCAGCTTCTATTTCTCCTCATCTGTTAAATGGAAATAATAAGAATAATATCTGTATCATAGGGTTGTCCTATACATTAAATAATAAAAATTTCTTAGTCCAATGCCTGGCATATGGTAAGTGCTCAATAAGTGGTCATCATAATCAATTTCATCTTCCAGGAGGATGAAGTGATGACGTCTTCCAGGAGGATGAAGTGTTGTTCTAAAGTGTGCAAAATTCACACTCAGAGAAAACAGATGCAGTCTTAACAATATGCTTCCCATTCCTGGCTGCTGGACATGGCTCTTGAAAATGAGCTGGAATGTGTCAAATATGAATCTCACAGAAATAGGGAGAGGATTGCTTGAAGCTAGATTCCCAAGCCAGGCCAGTGTTTGATATTAAAGTTTCCCTGCAATCATATTGAAGTATTATTACTCTGTATTGCTTTGAAAACAAAAGCTGAGACCTGTGTCCTCAGAGTACCTTTTAGGCTATGTTAATTGGTCCAATAAATCTTCTCATTTTTTAGTGAAATCATTGTGGCTAAGAATAGACAGATGACCAATTGGCCTGTGTAACCAATGCCCTAACTTGTTTCAATTTTCATAAACAAAATGAAAAACAGATTTTGCTCTGGTTATGAATTTGGATATCTATGGATGAGTCATTATAAGGGTTGATGAGAAATGGTTACATGTGATGCCATCACACCAAAAAACTTTTTAAAGTGCCTATTTAGTGGAGGTTAGTGATTAGTCGAAACATTGTGTAGTTGAGTAAGAGATGAATGTATAAAAGTTGAACATGGGCTTTTCATGCTCACTACAATTTTTCCCTCTTTCAATTCAAAATTCATGTTTTTATTTTTTAATATTTTATTTTGTGAACTTAAACAAGTTCAAGCTGCAAAAATGACATCTGTGTTTGTACAAGACAACAGACATCATTTGAATTTATTAATGTAAAGCATTTTACACCTAGAAGAGACTCAAATAACCAATGTAGTAAGCAGATGGGGAAATATAATAAATAGTCTGGTTTTCAATGACATTTATAATTGTTCCTTATTCAGCAATGGTAGGCTAAGTAGACTTTTTTATAGTTATAGTCTAGGAAGGCTTCTTTGAAGCTGCAGTTATTGGAAGCTCATTTTTAACATATTGGATTGAGTCTAATCAAGGGATCTTCAGTTAAGGATGCAGAAGTTTTAAGCCACTTTAGAGGGAAAAAAAACAACCTAATTTACAAAGGTGTTCAAATGTAAATAAAAGCCAAAAGAGTTTTTTGAAATGGAGAATAATTTAGTGAAAACACTTCAACCTAAGGCTTTTTTTTTTTTTTTTTTTTTGTGGTACGCGGGCCTCTCACTGCCGTGGCCTCTCCCGTTGCGGAGCACAGGCTCCGGACGCGCAGGCTCAGCGGCCACGGCTCACAGGCCCAGCCGCTCTGCGGCATGCGGGATCCTCCCAGACCGGGGCACGAACCCGTGTTCCCTGCATCGGCAGGCGGACTCTCAACCACTGCGCCACAAGGGAAGCCCCAACCTAAGGCATTTTAATCTAAATTTTGCTTTCAGATGTACTTGTTCTAATACATACAGTGAAAGATCCAAGAGCAAAGAACTAAATGGGTTTGGGGTTTCAGTTTGAAGGAGAGAAAATAAGGAAAGTTCAAATTAAAAATCTTTAATTTTAGGAAGTTTTGACTAAGAGAATGGAGATATATAGTTCTCTGTCTTCATTTACTTTAAGAAATGCTTAAAATTTTTAAGAAAATAAAGAGTCTGTGAAAATTAACATATGGAGGTCTTCAATTGGAGAAGCCACCATTTACTGCTGGTGAGAGTTTTTTTGTTTTGTTTTGTTTTCTTAACATGGAGTAGAGAGTCTGCAGGAATTTGAAAGCTTTTTATAAGATCTTTCAAAATTAGACAGGATTTTTTTTCCAGGTTGTTTAGAATTGCTCAGGTGTGTTGACTCCAAATTCATTCCAATCCTCTTCTTCCAGCTCAGTTTGCTGTTTGGCAAGATGTATTATATTTCTCTAAAAAAGTAATTTCAGCCATGTGTTGTTCAATTAATTAAACCAGGAGGCCATTAGACTGGTGTGGCTCTGTTGCCAGGCTACCTATGTAAGCAAACCGAAACTAACGCCTAGAAATGCCTCAAAGTTATGAGATCGAAACCTAGGAACAACCAATCAGAGCCCAACTAGGCTTTAAACTATAGCCAATCAAATAATTTCCTTTTTGCTTCTGTACCTTCTCTACATAAGTCTTATCCGGCCACTGTCTTCAGAGTACCCCTGACCACCTCCTGTTTGGTGTTGAGTCCAATCGGTTTTTCCTCAAACTCCAAATATTTTTTATACTTTTCAGTTTATCTCTTAACAGTGCTTAGGGAAAGATTAGTTAGACAATAATCCCACTTAATTTTTATGCCCACCATAGTCAGAGAGCAAAAGTTGACTGTTTTGTTCATGTCTTTTTTTTTTTTTACATCTTTATTGAAGTATAATTGTTTTACACTGTTGTATTAGTTTCTACTGTATAAGAAAGTGAATCAACTATATGTATACATATATCCCCATAACCCCTCCCTCCTGCGTCTCCCTTCCACCCTCCCTATCCCACCCCTCTAGGTGGTCAAAAGAACCAAGCTGATCTCACTGTGCTATGCGGCTGCTTCCCACTAGCTACCTATTTTACACTTGGGAGTGTATATATGTCCATGCCACTGTCTCACATCATCCCAGCCCATGTCCTCAAGTCCATTCTCTAGTCTGTGGCTTTATTCTTGTCCTGCCACTAGGCTCATCAGAACCATCATTTTAGATTCCATATATATGTATTAGCATATGGTATTTATTTTTCTCTTTCTGACTGACAGATTCTAGGTCCATCCACCTCACTACAAATAACTCAAATTTGTTCCTTTTTATGGCTAAGTAATATTCCATTGTATATATGTGCCACATCTTCTTTATCCATTCATCTGTCGATGGACATTTGGGTTGCTTCCATATTCTGGCTATTGTAAATACTGCTGCAATGAACATTGTGGTACATGTCCCTTTTTGAATTATGGTTTTCTCAGGGTATATGCCCAGGAGTGGGATTCCTGGATCATATGATAGTTCTATTTTTACATTTTTAGGGAACCTCCATATTGTTCTCTGTAGTGGCTGTATCAATTTACGTTCGCACCAACAGTGCAAGAGGGTTTCCTTTTCTCCACATCCTCTCCAGCATTGTTTGCAGATTTTCTAATGATGGCCATTCTGACTAGTGTGAGGTGATGTCTCATTGTGGTTTTGATTTGCATTTTTCTAATGATTAGTGATGTTGAGCATCCTTTCATGTGTTTGCTGGTAATCTGCATATCTTCTTTGGAGAAATGTCTATTTAGGTCTTCTACCCAGTTTTGGATTGGGTTGTTTGTTTTTTTGATATTGAACTGCATGAGCTGCTTGTGTATTTTAGAGATTAATCCTTTGTCAGTTGCTTCATTTGCAAATATTTTCTCCCATTCTGAGGATAGTCTTTTCGTTTTGTTTATGGTTTCCTTTGCTGTGCAAAAGCTTTTAAGTTTCATTAGGTCCCATTTGTTTACTTTTGTTTTTATTTCCATTTCTCTGTGAGGTGGGTCAAAAAGGATCTTGCTGTGATTTATGTCATAGAGTGTCCGGCCTATGTTTTCCTCTAAGAGTTTTATAGTATCTGGCCTTACATTTAGGTCTTTAATCCATTTAGAGTTTATTTTTGTGTATTGTGTTAGGGAGTGTTCTAATTTCATTCTTTTACATGTGGCTGTCAGGGCTCCCAGCACCACTTATTGAAGAGGCTGTCTTTTCTCCATTGTATATTCTTGCCTCCTTTATCAAAGATAAGGTGACCATATATGTGCGTGGGTTTATCTCTGGGCTTTCTCTCCTGTTCCATTTTTCTATAATTCTGTTTTTGTTCCCGTACCATACTGTCTTGATTATTGTAGCTTTTAGTATAGTCTGAAGCCAGGGAGCCTGATACCTCCAGCTCCAATTTGCTTTCTCAAGATTGCTTTGGCTATTCGGGGTCTTTTGTATTTCCATACAAATTGTGAAGTTTTTTATTCTCATTCTGTGAAAAATGCTTGTGGTAGTTTGATAGGGATTGCATTGAATCTGTAGATTGCTTTGGGTACTATAGTCATTTTCATCTCTCTATCTGTTTGTATCATCTTTAATTTCTTTCATCAGTGTCATAGTTTTCTGCATACAGGTCTATTGTCTCCTTAGGTAGGTTTATTCCTAGGTATTTTGTTCTTCTTGTTACAATGGTAAATGGGAGTGTTTCCTTAATTTCTCTTTCAGATTTTTCATCCTTAGTGTATAGGAATGCAACAGATTTCTGTGCATTAATTTTGTATCCTGCTACTTTACCAAATTCATTGATTAGCTCTAATAGTTTCTAGGAGAATCTTTAGGATCCTCTATATGCAGTATCATGTCATCTGCAAACAGTGAGAGTTTTACTTCTTTTCCAATTTGGATTGCATTTATTTCTTTTTCTTCTCTGATTGCTGTGGCTAAAACTTACAAAACTATGTTCAATAATAGTGGTAAGAGTGCAACCTTTTCTTGTTCCTGATCTTAGGGAAAATGGTTTCAGTTTTTCACCACTGAGAACGATGTTGGCTGTGCATTTGTCATATATGGCCTTTATTTTGTTGAGGTAAGCTCCCTCTATGCCTACTTTCTGGAGAGTTTTTATGATAAATGGGTGTTGAAAGCCTTTTCTGCATCTATTGAGAAGTTCATACGGTTTTTATCCTTCAGTTTGTTAATATGGTGTATTATATTGATTGATTTACATATATTGAAGAATCCTTGCATTCCTGGGATAAACCCCACTTGATCATGGTGTATGATTCTTTTAAACTGCTTTTGGATTCTATTTGCTAGTATTTTGTTGAGGATATTTGCATCTATGTTCATCAGTGATATTGGCCTGTAGTTTTCCTTTTTTCTGACATCTTTGTCTGGTTTTGGTATCAGGGTGATGGTGGCCTTGTAGAATGAGTTTGGGAGTGTTCCTCCTTCTGTTATATTTTGGAGGAGCTTGAGAAGGATAGGCCTTAGCTCTTCTGTAAATTTTTGAATGAAATTCACCTGTGAAGCCATCTGGTTCTGGACTTTTGTTTGTTGGAAGATTTTTCATCACAGTTTCATTTTCAGTGCTTGTGATTGGTCTGTCTATATTTTCTATTTCTTCCTGGTTCAGTCTCGGAAGGTTGTGCTTTTCTAAGAATTTGTCCATTTCTTCCAGGTTGTCCATTTTACTGGCATAGAGTTGCTTGTAGTAATTTCTCATGATCCTTTGTATTTCTGCAGTGTCAGTTGTTACTTCTCCTTTTTCATTTCTAAATCATTTGATTTGAGTCTTCTTCCTTTTTTTTCTTAATGAGTCTGGCTAATGGTTTATCCATTTTGTTTATCTTCTCAAAGAACTGGCTTTTTGTTTTATTGATCTTTGCTATCGTTATCTTCATTTCTTTTTCATTTATTTCTGGTCTGATCTTTTTGATTTCTTTCCTTCTGCTAACTTTGGGGTTTTTTTTGTTCTTCATTGTCTAATTGCTTTAGGTGTAAGGCTAGGTTGTTTATTTGAGATGTTTCTGGTTTCTTGAGATAGAATTGTATTGCTATAAACTTCCCTCTTAGAACTGCTTTTGCTGCATCCCATAGGTTTTGGGTCATCTTGTTTTCATTATCATTTGTTTCTCGGTATTTTTTGATTTCCTTTTGATTTCTTCAGTGATCTCTTGGTTATTTAGTAGTATATTGTTTGACCTCCATGTGTGTGTATTTTTTACAGATTTTTTCTGTAATTGATATCTAGTCTCATAGTGTTGTACTCAGAAAAGATACTTGATACAATTTCAATTTTCTTAAATTTACCGAGGCTTGACCTGTGACCCAAGATATGATCTGTCCTGGAGAATGTTCCATGAGCACTTGAGAGGAAAGTGTATTCTGTTGTTTTTGCATGGAATTTCCTATAAATATCAATTAAGTCCATCTTGTCTAATGTGTCATTTAAAGCTTGTGTTTCCTTATTTATTTTCATTTTGGGTGATCTGTCCATTGGTGTAAGTGGGGTGTTAAAGTCCACTACTATTACTGTGTTACTTTCGATTTCCCCTTTTATGGCTGTTAGCATTTTCCTTATGTATTGAGGTGCTCCTTTGTTGGGTGCATAAATATTTACAATTGTTATATCTTCTTCTTGGATTGATCCCTTGCTCATTATGTAGTGTCCTTCTTTATCTCTTGTAATAGTCTTTATTTTAAAGTCCATTCTGTCTGATATGAGAATTGCTACTCCAGCTTTCTTTTGATTTCCATTTGCATGGAATATCTTTTTCCATCCTCTCACTTTCAGTCTGTATGTGTCTCTAGGTCTGAAGTGGGGCTCTTGTAGACAGCATATATATGGGTCTTGTTTTTGTATCCTTTCAGCCAATCTATGTCTTTTGGTTGGAGCATTTAATCCATTTAAATGCAAGGTAATTATCGATATGTATGTTCCTACTACCATTTTCTCAATTGTTTTGGGTTTGTTATTGTAGGTCTTTTCCTTCTCTTGTGTTTTCTGCCTAGAGAGGTTCCTTTAGCATTTGTTGTAAAGCTGGTTTGGTGGTGCTGAATTCTGTTAGCTTTTGCTTGTCTGTAAAGGTGTTAATTTCTGCCTCAAATCTGAATGAGATCCTTGCTGGGTAGAGTAATCTTTGTTGTAGGTTTTTCCCTTTCATGACTTTAAATATGTCCTGCCACTCCCTTCTGGCTTGCAGAGTTTCTGCTGAAAGATCAGCTGTTAACCTTATGTGGATTCCCTTTTATGTTATTTGTTGCATTTCTCTTGCTGCTTTCAGTATTTTTTCTTTGTATTTAATTTCTGATAGTTTGATTAATATGTGTCTTGGCATGTTTCTCCTTGGATTTATCCTGTATGGGACTGTCTGCACTTCCTGGACTTGACTATTTCCTTCCCAATATTAGGGAAGTTTTCAACTATAATCTCTTCAAATATTTTCTCTGTCCCTTTCTTTTTCTCTTCTTCTTCTGGGAGCCCTATAATTCGAATGTTGATGCGTTTAATGTTGTCCCAGAGTTCTCTGAGACTGTCCTCAATTCTTTTCATTCTGTTTTCTTTATTCTGCTCTGTGGTAGTTATTTCCACTATTTTATCTTACAGGTCAATTATCTGTTCTTCTGCATCAGTTATTCTGCTATTGATTCCTTCTAGAGAATTTTAAATTTCATTTATTGTGTTGTTCATCATTGTTTGTTTGCTCTTTAGTTCTTCTAGGTCCGTGTTAAATGTTTCTTGTATTTTGTCCATTCTATTTCCAAGATTTTGGATCGTCTTTACTATCATTTCTCTGAATTCATTTTCAGCTAGACTGCCTATTTCTTCTTCATTTGTTTGGTCTGGTGGGTTTTTACCTTGCTCTGTCATCTGCTGCATATTCCTCTGTCTTCTCATTTTGATTAACTTACTGTGTTTTTGGTTTCCTTTTCGCAAGCTGCATGTTCGTAGTTCGCATTGTTTCTGGTGTCTACCCCCAGGGGGTAAGGTTTGTTCAGTGGGTTGTATAGGCTTCCTTGTGGAGGGCACTAATGCCTGTGTTCTGGTGGATGGGACTGGTTCTTGTCTTTCTGGTGGGCAGTACCGCGTCCTGTGGTGCGTTTTGAGTTGTCTGTGAAGTTAGTATGATTTTAGGCAGCCTCTCTGATAGTGAGTGAGGTTGTGCTCCTGTTCCAGTAGCTGTTTGGCATTGGGTGTCCAGCACAGGAGCTTTGTGGTGGAGCTGCGTCTTAGCACTGAGATGGAGACCTCTGGAAGAGCTCTCACTGATTCATATTATGTGGGGCCAGGAGATCTCTGGTGGTTCAATGTCCTGAACTTGGCTCTCAGAGTCTTAGGTCTGACAGTGGGCTGGAGCACCAAGACCCTGTCAGCTACACGACTCAGAAGAAAAGGGAGAAAAAAGAAAAATAAAATAAAGTGATTAAAATAAACAATTAAAAAATTATTTAAATAAAAAAATTTAAAAAGTAATAAAAAAAGCAAATAAAAGAAGAGAGCAACAAAATCAATAAATAAATTCACCAATGATAACAAGCACTAGAAACTAAACTAAGATGAACCTAAAAATCAGAAACTAGTCAGTCACATATAGCAAACCCGAAGTCTACAGTTGCTTCCAAGGTGTACTGCCTCAATTTTGGAATGAGCCATTGTCTATTCAGGTATTCCACAGATGCATGGTACATCAAGTTGATTGTGGAGATTTAATCTGCTGCTCCTGAGGCTGTACAGAGAAATTTCCCTTTGTCTTTGTTTGCAGAGCTCCTGGGGTTCAGGTTTGGATTTGGTTCTGCCTCTGCATGTAGGCCACCCTCTGACACCTGTTCTTCACCCAGACAGGAGGAGGTTAAAGGAGCGGCTGATTAGGGGGCTGTAGCTTACTCAGGCCAGGGGGAGGGAGGGGTATGGAATGTGGGGCAAGCCTGTGATGGCAGAGGCTGGCATGATGTTTCAATAGCCTGAGGTGGGCCATGTGTTCTCCTGGGAAAGTTGCCCCTGGATCACGGGACCCTGGCAGTGGCGGGCTGCACAGGCTTCCGGGAGGCCTAGGTGGGGATAGTGTCCTGTGCTTGCACACAGGCTTCTTTGTGGCTGCTGCAGCAGCCTTCGCGTTTCATGCCTGTCCTTGGTGTCCAAGCTGATAGCTTGGCTCACGCCCGTCTTGGAGCTCATTTAGACGGTACTGTGAATCTCCTCTCTTCGTGCACCCTGAAACAATTGTCTCTTGATATTTAGGCAGTTCCAGACTTTTTCCCAGACTCCCTCCCAGCTAGCTGTGGTGCACTAGCTCCCTTCAGGCTCTTTTCATGCAGCCAGCCTCAGTCCTCTCCCTCAGATCTGACCTCCGAAGCCCGAGCCTCAGCTCCCAGCCCCACCCTCCCTGACAGGTGACCAGACAAGTCTCTCAGGCTGGTGAGTGCTGGTCAACACTGATCCTCTTTGCAGGAGTCTCTCTGCTTTGCCCTGTTCACCCCTGTTGCTGTGCTCTCCTTCACGGTTCCAAAGCTTCCCCCTGCCCACCCACTGTCTCCACCAGTGAAGGGTCTTTCTAGTGTGTGGAAACTTTTCCTCCTTCACAGCTCCCTCCCAGAGGTGCAGGTCCCATCCCTATTCTTTTGTCTCTGTTTTTTCTTTTTTTCTTTTGCCCTACCCAGGTACGTGGGGAGTTTCTTGCCTTTTGGGAAGTCTGAGGTCTTCTGCCAGTGTTAAGTAGGTGTTCTGTAGGAGTTGTTCCACATATAAATGTATTTTTGATGTATTTGTGGGGAGGAAGGTGATCTCCACGTCTTACTCTTCCACCATCTTGAAGGTCCTCATCATGTCTTTTTTTTTTTTTAATTGGAGTGTAGTTGTTTTGCAATATTGTGTTAGTTTCTACTGTACAATAAAGTGAAGTAGAGTTCCCTGTGCTACACAGCAGGTTCTCATTAGTTATCTATTTTATACATTGTAGTGTATATATGTCAATCCCAATCTACCAATTCATCCCTCTCCCCTTTCCCGCCTTGGTGTCCATATGTTTGTTCTCTATGTCTGTGTCTTTATTTCTGCCTTGCAAACTGGTTCATCTGTACCATTTTTCTAGATTCCACATACATGTGTTAATATTCGGTATTTGTTTTTCTCTCCCTGACTTACTTCACTCTGTATGGACCTAGAGACTGTTCATGTCTTTCAACTCTAGTTGAAATCCATCACAATCAAAGGAAACATTGGGAAGTGGTTGCATTTCTGGATGCTTCTCATTACACTTCTTTTTTTTAACTCTTTTTGATGCATCTCATAATAAGAATTCTTTCATTGCTGTTGCTTTAATTTTTTTTTTCTCCCACTTCACAGATAAACCCAGAAGAAAAACTATCATACCAGGGTCTAAGGAACATCATGCACATTGGTGACATTGTGTAGCAGACGTGATAACTCTATCAAAATAAAAGGGTGATCTGGATCCACACACCATTCTCACTTCATCTGGTTGTCAATATAAAACAATTTTATATAATTTTTCAAAATGTTGCTTAATTCAAAGTAGGAACTAGCATAAGTTTGTATGTAGGCTTCCTTTTGTGAAGTCCATGTGCAATCACTCAAGGTACAACTCAGCTCCCCAAATTTTATCTTAACAGATCCCAGCTTCTTTAAGAGTGACAGTACACTTGTTGACAACTGGGAGAATTCTTTCTTCTTGTTCTTGTGTACAGATGTTATGAATATTTCCTTTGGGAATATTTTTCCTAGTGGAAATGGGAAAAGGAGGCAAAATGGATGTTAGAGAAGGAGGTTTTTTTCATCAGAAAGTTAGTAGATAAAGCTGACATTTAGAACTGTTAATTCAGGACAAGGATGAAAATGGGGGAAGGTGACAGAAGTGGGACTCAATATCTAGTCAGAACCACTCGAAAAGTCATAAAATCACAAAATGAGTGGTCATTATAAAGAGAGATAAGGGTCTTTATTATGCATATTATCTGTAACCAGACGATACAAATGTATAAGCATTTCCTAAAAGTAAGGGAGGTGGTGAATGCTTTGGAGTTTGAGATAAGTGTTTGTCATTTACATTTTTCTTTAATTTTTTTTTTTTTTTTTTTTTTTTGCGGTACACGGGCCTCTCACTGTTGTGGCCTCTCCCGTTGTGGAGCACAGGCTCTAGACGCGCAGGCTCAGTGGCCATGGCTCACGGGCCCAGCCGCTCCGTGGCATGTGGGATCTTCCCGGACTGGGGCATGAACCCGTGTCCCCTGCATCGGCAAGCGGACTCTCAACTACTGCGCCACCAGGGAAGCCCTGTCATTTACATTTTTCACATAACTAGAACAAAAAATTATACAATATGTATGGAAACACAAAAGACCCTGAGTAGCCAAAACAATCTTGGGAAAGAAAAACAGAGCTGGAGGAATCAGGCTCCCTGACTTCAGACTATACTACAAAGATACAGTAATCAAGACAGTATGGTACTGGCACAAAAACAGAAATATAGATAAATGGAACAGTATAGAAAGCCCAGAGATAAACCCACGCACATATGGTTACCTTATCTTTGAGAAAGGAGGCAAGAATATACAATGGAGAAAAGACAGCCTCTTCAATAAGTGGTGCTAGGAAAACTGGACAGCTACATGTAAAAGAGTGAAATTAGAACACTTCCTAACACCATATACAAAAATAAACTTAAAATGGATTAAAGACCTAAATATAAGGCCAGA